>NC_142483.1:618125-1231250 GCF_049115385.1 Moschus berezovskii
TTCTCCAGGGTTGAGAGCCCCTTCATGCAGCTGGGCCACAGTCCCCAAGGCCACCATCACCTGCAGGTTCTCCTGGCTGATGGAGACCAGCTCGGAGCCCCTGCAGCCCTGGGAGCTCATAAAGATGAGCAGCTTGCTGCGGGAGCAGCTGCCCCTGCAGAAGACGCTGCTGCCCACGAGGTCCATCCCCGTCCGAGGGTGAGTCTCAGCCCCAGGCCCCCAGGTGGACAGAGCATGTCTGGGCCAAGGACATCGAGCCCCAGGGAGACTCGCATTCACTCCCACACACCCTGCACACGAGAGGACACACCCAGACCCCACACACAAACGCAAAGATGCACAGATGCTCGCTCTGACCCGGACTGTCTCTCTGAAGGGCCCCACTTGGCCCACTACCTGCACCAATGTGAGTGGCCATGGGGCCTCGGGGCTGAGGCTGTGTGTTCTCCACTGTGTTCCCGGGCCTCTGAACCTCTACTCCTCTGGGCTGACGGGCTGGGCCGCAGCTTCTCCTGTGGAAGGGTCCGTCATGTCAGGCCCTCTGAGAGCCTTCAGGCCATGTGATCGGGTCCTTGTGCCGGGGGCAGGGGGCGAGGGTTGAGGCCTGCTCCCAGGACCGCCCTGCCTTGCACCCTGAGTCCTGGCAGTGGGCAGATCACCCAGGAGCTAAAGGCCGAGTTTATCTGAGGGTAATGGAGCCCTTGAGATGGGGGAGCTGGAAGGGGGAGGGTGGTCTTGGGGGGCAGTGGCCACCATGCTGGTGGCACCCACGGTGGCTTGCCCCAGGCTGGCAGGCCCGTGTCTGGGCTGGGCAGAGGATGGGACGGTGTCCGCTGCTGGGCGTCCGGGAAGGGGGCGGCCAGGGGAGCGTCTGTCCCGGGAGCAGAGCGGTGGTTGCAGCCCCAGCCAGCTCCTCTGGTCTGGGGCCGGGCCAGCTCCCCGGGGTCAGCGTGGGGCTCTGTGTGGCTTCTCCAGGCTGGGGGCCCCGGATTTCCCGACTCCATCCTGCCTCCAGCCGCCGCCATCGCCGCCAAGAAACCTCTGGGAGCTGGCGCTGCTGACCCACCGCTTCCCCAGGCCTGCAGCCCCCCCACCCGTCCCCTGGAGCCCCACTCTGCACCACCAGTCTCTGGGCCACTCGGCCCCCAGGCACTCGTGACTGGCCACCGGGAGCTCCCTCCGGGCAGAGGTGAACTATGGGGAGGCGAGGAGCCCTGGAGAGGTCGCCCGCAGATACACGCCGCAGGTTCACAGCCCCGGACGGCCGTCTGCACACTGGCCCCACGTTCTCACCCATAAAGTGCGGTGATGG
The DNA here is from genome assembly GCF_049115385.1 of Moschus berezovskii. Taxonomy (NCBI): domain Eukaryota; kingdom Metazoa; phylum Chordata; class Mammalia; order Artiodactyla; family Moschidae; genus Moschus; species Moschus berezovskii. Next base: position 619,438 of record NC_142483.1, read on the forward strand.
TCAGCCCTGCAGATTGTGAGCGTCTTTTGCTCGCGTTCACCCCCAGATGCACTCAGGCATCGGGGATACGCTTCGGGGAGAGCATGGGAAGGGAAACCACCTAGTGTTGTGAGTGGGCGCCTTTTTGCCGCGGCTGCACCTCGGAGGAGAAGCAGGAAGAGGCGGTCTTTCCACCCCAATCGGGACAGTCTAGGAAGGGTGCTCAGGCAGTTCTTAAAGCACAGCAGAGTCTGAAATGCTGGTGCCACGTGTGTGTATTAGGAAGTGCTGTGTGTGTGCGTGCATAGGGGTGCATGACTGTGTGCTGCACGTGTACATGCCTGTCACAACTTGGGTAGAAAAGCATGCACACCAGGGCAGCGGCGACCCCAGGCACAGGGCTTGGCTGAGCTGACGTGGCTTTAGCGCTTGGCCCAGGCAGAGTGAAAGGATAGGTTTTCCCCGGGTATCACTGCCCCCCTCTAGCCAGAACGTGGCAACCCCCTCAGGGTGTCTGCACTCCTACCCCCGGTCCCCACACAGCCTCTGACACCTGCGCCCTGCTGGGAAGGTGATCTAGGCTCAAGACCAGACTACCTCAGACCCCAGAACAGATGGAAAAAAGGAGACACAAAGCCGTGTTTCACAAAGTAACAAAATGCATTTATTTCAAACAGCTGGGCTCCCCAGCGCACCATGGTTTTGTCTAATCTGCTCCTATGTTGCCTACTGGGCTCTGTTGACGGTGGACCACAGAGCATCTGGCTGGACTGAGGCCAAGAAGGAGCCAGAACAGGGCCCCCAGCACCCCAGGGCACACCGTGTGGCGGGGTCCTCAGAGAGCCCAGGTGGCAGGTCACCGCCTGCTGAGGCAGAGACAAGGCCGGTCTGGCCCTGGGTCTGGGCGGGGTCGGGGTCGTCTCTCCTTGGCTGGGCCGCAGTGGCCAGGGCAGGTGAAATGGGGAGGGCCCTGGGGGTCAGAGGCCAGCACAGAGCCAGCATTCTAGGCTTGTGCCATGGTTAGGTTCAGGACGGATCACAGAACACAGACGCTCGCAGCCCAAACCCTGTGATTCCGTCCTCCAGGGTCCTGGGGACGCACTGGCCAGCCAGGGTGCCTCTAGGAGGCCGGTGTCAGGCACTCAGGGGTCCAGCCCCTGGAGGCGAGGCAAGCTGCGCCAGGACGCGGTCCGCCCAGGACCGCGAGCACAGGGCCGTCTCGGCGTGCACCCCAGGCCGCAGACTAGCGCAGCCGCAGGTAGGAGGGGGCTGAGTAGTTGAAGAGCAGGAAGTCCATCTTGTAGAGGCCGAAGAGGCGCCGCTGGTAGAAGGGGCTGATGTCGCGGAAGAGGCGCTCGGCCCGGTCGCGCGCGGCGGCCCGGGCCCCTGGCGGTGGCTCCGGGAAGCGCAGGCCGGGCACGCCCGCGAGGCCCAGCACGAAGGCCGCGTCCTCGGCCAGCGTCTCGAACTTGCCCACCACGTCGTAGCGCAGGCGGCACGGGTGGCAGAGCGCGTGGGCGCGCTCCCAGTGCTCGTTCAGGGGCCCGTCGCGGCGCGTGCGCGGGTCCAGCAGGTAGGCCAGGAACTCGGCGAAGCGCACGTCGTGGCCGCGGGCCAGTGCGTCTGGGCTCGGGCGCGGCCGCAGGCGCCGCACGATGTTGGCGCCGAAGCGGCGCTGGAAGGCGGCGCCCCAGGGCCGCTGCAGCTTGTTGCGGTAGGCCGAGGCCAGGCGCTCGAAGGGCTCGCGCACGAAGAGGAAGGCCAGGTAGGCGCGCAGACGCCGGTTGACCTCGGCCGGGCTGAAGTCGGCCAGCGAGGGCAGGCGGCCGGGCGCGTGCGCCTCGGGCGCGGGGATGGCCCGCGGGTCGCCGGGGCCGCGGCCGCTCAGCGCCAGCAGCACGCGCTTCCAGTTGGTGCAGGCCGCCTTGGGCACGTAGCAGTAGAGCAGGCCGCGCGCGTCGTCCACCAGCACGTGCCGCAGGTCCTCGGGCCGCAGCAGGCGCTGCTGCTGCGTGTGGCGGCTGCAGGCGCGGTGCAGCAGCTCTCGCCGTCGCCGGTGCACCTCGGCCAGGGCGGAGCGCGGGCCCTGCGGGGACAGGACCGCAGAGGGCGCCGGGGTGGAGCCAGTGAGCCTGCGCCGGCCGGGGGCGGGGTCCTCACTGCCGCCCCCTCCCCCCAGGGGGTGGTCGTCACCTACACCGGGCCCCTCCCATCAGCACCCAAGGGCAGAGATCCAGGTGACGCTCCTGCCGCTGATGGAGCGGGGCCTGTACCTGGCAGGTACTCAGTAGTGCTGAGGGCACCTTCAGGGGCGTGTGTGAGCTGGACCTGTGCGCTCAATCGGCACACACTGGGAACAGCGTGTGGCCCCCGGGCTCAGGGGTGGAGGGCGGCATGCCTGGCCAGCCTCCCTGTCCCAGCAGCACTGAGCCTGGGGCTTCCCTTTTCGTCCCTCCTGCTGTGGGTGGCACACAGCCTGCTGCTCATTACGTCCCCCACACGGAACGCTGCAGCACAGAGCCGGGCACAGTCCACACCTGGAGGGCTGGGCTTGCAGATGGGCGGCTGGACGCCCCCAGGTCTCCCCACCTGCCCCCAGCATGTGCCCCGTCACAACCCAGGCTTCACTCCCCGGCCCCAGAGCCTGAGGCAGCCGCAGCCCCGGACAGCAGGTCCACACGGGCTCTGGCCACTGTGGCTGGAGGCAGCGGGGGGAGGGGGTCCGCCTACCTGGTCCAGGTCGTAGAGCATCTGCAAGGGGCTCCTCCTCTTCCCGCCAAACCAGCTGGTGCCCACGGTGCTGCTCTCGAACGCTGGGGACAAGGGAGAGGCGTTTGCCAGGCACCAGGCAGACTGGCCGTGGCCCTAGGGGCTTGGCCGACTGCATCCACTCCTGGGACTTGGTACCCCCATGTCCCGCCTGCCTTGGGGGCCACTGACACACCAGCTCCCTGTCACCAGGGCAGGGAGCTTGCCCTCCAGAGTTGCAGGGGGCTTGGGTGGGAGCAAACAAGGGGAAAAGTGGAAACCACCACCCTCTAGGAAGGCCCTGACCACCCAGCCCCACCTGCCTCCATCTCACACCACGCCTCTGCCAGCCACGTCCATGCAGCCTGAGATTGAGGGCCCAGTGGGGAGGCTGGGCCAGCCTCTCCTGGCCCAGGGGCAGGCAGCAGCAGGGGTCGGCGGCAGTGGGGGCTGGTGGCCGTGGGGATCAGCAGCAGCGGGGGCTGGTGGCAGTGGGGGTCGCCCTGCCAAGCTGCCGGCTCTCTGGTGGCAGCACAGGTGACCAGGTCAGTGGCCGCTGGGGACGCCCACAGGGGCTGCTCCCTCTCCTGCGCGGCGTGTCCTGCCTCCCAGTACATTCAGGTCTCACTGGCAGCGTCCAGGGTAGGGACGCCCTCTGCCTCATGGCTATGCTCCTCAGTCTTCCCCAGACCGCCAGTCTCATATTTGTCTTAGATATGATTATACTTACCAATAAAATCTAATAAGTTTTAATGCCTTTAAAAATATCACCTGAATTGTCAAGTCTTTGGTTAGACTGACCAAGAAAAGAAGAATGGAGACTCAAATTACACAACACGGGACGTGAAAGAGGTGGTGTTAGTACTGGGCCTTTAGGAATCGGGCTTCCCCGGCAGCTCAGACGGTACAGAATCTACAGCTGACGAGATCTGGGTTTGATCGTCAGATCGGGACGATCCCCTGGACAACAAATGGCGGCCCACTCCAGTATTCTTGCCTGGAGAATCCCATGGACAGAGGAGCTTGGAGGGCTACATCCATGGGGTCACAAAGAGTCGGACACAACTGAGCAACTAACAGTTACACTTTCGTAAAAATAATATAGCTAAGAACATTTTATGTGACTGAGGTTTGCAAATTTAAATGTATTCAATGGCTGTCAAGAATGTATTGAATTCATAAGAATATGGAATATTCACAAGAATATCTTTAATAATTCAGGATCACATTAGAAAATAATAAATTCATAAGAAAAAGGAAGTTTTCAATGATCCTTGGCTTTCAACAAAATGAGGAGTCTTAAAATGCTGCCAGGATTCAAGAGTTTTCCTTAAGACAAATCTTTGGCAAACAAGCAAACTTGAACAGTTTGGTGAACTGCTGTGTTGGCAAGCTGACCACAGGCAGTCGTTCCCAAACTTGAGCGCGCACAGGGCCTGCTGAAACGCGTGCGGCCTGGCTCATGTCCAGAGGTTCTGGCCCCCTGGGTGGGGCCCGTGGTCTGCCTGCCGGCAGTCCAGGCTGCTGAGGCCTGGGAGCCCCCTTGAGCACCGTTGAGCACTGCCTGGTGGACTTGGTTCAAGGAACAAGTCAGTGACAGGCAGACCGGCCTTGCTGGGCCTACAGAATCCTCCGTGTGCACCTGGCTCCCCGCCGCACCTCTGGCAGCCCAAGGGCCCCTGCCCAAGCCAGTGTCCCCAGAACAAGGGCCGGGCTCAGCTGTGACCAAAGCTTTAGGAGGGGTGAGGCCCACAGGGCCTGCCTGTGTCCTCGGGGTCATCAGTGATCCGCAAGACGAGCCGCCCTCCTCTGGCTGCCGGCTGGCGGGGAGGCCCCAGGACCTGCTGGCCCCAGCCTAGCCCAGCGCCTCCCACAGCCCTGGGAGGAGGGCTCTGCCTCATCTCTTTCCGGTGGGAGTGGAGGCCCTGAGCGGGGACGGGGAAAGGCTGGTGCCCCCGGGGGTGCAGGCAGAGCAGCAAACCATGCAGCCTCTACCCCAGGCCCATGACTCAGAAGCACCCAGCCTATTGGAAACACCAGCCCTTGGGTGGAGCCTCTCCTGTCCCAGCCAGTCCGAAGCCCCAGGGAAAGTGGGTCCCACACTAGCCCCAAGGAGCCAGTGGTGGAAGAGGAGAGGCCCCAGAATCGCCAGGGGCAGTGATTACCGGGCTGGCCCCCCCCGCCCCCCCCCCCCCTGCCACCGCCCGGCTCCACCCATCAGCGCACCAGCGGAACCCTGGTCTGCGGGCAGGCAGGCCTGGTGGCGTGGAGGAGGGTAAAAGGTCCCTGGGTCCAGCCCACAGCTGGAGGCCGGGGCTCTGAGGGTAGGGTGGTCCCTAAAGGGCCCCAGGGGCTTCCTGGAGCCTCCTACCCCCTCGCCCCAGTCCCCCGCCTGTGTCCTCAGCCCCTCAATCCCTCCCCAAGCCTCCAGGTCCCAGGCCTCCCAGCAGAGGGCCAGGGAGCAGCCCAGGGCAGCCACTAGGGCAAAACCACAAGTGGGTTCTGCTGTGACAAAGGAAACAAAAATAGCCGGAGGTTAGAGAGAGGGAGAGAGTGAAGGGGGGCAGGGGAGGGACCCCGTGGCGCCAGAGACAGAGGGCTACCCCGAGGGCAGGGACGGAAGCTGGGAGAAGGGGAGATGACACCAGGGAAAGCAGTCTGGAGTCGCTCAGAGCACACCAGCTGGGTGTGAAGGGGCAGCAGGCTAAGGGAGGGAGCTTCCCTCAACCTGGAGGTGCCCATTGGGCCAGCCCTGGCCTCCCAGGCCCACTGCACGTGGACTGGCATGTCCTGGGCAGCACAGGAGTGGCCGGGAGACCGGGGAGCAGGCTCACTGACACCATGCCCCCAGGGGTCGGAACTACTGTTATCCCACTTGACAGATGGGAAAACTGAGGCTCAAAGAGGCAAAGAAACATGCTGAGGCCACACAGCAAGGGGCCAGGAGAAGGCTTGACGCCAGGCCCTGGTGAGAGTGCGTCCTTAACTGCCGAGGCCTCCTGGAGTCCACTGTGCCCGCACACCACCCCGCTGGCCCTCACAGCACCACGGGCCAGGGGGCACCATGCCACATGGGGAAACCAAAAACAAGCCCACCCTAAGGACAGGCCTGGTGCAGCCTCACTGGCTCCTTGGGGCTGGCCCTGGGGGGACGCTGTGCTGGGCGACCCCCAGCCCAGGGAGCAGAGGTTACCACACAGTTTTCTGGTTAATAAGTTCTAGCCAGGCCAGTGTCGCAAGAGCAGACTGGCCAGAGCAGCACGGCCCGGCCGGGTCAGCCCCCCCCACACACACACACCCCGCTGACCTGCAGGCCCTCCAGGGGTCAAACCCTTCAGAAGGAAAAATGATCCTGCCTTTTTCTTTTGGAAGAGTTGTGACCTCTCCACCCTGAGCTCCGCGGCCCCTGGCACGGACCCCTGATTAGGTGGATGGCTCTGCCCGGGACAGTCACAGGCTTCACTCCCGCCTTGGGCACCGTGTGCTGGCAGAACCCACACCACGGCCTCCCGCTGGCCGACGGCAAGTCCCAGTTCCCTCCAGGGCCTGCCCAGGCCCCCCGCTCCCTCGCTCAGCGCCAGCCTCGCTGCCATCCTGCTGCTCTGTGAACACCAGAGGTGCCCTCTGCCTGGGCTGCTTCTCCAGAAACCTCTCCTCTTTCGGGTCAAGACTTCTTGTTCGGATCTCAACTCAGACATCCCTCCAGAAGGGGGGCCTCTCCAGTGGCCAGACTGCTGTTAGTTTATTCATGGCACTCGCTACTGCTGAGACATTCGATTCGTGTGGCGGGTGTCTGGCTGCCCCAGGGGAAGTAAGCTCAGTGAGGAGGGGACCGTCTTGTTTTCCTGTAACCTCTGGACCTCGCCTGGCATCTGGGTTGCCGTTCAGTCGCTCAGTCGTGTCCGACCCTTTGCGACCCCATGGACTGCAGCACGCCAGGTTTCCCTGTCCTTCACCATCTCCCAGAGTCCGCTCAAAATTCTGTCTGTTGAGTCCGTGATACCATCCAACCATCTCATCCTCTGTCATCCCCTTCTTCTCCCACCTTCAATCTTTCCTAGCATCAGGGTCTTTTCCAGTGAGCTGGGAGTATTAAAGACCAATAGCGCTTCCTGGCCATGTGGAGAGCACCCCAGTTCCAGCCTGCCACTCAAGGCCACTCATGAGTGGACCTCAACCTACCTTCTTTCCTGGCCTCCACCGCTCCTCATATGCACACACACACACGTGCACACATGCAACCATGAACACACACTGTTACACACACACACCCGGAAAAGGCAAGGTCAGGACAGGCCTCTGCCTGGGCACCTCCAGACCTCCCGGGCCTGTGCAGCCAGCAGGTCAGCGGCCCACGGCTCCTCAGCCTCTGGAGTGAGTCAAGTCGCAGCACATGCCAGAGCGGGCACTCCATCAGGCTGGTGCGATGGGCTGCCAGTTTCCCACACCCGACCCTGAGGAGAGTGCTCCGACCGAGTCCTTCCTGGTGCAAAGTGCGGTTCCCGGAGGGACCCACCCTGACCGGAGTGTCAGGCCGCCGCCCACCCCGGGCTGTGGACGCTGGACGGGAGGGCTTCCAGGCGCGAAGCAGGGCGAGGCAAAGGAGGCAAAAGACCCAGGTGGCGTGATGCCCTCCTCTGCCCACCGCTCACCTGGTCCCTGGGCAGAGTCTGGGAGGCCCGGACCGTCCCCCTCCCGGCCTTGGGAGGCCGCATCGCGAGCCCTTGCGGGGACCCGGGACGCAGGCGCAGCTTTGAATCTTTCTGAGAGGCTCCCGCACCCCGCGCCACCCACCGTGCCCTACCCCGGGAGGAGACCGCAGGTGCCCCCACCCGCTCGGGGATCCCTCGGCAGGCACTCACCCGAGCGCAGGGCGCGGGGCGTGGAGCACAGGAGCAGGAGCGCGGCGCCCAGACACGCGGCCGCCAGCGCGCGCCGCCGCCAGCAGCGCCTCGCCATGCTTGCCCGGAGCGCGCCGCGCTCGGACGGGCCCAAAGGGGCCCGCGCTGGAGTGGGACCCGGGATTCGACCTCCGTCCCGCCCCTGGACCCGCCCACGGGCTTGTGCTCAAACCGACCCGAAACCCGAAACCCAGGGCCGCCCAGGATCCGCACCGCAGGGCCGCGCTTGGATCCGGACCCGGGACCCTCCTGGCGGCGCGTACACCACTCCACCCCCGAGGCGCGGTGGTGCAAGGGCTTTGCTGCCGGGGCGGGGATAGGGAGTGGGCTCGTCCAGTCTGCCCGGCCCCTCCCCGTCCAGCGGGGCAGCGACCAGCCGCCCAGGGCGCGAAGGGTAGAGACCGGCGGAGAAGCCCTGCCGCCGTCGCGGTTTTGCCCGCTTCCGCCCGCTCACCCAGGGCGCCGTCCTCCGCGGACGCCAAGCAGCCTCGTCACAGTGGGTCGGGGCACCCGGTGCCCCCGTTTGCTCTTTTGCTGCGTGAAGCCGCCTGCACGAGACCCCTGCGGACTCCCCCAGCCCCAGAATCAGGCCAAGGGTGCCTCTCCTTCTCCGGAGCCCACCCTTTAGCCTTGCTTTCCATGGGGGGGTCTCCAGGTCCTGCCTTGCAGGTGGCAGTCAGACCGGGGGCGGGGCTGCGACGGGGGTCGCGTTCAGCCTCTGGACATCAGGATTCCTGTTCCTTGCCTCCTCCCCACAACTGCTGCAGACCCCAGGGGAGCACTCAGAGCTCGCTGAGGACTCCTGAGTGCAGGCCTGTGAGAGGGAATCCCGCCTTGAAAAGGCACTCGCGCAGTGCCCCAGGGGGGCTGGGGGACACTCCAGACCCCAGGGTCCAGCTGCCCACTGCGTGTGCAAATCTGGGTGTGTGTGCGTGAGCCAACCCTGAGCAGCGTGAGTGTGTGGGGAAGGGGTGCGTCTCCACTGCTTCCGGCCCTGCCGGCTTCTTGCTTGCTGTGTGTGGTCAGGAGAGCTGCCCAACCCCTCTGTGCCCAGTTCCCCGTGCAGTGGGCTTGCACTGGGACACACGTCACCGTGTCGTGGGAGCCGAATGAGACCCAGGAGACTGACCTGGCGTCTGGCACTCAGCCAGGGCCGGCTAAGTACTTGACACTGGTGATTAATGGATTATTGCTGTTAGTTTCTGGCAGGTGGCTCTGGCTTCTGTTAAGGTGGTGACATAAAAATTCCTTCCCGTTATGTGCAAGTCTATTTAAAGGACAATATTAAGGCAATAATGGTTCTGCTGTCTTAAAGATAGGGCTCCAAATTCTATCCTAGGTCTCAAAGAGCAGAGGGCAGGAAATAGCCCACGGACAAACCAGGAGCTCTGTATTGTGACTTTCTGGATGCCCAGGACAGCGGGCCTTGGGGAGCGTCCAGCTCACACCAGAATAACCTGAAGGCAGGGCTGCTGCTGCTCTGGGCCTGGGACCCAGATTCCGGGTCATCCACTCGCCCAGCTGGTTCCGAACCTCCCCTACCACCTGCTTGAGGACCTGGGTTCTCTGCAGTCCCAGCCGCAGGAACCGTTAGGCAGGAGTCCTGGTCCCTGTGCTGCCATCTGGTGGCCACGTTTAGAACAACATCTCAGCCCATCCCAGTCCTGGAGCGTCCAGGAGGCCCCCAGGGCTACGTTGGGTCTTGGGGTGGGAGGGCCAACATGCCCACGGCTCGGGTGGGCACCGGAAAAGGAGCGAGCGGGCATGACCATTGCAGCTGGTCAGGGGCTGTGAAGATGACAGGGGAGCATAGGGAGGTGCCAGGTGCTGAGTCCCACAGTGGACAGCCGTCGAGGAGACCCCAAAGGGAAAAGCTGGAGAGGCAGGCAGGGCGTCCCTGCTCCCAGCCTGTCGTGGCCACGCTGGGGCTCCCGGCGGACCACGGGGGGCCGGGAGGAGGTGGGGCCCAGGGGAGGCTGTGCATGGACAGGAGTGGGGTGGCCTCGGGGTGCAGGCCCTAGGTTGGAAGTGGACAGATCAGCGGTCAGGGTGCGCAGAGAAGGCCCCTGGGCGGGAGAGTGGAAGCGGGGAGGAAGGGACGCAGGGGAGGGAGGGGCTGATGGCCCCAGGCGCGAGGTCTTGCCTGGCAGAGACGGGGGCCCAGGGTGGCCTGGGTGACCGTGCCAGGCGGGCAGGGCTGGGCTTTTGGTGTTGGTCGCCAGGGGCGAGGAAGAGAGGCTGGACTGGACAAGCGTGGGCCTGGGGGATAATCCAGCACGGGCACTCGACGCCGAAGAGGACGGGCGGCGTCCAGGGTCAGGGCCCGGGGCTTGGGCCCGGGAGGCACACACTGAGGGCCTGCCGGCCTTGCTTGGCGCCTTCTCACTTCCACATTGTTTGCTTGGTTTGTCCGTGGAGCCAGTACGAAAGCCCCGGAGTCCTTCTGGATTGACGTCGAGGCCAACGGGGGCTCCACCAGGACTAGCTGTGTGGCCGTGGGCAGGCCCCGCACCCCGCAAAGCTCGGTCTGCACCCCCACGTGATGGACACTGAAGCCCGCAGGCTGGTCGCAGGGGCAGGGCGTCCAGCTGACGCCGGTGTCCCCGGGCGCAAACAGTGGGAGGTGTCAGCCTCCTGCATACGCGCCAGGTGCGGGCGCTCATACGCTTGTGTGTGGGTTAGGATGGTGCCTAAGGCCGTGGGGCTGGCCGGCAGCTGAGCTGGGTCCACGCCCAGGGCTATTGCGCACCCCCTACCCGGGGCCGCTGGGGCTCTAGGGCGCCTCTTCACAGCTCTGTGAGTGGCCCTGGGCCCCATCTGGAGCTGGGAGGAGCTAACGGGCACCCCCTCCCCCAGAGGTGACAACAGGGTCTCCTGAGGGCTGGAGAGGCGGGTGCTCGGGGGGGGTGTTACTGCTGCTGGGTGGGCTCTGGACAACGTGTCCCCTGCCGGGCAGAAAGGACGGATACGGGCGGCCACACTCGGTACCCCGGTCAGTGTCACAGGCCCCCATCATTGGCACACAGCGCCCCTGATGATGAGACCGCCCCCCGAGACCATGGGGAAGACCCAACCCAGAGCCCCCCTCTCCCCATGCTGTGTCCCAGAAAACTCCCCACAGGCCAGCACCCCACGGAGGGGACACGTGGACCCTCCCCCGGCGTCCCTGGCTTGAAGCCTGCCTCGCCCAGGACCCTGCCCCCTGGTCAGCGCTGCCCTGACCCCAACCGTCGCCCTGGCCCGGGGCCCAGAGAGGGCCAGAGGGGGTGGGCCCGTGGCCCCAGGGCCCCGCCCAGTCGGACAGGACACCCGGCCTCTGCGCGGCCCCCACACACAGCGTGCCTCCGCTCCAGCCGCTGCCAGCCATGTGCAGCCTCCAGTCGCTGTGCTGTGGCCTGCCCCTGCGGCCCCTCCCGGAGAACCGGGGCCGGCGGGCCGGGGTGCCCCACGCCCCGGTCAGGACCCCTGGCCTCAGCCCTGCTGAGGAGCAGGTGAGGGGCCGGGCCCCCGCCCCGCAGGACTGCTTACCCTCTGGGAGGTTCGGGAGGGCTTTGCCCACCAGCTGCCACCTGCCACCCTGGCCTTGGGGGCTCCCAGTGAGGGTGGCCGCAGGCCAGGTGCCCCCGTGCCAGCCTCCATCACCCCTGCCTCCCTCCTCCCGCTGCCTGGGGGGGCGTCAGCCTCTGGCCCCCACTGACTGAGGGCCCCTGAGGCTCAAGGTCACGGGTGGGCGCCATCACCTCGACCTTGGTCCACCAGGGCCCAGGGGGCCTTCTGCCCGCTCCTCCCGGGAGCACCCGCTGGCCTGGGACCTGCGGGTGGGGGCGGGGGCCCTGGGGACAGGGGAGGAGCGGGCAGCTGGACCCCTGCACCTCCTCCTTCCCGCTGGCGTTTGCTCTTTGACCTGGTCTTTGACACCGAGCTCTTAAATCGGCTTCAGTTCCCTGGGCAGTGGGGGCTCCTGGCGGGGCTGGTCACCGGGTCCAGGCCCTGATTACACATTGGGCCTTTTGGCCCCACCCCCAGCCTCCCGAAAGGGGTGGAGGCCAGGGAACAAGGGAACGAGTCCGTGCAAGGCCGCTCCCCAGGGTCGGACCATCCGGGTCTGTGAAAGGGAGGAGGTGCTGGGGCGGTGGGCACACCTGGGAGCTCCCCCCGCACCCCGGGTTGCTGCTCATCAGCTCGCCCTTGGTCACATCCTTTCAATGCAAAAACCAAGGAGAGAGTGTCCTGAGTTCTAGGGGTTGTGCTAACAGATTACCAAACCCGAGGGGCTGGGACCCCCAGTTCTCACTGGTTCATGAGCACCAGTGGCCACCGGGGTGTGTGATCAGGGCCTGAAGTGGGGATGTCTCGTGGGCCCGAGCCCTCAGCCTGTGGCCGGAGTCTGGGGGGACTCTGGTCGACTGCGCCCCAGCGGGACTGAACTGAGGGCTGCCAGTGGGGTGGGGGGACAAGCGGGCCCTGGAGGAGCCACACATCCAGTCCCAGGGTGGGGGCGCCTGTGGGAGGACCCCCGGGGTCTCCTGGAGCATCCCAAACCTGGCACGGCGTCCTTGGCCACCACCTTCACACTTTCCTGGGGCTGCTTTTCTGTTTTATTTAAATGTCCCTTTGAACGTCAGCATCAGCTTTCAAAGGCGATTATGAGAGACGCCAGTCATGTGTTACAACATTCTGTAATTTTTGGGGTCTCCTTCCAGAACATTCTGGTGCACAAGCCTGTGTGTGTCCTTCTTGGGTCTCTAAGCGGGTGCTGTCCACACAGGCTGGTTTCTTCTGAGGCTGTTCCCCATCAATGCGCTGTTGTTGAAGTTCATGGTTTGGATGAATGAGAGCATGCTCCCCTCTTAGTTCTCTGTGAGGAGTAGTTGTTGTTGAGTCGCTCAGTCGTGTCCGACTCTTTGCGACCCCATGGACTACAGCATGCCAGGCCTCCCTGTCCATCACCAGCTACCGGAGTTCACTCGAACTCATGGCCACTGAGTTGGTGATGCCATCCAACCATCTCATCCTCTGTCGTCCCCTTCTCCTCCCGCCCTCAACCTTTCCCAGCATCAGGGTCTTTTCCAGCGACTCAGCTCTCCGCATCAGGTGGCCTAAGTACTGGAGCTTCTGTAAGTAGATTTCTGTTCACGAGCAGAGTGTGGTCGGCTGTGGTGCGGAGGGAGATTCCTCTCACATCCATTAGAATCGTCCCCGGCATCCCGCCCCCCACATGCAGCTGCTGTTGCTAACCTCTCCCCAAACCACACCCCACCCTCAGGGGGCTATGCTGGACCTCACACCCCAGGTCCGAAGACCTCCCACCACTGTGGACACACTGCCCACAGCTTCTGGAGAGCAGGGCCCAGTGGGGCTCACTTCTGGGTCTTCAGTGATGCTAGAGTCGTCTGTTGAATGAATGAACAGGAGTGTGTGCCGAACCAACACCCTGAAAGAGCCCAGCGGGCAGGAAAAACCTAGGAAGGCTTCTTGGAGAAGGTGGTCTTAGCGTCAGGGGCAAGGTTCCCAGACTGGGGAATCTGAGCGGGAGGCTATTCTGGAGGTTGTGAGTGACCACACGGAGACGGGCCTGGGCAGAGTAAACTGGGGTGGACGAGCCCTGTGTAGGTCCAAGCTGGGTGTGGACCTGGGAAGCCAGGCCCGGCCTGGTCACAGAGAGGCTGAATGCCACCCCTGGGCACTGCCCGCTGCGTGGCCCGCTGCCCGCAGGAGCGAGGCCCACATGGAGCTGGGGGCGGACAGATGCCCTGCGTGGGAGCCTTAAGCGTGGAGACGGTCGTTCCGGCCGCGGGCCCCGTGAAGCAGATGCGTGCCAGGTGCTGCCCACGTCCACGCGGCCGGGCCCCAAGGCAGCCCTGTGAGGCGGTGCCTTCCGCTTGTCTCCCGAAAGAGGAGACTGCAGTTCAGAGGGCTGCGTGTGCGGGTCAGGGGTCCGCGGGGACAGGCTGGGGTGCAAGGGTCAGCGAGGTGTGTGTGCAGACACAGACGGGTGCAGGGGTCTGGGCCCTGAAGCACAGTCTCTGGAGAGGACCCCCCGCCCCGCCAGGAAGAGCCTGACTCACAGTCTGGACCTGGCGGGTCTGGCCTCACTTCAGCCCAGTTCTGGTGAGGACCCCGTGGGGCTGGGCTCCAGGGGTGTGGGGGCTCAGACAGGCCCCGTCTATCAGATCATCAGGGAGTGACACAGAAGAAGCCCGAGTGCAGCAGGGTGTGTTCGGGCCCGTGAAGTAAGATCAAGCCCCGCACCGGGGAGGGTGACTGTGTGTGCCTGTGACGTGCTGCTTTTGAAACTCTTCTGTCAATGTTTGTTTTCGCTTGCAAGCTCTGATTGTAGGCTGTTCACTGATTTAAAACAAAAAACAGAAAAATACACGCAGTCTCTGTGTCATGAGCCAGACATGACCTTGAAGGGCTTGACCTCCAGTGCTCTCCGAGCCCCGCCTGCCCTTGAACCCGAGTCTGCAGCTTCCTGCTGCGTGTCCCCCTGTGACACCCTGTGCCCCTTCCGCCCCGTTGCTGCATGTAGCTTGCACGTTCCTCCTTGGGGCCCTCCTATCGTGGCTCCCTCCCGGGAGCACTGGGCCAGCAGTGGCACTGGGAACACGCCAGAAACTAGACTCAGAGACACTGCGGGTGGGCCCACCTGATGCGCCTGACCCTCTGGGTGAGCCTGGGAGCCCCCTGCGGGCAGATTCCCAGCCACCTTTTGCGAGGGAGACACACACATTTCTGATCATTTTTCCCCAGAGAGCAGGAACCATGTGCTTTTCTTCCACGTTGAAGTCACCCAGGGACTCGCCGTGCAAACCTTTCAAGTCCCCCTCACTCCTGAGCTGGAGTTTCCTCGCTGCCCTTCTCGCCCTCGACTTCTTCCAGAATCATCCTTCCACCACCCACCCCACGCACCCCTCGGCCCCCAGGGGCACCCTTGATGTGCGGTACTGGACTTGGGGCGCACAGGGCAGGCTGTCCCCCGCCCCCTGGCCTCTGTCCTCAGCCCCCCAGGCACCTGGCTCTGGCCGGCCCGGCTCTCTGTCTCCGGGGTGGCCCTCTGCCCTGCCCACAAGCTGGTGCCTCAGGGCCCAGGCTGGGCCGCAGGCTGCTCTCCTGTCGCCTCCACCGTCCCCTGTTCAGTGTCTTGTCCGAGGCTCAAGCTCCCTGCCCCCTCGGTGGATGTGTGTTGAATGAATACGTTCACACTAGCTCCTTATTGCACCCCCTAAAGGAGTTTCTTCTGCAGGGCCGGCTGGTTGAACACTTGGCCTCAGTGTCCACCCCTGACACCCGGGCATCACCCCACTCCCCCACCTGCAGGCCCCTGCCGGGTGCTGGGAGGGAGAGAGTGGGGGAGGGGGGTCTAGCGGGACCCCCGCCCTCCTTGAGCCCAGGGGAGACTAAGAAGCAAGGGAACAAACCCACTCTGGAGCATGTGGAGATGCTCAGCCCGGGGAGGGGGCCCCCAGGGAGGCAGGCAGCACCTCCCACTGTAGCCCAGGCTGCAGGCCATGTCCCTCTCTGGCCCTTGCCGGGGCTCGAGTGGCCTGGTGTCCAGTGAGCATGCAGAGGGAAGGACTGGAAGGCTGCCGACAGAGAGCCAGAGGGCAATCAGGGAAGGCTTCCTGGAGGAGGTGACGGGGTAGCTGGCCTAGGGTGCGAACTGGGCAATCTTGGGGCTGGGCCCTGGGTCTCTTGAGTGGAGCAGAGGCACATCCAGGGGGGCAGAGCTCGGCCTGGAGCCTGCAGACCCTGCAGCCCTCACCACTCCCCCCTACCAATGCCCCACCAGCTGGCACTGAAGAATGCCCTCCGCTACTTCCCTCCGGACATCCAGGAGGTGCTGGCCCCCGAGTTCGCCCAGGAACTGCGGCTCTACGGCCACATCTACATGTACCGTTTCTGCCCCGACCTGGAGATGAGGTGAGTGCCGCGGGCTCGGCTTGTCCCCCTGGAACAGAGACCTTGCTGTGAAGTGCGCCTCCTCCGGGCTGAAGCCTGTCCAGTGGTGGGGGAGGGGCCGGCCCAGAGCACCTCCTGCTGGTGGGAGCGCCGAAGGGGGGCGCCTTATGCTGATGCTGGGGCTGGGCGTCCACACTGGCAGGGTCAGGGGCTGGGCCGGGACGAGGCGAGACCTGAGCTTCCAGGAGTCTGCCCCTCGACTGGCCTGGCAGCTAGACCCCTTGCAGGGCCTACCCGGTGGAGCGATACCCCTGCCGGACGAAGGCGGCTGCAGCCATCATGCTTATGATCATGAACAACCTGGACCCGGCCGTGGCGCAGGTAACGGCCTGGAAGTGCGGGCGGGGTTGGCAGTGGGAAATGAACATGCGAAACACACCCAGCACTCACAACACTCGCAAGCTTTCTACTTGGAAGCAGTGGCATATTCGATATGTGTGCAAGTCGCTCAGTTGTGTCCGACTCTGCAGCCCATGGACTATACAGTCTCCAGGCCAGAGCACTGGAGTGGGTAGCCTTTTCCTTCTCCAGGGGATCTTCCTGATCCAGGAATCGAACCTGGGTCTCCTGCATTGCAGGCAGATTCTTTACCAGCTGAGCCATGAGGGAAGCCCCGAGGGAAGCTGCAAAACCAGTGTTGGGGGGCTCACTGCCGCATCCCGGACATCCCTCTTTGGTCGTTACAGCATCAGCACCGTGTCAGGAGGTGTCACTTTATGTCTGATGCGTGCGTGCTTAATCACGTCCGGCTCTCTGGGACCCCCTGGACTGCAGCCCGCCAGGCTCCTCTGTCCATGAAATTCTCCAGGCCAGAACACGGGAGTGGGTAGCCACATGAAAACTGGAAAGGAACAGACTGAATACTGCAGTTGGTTGCAGTATATCCAAAATATCACAACATGTAATCAGTATAAAATCAAGATATTTTATAGCATTTTTTTCCCAACCAAGTCTTTGAAACCAGCGGTGAGTGTCATGCCTAGAGCTTGTCACATGGGCCATGGCTCAAGGCGTGAAGGCTGCTGACAGAACAGACCTGTGGCCGTGCTGGTCCATGCGGGTCTGGCCACAAGTGCCTGTCCTGGCATCCTTGCATGCCAGCCCATCCTGCAGCACCCTATTTGAGAGAGGACAGCCTTCGGGGGGAACTGAGAGTTTACTTGAGGCCGGGAGGGTCCCATGATGCAAGCGCTCTGCTGAGCCCTGACGAGTCTTCCCCCAGACGCCCACTCCTCCTCCAAGGGCCATCGGTCACTTGGCAGGGGGCCATGACCCCTGAACCCCACCAAGCTGGGGGCCTCCTTCCCCACACCCCCATCTCAGGCAGCCCCACGTCCTTCACAGTTTCCTCAGGAGCTCGTGACCTACGGAGGAAATGGGCAGGTGTTCAGCAACTGGGCACAGGTATGGACCCTGGACTGTGGGGGCAGGCGGGGGCGGGCCCACCACAGGCCTGTCCACCACCTACCTCTGCCCCGGCCTCAGGCCTGGAAGCACCTTGCAGACTGGCCCTGGGGCTTGGGCTTTGCCTCCCTGATGCCCGAGATCCCAGAGGTCAGAGGTCCTGCGGTGGGGCCACTGGATGGGAGTCGGGGGCCTCATGGGGGGACTTGGGGCCAGTGTGGGGACCCCCCTCACCACCCCCATGCCTCGGTCTCCTGCAGTTCTGGCTGACAATGTCCTACTTGGCCCAAATGACCGAGGAGCAGACGCTGGTCATGTACAGCGGACACCCCCTTGGCCTTTTCCCCAGCAGCCCCGAGGCCCCCAGGCTGGTCATCACCAACGGAATGGTGGGTCCCGGGGCTGCAGGGAGGCCCAGCCGCCACCCAGCCTCTGAGCCGCTGCCCCCAAATCCACGGTGCAGCCCCTAGCCCTCTGCCCGCCCCTTCCTTGCAGGTCATCCCCAACTATTCCTCCAGGACGGAGTACGAGAAGCTCTTTGCCGTGGGGGTTACCATGTAAGTGCTGTTGGTTCATGAGGCAGCCTTGGCCAGGCCCTATGATTAAAACAGCACAGCAATCGTGGCTTCAGCTCTGAAAAGCCCTCACCATCAAAGTACTATAGCGCGATTCTGTATTTACATGTTTTCTGCTCGTTTTCATGGATGTCCCTGCAATTTTTATACATGTGTGAGTGAGCAAAAGCGCAATTTGAATCCTACTTTTTGCAAGGACTCAGGTCCTGGCTGCAAAGGGGGTGTGGTGATGGCTCTGGCCCCTGAGCTGTGTGAGAATGAATGGGACACCGCCTGAGTGAATGGGACCCTGGGGGAGCACGGCCCATGGCAGGCTTTACCTGCCTCCCTGGTGGGTGTGTATCATGTCAGCACAATCGTCCTATTCACGCAAGCTTGCACAGCAAGGATAACCATGCCCCATTTATCGGAAGAGGAGGCGGAGGTTCCCAGAGGCCCTGTGCTTGGCCCAAGTTCTGGGATTGGCTCGGAGTTTGGATGTGTGAAATCCAGGATCCGCTGTCGATCCAGAGGAGAGAAGGGACCAGGGAGGCTGCTGGGGTCTGGTGGACCGAGCCCTCGTGGCCATCGGGGAGCGCAGACACTCTCGTCTCCTGTCACGCGGCCGAAGACGCCAATGTTGAACGGCCACCACGTGGTGCGCGGGGGCACCTCCCTCCCACGGTCCAGCCCAGAGGGCTCAGCAGGCCGGGGGGGCTCGCTCCCGGGAGCCTTGTTCTGTGGCCCGCCGAGCCGCCCACTGACCGGGAGGGAGAGGGCCTCCTGCAGCCAGCAATAGAGCTCACCGCGTGCTGACGTGGGAGAGGTCCCTGCCAGCCTGGTCGTCAGAATGGGGCCCTTTATGTAAATGACAGCGACCCTGAGCACCATGCCCCGACTCTGCCAGTAACTGGGGGACTGGCCTTTCCTTCAGGCTTCGGTTTTGATTAACTAATGAACTCATCTTTGGCTGTGCGAGTGTGTTGCTGCGCGTGGGCTTCCTCCAGTTACCACGAGCAGGGATTGCTCGTTGGGGTGTCTCCGGGATATGTGGGCCTGGGTGGTGGCTTCAGGAGTTGTGGTGTGTGGGCTTACCTGCCCTGAGGCACGCGGGATCCTTCCAGACCTGGGATCAGACCCACGCCCCTGCCTTGGCAGGTGGACTCCCAACCGCTGGACAGGGAAGTGCCTCCTTTTGTTGTTTAAGGAGAATGCGCGATGCATGTGGGGGTGACAGAGCGCCTTAGACCCTGGGGAGTGGGGCCAGGAGACGCCACTCCCAGCACCCACTCATGTCCCTGAATATGCGGGCAGGTATGGCCAGATGACGGCGGGCAGTTACTGCTACATTGGCCCCCAGGGCATCGTCCACGGCACGGTGGTGAGCAGCGGGCTGCGGGGCCGTGGGGCTGCGGTGGGGGTGAGCGAGCGTGGGTGGTGACTGCTCCTCCTCCCCCTGCAGCTCACTGTGCTGAACGCGGGGCGGCGCTACCTGGGGCTCCAGGACCTGGCGGGCAAGGTCTTCGTCACCTCCGGGCTGGGCGGCATGAGTGGGGCTCAGGCCAAAGCTGCCGTCATTGTGGGGTGCATCGGGGTGATCGCAGAGGTGAGCCTGCGGGAGCAGCCCCCCACCCCCTCGAGAGCCCCCTGCCGCCCTTGCCCTCCCTGCTCTTGCCTCTGCCCTCCCAAATCCTCCCATCCCAGCGTGGGTCCCCACGGCGGCAGACACCCCTGCCTTCTGAGTGCCCATCACTGCCAGGCCTGGAGCCACGCTCCCAGGACCCACACTCCCAGGACCCGGTCTCCCTTGCCTTGGGGCCCTGGGGTCCAGCCGGGAGACAGTAAACCTGTGAATAAGTGAGCAGAGACCCCCCCGATTTGAACAGAGCTGTCGGGTTAGGGGGAAGAGTGGACGAATGCCAACATCTCTAGGGTCTCTTGAGCTTCCCTGCTGGATACAAAGTGGCTTCCCCAGCTCCAGCACCTCGTCTGTATTCAAGGCAGACAGAAGGGGAAATGCCAAAAATGGCTGACTCTTGCGGAAAAACAATGCCTTAGAAACTCGTTTTACCACATTGGTCAGTTCGGGCTCACATGGATGTTGTCATCTACAAGGGTGGAGAGAAGGCGTGAGAGGGCAGATGGGATTAGCTGGGAGCAGAGCGTCTCCCCGAGTGAAATCAGGGTTTGTGGACGTGAAGGCAGGAGGCAGCTGACAACAGCTCGTAGGGTCTGCCCCACCCGCTCAGGAAGGGGGTGATCTTCACCCCTGCCCCATGGTCCCAGGTGGATGGCGCAGCCCTCATGAAACGCCACAGGCAAGGCTGGCTGATGGAAGTGACTGATAGCTTGGACCGCTGCATCGAAAGACTCAGGTGTGAAGCCTGGCGCGGGGGAAGAGTGGGCTGGGAACCCTTGATTTCTGCTTCTCACAGGTGGCTCCTGGGGGTGTGGAGTGGCCCGGGTGCGTCCGCGCTGCCCGCTCACGCAGTCTCTCAGACATCTGTCGTCCTGCAGGGGACCCCTCCGCTGAGCCACGGTTTGGCAAAGACCGTGTCTTGCGTTTCTCCCTTCTGTGCCTTGGTGCCCAGCCCAGAGCCTGGCACATGGGAGGTGCTGCTCGGAGCTGCTGAACCTCCACAGGATCCGTCCAGACCCACAGCTCCTCCCCAGGGGGGCCAAGGCTGGTGTGGGGTCCCGGGACCCTTCCCAGCTGCATGCCGTCTGCTGAGATTTCTCGATGGGGACAGGCAGGGCCACCAGGAGGCCGCTCCTCAGATGCTGGCTTTGAAGTATTCTCTCAACTGACTACTCTGCAGAGCTGAGCACCTCCTGTGTGGGGAGTTCACCTCGGCACAGAGGGCTTTACCTGCTGTGATTAGACCTGCCCAGGAGCGCAAGGGAACTTAGGTGACACTGTCCATAGACACACAGAGTTTAAGAAATACTCCCATTACTGAGACTGGAGACTCTTGACACAGATCTTTGAAAACTTGCTGAAAACCCTGCATTAATTACTGGAAAAATTATAAACTCCTCGTGTGGCAGGGAGGGTCTTAACTTGATCTAACTCTGACCCTGTGGGCGCATCTGGAACACAGGTGCATACGCACACACTTGCCCACACACACACTTGCATGCTCATGGGCACACACACGTGCACACTCGCACACATGCACACTCGCACACACACACAAACGCACACACACTTGTATGCTCATGGGCACACACACTTGCACACACGCACACTTGCACACATGCGCACACACTTGCACACGCACACACTCACACACCTACACATGCATGCACACAGTTGCACACACGCACACACTTGTACATGCATGCACAGGCACACATGCGCACACACGCACACACTTGCATGCTCATGGGCACGCACACGCTCACACACGTCCAACCACTGTGACGTTTCTGTCATCTCTGAATCTTTGTCAGTCACACAAAGGTTGGGCACTTAACTCCCACAGTCACACACAGAAACATACACACAAGTCCAAATCAGAGTAACAAACGCTTCCACAGCCGCTTTCGTGTATTCAGGTCTCCTGTTCCCCCAGACATGCTGTAGTTTTTCCAAGTCAGGGTTAGAATCATCTTTCGAACCATCTGCAACTTGAGGATCACCTTGAGCGACTTCTACCAAGATCCCTGTTACAGCCCTAGAAGCAAGGGCCCTAATGCTCTGGATGGAACTCTAGGCCTCACGGGGGGCCGGGGCTGCCCCTTTGTCGGCCAGTCTTCAGTGAGGCCCCCCGGTCCGCTGTGCCCCTCGGCCAGGGGCCTCGTAGGTCCCCGGCCCTTACACTCACGCGGTGCTGTGGGCGCCTTCCGGGCCTCTGCGTGCTCACCGGCTGGGACCGGGGTGCGGGGTGCTGGGGTGTTGCCCTGGGCAGGTGTGACAGGGCCGCCTGTCCTGCCCCTTGCAGGGAAGCAAGGAAGAGGAAGGAGGTGCTCAGCCTTGGTTACCATGGCAACGTGGTGGACCTCTGGTGAGTGGGGAGCTGCCGCCTTGAGGACCCCCGGTGAGCCCTCGGCTGCGGCCCCGATGCCGGTCTGGGGCTCCTGGCTGTCATGGCCCTGATCCTGGCACCGCTCGCGGCAGACACCCCCACCGCCGCCAGGGGGTGCAGGAGGAGCCCCATGCCTGGCCACGGGGACTGTGGGCTGGGAACACCACGTGCCCGCCTGGCTGGACCCTGAGCTCGGGTGCTGGCAGTACCTGCCCTGACCGGCCGTCTCCCCGCAGGGAGCGCCTGGTCCATGAACTGGACACAACGGGGGAACTTCTAGTGGACCTGGGGTCTGACCAGACGTCCTGCCACAATCCGTTCAACGGTGGCTACTACCCTGTGCAGCTGGGCTTCGCAGAGGCCCAGAGCCTCATGGCCTCTGACCCCACTGCCTTCAAAGGCCTGGTCCAGGAGAGGTGATGTGGGCCCGGGGCTGCCTATGCGAGGGGGGCGCGCACATGGCCTGCTGGGGCTTTGGATGGGGTGGCTCTGCCCTCCGCCTGCTTCTCCCACAGCCAGCTGTGTGGCCTGTGCCAGACCCTCAAGCTCCCTGCTCCTCTGTCCCCGCCTCTGTCAGACAGGGTCATGAGTGTGCTGTTCCGAGGGGATGTTGGGGACAACCTGGGGTGACATTTGCAAAACACTGGGGGCAGCTTCCAGCTGCGTGCTGAGTAGATGCTGGTAGAGGGCAGCCCGAGGCGCTTCCAGAAGAGGTCATTGCTTGTTTAGCATGGAGCCTGGGCCCTGCGCCTGGCTGGCTGGGACCTGCAGGCACTAGCTGAGTGTGGAACCCCAGGGGTGGGGGGCTTCCCAGTGGGAGGTGCTGGAGGTGGAGCAGGCAGGGCGGGGTCAGCAGGGGAGGAGTCGGGTGGGGTCAGGAGGGGTGGAGTCAGGAGGGGAGGAGTCAGAGTCAGGATGGGAGGAGTCAGGATGGGAGGAGTCAGAAGGGGAGGAGTCCGATGGGGTGGAGTCAGGGGGGAGGAGTCAGAGTCAGAAGGGGAGGAGTCAGAGGAGGAGTCCGATGGGGTGGAGTCAGGAGGGGAGGAGTCAGAGTCAGGATGGGAGGAGTCAGGAGGAGGAGTCAGAGGAGGAGTCTGATGGGGTGGAGTCCGGCGGCGGGAAGGAGTCCCATGGGTAGGAGTCCGCAGCAAGCAGAGTCCGATGGGGCGGCATCGGCAGGCAGTGGCGCCTGCGCTGGCGCTGACTGCTGACTCCTTTGCAGCCTGCGGAGGCACGTGTCAGCCATCAACAGGCTGGCCCGGGAGCACTTCTTCTTTTGGGACTATGGCAACGCCTTCCTCCTGGAGGCCCAGAGAGCCGGTGAGAGGCAGGAGGGGCCCGGGCACACTCGCCTTGCCGCCGTCCTGGCCGGCCCGTCAGTGCAGCCAGCAGGATGGGCCCTGGCATGCCTTCCGGGGGGTGGCCCTGCCAAGCCTCCACGTCGCCGGGCCTCGGTCTCTCCCGGTGATTCTGGCCTGTCTGTGCGCTCAGGGGCCGCCGTGGGGAAGCCGGGGGGCAACAGGACAGAGTTCCGCTACCCCTCCTACGTCCAGCACATCATGGGGTGAGTGGGGACGCTCCCGCGTCTGTCCCTAGATGCGCAGGGCCGCAGGTCTGCTCACACTGCCCGGGCCGCCTTCTGAGACCTGTGCTTGGTCCCAGGTGGCCATGGCCTGGGTCATGGGGTTTCCACCGCAACAGGCAGGGGGAGAGGAGCTGAAAACCTGAGCGTGTGCAGGGCCTCAGGGAGAGGACGGGGGTGAGGGCCGTGCCTGAGCTCACCTCCGGAGAACACCCAAACCTCCGGGTGCTCAGGGCTGACGCCCCCCAGGTCCTGGACGCTGTGGCCGAGGAGCTGTGCATCCCCCAGGCGTGCCCCAGCCCTGAGCGGGTGGCTGAGGGCCCGATCCCTGCAGCCCTTGTGCCTTCCTGGCCACCGGGGGCCTGAACTCGCGGGGACAGGGCAGCTGCTGCAGGGAGAGGACAGGGTGGAGCCCAGGCTGGGGCAGCCAGGTGGGGCAGGAAGCCCCCGGGTCTGCAGCAGAGGGGACCCCGGCGGGGGCGGTGGGGGGGTGAGAGAGGCCAGCACCCTCCTAAGGTTCATTGTGGGAGGGGAGAGGGCCAGAGTGGGGCCACGACCACAGGCCTGGGGGGGGTGGTTTCCCCAGGGGTCAACAGGAAGGGAGCCCAGCAGAGGCTGGGTGGGTGCGAAGCCTAGGGAAGGCCTGTGCCGCTCTGCCTGGAGCCCCCTCGAAGGTCGGCTCACAGCAAACGGGGCCGAGTTTCTGTTCATTGTGCATTCCCACGTGCACTGCCTGGTTTTCTGGTTGTCTCTAACCACGATTTAGGGAAGTTCTGCTTGTCTGTGTCCCAGCTCCCTGCTCCTGCAGCCAGAGAAGCTGCAGCTCTGGGAGGGACGCTGTGGTGATGGAGGGGCGGGCAGGGTGGGGACGGCTGCAGGTGCTGGTTGAGAGGCTTCCGGCAACCTTGCCGGTCGCCGATGCTCCGACTCACGATGCAGGCCGCTGCACACACACCCACTTCGTGCACAGCCTTCACCCCATCAGTTCTGGAGCATCAGCGGCCTCCCTGACCTTGGACCATGCCGACCCCAGCCCCAGCCCAGCCAGCCCCAGGTGACGAGCCATCTGCCTTTGCAGGGACATCTTCTCCCAAGGCTTTGGGCCTTTCCGCTGGGTGTGCACCTCGGGGGACCCCCAGGACCTGGCGATCACAGATCAGCTGGCCACGTCTGCGTTGGAGGAGATTGTTGCTGCTGGAGGTGAGGCTGCCGGTTGGAGATGCTGATGTGTGGGTGCCCCACCCCCGGCTGGCAGTGCTGGGAGCCTGAACCCTGGGTCCCCCACCTGGCACCGCGGGCCCAGGGCACGTTCTCAGGGGTTGCCTGTCGACGGTGCTCGGGCTCCTGTAGCCGGCCCGGTGCTGCCCCCTCCACGTGTCCAGGCCGCTCTGCTGTCTCCACGTCAGAGCTGCCCCAGGCCGTCTGTGGCCGCAGCGTGGCTCTGCCCCTCCCTGGGTGGCCCCGGCCCAGCTGCAGACCCTCCTTGTGTAGTGGACGGGGCAAGAGAACGCAGTTACTTTATGGCACCTCCCCAGCCCCCTGCCTGTCACAGCTCCTGCCCTGTTGCTCTGCGGCTTCTCCCTGGGCCCAGGTAGCCTTCTCTGGGGGTGGTGGGTCAGCCTTTGCAGCTTGTTGTAAATCCTCCAGGATTCTGGGTTGAGTGGGCTGAGTGCCAGGGGCTTAGGGTCAGGGGACCCAGGAGGAGAGCCTGATGGGAGAAGCCACCTTGTGGACGGGGGCACCTTGTGGGCGGAGTCACCCCTACTGGCTCACGAGGAAGCTGAGGCCGTTCAGTTCAGTTCAGTTCAGTTCAGTTGCTGAGTCGCGTCCAACTCTTTGTGACCCCATGGACTGCGGCACGCCAGGCCTCGCTGTCCATCACCAACTCCCAGAGCTTGCTTAAACTCATGCCCATCGAGTCAGTGATGCCATCCAACCAGCTCATCCTCCTTCGTCCCCTTCTCCTCCCACCTTCAATCTTTCCCAGCATCAGGGTCTTTTCCAATGAGTCAGTTCTTCGCATCAGGTAGCCCAAGGATTGGAGTTTCAGCTTCAGCATCAGTCCTTCCAATGACTATTCAGGACTGATTTCCTTTAGGATAGACTGTTTGGATCTCCTTGCAGTCCAAGGGACTCTCAAGAGTCTTCTCCAACAGCACAGTTCAAAAGCATCAATTCTTCAGCGCTCAGCTTTCTTTATGGTCCAACTCTCACATCCATACATGACTACTGGGAAAATCATAGCTTTGACTAGATGGACCTTTGTTGGCAAAGTAAGGTCTCTGCTTCTTAATATGCTGTCTAGGTTGGTCATAGCTTTTCTTTCAAGGAGCAAGTGTCTTTTAATTTCTTGGCTGCAGTCACCATCTGCAGTGATTTTGGAGCCCCCCAAAATAAAGTCTGCCACTGTTTCCGCTGTTTTCCCATCTATTTGCCGTCAAGTGATAAAACTGGATGCTGTGATCTTAGTTTTCTGAATGTTGAGTTTTAAGTCAACTTTTTCACTCTTCTCTTTCACTTTCATCAAGAGGCTCTTTAGTTCTTCGCTTTCTGCCATAAGGGTGGTGTCATCTGCATGTCTGAGGTTACTGATGTTTCTCCCGGCAATCTTGATTCCAGCCTGTGCTTCCTCCAGCCCAGCGTTCTCGTGACGCACTCTGCATGTGAGATAAATAAGCAGGGTGACAATATACAGCGTTGGTGCACTCCTTGCCCAATTCTGAACCAGTCTTTTGTTCCATGTCCAGTTCTAACTGTTGCGTCTTGACCTGCATACAGGTTTCTCAGGAGGCAGGTAACGTGGTCTGATTCCCATCTCTTGAAGAATGTTCCACAGTTTGTTGTGATCCACACAGTCTAAGGCTTTGACATAGTCAATAAAGCAGAAGTAGATGTTTTTCTTTCTGGAACTCTCTTGCTTTATTGATGATACAACAGATGTTAGCAATTTGATCTCTGGTTTCTCTGGCTTTTCTAAATCCAGCTTGAATATCTGGAAGTTCATGGTTCACATACCATTGAAGCCTGGCTTGGAGAATTTTGATCATTACTTTGCTAGCATGTGAGATGAGTGCAATTGTGCGATAGTTTGAGCATTCTTCGGCATTGCCTTTCTTTGGGATTGGAATGAAAACTGACCTCTTCCAGTCCTGTGGCCACTGCTGAGTTTTCCAAATTTGCTGGCATATTGAGTGCAGCACTTCCACAGAATCATCTTTTAGGATTTGAAATAGCTCAACTGTAATTCCATCACTACCAATAGCTTTGTTCACAGTGATGCTTCCTAAGGCCTACTTGACTTCGCATTCCAGGATGTCTGGCTCTAGGTGAGTGATCACACCATTGTGATCTGGGCGGAGCCTCCTCCAGCTTCTGAATGTTGGTGCAGCTGCAGACCCTCAACCTGCTGGGGGACTGCTGGTATTCCCACCGTAACCACCCTCCAGGGGTGATTTCAAGCAAGTGAGGCTCCACGTGGAGCAGGAGCAGGGTGTCCACCAGCCAGAAAGCCTCGGGGCACAGCTCCTACTACCGGGCAGGGATGTCACTAAGTGGTGTGGGATCATTACTTTCATGATTAATACACTGTTTTCAGTTTATTTGACTGAAACTTCACAGACATCTGTAAACCACAGGCTCACAGAATTGCTGTAGATTTAGCAGTCTGTTCCCAGGAGCACCTTGGCGGACCCCCCTCTCCAGCCCTCCTCTCTTAACTGCCTGCCTGTCCTACCTCGAGAGGCCCAGCATCTGTCAGCCTCAGAGCCTCTGTACTCGCTGCCCCCTCTGCAAAGTACTGTTCCCTCAATTCCATGTAGCTGGCTCCTCTTGAGCATTTAGGACGTGCCTTGAGTGTCATCTCCCCAGAGAGGCGTCTGGTCCCCCTGACCCCCCACCCCAGTCTCAACTGCACTTGTTTCCTTCTCAGCCCGCAGTAGTCTTGGCTCTGGTGCCTGGCACACAGTGAATGCTTCTTATATATTTGCTGTGGGTTGAGCCCTGACTCGCCCGATTGCTGGCATTGCCATTGCCAGAAGTTGGATGGACTGGTGGGGAGCTGGGGATGGGGGCACCCCGACTCAGCTTGGGGTCCAGTGGTGGGTGCAGACGGGTGCCTCAGCCCAGCGGCCCTGCAGCGGGAGTGTGCACCCCAACCGTGGCGCAGGGGCTCTGGTACCAGTGATACCCCCTCCCCTGCCTGCAGTGACCCAGGCCGTGAAGCTCCAGTACGTGGACAACATCCGCTGGATCCGGGAGGCTGCCAAGCACCAGCTGGTGAGGGCTCCAGCTGCGGGGTGGGGGGGGAGTGGTGTGGACCTTGCCCCAGGTGAGATGCTGCTCACCACCTGGACAGCATGGGGAGTCCCTGCTGGCCACCTCGCCCAGGGGCCACTGTACAGAGAAGCCCAGGGCCTTTCAGAAGGTGGCCTGGACTCTGGGGCGGCAACCTGGCTCAGGCAGGTCCTTCCTCCCAGCATTGCCCGGCAGGGCCCTGGAGCTAGGCCTCCTGACTTCTCAGTTGTGTGACCTGGGGTGAGTGGCTTGGCCTCTCTGGACCTCCCCTCCCGTCTGCACAGTGGAGATACTGGAGGTGGTAGGCCCCTGGCTGTGGTGCGGGGCTTGGAGCAGGACCTCTGCGGGGCCAGGGCAGGGCAGATGGGTGTTTCTGTGCCTGTGAGCGTGACCACAGAGCAGATGACCCGGGGAGTTGGGGTGGGGGGTGGGGGCGGTGTAGCAGAAGGGTGTCTCTGAGGAGCTGACTTGCAAGTTCAGGCCTAAGTGGGGCTGAGTCGGGGGTGGGGGTGGGGTGGTGGTGGTGACAGTTGGGAAGCAGAGGGACCCGCCAGTGCACAGGCCTGGGGAGGCAGCCGGCCAGATGCGCCCAGACCAAACAAGGGACGGGCGTTTGGTTCTGATGGCTGGATGCTGCCACGTCTGCACCAGTGTGTCCTTGGCCTGAGGTTCAGCCGCGTCTGCCCCCAGCAGTGGCCCCCGCCCTGGGCTTCCCAGTCCAACCCCGTCCACTCAGACCGCCGCCGCCGCCTGTACCAGTGGTTGCACGTGTGTTTCTCCACGGAACCCCTCATGCCAGCCTTCCAGTGCTTAAGCTGCCCACCGCGATCGCCGCTGGACTCGAAGACCTGGGCCTGGGGAGGGCGGGGCGGGAGGTGGAGATGGGCGCGGGGCCTGACGGAGACGCACCGTAAGTCACCTCCCAGGAGAGGGCCGGTCAGCCTGGAGCCTCTGGGGCTAGCCCTGCGGTGACCGGTCAGGAGGGCCATCTGCACTAGACACCCCCAGACTGCACTAGACACACGGGCCGGGCATGGGTCTGGACTCCAGCGACTGCCGTCCAGCGGCTGGGGGGGCGTGTCTCCTGAGCATCACCCTTCTCACCACAGGTGGTGGGCTCCCAGGCCAGGATCCTGTACTCGGACCAGAAAGGCCGTGTGGCCATCGCCGTGGCCTTCAACCAAGCCATCGCCCGCGGGGAGCTCAAGGTGGGCGCCCCGCCAGGCCAGCCCTCAAGCCCGGGCTCTGCTGTGGGCCCTGCCGTGAGACTCTTGGCAGACAGGGGCCATCTCTGAGCCTTATAACCTCAAAGCGTGGCTTCCCCTCCAGTGTTTCAGGCTGTCTTTGTTGAACTGTCCCTTTCACATCACTGCAAGCGGACCCGCGTCTGCCTCCCCAGCGGTCAGCTCCGCCCACCTCGCTCGGCGCATGCGCACACGGCGCCGCTTCCTCCCCCACCCCCTCCGCCCCTCCCTCCGGTCAGCCTCGCCCACCTCGCTCGGGCACATGCGCACATGGCGCCTCTTCGCCATCTCCTTCCTCCCGCCTCTTTCCGGCCAGCCCCGCCCGCCTCGCTCGGCGCATGCGCACACGGCTCCTCTTCTCCCTCCCCCGTCCGCCCCTCCTTCCGGTCAGCCCCGCCCGCCTCGCTCGGCGCATGCGCACACGGCGCCTCTTCATCCCCACCCCTTCCTCTCCGCCCCTCCTTCCTGAGCGCCCCCCGCCCCAGGTGCAAGCCTTGCTCAACGCGGGGCTCCGGGCGGAGCACAGGGCAGACAGGGTTCACCCCGATGCAGGTGGAGGGACACTGTGGATGCGCGGGCGAGGCCATCAGTGCACGGGCTCTGAGCGTGCGGCGCTCCGCGGGTAAAGTGAGCGAGGAGCGCGCGTGGGGTCAGGACTGGGCTCCGTGCTGCAGGCGGAGCCGAGAGTGTCCCCGGGGCCACTGGGCTGGGGGGCCCGTGCAGAGCGGGGTCAGGCCCGGCCTGTGGAAGCGCAGGGAAGCTCCTGCGACCTCCGGTGAGAGCCGAAGCCCTGCCTGTTCCTGCAGCCCTGAGATGGCTCCGTGAAGTGGGCGTGGTGACTGTGGACAGGGTAGCGGCGGCTCAGAGCCAGCACCTGGGGGCGGACAGGAGGGGCATCTCTGGGCGGTCGTGGGGGGCGTTGGAAACCCCTTGCGCCCTCCTGCGGAGGGTCGGCTTCCCAGGGTAGTCCAAAGGGCGTCTGGCGTGGCCTGACCCTTGAACTCTGCCCCGGGCCAGGCAGTGGACACCGCCGCTGACCTTTCGCGCCCTTCCACACCGCAGGCGCCGGTGGTCCTGAGCCGAGACCACCATGACGTAAGTGGCACCGACAGCCCCTTTCGGGAGACCTCCAACATTTACGACGGCTCTGCCTTCTGTGCAGGTGAGGGGGACAGCGCGTCCAAGCTGTGTTTCTGTTGGATTTGGGTTTTATGTAAAAATCAAGCGGTCCATTAAGTGTCACGGTGCTGTGGAAAAGGTGCTGGCTTCTCAGGGGGCAAGGCCCAGGGTGAGGAGCCCACGATGGAGGCGACTCTGGGACACGGGACACGGTGGTAAACGTGAGCAGGAGCCAGTGGACCTGGCCGGTGGATGCCCGAGACCTGGGCGCACCCCATCACGTGCCAGGTGGTCTTCAGAAGGTCCTCAGGGCCCTCCTCTGTGACACGGAGCCAACAGCGGGTCCTTCTTTGTTGTGAAGGATGCACTGAGTTTGTATGTGGGAGTCACATCAGCTCCCCCAGCCTGGGTTCTGTGAGGGGCTGTTAACCATCACACAGGGCTTCTGCTTTCTGCTCCTGGGGGCCTTCTTGTCCCCAGCACCCGAGGCTCCTTCTGTCATGGATGGGATCCCCAGGGAAGGAGTGGACACCCAGAAACACCAATCCACATCACTTTGAGGAATAGGTCCATTTCATATAAGTTGTGAAATTGGTGGGTATAGAATCATATTCCTTATTATCTTTCTAATATCTGTGGGGTTCATGCTGTCTTTCCTGATGTTAGCTTTTTCTGTCTTCTTTCTCTTTCCTTGATCAGCCTGGCTAGACATTTTTCAATTTTATTGATCTTCTCAAATAAGTTTTTAGTTAGATTTTATTCTATTACTTTTTTGCTTTCAAATTGACTTATGTCTACTCTTATTTTTACTATGATCTTTTTCCTATTTACTATTTGGGTTTAATTTGCTCTTCTTTCTCCACTTTCATGAGGTTTTCTTTTCTAATAAAAATGTTTTAATGTTATGAATTTCCCTCTGAACGCTGCCTTAGCTGCATCTTACTGATTTTTTGCAAAATATATTTTTTTTTTCATTCAGTTCAGAACACATTTAAATTTCCTTTGATACATCCTCTTGGAACCATGGATTATTGTGAAGTATCTTTTTAAATATTCAAGTTTGGGGAGATTTTTCAATTATCTTTCTGTTACTGACTTCTGAGTTAATTCCATTATAGTCTGAGAGCTTTGTATTCATCCTGTTATTTTAAACTTGTGTTAAGGGTTGTATTGTGGCCTCGAAGGTGGTCCCTCTTGATGCCCCTGGGAAGAATGTGTATTCTGCTGCTACTCAGGGGCTTGTTGTTTTTTCTTTTTAAAAAAACATTTTAAGAGGTTTTTTGATGTGGGCCATCTTTATTGAATGGGTTACAACACTGCTTCTGTTTTATGTTCTGGTTTTTTGGCCGTGAGGCATGTGGGGTCTTAGCATCCCACCAGGGATTGCCCCTGCACCCCCTGCGCTGGAAGGTGACACATTTTAGCCACTCAACCACCAGAGAAGTTCCGGGGGCTTGTTCTCTACATTTCACCTAGGTGCAGTCGGTTAGTAACGCTCTTCCTGTGGTCGGGATCCTTGCTGACCTGTCCCCAGGTGAGCGAGAGTGAGCTGACACAGGTCCCGAAGCTGTGCTGGTCTGGTCCCTCCACAGCCCTCAGCCACTGTGCCGTGTGTGTTTCAAGGCTGTGTTGTCAGCTGTGCCCTTGTTTATGTGTATTGTCTCTTCTTGGAAAATTGACCTCTTTACCATCATGTGACGGCTCTCTTTATTTATCTTTATTTTAAAACATTTTTTGAGCGCCTCAGGCGACACATGGGATCCTAGTCCCCGGATGAGGGATCAAACCCCGGGCCCCCTGCGTTGGGAGCATAGAGTCTTAACTGCAGGACCACCAGAGACACCCCTCTTACCCTTGATGATCCTGCCGGCTCTCACATTCTCTGACATTAATGTACTTTACATTGGTATTCTTCGGCCAGTGTAACAACTGACCACAAACTTAGAGGCTGGAAGCAGCACGAGCATGTTCCCTGAAGTTCTGAAGGCCCAACGTCTGAAATCAGTTTCTCGAGGCCTGGGTCGAAGTGTGGGCAGGGCCCCGATGTCTCAGGAGGCAGCAGGGGTGGGCCTTTGCCAGGTTCTGGAGCTGTTCTGGTGCATCTCACAGTCCTGCGCTAGACGGAAGTCATTCCCAGGACCACCGCCTATTCTCTGTGGGGGCTTTGAGGAAGAGCCCACCAGGGGCCAAGCCCTTTGTCCCTGGCCCAGGGGCGTCGGTCTCAGGGCGGCTCCGACTCTTTCAGCAGGTCCTTGGACAAGAGTGAGGCTCGGATCCCTTCTCTCTGCGGGTGCCTGTCTCCCTGCAGAGTCCTGTCTAGTTACTTGCCCTGGGCCTCGCCCAAGTGCTGCCCAGAACAATCCGCAGCATGCAGCTGGTCCCCCGCCGTTGGCGTGCTTCTCTGAAGGGTGGGACTGATGCTGTTTGTCACCTGAGCAACGGTTCCTCCATCCAAGGTGCCTCTGGGGTGCTGCACCTGTGCCCGTGCTGGGCAGGTGGCGGTGGGCATCAGGCACTCGTTGGGCACTCCCGCTTCACTGGGCTCTGAGAACGCAGTGTCTGCGGTTCCTACAGTCACCCTCCCTGGTTCCTGTCTGACCCCCCGACCCGACCCAGGCTGGCCGCCTGTCCGGGGCTGACCGCGCTCTCTTTCTGCAGACATGGCCGTGCAGAACTTTGTGGGCGACGCTTTCCGTGGAGCCACCTGGATCGCCCTGCACAACGGCGGGGGTGTTGGCTGGTAAGAAGGTTCCCGAGGGCCAGTGGCACTAGTGGGGGCTCCCTGGATGTCTCGGGGGTTCCTCCCAGGTCCCGTGCCTGTCTCTCTGAACTCCCTCTGCTGAGGGCTCCTCAAGTGAACTGGATATGGGGGCCCTGCCCAGCCCGCACCTGTGCAGTCTCCTGCCTCTTGCGGGATGCTGTGAGTCATCTTTTCCTGTGTGGTTCTCTTGCTGCTGTGACAGATGTTCTCCAGGGAACCCTCAGAGTCATCCTGGCCCTGTCCTTTGACTGCACCAGGGCGGCTGGGCTGGGCGGCGGGAACGTAGATCTGGGCCCCCTGGCTCCTGGCCCCGCACTGCCCAGCCAGGCCTGTCTCCAGCCCAAGGCACGGGCCAGCTGGGTTTCTGGGAGGCTCCCTCCTGGGCCACAGACGAGTGTCCTCATGAGGTTGTCCCTAATTCTGCACCAGGTTTCCGCCCGTGGGCGTTTGCAGCACCGGGTGTCCTGCAGCTCAGCTCAGCCCAGGCCCCATGCTTTCAGCCTGGAGATGACACCACATCCCATGGCTGGGGGCTCAGTCCCTCAGGACCGGTCCCTCCGCCCCATTTCCTGACTCTGTCGCAGGTCTGCAGCATCACCTATGCTCCCCCTGCCCCCCCTAGCTGGAGACCACAGGTCCCCACGGCCCCCGCTCGGTTCCCATGCTTTGCTAGAGCGGCTCAGGGAAGGCAGGGATTTCTGAAAAACATTACAAGAGACGCCAAAGGGTGTGAATCAGTAGCCAGAGGAGGAGACACCTGTGGTGAGCACGCCAAGGACCGCCTGACCGTGGGGCCGGGCAGGGGCAGCCGCACGCGCCCGCGCTCTGGTTCCCCAGCCGGCCACGCTCCAGGCCCCTCCTTTGGGGCTTGCCTGCAGGATTCCTTCCATGGGTGTGACTGACTCCATCACTGGCCACGGGTGACTGGTTCCACCTCCAGCCCTTCCCCCTCTGCAATGGTCAGGGGCTGGGCCCCAGGTTCCAAGCACGGGTCACAGAGTGGCTCCTCCGGCAGCCAGCCCTGTCCCCTTGGGTGAATTCCCAAAGTCACCTCGTCAGCATGACGAAAGACACCTTCATCCTGCTCATCACAGGAAATTACCAGTGTTTAAGGAGCCCTTTGCTGGGAGTCGTGGACAAAGACCAGATGTTTATTTCTCATTATAAGCAACGATGTCCCATTCGCTGCTGAGAAAAACAAACAACTGGTGTCCATCCTAAAGGAGAGCAGTCCTGAATATTTATTGGAAGGACAGATGCTGAAGCTGAAACTCCAATATTTTGGCCACATGATGCAAAGAACTGACTCATCTGAAAAGATCCTGTTGCTGGGAAAGATTGAAGGCAGGAGGAGACGGGGACGACAGAGGATGAGATGGCTGGATGGCATCACCGACTCAGTGGACGTGAGTTTGAGTGAACTCTGGGAGTTGGTGATGGACAGGGAGGCCTGCCGTGCTGTGGTCCATGGGGTCACAAAGGGTCAGACACGACTGAGTGACTGAAGTGAACTGGTATTTATCACCAGTGGACACGTGGCAAGCGTTTGGATCTCCTCTCACCTAATCTCGGAGAAGAAACACACAGATGGGAAAACTGAGGCAGCACGTGGTTCAGGCTGCTCCTGCCAGGGTGCCCTGGGTGGGGGGCGGGTGTCGCCTGAGTGGCCCTCTGGACCCCTGGGCCCTTGCAGCAGCAGGGGCGCCGTGGCCCTGCACAGCAGGACCGCTCTCCAGACCAGCTGCCTCTGAAGTGACCTCCCGGCCCGTGTTGGCCAGAGCAGGCTTGGCTGTGCCTTTCAGAGCCCAGTCCTGCACACTGCAGCCTCCGGAGCGTCCCCGTGGGCCCTCTCGGCCTTGGGCCCTCTGAGGCTGGAATTCCAAGCTGTAGCCCAGTCAGGTGGCCCAAATGAATGGAAAATGTGACCGGAGTGCGTGGCCGGAGCAAACCAGGAAGGGAGGGGTTGGGCCCTGTTGCCGGGCCCTGGTCTTTCGGGGCTTGACTCGCTGAATGGGTTCTGGTGACGACGAGATGCCTCTGGTGGGGGCCGGAGCCAGTGGTGGAGCTGGATCTGGATTCAGATCTATTGTCCCCAGCCAGATTCCTGAAATCGGAGCCAGGGCGGCAGAAGGCAGGCGGGGCAGGACACGAGGGCCTTGGGGCACTGCTCGCCGTGGGGGCCCTCCACCAGGCTGCCCCCCAGGCTCTGACGGCGCGGCCCATGAGGCGCTGGCATTGAGGCCGTTAGCCATGGTGCCCTAGGGGGCTCCTTTGGGAAAGTGCCTCAGGTTCACTGCAGAATCCGTGCGTAATGTAATCCACCTGGTACTCCTGCAAACCTTCCGGGAAACACGAGGTGGGGGAACCACCACTCCTGCAGCCTTCCTTCCAGCTTACGCTGCGTCTCCTCCTCCCAAGTCACGGTTTCCCCTGATGTTTCTGGGTTTGCCCCAGGTTTCTCCACTGCATGTGGGCTCCCTGTCTCTGAGCCGATCCGTGTCAGCACCGGGTCCCCTGCAGGCCCTGTCCCGTCTGTTCTGACTGCGTGCTGGGGTCTGCCCCATGTCCTCTGCCCCCGTGGTCTCAGCCGGCGGCTGCCGTGTACATGGGGACCGTGGGCTGCAGAGCGGGAGATTCAGCAGTCAGGCTCTGTTCCATAGAAACAGTGGACCCCGGTCCCTCCGGGGAGAGTGTGCAGGTCCCTGTGGGCGGGACCAGCCCCCGGGCCCGTGTCTCTGAGGAACAGATGCACTGTCCGGGTTCGATCCCTGGGTCTGGAAGATCCCCTGGGGAAGGGCATGGCTACCCACTCCAGCATTCCTGCCTGGAGAATCCCATGGACAGAGGAGCCTGGCAGGCTGCAGTCCACGGGGTCTGGGACACGACTGAGGGACTTCTGGATACTGACGCTGTTTCCCCACCAGAGCACATCTTGAAGCCGGCTGTGTGTGGGCATCCCCAAGGGGCCTGTTAAGATGTGGATCCCGACGGCAGGTCTGGAGTCGGGGCGGGGGGTCCACGTGCCTGCCCAGCTGTGGGTGATGGTCCCATGGGGCCCCTGGGGGGTGGCAACCTGGATTCTGAGGTGACCTGTCCGCTCAAGTCTCACTGTCTCTCGGGGACAAACGGCTGCAACAGCTGCATGCTTCTCAGCCTGCTGACGGTGAAGACCTGTCACGGAGCCGCGGCTCCTGCAGGGCCCACGCCACGCATGGGGTCTCCCAGGACATTCAGCGTCACTTCCTCTCATCAGCTCGATGGCCCCGCCTCAGAGGGAGCTGCACCCAGAGCTTGGCTGCAGACGCTGACGGCTCGGCCATAGTTCCCGAGCGAGGGCTCCCGCTTGCATAGCCTCCCCAGCCCTGGCTGCTATCACACATCAGACCCGGGGCTGCGGGCTTAGTGGCCGAGAAGTTCCGACTCTGTTGTTCGGCCCTGAGTTGCTCGCTGTCTCCATGGCCTCATGGCTGAGTTCTGCCCGCTTTTCTGCTCATCTCACGGTGTCGAGTGTCTCCTTAGTATAGCCAGCACCGACCTTACGTGTGACCTCCCCGGGACCATTCTCTGGCCAGTGACTGCTCCACGACATGAGAGGGCTTCCCCTCTCTGGTCGTCCTCCTGGGCCCAGGGCTCCTCTGACCGGGTTTGCAGAGGCTGCCTGGAGCTGAGCACCTTTGCCCCCTGTCTGTCCGTGCCCGGGAGTGACCCCGAATCACTTTGGCTTCTTGCAGGGGCGAGGTGATCAACGGGGGCTTTGGCCTCGTGCTAGACGGGACTGAGGATGCTGAGCGGAAGGCCAGGAGGGTGCTCAGCTGGGACGTCGCCAACGGAGTGAGTGACCGCCAGCACCCCCCAAGGCTCTCCCCTGTGCAGACTGCAGACCCTCCTCCTTCTGGAAAGGTCTGCGGCCCTCCTGCCACTGCGGTGTCTCCCCCCAGCCACTGCCAGGGTGTCCCTCCACGGCAGACAGCTGCGTTTCACTCAGGCTGTTTCCTGTCCAGCCTGTGTCCACGGGGCCTGGGCACACTGCCTCTTTGTGCATCTGAGAGCACAGCTGCGTACACTCGTGTGTGTGTGTATGTCCTGACGTGTGTGTGTGTGTGGGTGGTGTGGGGCCCATCCCTGAGGGACCACATATCAGGGCCTGAAAGGGGAGGCATGACAGATGGGGGTCGGGGTGATGGGGGCGGGTTTACGGGATGTGGGTGAAATGGGGAGGGGGCTGGAGAGCCTAACTGCAAGGGTCCAGGGGTAGACCGGGAGGCCTAGGAGAGCCCGGGCGACTCCCGGGAGCCCTCTGCACCGGGGCTGGGCTTCCTCCTGGAGGCCGGGAGGCTGGAGGGAATGCAGGGGCGGGTGGGGTGCCAGGGCCATGTCGGGAGCCCTGACAACACAGACCAGATGGGAGGAAGGGAGCCGCTGGGGAGGACCTGAAGCAGACCGAGGTGTGCGCTGGGGGGGTGGAGACAGGTGGGCTGGGCAGGGCCTGGCACCGAGGACACGCCCCTCCCTCCCTCAGGTGGCCCGCCGCTGCTGGTCTGGGAGCCTCACGGCTTACGAGGTCATCTGCCAGACGATGCGGGAGGACAGCGGCATGGTGGTGACTCTGCCGCACGCCGTGGCAGACGAGCCTGTGCTCCAGGCCCTGCGGCCGTGAGGAGCCTGGGCGTCCCACGGTGCCCTGGCCCCGGGTCCCGCCCTCACCTCACATTGCCTGCCCCCTCTGCTGCTCGCCATGCTCCCCTGGGTCCAGAGCTTTGCACACGGGCGCGCGTGGATGCGTGCACACACACACAGGCATGCACACACACTCAAGCGTGCACACGCACACACACGCACACAAGCATGGACACGTGCGCACACAGCACGCCCTTTCCGTCTCCCCACCCCGGAGGCAGTGTCACTGCATCCCCATTTTACAGACCAGCCAGCGAGGCAGGGCCCTCTGCTCTCACCATGCGGCTCCCCTGGGGACCCGGGGGGCACTGAG
This sequence comes from Moschus berezovskii, assembly GCF_049115385.1. Taxonomy (NCBI): domain Eukaryota; kingdom Metazoa; phylum Chordata; class Mammalia; order Artiodactyla; family Moschidae; genus Moschus; species Moschus berezovskii. The sequence goes on from NC_142483.1 coordinate 657,003, forward strand.
GGTCTCGTTCACGCGGGGAGCTCAGGCCTGCCGTGAACGGGACTCCAGGGGCTGCTGCCCAGAAGACTGGCTGAGTGGGGCGCTAGCCAGCCCATGGGGCCGCCTGCAGTTCCTCCTCCCCCTGGGCGCAGGGTTCATGTGGACAGGTTCTTATCCAACATCCATCGCCCCCCAACCCCTGACTAACTGTCCACACCAGGGACCCACAACTTCAGCGCACCGACCAGCCTGGCCCTGACCATATTCCTTATACTTTGTCCTCCGTCTTAGCTCAGCCCCTGCTGGGCCCATGACAGACTTAAACTGAGAGAGACTTTGGGGATGGGTCTCCAAGGAACCCCCCAAAACTTGACACAGACACACACCCACTCATGTCTAGTCTCAGCCACGCAATATGGCTTGTCTCCTCCCCACTGGCCATTCTGCCTTTGCCTGAGCTCACAAAACCCCAGTGTTGTCTGGGTAGCAATATACACAGAATAAGTAGTTGATTTTCCAGCCTGCCTAGAATCAAGAATAACCACTGACCTGGTTCCAGCCCAGCAGACTGTGGAGGTCTGCTGGGTGGGTCTGCTGGGAAAGCTGTAATAAAAACGGACTGATGCGGCTATGTCACATTTTTCCTTTTGCCCCTTTCTGTCAGAATCTCAGGTGTGATGCCTGGAAGCACAGCAGCTCTGCTGTGACCATGAGGGCATCACTGAATGCATGGAGGCTTGTGGAAAGGCAGAGGGGCCTGGGCTCCTGGCAGCGCTGGGTGCTGCTGTGCCAGTCCTGGGTGCCTTCTCCTCTCCTTGGTCCTCACCTGCTCAAGCCATCCTTGCAGGCTTCTGTTGCACATGGCGAGCCTGGGGTCCAGATGTGAAGGAGGGCTCCACTCTCTCACCATGGGCTTTCCAGAGGGGTCCCCTATCCTGGAGTCTGGGGCCAGAGTCCTGGGGTTGAAGATTTTTTTGCCCCCCCGACCTTTAAAGTTTTTTGATTTTGTCACCAATTTTTAGAAATTGGGAAATTTCACTTAAAAACACAAACCCAGCTTTTGGGTTACTTGAAGTCAGGAGAGTAAGTAATACTTGTTGATACAAGTCTCCTTGAAGGTCAGCCTGTTGTGTGTATCTGCACAAACATCCCCTGTTTCTCGGGGGAAACAAATGTGTGTTCAGTTTGAAGACCAGGAGCTCCTGTCATCCTTTCTGCCCAGCACCCCGAGTCCTTCAGGAGGGCCAGGGCTTGGCCAGCCTCAGGGCAGGGTCTCAGGAGGCTTGTGGCCATGTTCGAGAACTCCAGACCTGGGCTCCCACCGAGCCACCAGTGAGCATGTCCCCCCTGCCCCCGTCTCTGCTGCCGGCAGGGAGAAGGGATGGCCGACACCACCACCAGGCCCAGGAGGGCGGCGGAGCAGCTGACCACAGGCTCAGTGGCTGTGGAGGTGCCAAATAGTGTGCCACCCCCACCAGCTCTGCAGTGACAGTCCCCAGCCACTGTGGCCACTGACCTTCAGCACACCCGCAGTGTTTGGGGCGAAGGTCAGGACGCGTCTCTCCATGCTCCGGGAGAACTGGTGCAGCAGGCCCTCGGTCAGATATTGCCAGAGAAGTTGTTTATGAACCCGGGTTCTGGCTCTTTACCACAGTTAGGAAAGCACTAAAAACCACTTGCTTAGATTCCACTCCCCACAACCTGCATCCACCTTCTGCCAGCCTTCTGTAAGAAAGCAGAGGAGCGTCATTCACTCAGCAATGTGTTCATCGAAACAATGAAGATAGGAACCAACTAGCCCTGGTGGGGGTGGGCCTGGCTGCCTTGAGAACTGCGGAAGCCTCAGGGCCCTCCCTGGTGGCCTCTGCTCCCTGGCACCTAGGACTGCCCGGGGACAGACTTTCTCGCCCCTCCCTGGTGGCCTCTGCTCTCTAGCGCCTAGGACTGCCCAGGGACAGACTTTCCCTGCTAGCCAGCCCAGGCCAGGGCAGAAGGGCTCCATGCTGTTGCCCTGGGCTTTCCGGAGGGGCCCCCTATCCTGGGTCTGGGGCCAGACTTGACTTGGGGTTGCACTTTATTTGCCCCCAACACCTTTAAAATTTGACTTTGTCTCCAATTTTTAGTTATTGGGAAATTCCACTTTAAAAAAAAATCCAGATTTTGAGTTACTTAAAAGTTGAGTTTAGGTGACAGCGTGCGCTCACCACTCCTGCTCAGTCATCACCTGGAGGCCCCTGGGGCCTCAGCTTGTTTTATCCAACTTGCCACAGTCCCCACCAGCCTTTGGGGCTAACCAGGGTGTGCGAGTGGTAAGGAAGCTGCCTGCCAGTGCAGGAGACAGAAGAGACATGTTTTCGATCCCTGGGTCAGGAAGGTCCCCTGGAAGAGGCGAAGGCAACCCACTCCAGTACGTTTGCTTGGAGAATTCCATGGACAGAGGGGCCTGACGGGCTGCAGTCCATGGGGTCGCAGAGTCGAACGTGACTTAGCGACTTAGCTCACACACACGCTACCAGTCTCCATGGTCCAGCAGGGGCAAGGCCAAGTGTGTTTTGTTTATTCCTGGACGAGAGCTGCCTATTTCTTACTGGTGGGCAGGCCACCTCATGCCCAGAGGGGTGAACTTTCAGTTTTCCACCCCGACCTCCAGGGAGGGGAGAGGGACTGCCAGTATTTCACTTGGACAGGACCCTCAACGTTTACCACGTTGTCCCATGTTGCAGCATTTCCTTCTTTTATAATGTTGAATAATCTGTTGAATCCATAGTCGCATTTTCTTGAGTTGGCCAAAAAGCCACCCGTTCTGGACATTTCATATGAGTGGAATCACACAATGTGTGCTTTTGGGGATCTGCCTTCTTTCCTTCGGTGTGTTTTCAGCATTCATCTGTGTTGTAGCATGTATCAGTACTTCATCCCTTTTTACGGCCAAATCATATTCCTTTGTATAGACAGACCATTTCTTGTTCACCCTGCGTCTGTTCATGAACACTTTCCTGTCTCCATTTTTTAAACTGTGGTTGTATGCTCCTGTGAACATTTCACATACAAGTTTTTGTCTGGATGGGTCTTCATTTGTCTCGGATGTATGCCTGGGAGTGGAATTTCAGGGTTACAAGGAAATTCTTCCCAGGTGGTGCTAGTGGTAAAGAACCCGCCTGCCAAAGCAGGAGATGTAAGAGACATGGGATCAAGTCCAGGGTCGGGAAGATCCCCTGAAGGAGCGCATGGCAACCACTCTAGTATTCTTGACTGGAGAATTTCATGGGCAGAGGAGCCTGGTGGGCTGCGGTCCATAGGGTTGCAAAGAGTTGGACACTCCTGAAGTGAGTTAGCACACAAGGAAATTCTGTCTTTAATTTTTTGAGGAACTGCCAACCATTTTTACACAGCGACAGTCTCACCAGAAATATAATGAGGGTTCCAATTTTTCCACACCCTCACCAACATTTGTTCTCTGTTTAAAAAATTTTAACTATCCTAGTAGGTGCGAAGTGGTATCTCACTGTGGTTCTGAGTTGAATTTCCCTGATGACTAATGAAATTGAGCTTCTTTTCATGGGTGTATTGGCTAGTTCTTATTTGGAAAAATGTTTATTAAGATTCTGTGTGTATTTTTAAATTGGGTTGTCTTTGTGATTGACTTACGAGTTTTTAAAAATGTGTTCTGGGTAGTAGATCCCCACCAGATACGCGATTTGCAAATTTCCTCCCATATTATGGGTTATCTTTTCACTTTTTTGTTCCTGTTCTTGACTCAAATTTTTTAACTTTCACAAAGCCCAGTTTGCTTCTTTGTGCTTTTGTTTTCACGTCTGAGAAGCCATTCCCTCATCCAAGGTCACAGAAATCTACAGTTATGTTTTCTTCTAGCCATTTGATAGTTACAGCTCTTAGGTTAGACCTGGGATCCACTTTGAGTTCCTTTTTGTGTCTGGTACCAGGCAGAGATCCAAACCCTCTCTGATGTGTGTGACTATTCAGTGATCCCAGCATTATTTTTTGAAAAGATGTTGCCTTTATTGAATGGTCTTGGAGCAATTTACTTTTGGCACAAACATAGATATATATGTAGGTTCAGTTCAGTCGCTCAGTCGTGTCCGACTCTTTGTGACCCCATGGACTGCAGCACTCCAGGCTTCCCTGTCCTTCACCAACTCCCAGAGCTTACTCAAATTCATGTCTATCGAGTCAGTGATGCCATCCAACCATCTCCTGCTCTGTCGTCCCCTTCTCCTCCAGCCTTCAATCTTTCCCAGCATCAGGGTCTTTTCCAACGAGTCCGTTCTTCGCATCAGGTGGCCAAAGTATTGGAGTTTCAGCTTCAACATCAGTCCTTCCAATGGATATTCAGGACTGATTTCCCTTAGGATGGACTGGTTGGATCTCCTTGCAGTCCAAGGGACTCTCAAGAGTCTTCTCCAGGACCACAGTTAAAAAGCACATGTAGGTGTGTTTCCTAGTCTTTTCAATACTGTTGATCATCTTTTGGGGGGGCTGCACCTTGGGGTTTGGGGGGATTAAGTTCCCTGACCAGCTGTGAAAACGGAGTTCTATTCGCGGGAACTCCCGAAGTCCCTTATTCTTAAGGTGCTTTTAATAACAAAGCGGTCACCAACGCATCGCACGTCGGCGGCGTCTCCAGTGCTGGCCTCGGGGCTCAGCTGTGGAGGGCTCCCCAGGGTCTCCATCCCCACGGGCCGCACAGGAAAAGGGACGAACACCAGGGCGCCGTGGACACACCCTGCGCGGATCCCGCAGGAGCGGGGGCGGGCGGCCGGGCGGCCGGCGAGGGAAGCGAGGGCCGGCTGGGCCGCTCGGGGAGGCGGCGCGGCGGCCGCGGGGTCACCGCCCTGGACGCGCGGCTGGGACGACAAGCCAGGCAGCAGGCCCGCCCTCAGCGCGGGGCCGGCCCCGCCCCTCCGAGCAGGCCCCGCCCCTCCGAGCAGGCCCCGCCCCGTGTGACGTCATGCGCCGCGCGCTTGGGCGCTGACCAGCCTGCGTCGCGCGCGGCGGGCGTGCGTGCGGGGCGGTGCTTCCGGCGAGGCGGTGGCTGGACGCGCAGCGGCCCAAGATGGACGCGCCGGCGCTGCTCTCTGCCGCCGCCCCGGACGCGCTCGGGCCCCAGCTCGGCGGGCGCCCCGGGCGGCCCCGCAGGGCCCCGGGCCCCGCGCGCCGCCGCCTGCTGCTGCTGCGGGAGCCCGAGGGCGGCGCGCGGGGCCCGCGCTGCGGGGAGGCCGGGCCGCCGGCCGCCGGCGGCGGCGACTCTCTCGTGCTGCTGCTGGACGTGGCGCGCGGCGCGGCCGCGGCCCCGGGGCGGCGGGAGCCGGAGCCCGAGCCGCGCGCCGCCTCGAGCCCGGCCGGCCGGCCCGCGCCGTCCCCCGGTGCCGCGCCCCTCGGCGGCCCCCAGGACCTGCTGGTGCGCCTGGAGCGCGGCGTCCTTGCGCTGGCCGCTCCGTCCCGGGGCCCGCCCCCCGGCCAAGAGGCCGCCGGCCCGGCCGAGGCCCGCCGCGCGCCCGCCGGCCCCGGCTACCGCTGCCCCGAGCCGCAGTGCGCGCTCGCCTTCGCCAAGAAGCACCAGCTCCAGGTGCACCTGCTCACGCACGGCAGTGGCCAGGGCCGGCGGCCCTTCAAGTGCCCGCTGGACGGCTGCGGCTGGGCCTTCACCACGTCCTACAAGCTCAAGCGGCACCTGCAGTCGCACGACAAGCTGCGGCCGTTCGGCTGCCCGGTGGGCGGCTGCGGCAAGAAGTTCACCACCGTGTACAACCTCAAGGCGCACATGAAGGCGCACGAGCAGGAGAGCCTGTTCAAGTGCGAGGTGTGCGCTGAGCGCTTCCCCACGCACGCCAAGCTCAGCTCGCACCAGCGCAGCCACTTCGAGCCCGAGAGGCCGTACAAGTGCGACTTTCCTGGTGAGCGGCGCGGGCGGGGCGCGGTGTCTCCTTTCCTCCCGCCCCGGGGTCGCGGCGGCTCCCGGACCCCGCTTGGCTGCGAAGTAGCTCGAGGAATCTAGGAGCCCTCCCCCGGGTGCGGGTGCGTCCGCTGAGCGAGACCACAAGGCGTCTTCCCACCGACGGAGCCTGAGGCAGGTCTGGTCACTGAGAAACGCTCAGTCCGGCTTGCGGGCGCGCGCCCGGGGCTGCAGGAACGCTGGGTCGCCGCGCAGCCGGGGCGAGACATTAGGGCTCCCCAGGGGTCATCACCCGGTGCGGCGCATCCGCCTTTTAGGCCGTTAAAACTTTTGTTTCGTTTGGACTTCGTGGTTGTGTGAAGTTCTGAAACTCGTCTTCATCTTCAGATGGAGACTCCCGGCGAGGTGGGTCCGGTGGGTGGGTGTCCGTGAACTCTCCGCTCCAGCAACGGAGGGCGTGTGCCTGCGAAGGCGGGGCTTGGGGGCCGGGGCCGGCTGCGGAGCCAAGGCAGAATGTGGGCAGGTGGGAGGCTTCTGGAGGGCCTTCCTTAAAAGAGAAGCTGGAGTGTGCGCCCCGCGGTTGGTTGATGTGCTGTGGACCGGGAGTGCGCTCCGCATAGGGTCCAGGTTACGGAAGTGTACTGGAATGAGGGATCTTGAAAGAGCGGAAGAAAAGTCAGATGTTAGGGAATTCTCTCTGACCTTCCCCTGTGCCCTGTGCACCCCGTCTCCTTGGAGAGCCTGGCTGGAGGGCGCACTCTGCCTCTGTCCGGGCCTCGGCTCCTGAGGGTGGCTTACAGACCGCTCTAGTGAAAAGCTCAGAGGGCGTCCATCTGATCACAGTGCTAGCAGGGTCAGGGATCCACGTGCTTTGGGCACGGGGTCACCCTGGGGGTTTTGAGGTGAATGATCTGTGGGGTGTCTGTCCCGGGTGGGCAGAAGGAGGAGAGGGACCAGTGGAGTGTTCCAGACCGCAGGGGCCTGAGGGCTGACTCAGGTGGAGGCTGTGGGTCGCTGAGTGGCTCCAGGTAGGGAGGATTGAGGCGCTGGGTCCGGTGGCTTCTCTGTTGGTTGGCGGAGGGTGCATCTTGCTGAGGCAGATTCCAACTTTGCTTGTTTAAAAGTGTCTGCCTGACCGAGGGGCAGCCAAAGTGAGGATTGGCCGGGGCCGCTGGGGAGAGACAGAAGTGTCTGTGAGGAAGGGTTGGGGGGGGCGTTTGGGGAGATGAGCGTTTCCCCGCTTGGTGTCACTGCAGAGAGGAGGGGCACCGGGCTTTGCGCCCGTGGCGGCCCCGGGAGGGGCCATAGCGCCCACCGCTCACGGGCATCTTGCAGCCTCGTGGGTCCTGCCGGTGTGAGCACTGACCTTTTCTGTCGAAGGAGAGCTGGTTGTTTAGTAGCTAAGTCGCGTCCAGCCCTGCTTCTCCATGGACAGTGTGCTTTTTCTTCCAGGCTCCTCTGTCCATGGGATTTCCCAGGCAGGAATACTCGAGTGGGTTGCCATTTCCTTCTCCAGGGGATCTTCCTGATCGAGGGATCAAATCTGGGTCTCCTGCATTGCAGGTGGATTCTTAACCAGGGAGCCATCAGGGAAGGAGCTGATGACTTCTGTCTCTCCCCAATGGAGAGCTTAGTGATGTTCGAAGCCCGTGGGTCAGCCCGGGTTGAAGATGCAGGTGGGAAAAGGCCATGTAAGCGCAAATGAGCCCGGTGACTCGTGACAGAGCAGGAAACCCTGAGGAGATGGGCCAGAGGGAGGAGCTCGCGGCAGGGGCCCGTCTGCCTCTGGGAGGATGCACAGGGTTGGCGGGGTCGGGGGGGGGGGGGGGGGTGCCTGACTCCGCAGGTGGGAGAACCTCAGGTGTTACTGCAGTGGCTGGCAGCCCTTTCAGACTCGCCAGACAGAATCTGGTTTCTTAGTATCTGGTTCATCTTGTTGGGTTTAATGGGTTGTTGAGTTCCCACCACACCCGGAGGGTCTGTCGTGCTGAGCTGGGAGCTGATGGCTGCATCGAAGGACGATCAGGTGGCCACCTGGGGCAGGTGGCCTGTGAACTGCCCTGAGCCACCCCGACTTCAGCCTCCAGGGAGGCCCCCGAGTTGTTCTCCTCCTGTCTGCCCCGGGGCCAGCAGAGCCCGGGGCGGTGACTGGGTTAGCTCTGTAACGAGCCTTCTGTCCCGCCAGTGAGCAGGCTCTGTGTTTCTCTGTTCAGGCTGCGAGAAGACATTCATCACCGTGAGCGCTCTGTTTTCCCACAACCGGGCCCACTTCCGGGAACAAGAACTTTTTTCCTGCTCCTTTCCTGGATGCAGCAAACAGTACGACAAAGCCTGTCGCCTGAAAATCCACCTGAGAAGCCATACAGGTACCGAGCCAGGGACGTCTGGCCCCCGCCCGCCATCTGCGCAGTTCCCGGGTGTAATCACAAGGCGTTGTTTTTCTTTCTAAGGTGAAAGACCTTTTATCTGTGACTCTGACAGTTGTGGCTGGACCTTCACCAGCATGTCTAAGCTCTTGAGGCACAAGAGGTAACCTTTACATTTGCGTTGAATTCTTCGTTTTGAAAACGAGTGAGTTACTGGTCAGTAGCAGAAGCCTGTGGATGGGATAATCTGTGGATTTAAGTTATAAAAAACAAGTGTGGATAACTTGGGAAATTCAGAAAGTTATAAGGAAAAACCACACAGAATCCGATCACTTAAAGTTAGTTTTTTCTGTGTGTACTTGTTTTTAAATTTAGTTAGTATGCTTAACATTCAGTTTGGTTTTTAGAAAAGTTAAGGTTACGGACTTCCCCTTCCTCGTGCCGTCATCACCTCCGTGGTTGTGCTGACCCTTGAGGGACTGGGCCTTGGCAGGTGGCCCTCGGCGCTTGGCCTTTGTCCCGTGTTCGGCCTCGCAGCAGCTCTGATGCTGAATTGCTGGTCCTCCTGTTTTGCCTGGGGACCCAGAGAGCTGGGAGCTGTTCTGTCCTGGCACAGCCGGGGCTGAGGGACCTACGTGGAGAAAGGCGGTGTGCGTGTCAGGCGACATGCCCTGCCGCGTGTGTGTGGTAGCGGGCGGCTGAGCGGGGAGGCGGCTGCTCCTTCCTGCTGGAAGCTCCGAGTCTGACTATGGTCGGCTCCATCAGGAAGGAGGACTTCTGCCTGTGAGGGCTGGAGACCAAATCCAGGCTCTGCTGAGCTGTGTCGCGTTCCCCTGTGTGAGAGCTCGTGGTGGGTGCATCTTGCAGAGCTGTGGCCGCGGTGGTGATGTGCGTGGTCACCCTCACTGCCATCTGTCCTGCAGGAAGCATGACGATGACCGCCGGTTCCCCTGCCCCGTCGAGGGCTGTGGCAAGTCGTTCACCCGGGCCGAGCACCTGAAGGGCCACAGCGTCACCCACCTGGGCACCAAGCCCTTCGCCTGTCCTGTGGAAGGTGGGTGTGAGCAGCCCCATGGCCACCTGGCGCTGCGGGTGGAAGCGTCTGAGGTGCCATGTGGGCCAGGGCATGGGGTGGCTCGGCTGGTCTTAGCCGGGGTGTGCGTCTTGGGAGCAGAGCAGGGTGCTAGCAAGCAGGTGCAGAGTCCAGCTGCTGGGCCCAGGGCCAGGGCTGTGGCTCTGCCGAGTCCCCGCTGGCTGGACGCTCATGAGGATTTGGCGTCATCCTGTGGGGAGAGTGCCCTTCGAAGGAGACACTGCAGACCCACTTGAGGCTGAGCGTTTCCTGGGATGTAGCAAAGGTGCCCTGGTGGTCTGACCAGACACAGAACTGCGTCTCTGCAGGGCTCCAGTTGGGGGGCGGGCCACAGGCGCACAGCTAACGTGTGGGGTGCTGGGGATGTGGCGGCAGTCACCCAGACTGTGCTGGGGTGGGAGCGTGGCTCCCAGGAGCTGGGGAGGGGTTGGAGACAGAAGTGCCGGTGGCGGGCTGAGGACGGCCTGGGCCTGGGGGGGCTTCTCCCGGTGCAGGTGTGTGCGGCCCCCTGGGAGGGCGGGCAGGAGTGGGGGTCCGCAGGGCAGTGTGTTGCTGGAGGGTTGTTGCTGCCTCTCCCTTGGGCGGGGTGCAGCGTGAGGGCTGTGGGAGTGTCTCTGTGAAGAGGTCACGTGCATCTCGGTAGACCGCGACACTTGGGAAGAGCTGGTCATTGACACATGTGGATGCGCGCGTGCTGCTGGGCGTCAGGGAAACCCAGGCAAAAGTGAGACCCTTTGGGCTGGCCAAAAGGTTCCTTCAGCTTTTAAGTAAAAATAAAAGACACGTTTCTCACATTCACCAAGAACTCTACTGAATTCGTTACTCACCGTTTTGTTCAACTACCTTTTGGCATTTTTCAGCCTGCATCATAATTCCGTCTTCCCCAAACTTTTTCCCCCCACGTAGCATTCTTTATTTCAGGGTCTCGTAGCCCAGTAAGAACACGGCTGCTGGCATTCACAGCGTTTGGGGAAGCCCTTGTGTTCCCCGCCAGCCGTGCTCTCTGGTTCATTTGCAGCAAGGACGTCAAAACAAATGCAGCTTGGACAGTTGTTTCCGTTTTGGTTAGAAACCGGAGCCTCCCATTTTCCCACGTTCTGCAGTAGCCTCATTCCGTACCAAACCAGTCAAACAGAAGGCGTCTTCATTCAGGTCCTGAATGCACGCCCATCTTCCACTGGATGCAGGGAGTGGTGGGTCATTGGAAAACCGCTTGTGTCAGCAACTCTTATGAATCAAAGTTACATTCTTGCGGTGTAGTCCCATCAACAGGCCAGCATTTCCTTGTGCCCCTGTTCTTTTTTCTTTAGCTTTTCATTTTATCTGGGAGGCCACCTAGTTAGTCCTTAGCAGTGTTGTGAGAGTTTCAGGTAGACGAGGAAGGGACCGGCCACACACGCGCGTTCCTTCTCCCCCAGGCCCCCCTAGGTGACCCCGTGACCCTGAGCGGGGCCCCGTGTGCTGTGCAGTGGGGCCTTGTTGCTCACATGTGTGAAACACACAGCGTGTGCACGGGGCGCTCCACCCCCTCCCCCGTCCTCCCTCGGCGCCCGTAAGCTCGACAGGCACGCCCCACACCGCCTTTATCTGTTCCCCTGTCGACGGACAGCTTCCCTCCACGTCCTGGCTCTTGCAGGCAGTGCTGCAGTGAACACTGTGGTGCGCATATCCATTTGGATCATGTTTTTCTCCAGATATATGCTCCTGAGTGGGGTTGCACGGTCTTACGGTGGCTCTGTTTTTAGTTGTTTAAGGACCTCCACAGTGTTGCATAGCGGCTGTACTAGTTCCCATTCCCACCAACAGTGTAGGAGGTTCCGTTCCCTCCACGTCCTCTCCTGCACTTACTGTTTGTGGATTTGGTTAGTTGTGTGTGCCTGTGCGGGGCCTCTGTTGCCACGCGGGCTCTTCTCTAGTTGCGGCGAGCAGGGGCTGCTTATCGCTGTGGGGTGTGGTGGCTTCTCTCGCTGTGGCCCATGGCCTTCAGTGGTTGCAGCTCCTGGGCGCTGGAGCACAGGCTCAGCAGTCATGGCACGTGCGTGGCCTTAGTCACTCTAGGACGGGTGGGATCTTCCCAGGCCAGCGATTGAAGTTGACTCTCCTGCATCGACAGGCGGCTTCTTCGCCACTGAGCCGTCAGGGAAGCCCGGTTTGTGGATTTTTTGATGATGGTCCTTCTGAGTGGTGTGAAGTGGCGCCTCACTGTAGTTTTTATTTACATTTCTCTGATAATTAGCGATACTGAGCATCTTTTCATGTGCCTCTTGGCCATCTGTATGTCGTCCTTGGACAAATGTCCATTTAGGTCTGCCCATTTTCTGGTTGGGTTCTTTGTTTTGATGATGCTAAGTCTTAAGAGCTGTTTATAAATTTTGGAGACTGAGCCTGTGTCAGTTACATCGTTTGCAAATATTTTCTCCCTTTTTGTGGGTTGTCTTTTTGTTTTATGGTTTCCTCTGCTATGCAGGAGCTTTTGAGTTTAATTAGGTCCCCCCTTTTTTTTTTTATTTTTGTTTTTATTTCCATTATTCTGAGAGATGGATTGAAAAAGATACTGCTGCAATCCATTTCAGAGGATGTTCTCTGTTTTCCTCTAGGAGTTGTATAGTGTCTAGTCTCAAATTTCGGAGAAGGCAGTGGCACCCCAGTCCAGTACTCTTGCCTGGAGAATCCCAGGGACGGGGAGCCTGGTGGGCTGCTGTCTGTGGGGTCACACAGATTCGGACACGACTGAAGCGACTTAGCAGCAGCAGCAGTCTCACGTTTAGGTCTTTAATCCATTTGGAGCTTATCTTTGTGAATGGTGTAAAAGAATGATCTAATTCTTTTTTAATTTTTAGCATGTAGCCATCCAGTTTTCCCAGCACCATTTTTTGAAGATTGTCTTTGCAACGTCGTGTGGTCTTGTCTCCTTTGTTGCTGCTTAATGGCCTGTTTAGTGTGTGGGTTTGTTTCTGGGCTTTCTATCCTGTTCATTGATCTGTTTCTATATTTCTGCCCGTACCTTACTGTTTTGATGCCTGTATCTTTGTAGTGTAATCCGAACAAAGTCAAGGAGCTTGAGTCCTCCAGCTCTACTTTCCTTTCTCAAGATTGTTTTCATGATTCAGGGTCTATTGTGTCTCCATTACAAATTTAAAAAATTTTTTTGTTACAGTTCTGTGAAAAATGTTGTTGGTGATTTGATAGGGATTGCACTGAATCTGTAGATTGCCTTGGGTAGTATTTTGTCATTTTGACAGTATTGATTCTTCTGCTCCGTGGATGTGGTATATCTGTTTGTATCTTTGCTTTCACCAGCATGTTATAGTTTTTGGAATACGTGTGTTTTGTCTCTTTAGGTAGGTTTATTCCTGCATAGTTTATTTTTTCTAATATGATGATAAATGGAATTGTTCCTTGAATTTCCTTTTCTGATCTCTTGATGTTAGTCTATAGAAATGCAGCAGGTGGCTGTGCATTAATTTTTTAACCTGCAACTTCACCAGATTCCCTGGTGAGTGCAGGCAGTTTTCTGGTGGCATCTTTAGGGTCTTCTGTGTGTAGTACCGTGTCATCTGCAAAGAGTGACAGTTTGCATTCTTCTTTTCCAGTTTTGAGTTCCCTTTGCTTCTTTTTCTTCTGGTGGCCCTGGCTAGGACTTGCAACACTGTACTGAACAAAAGTGGGCAAGGGTGAGCATCCTTGTGTTTTTCCTGGTCTTGGAGGAAATGCTGTCAGCTTTTCACCGTGTAGTGTGATGTTAGTTTGTTGTGTGAAGTGAAGGTTTGCTATATATGGCCTTTATTATGTTGAGGTTTGTTCCTTCCGTACCCACCTTCTGAAGTGTTTATCATAAATGGATGTTGGATTTGTCAGAAGCTTTTTCTGCATCATTGAGATAATCATGTATTTTATTCTTCCACTGTCGGTGTGGTGTGGGTCCTGAAAACCCTTGCATCACTGGGAAGGATCCCACTAGATTGTAGTATGTGACCCTTTTAATGTGCTGTTGGATTCTGATTGCTCATTTTTTATCTCTTTGAGCAAAGAGCTCTTCTAGATGCCTTTTGCAGTCTTCCAGGGAATTGAAATTTCTTCCACTGAGAGAGTTTTGTGCAGATCAAGTAAATGGACCTCTGAAGGTGCTGTGTCTGGTCAGTAGGGAGGGTGAATCAGAGCTTCCCAGCCGAGCTGTGACGGTTTTTGTCTGGTCATCAAAGAAGCACACGGTGTTGGTTATCCAGGGAAGAGCATGTGTTTTCTGTCACCCGACTCCACACACTCTTTCCTTGAGTGCTGCTTTCACTTGGTCTTGTTGGGAGCAGTACTCGCTGGAATGAATCGTCTGGTTTTCTGGAAGGAGCCCGTAACAGAGGACTCCCTTCCAGTCCCACCATATTCACTCCATCGCCTTCTTGGGTGGAGACCGGCCTTGGTGTGGCGGGTGGCGGCGCGTGTCACTCACCCCAGGGCCTCTTCCGCTCCACAGTCTTGTACGGTATGCGCTTGTCGTCGCTTGTCACAGTGTGCTTTAAGAGTGGAAAGTTTTCATTATGTTTCAGTGGAGAGTCCCATGTAGTATATCGTCAGCGAGGTTTGTGTGTGTGTGGAACCCAGGCATCAGAGCTGTGAACATCGCCAAGGCGGCACAGATGGCTCTCATGGCGCGCTGCGGGTGTTTCGAGTGAGTCTGCTGTCCTCCCGTGGGTTCCATTGGCTGTTCTGAGAGTGTGAGTTTGGTTGCTTTCAACTTCAGCCGATCTTCCCAACCGTGGAGCACCGTCCAGCAAGGAGTCTCCACGTTTGAGCAGCCACTGCACCTTCTCTGTACACTGCGCAAATCTCTTTCTGCGTCTCAGCTGCATTTTTATTTTTCTCGAATAACAAAGCACGATATGCTGGACTTGTTCCTTTCCCTCCGTCTTCAGTGTTAGAATGGCCACACACTCACCGGTCTTCGTGCCTTTTTGGTTTCTTTTTATGCACACCGATTTGACCGCTGTCACAATACAGTCTAACAAAATTGTCTGGATGAAGTCATAGACAGCGAAGCGCTCCTATAGCCATCTTAGGGAGAAAGTCGAACAAACCCTTTGGCCACCCAGCATCGTGTTCCCTGTTGAACCTTCTGGCAGGAGCCGGGAGGATGTCCCTGCTGTGGTCAGGCCGGTCCTCAGGAGAGCGGTGTGACCGGAAGTGTGCTCAGCACCACTGCCGTGTGGCTGGCCTGTCTGAAGGTCCTGGCTGGAGAGGTGGGAGCCCAGCATGCCCACCCTGGGAACCCTGGGCCTGAGGCCAGAGGGGTCTCTTCTGTTTCTTGTGTTTCCCAAGTGCCCTGTCCTGAGTCTGACCTCAGGAAACAGGTTTGAAGTTTTGTTTGCAAATGACCTCAGTTCAGAATTCATCTCAGAGGCAGCCGACCCTGGCTCCTGCGGCTGTGTCCTTGCTCCAGAGCCTCTTTCCCTGTAAGAGCCCCTCATGTCCCGAGCCATCCTTCCTGACCCGGGAGCCCCGTCCCATCCCCACTTTATGGACAGACAGCACATGCGGGGCCATCCGCAGACGCTCGGCCTCAGGCCTTCATGGCTGTGACGGGCCTGCCCCTCGTCACCTCGAATGTGACGTCTCTCCTGAGACCTGTTCCTGCCCCGCAGGCGGACGCTGCCCTCAGGCCCGGTGCTGGGCAGCCCAGCCCTGTCCACCTTGGTGGGCTGCTGTCCCCCTCGGTGAGGGCAGCTGGCCACCTACCGCCGTGCTGAGACGGCGATGGGGCCTGGCCATGGAGGCTGGGCGACGGTCTCTGCAGGTTTGCTGATGTCCCTGAGTCCCAGCACCGTCCATGCTGTGCAGACCCTGGTGGGCATGGGCCACCAGCCAGGCAGGCCTAGCTCTGGGCCCCTTCCTTCTGGTTCCTGGCCGTCTGCCCGACCCACCTGGCAGTGGCTTTTCAGTGGTGACACGGGAGGAGGTCGCTTCTGGGGTCAGTGGGGATGATCTGCAGCCTGGATGTCACAGGGTCATGGGTTTTCTTCCAGTAACAGCATAGCAGCGGTGGTCGGTGTGACCTTGGCGGTGCAAGGCGGGAGATGTTGGCGTGGCCCCCGAGGCTGGGGGAGCAGTCACATCCGGGGCACGTGCGGCTGTCAGGGTGTCTCGGGTTGCTGCCCGGGGCAGGGGGCCCTGGTGCCTCACGCGGCTGTCCTCTCTCCCCAGGGTGCTGTGCCAGGTTCTCGGCGCGGAGCAGTCTCTACATCCACTCCAAGAAGCACCTGCAGGACGTGGCTGCCCCAAAGAGCAGGTGTCCGGTGTCCAGCTGCGACCGGCTCTTCGCCTCCAAGCACAGCATGAAGGCCCACATGCTCAGGCAGCACCGCAGGCACCCAGGTGGGCCCCTGGCGGCCCAAGGGTGTGTGCCGGGTGCAGCCGCGCGCTGTGTCCTGGGTGCCCAGCCCAGGGTGCGTGGCTGCCGCGCCCGCGGCCCCGCGTCTGCCTGTGCTGCCCTGACCCTCTCACCTCGGGCTTCCCCCGCCTCGCCTGGGCAGTCAGGGCTCCTGAAGCTCACCTTTACCTCATCCTGTGTGCCGAGCTGCCCCTCCACTGCCCCGTCCCCTCCAGCTCTGCCTGTCCAGCCCTGCCTGGGACTTCGTGGGGACAGGACAGACTGTTCTGGATGAGCGCGGGGGCAGAGTGCGAACTGCGATGAGTCCTGCGGTGACTCTGCACACGGCCCTGGCCGTCCTGTCCCCCGGGCGCTGGGCACTTGGCAGCCTGGCTTTCCGACCATGAGCCCAGGCCCCCAGGCGTGGCGTGCAGGGGCTGGGTGGCCGGACAGCAGCTGCTCCCTGGAGCCTGGTGGTGTGCTGCTCTTGCAGCGCCTCGAGGGAGAAGTCCTAGCTGCAGTCACCTGACCAGCTGCCGCTGGACTCTGCTCGGGGCTGCCTGCCCTCCTTGGAAATAGCCCCTGCCCAGCTCTGTGACCCTGGGGGGCGAACTGGAGTGCAGGGCATGTGTCAGGAAGGGGACTGGGAGTGTCCACGTCTGTGACGCGACGTGGTCTCGTGTCGGGCGTCGATGTCCTGGGTCTGTGAGATGACATGGTCTTGTGTTGGGCGTCGATGTCCCGGGTCTGTGACATGACGTGGTCTCGTGTCAGGCGTCGATGTCCTGGGTCTGTGAGGTGACATGGTCTTGTGTTGGGCGTCGATGTCCCGGGTCTGTGACATGACGTGGTCTCGTGTCGGGCGTCGATGTCCTGGGTCTGTGAGGTGACGTGGTCTCGTGTCGGGCATGGACGTCCACGTCTGTGAGGTGACGTGGTCTCGTGTCGGGCGTGGACGTCCTGGGCCTGAGAGGGGACGTGGTCTTGTGTCGGGTAGGTGAGGGAGTCTGTTGTGGGTAGGCAGGGATTCATGGCTCGACGTGACTGTAGGTGCTGGGGAGTATGTGTCTGTCGTGGAGGAGCCCTGCCTGGCCCTGGAGGGGTTGGGTCCCCTCACGGTGGTCCTGGGTGGGGTCACACTGGATGGAGGTGAGGCAGGGCAGTGCTTTTGTGGAGGGGGCTGGTTTCCTTCATGTGGTCGGTGTTAATGTTTGTGTACGGGTTGTGGATATGTGGCTCTCGCACATGGCAGGTCTCCAGTAAACTCTTACGGAATTAACAAAATGCTAAATAGAAAATTTATGAGCAAGTTGGGTTTCTTGATGTTTGCCTGGATTCAGTTCAGTTCAGTTGCTCAGTTGTGTCTGACTCTTTGCGACCCCATGGACTGCAGCATGCCTGGCCTCCCTGTCCATCACCAACTCCCAGAGTTCACCCAAACTCATATCCATTGAGTCAGTGATGCCATCCAGCCATCTCATCCTCTGTCCCCTTCTCCTCCCGCCTTCAATCTTTCCCAGCATCAGGGTCTTTTCCAATGAGTCAGTTCTTTGCATTGGGTGGCCAAAGTATTGGAGTTTCAGCTTCAACATCAGTCCTTCCAATGAACACTCAGGACTGATCTCCTTTGGGATGGACTGGTTGGATCTCCTTGCAGTCCAAGGGACTCTCAAGAGTCTTCTCCAACACCACAGTTCAAAAGCATCAGTTCTTTCGTGCTCAGCTTTCTTTATAGTCCAACTCTCACATCCATACATGACCAATGGAAATACCTTATTGTCGTTTTTGATCTTTTCATAGGGAGCTGACTGAGCAAGGTTATCTAGGAAACTGGAAAGTTTTGAGAAGGAGACATCTTTCCATTTTTATCATCTTCAGAGAGTCCCTACCGTCTCTCCAGAATGTTCCCTGGTGCTGAGTGATCGTTGAGGCCCCGGTGGGCGGGCCCAGCGTCTAAGCTGCATAGCAGCACAGCGCAGGCAGAGGCTCTCCACGTGGCTGTCCTTTGTTTGCTCGGAGATGGCGTCTGTGGCAGCTTTCCTGCCTGGGTCCCCACTGGAACCTTGTAGCTGCTCTGCCGCAGCATCCATGGGGCGGTGTGAGCTTGGGGTTTGCTCCAGGTTGGGGGTGCTGGCCGCTTTAGGAGAGGCCTGTTGCAGCCCCGCTGGCTCCTCTGCCAGATTCTCATGGTCCTGTCTTCCTGGTGGCTTGGTCCTTGGTGAGTGCTCGCCAGGATTTGGGATGGTGGGTGTTCTTGTGTCTGAACTCCAGTGTGAATGTTCAGTGACATCATTTAATGTCTGCATTGTCCCTTCCCCCACGGGTGAACTCAGGCTGGCGTTCCTTCACCGAGGAGCAGTTTACTCGAGTGCTGGGCACAGATGCCGCTGTGGTCAGGGGAGGCCGCTTGGGGGCCAGGCCTGTGTCTGCTGTGGGGTGGGGGCGTCTGGAAACAGGACAGCTCTCCAAGCCCGTTGGGATCTGCTCCATCCAGGGGGCCACGGCCGGGGCTCAGTGCACGGGGCCTACCATGCATCTCTGCAGGCCTGCCGGCCAGCTGGTCCCAGCCGTCCTCCCCGTCCTCCCCTCTCAAGCTCGGGAGAGGTGGAGAGCACGCTGAGAGGTGGCCTGACACGGCCGACCCCAGAAGAGTCCCCGAGCTGCGGGGTTAGCGCGGCCTGAGGTCAGTGGTTCATGCTGTTTGAGGGGCTTGGTCTCCACGGGCGCTGCAGGGCCACGCGAGTGAAGGGGAGCGAAGCCTGAAGGACTTGGGCTGAAACCTTCTCTCGCTGTTACTTGGGGAGCTTCAGCGGCCAGGGGAGGACCTGGGGACTCAAGGCTCTGAGTCCCCGCGCGTCGCCGGCGGCTCCTTCCTGCGGAGTGTGGCGCCTTCGGGGACCGGCAGGGGCTCTGGGGACGGGGCGGGGCGTCCGTGTCCCTTTGGTGTGTCATGTCCGCATCTGAAGCACAGACGGCCCTCTCGTCTCTGGTCCCACGGTCACCAGTGTCCCTTCCTTTTCAGACCTCTTCCCTCCGCTGGGGGCTCCGAGTACACTGACGCCCGGCGGTGACCCTGGCAGCCCCGGGCAGGGCGAGTTCAGCCACGTGGACCTGGCGGTCCTCTTCTCCGACCCGCCGGCCGATGGCAGTGCCGCCCCTGGGGCCCCCGACGCAGCGCTGGGCGCTGGGCTCCTGACCGTCGACGTGACTCCTGTGGGCGCCTCTCTTGGAGCGGACCTCCCTGCCGGTCAGGCCTCCTTTGGGCCAATGGACCCACTGGTCTTGGTGGCCCACGGCGATGTCCCGCCTGGCCCGGACAGCCCCCTCGTTCTTGGGACGGCAGCCATGGGTTTCCAGCAGGGCGGCCTCGCCGCAGACGACATGCCGGCCATGGGCGCAGGGGCCCTGGGCTGTCTGGTGGCCGTGCCCGTGAAGAACTTGGGTCAGGACCCCCAGGCTCTGACCCCGAGTGGCCCCCGGGGAGCCAGCAGTGCTCCGGAGCCGCTGGTGCCCATCAAGGTGGAGCCAGACTCACCCCCCCGCCCCCAGCCCAGCTGGCAGCAGGAGCCAGGCCAAGGGGCGTCGCGGCCTGCGGAGTCCAGCCCCATGGAGGAGCGCGGTCCTCGGAGAGACGCCAGGCTCGCGGCGGGGACCGGCGGCTTCTACCTGGTATGAGGCGCCTTGGGGTCGCCAGCTCCTAGCTCGGCTCCTGCCCCACCGTGCGGTGTCCTGGATTAACCCTCTACTGCAGATGCTTCCTAGGGGCTTGCGGGAGCACGGACCTCCGTCTACAAGTCTGGAAACCTGAATTCCTGTCTCAAATCTGGAACGGACTAGTGTTTATGACCTTGAGCAAATCATTTAACTTGTCCGAGCCTTCAGTTGTCAGTTATTTCTGAAATGAGGGGCTTCGACACAAAGCACTTTTCGAGTGCTGTGGTTCTGGTGATAATGTGTCTTTTCCTGAGAAAAGCTGGGATGTTCATACTGTTGAAATGTCCTGGTGCTTGAGCACATCGCATAATGGCAGGTCCTCAGACGGAGTCCTGACCGAGAGGAATTGCGACATCAGTGGTGTCTAAAGGTTTATGGACGTGAAAACCAGGAAAATTACCAGTTAGAACTGACGAGGAAAGGAGAGTGGCCTGGGCGTTCTGTCCCTGGAGGTGATGACGGCGTCTCCACCCGTGAGGCTGCCGTTAACGTGTTACGGCTGCGCTGGCGTCAGTTACGTGCTCCCTGCAGCTTAGCGGGCCTCAGAGCCTTGGGAGTCTTGCCTCGGCCTCAGGTGGGAGCAGTCAAGTAGGTTTCTCTTTGTGGTGCAGGTTAAATTCGATAGTGATGTTTATGTTCAGAAAGTTAAATCTTACTTGGCCACGGTTTAATGGAGAGCTAACCTGTGGAGCCAGCGTCCACTGTGAGGGACGCAGCAGTGGCCGAGGCCCAGGGCCAGCTGCGCGTGAGGCTGACCCCGACCCTGTCCGTTCTTGCTAGCTGTGTGGCTGGGGCCAGCCCGGTGTCTGGAAGCCCGGAAGGCGCGCGGAGAGGGGCCCGCAGGTAGGCCCGAGCCCCCCGGGGTTGAGAGTCAGCTCTGTCCTCACGGCGCTCCCAGCCCCGCGCCCTCGGATGGGGTGCTCGGGGAAGCCCCAGCCTCCCTGGCTTCGCCACCTGAGGCCCCCCGTGCAGCCCCAGTCCCGAGCAGGTGGAGGGCTGTCCTGAAGCTGTGGGGCGGTGGTCGGGTCCTGATCACCAGGACTCGGGCTCTGTGTTCTAGGCAGCAGAGGGGTCTTCGGCTCACGACAGGCGGGTTTCCGTGTGAGGTGTTTCATACGTTTTAGACTCCGGAGGAATAAGCGTTGGTTCTGTGGATCAGAGTCACGTCGCAGCAATGACTCAGTGCCCCCGTCGCCTGACGTGGTGTTCGATCTCTGACCGTGAAACGGACCCTGTGCTCAGTCGCCCCCCTGCTTTCGGGTCCCGACTGACGACGCCTTTTTTTTGGATTCAGGAAGGTGGAGGCTCAGCGAGAACTGATTGCCAGTCCGTCCAGCGAGCCAAGGAGAAGAAGCAGAGAGGCGCCGGGAGCCGCGCTGGTGAGGCTGCGTGTGCTGGGCCGGGGCATTGGGTGTTGCGGGCGGGGCCTGGACGGGGTGGGGCCCGTGGAGCTGCTGGGGCAGCGGCTGTAGGGCGGTTTTCTTTCTCTGTTGCTGTTTTCGTTAATACTTCAGCGTTATCTTTTTAGAAGCTAGGACACTTGCAAACATATCAGACAGGGTCATCACTCGGTTAGACGTTACCAGCTTGATTTTCTTTCAAGTTGGCGTCTAGCACGTGTCCAGTTTTCAGTCGTAAACACCGTGAACGTTTGTGCCTCTGTTTGTTCGTGTCGCCCGGGGAGGCTTTGTGTCTCGGGCCTTTACTTGCGTGCACCTTCTCCCTCGCCCTGGTCCCTCCCCTGTGTGTGTGTGTGCGCTCACACTTGCTGCAGAGCTGGGGCAGTGTGCCTGTCGGCGTACAGGTCCTTGTACCGCGTGTCTCCAGTCACCCGACTGGAGGCTGGGCCTGGCGAGTTGGGCTGGGGGCTCTGTCCGGCCCCCGAGGCCTGGGCTCTGGGCCTGCCGATTCCCCAGGGCTGCAGAAGACGCTGATGTCCCCCCACTCACTTTCAGCTAGAAGACTTCTGCTCACGCAGGAAGGTCAGCAGAAATGTCCCCGAATCTACCTGTGTTCAGGACAGCGAGCCTGCTGGCTTGTCCGTGCCCTCCAGGGGTGGTTGGGTATGTTTGCCTGCTCAGTGATTCAAGCACTGTATTGGCTTTCAAGGGAAGTACAAGTCTGGAGCCTGCCAAGTGTCCAGGCTTCCCACGTGAGGCGGGGGGAGCGTCTCCTTGAGTGTGAAGGCTCCCACCCCCACCGCCACCTCCACCTCCAGCTCGAGGCCCGAGAGCCAGCAGGAGGAGGAGCGTAAGTATGGGTTTTTCCAGAGCCCCGGGCCAGCCGTGTATTTCCCTGGAGCTTTGATTTTGGTGGAACTGCAGACACATAGAAACACGCTTCCCTGTGCTTTGTCCCCGGCCATGGTGCCTGACACGTCACCTTGCCTCCCCCATGTGGACCTGTCCTGAGATCATGCATTTCTACACGGCTGGGGAAGGGCCGGGCCGTGGTCCACTGACCGCTCAAATGTTCTCTGCACGGGAGAGGGGCCCCTGGGTGAGAGAGGAGAAGGGGTCCTGGGTGAGAGAGGAAGGGGTCCCCCAGGTGAGGGGTGGGAAGGGGGTCCCCAGGTGAGAGAGGGGCAGGGGGTCCCCCAGGTGAGGGAGGGGAAGGGGGTCTGGGTGAGGGAGGGGAAGGGGGTCCCCCAGGTGAGAGAGAGGAAGGGGTCCCCCAGGTGAGGGAGGGGCAGGGGCCCAGCTGCGCGCCCTCCGTGCCAGCGGCAGTGGCTCCTCTGACAGTGACTGACATCTGCGGGGCGCGGGCCCTCACGCAGGCTGCAGGCGTGCTGGAAGGAGGGTCTGTGTGACTTCGCTCAGTTAAGTGTGTGCTGACTTAGCGGGCAGAGCTGACCAGGCTTGATCTCGTGAACACAGTGACGTACTAGTCGCTGACCAAAACTGGAGTTGTTTTTGAGTCCCACGGACCCATCTGCCACTGAATGTGAAGCAGACCCTCAGTCATGACATCAAGAGGGAGCCAGGGCGTTTCCGATCTGTGCGCGTGATTCCCCTTATTCTCCTGTTTAAGCAGCACGTGTGCCCACAGTCGTGCGTGAATGGATCCCAGCTGGGGTCTCAGAGGTAGCAGGGCTTGTGCCGTGTCATCAGTGTCCAGGAGAGGGGGCTCAGACTCACCGCATCTTTATGATGTGACTTGGTAATGAGTAGGAGAGGCACATCGTGTCAGCCTTGCCTACTTTATAAAAAGTTGGCCGTGCTGGGTCTTAGCTGTGGTGTGCGCGGGCTTAGCTGCTTCACGGTGTATGGGATCTTAGTCCCCCGACCAGGGATTGAACCCCCACCCCCTGTATTGGAAGGCAGATTCTTAACAACCAGAGGCATCCCCACATGTTGTCTGCTTTTAAAAGTAGCGTCAGAAGACGCATTACGTGGGGCGTGCCTTCATTTATTCCACAGTGGTTTCACGACAGGGGCTTGATGCGCTTTGAAACACGAGTTGGCACGCAGGTATGTCCACGTGATGTAAAATGAAGTCAGACCCTCCAGTTATGTCTGACTGTACCACGTGGGCTTCGTCCAAAGCAAATGAGCTGAGTCTGCAGCTGCAGAGTTGGGGTGAAGGTATGTTTAAAGCACGTGAGCGTTTCGTTAAAAAATTGTTTCGACAAGTTTCCAAGCTCACACAGACACGAGCTGCCTGGGAGCACACCGGCAGTGCCCTCCTCCAAGCGTCAGCGGGGTTTCCCCTTTGATGTTTCATAGTTTGCAGTGTAATGTCTTCCCAGTGGGTTTGCACTACTGATAACTGCAGCAGTAACTCAGCTTTTCACATGAACATTCACTCCTAGAAAGTGCACTTAAACTTTAAGTGGAATTCCCATTTATGGACATGTTCATAGCAGGGAAGTGTGCTGGGGTGATGGAAGTCTTGAAAGCATGATGGGGCTCCTGTAAAATTCCAGCGGAGGCCAGAATGTGGACCCAGAGGCCGCGTGGGGGCCAGGGTGGGGCGTCTGCAGTGAGCCCCCGCCTGTGTCCACCAGTCGCCCAGGCACCTCGCCCTGGCACCCCTGCACCCGAGCACGTCTGCCCGTACCCTGCTCCCCATGCCTGCACCCACCCTCCCAGGGTCAGGGAGAGTGGGCAGTGGAGCCAGCTGGGGCCGTGTTTCTGCATCAGAGAAACCCTTTCTGGGGTTAGGAAACTCTGTCTGGTCAATGTTTTTTTAAGTGTATTGTTATAAAACCAAGACAGTGATGGTTTTTGTGGAGGAAGTTGGACCGAAAGAGCAGCTTAGCAGGTGTTGGGGTGGCGGGTGGGGGAGGCAGCTGCCGTCCGTCCTTCTCCCAAGAGCGCTGTGCTCCACGTGTCAGGGACCCCACGTGCCCCTGGCTGGTGGTTGTGCAGGGTGAGGCAGGGTCCACCCCAGAGGGCAGGGGCCCACGCGCCGTGTGCCTGGAGGATGCAGGAGGCCATGCTCTGTGTTTCAGGAGCCATCGGGGAGCCTGCACCAAGCCCGGGGGAAGGGGGCATCTGTGCTGGCCCGGGAGCCTGGCTGTGGGGCAGCCTCACCGTGCCCGGTGCCCTGCCGTGCATCCAGGTACAGCTGCTGCAGGTGAGAGCATGCACGACATACACACAGACAGACGGACACACACCCAGAGGGACACATGGACACACACCCAGAGGGACACACAGACACACACCCAGAGGGACACACGGACACACACCCAGAGGGACACACGGACACACACCCAGAGGGACACACAGACACACACCCAGAGGGACACACGGACACACACCCAGAGGGACACACGGACACACACCCAGAGGGACACACGGACACACACCCAGAGGGACACACGGACACACACCCAGAGACATACACGGACACACACCCAGAGAGACACACAGGCACACACCCAGAGAGACACACAGGCACACACCCAGAGACACACACAGATACACACGGGCACACACCCAGAGAGACACACAGACACACACCCAGAGAGACACACACCCAGACACACAGAGACACACACGGGCACACACCCAGAGAGAGACACAGACACACACAGAGACACACATGGGCACACACCCAGAGAGACACACAGACACACACCCAGAGACATACACAGACACACACCCAGAGAAACACACAGACACACACCCAGAGAGACACACAGGCACACACCCAGAGAGACACACAGGCACACACCCAGAGAGACACACAGGCACACACCCAGAGAGACACACAGGCACACACCCAGAGACACACACAGATACACACGGGCACACACCCAGAGAGACACACAGACACACACCCAGAGAGACACACGGACACACACCCAGAGAGACACACAGACACACACCCAGACACACAGAGACACACACGGGCACACACCCAGAGAGAGACACAGAGACACACAGAGACACACATGGGCACACACCCAGAGAGACACACAGACACACACCCAGAGACATACACGGACACACACCCAGAGAGACACACGGACACACACCCAGAGGGACACACGGACACACACCCAGAGACATACACGGACACACACCCAGAGAGACACACGGACACACACCCAGAGAGACACACGGACACACACCCAGAGGGACACACGGACACACACCCAGAGGGA
Source organism: Moschus berezovskii (assembly GCF_049115385.1). Taxonomy (NCBI): domain Eukaryota; kingdom Metazoa; phylum Chordata; class Mammalia; order Artiodactyla; family Moschidae; genus Moschus; species Moschus berezovskii. The sequence continues at coordinate 682,044 of NC_142483.1, forward strand.
CACACGGACACACACCCAGAGGGACACACGGACACACACCCAGAGACATACACGGACACACACCCAGAGACATACACGGGCACACACCCAGAGACATACACGGGCACACACCCAGAGAGACACACGGGCACACACCCAGAGACACACACAGATACACATGGGCACACACCCAGAGAGACACACAGACACACACCCAGAGAGACACACAGACACACACCCAGACACACAGAGACACACACGGGCACACACCCAGAGAGAGACACAGACACACACAGAGACACACACGGACACACACCCAGCGAGACACACAGGCACACACCCAGAGAGACACACGGACACACACCCAGAGGGACACACGGACACACACCCAGAGGGACACACAGACACACACCCAGAGACATACACAGACACCCAGAGACACACACGGACACACACCCAGCGAGACACACAGGCACACACCCAGAGAGACACACAGGCACACACCCAGAGACACACACAGATACACACGGGCACACACCCAGAGAGACACACAGACACACACCCAGAGAGACACACAGACACACACCCAGACACACAGAGACACACACGGGCACACACCCAGAGAGAGACACAGACACACACAGAGACACACATGGGCACACACCCAGAGAGACACACAGACACACACCCAGAGACATACACGGACACACACCCAGAGAGACACACAGACACACACCCAGAGAGACACACAGGCACACACCCAGAGAGACACACAGGCACACACCCAGAGACACACACAGATACACACGGGCACACACCCAGAGAGACACACAGACACACACCCAGAGAGACACACAGACACACACCCAGACACACAGAGACACACACGGGCACACACCCAGAGAGAGACACAGAGAGACACAGAGACACACATGGGCACACACCCAGAGAGACACACAGACACACACCCAGAGACATACACGGACACACACCCAGAGAGACACACAGACACACACCCAGAGAGACACACAGACACACACCCAGAGGGACACACGGACACACACCCAGAGACATACACGGACACACACCCAGAGAGACACACGGACACACACCCAGAGAGACACACGGACACACACCCAGAGAGACACACGGACACACACCCAGAGGGACACACGGACACACACCCAGAGGGACACACGGACACACACCCAGAGGGACACACGGACACACACCCAGAGACATACACGGACACACACCCAGAGACATACACGGACACACACCCAGAGACACACGGGCACACACCCAGAGACACACACAGATACACATGGGCACACACCCAGAGAGACACACAGACACACACCCAGAGAGACACACAGACACACACCCAGACACACAGAGACACACACGGGCACACACCCAGAGAGAGACACAGACACACACAGAGACACACACGGACACACACCCAGCGAGACACACAGGCACACACCCAGAGAGACACACGGACACACACCCAGAGGGACACACGGACACACACCCAGAGGGACACACAGACACACACCCAGAGACATACACAGACACCCAGAGACACACACGGACACACACCCAGAGAGACACACAGGCACACACCCAGAGAGACACACAGGCACACACCCAGAGACACACACAGAGATACACACGGGCACACACCCAGAGAGACACACAGACACACACCCAGAGAGACACACAGACACACACCCAGAGAGACACACAGACACACACCCAGACATACAGAGACACACATGGGCACACACCCAGAGAGAGACACAGGCACACCCAGAGGGACACATACAGAGACACACACGGGCATACACCCAGAGAGACACACAGACACACACCCAGAGAGACACACGGGCACACACCCAGAGAGACACACACACACACCCAGAGAGACACACAGGCACACACCCAGAGAGACACACAAGCACACCCAGAGAGACACACAGGCACACCCAGAGGGACACATACAGAGACACACACGGGCATACACCCAGAGAGACACACAGACACACACCCAGAGAGACACACACGGGCACACACCCAGAGAGACACACAGACACATATCCAGAGAGACACACACAGAGACACAGACACACACCAGAGGGACACACAGAGACACACACGGGCACACACCCAGAGGGACACACCCAGAGACACAGACACACACCCAGAGAGACACACAGACACACACCCAGAGGGACAGACACAGACACACACCCAGAGGGACACACACAGGTACACACCCAGAGGGACAGAGACACACACGCAAACACCCCCCCACCCCGTCTGTCACGCTGCGGAATCCACGCTTTCCCTGGTCAGGATCTGGCCTCCGCACCTGGCGGGACGCGATCACCTTCAGCCTTGCCTTCCGGGGCTGGCAGGAGATGGGAAGGGGAGAGGCGTCCACGTTGAGGACACGCGTCTCTGATTGGCACGTCTTCACTGAGTGCCTCTGTCCACGGTTTTGGGCCTCGGGGCTGAGTGGGGCAGGGGGGGCAGGCAGCTGACCCCTGGCCCTGGTCAGCGTGGGCCTCGGGCCTCCCCGGAAGACGGGCTGGGCCAGCGCGGCCACGTCTGGGGGTGGCCTCCTGGGGCTGGGGTCCCTGACGCAGTGCTCTTGCTTCTGCAGGACGAACCCTCAGGGGACGGGGCCTTGCCCCTGGCGCTCAGCCCACAGCCTCCCGCCTTCCACCCCCTGCTTGCTGTCGACCTGCCCATCTATGTCCTCCAGGTTCGGTGCCCCTGTTCTCTGGGTTGGCCGAGCCCCATGAAGCTTTGACTCCCAGGCTCATCCCTGAGGTGGACTTGCCCTGGGTCCCCACTTGGCCAGGGTGTTTTCTGGAAAAGGGGATGAGGGTTTGAGCAGTAGAGGCTGAGCTGCAGCTCAGGTTCACGCGTCTTAGTGGGTGAGGTGGGATTTCACATATTCAAGTTCAGGTGTTCAGGCCTGTGAGAGTTGGGCTAGCTGGGTTTCAGCCTATGCAGAGATAGGCCCAGAAAGGTTAAATGGTTTGCTGGAGTCAGGGGTTAAGCTGCATGTGGGTGGCAGTGGATAATTCAGATTTGGATAGATAAGCATGACTTCTGTGCTTTATCAGATTTGAAACACATATGTAAAAATCAGACAGTAACTTTGGTTTTCTTATATTCAACCTGGGCTTTGGCATTAGAAGTGGACATTGGATGGAGCTTGGAGGCCCCTGGTCACAGCGTCCAGAAGGCCTCACAGTGTCCCTCTGCCCACGGGGCGGCCCGCGTCCTGGGCTCCTTCCTGGGGTGGCAGAGGGTGGGCGGTGATCAGTTTCCATAGTGGCCTGGAGCCCGGTGCCAGGGCGGCTCCCTGGAGGTGGCGGCTTGAGGAGGGGGTCCCCTCTCTGATTAGAATGGACCCATCCATGCAGGGCCGGCCGGGGCTCCGAGAATGGAGTCCAGGCGGATAGGGACTCCGGGGGCACATGGTGGGGTTCCCACCTCTGAGGGGGCTGCGGCGGGAACGGAGCTCCCCGCTCTCCTCACTTTTGGTGCTGGTAGAATCTTCTCCTTGATGCGACACTTGCTTAAACTGGGGGAAGGTGAGCTCACCGCTGTGCTCGCTTTGCAGGAGGTGCTGCCTGCGGGCGGAGGTGCCACAGGACCCGAGGATGCGCTGTGCTTGGGAGGTGTGGCTGGTCTGCGGGCCCGGCCGTGATCCACCCCGCCGGGCGGCCAGGCCCCTTCTTCAGAGACTCTGGGGCACCGTGCTGGGTGTTTCTGTTCCGCTCCATCAGGGACGGTTGGGGCTGGCCTCCCACCCCAGCTGCGAGAGCAGCTGCTGGTCTCCTGCTCCGCCGAGGGCGGCCCCTGAGGACCCGGGGGCCCCAGCCGACAGGTCGAGGACGTGGACGGCCCCCCTGGCCCAGCTGCAGCCCCCACACCGGCCAAGTGTCGAGTTAAACTCACAGAGTGAGTTTTCTTAGTTTTTATTTGGGCGTCGGTACCTCATGGCAGCCAACAGTGGTTTGCAAAGCTGTTCCCCGAGCGCTGAGGCGCGTGCCGAACCCTGGCACTCAGGTGCGCGTGTGCGTGTGCTGGCTCTCAGCACGGCCCGCCCTGCGAGAGGACACAGCCCCGGAGCCGCTCCTGTGCCTTGCGGGCGTTGTCGTTCAGACACTGCTGGTTCTCACCCTGCTCTCTGTTCATCTCCTGAGGGGGCCTGGGCCTGTGGGAGCAACCCCACTTCCCATTGACCCCAGTATCCCGTGGGGGTGGGGGGCTGTATCCGCATCTGCAGGTGGATCTCAGCCGCCCCACCCGCACCTTGGCTCCCTGCCTGTCCAGAGCACCCTGGACACGCAACCTCCGGGCCAGGGCTGGACCTTTGTCCCCCGAGTTGCTCGGGACCGGCTTCCGTTTCCCAGGCACTGAGGTCCCAGCTGCTGTTGGGCCCAGCTCCTCATGCGAGTAAATAAAAGTTTTTGTAGCCGGAAGCTGGGCATTCTTTCTCTCAGCCGCAGCTCTCGTATCCTCGTGGTGCAGGGCCAATCCCCTCCCCTCAGGGTGGGCTGGGGGTCCGGTCTCACCTTTACCCTTCTCCAGGGGTTTAAATCTAAGCAGAGGTTTCTGCTGAACACCAGAGACGCTGGGAGCAGACGGGGAGGACGGCCTGTGGGCTGAGGGTCCCGCCCCCTCGCGCCCTGCCCCTGGCACATGTGTGCTGGGCAGAGGCCCGCCCAGCCCCAGGGTCTGGCCGGAGGAGCCGCGTCAGGTCTGTGGGCGCGAGGGAGGGGGCTCCTGGGCCCCTAGGAGGGTCCAGGCGCCGGGTCCAGGGGGCCGCCCGGCTGCACCCCAGTCCGCAGCAGCCCGTGGGTGAGGAAGCATAGAGCCAGCAGGCCGGTGCCCAGCAGGTCGCCCAGCCCTGTGAGGTACGGGATGCAGTGGTCGTCTGGGTCCAGGGCCCGCCGCCACGCCAGCCGGACAGCCACGTCCGCCAGGTGTAACAGGACCATCACCTGCGTGGGGAGAGGTGGGGTGACGGCTGCGCGGGAGGGGCCGCAGGCCTCCGGGTGGGGGTGCAGGGGGTGTGCTGCCCCGGGCCCCGTGCCAGCCCCGGCTCCCCTCGGCCCCAGGCACGGCTCTGCCCGGAGCCTCAGGCCAGTTCTACCTCTTAGGCTTGTTGGGAGCCTGTGTAGAGGCACACTGTGTGCAGTCAGGCCTCAGGCCCCGAAGCCGCTTGTACAGGCCGTCCTGCCCCGGTGCCACTCTAAACGGCCTTCCAGGCTCCCTACATGCCCTTTGGGGTCACAGCTGTGCTGACACGCCCTCACGGGGCCACCCCCAGGGCCTGAGCAGGTGGGCTGCCAGCAGAAGCCCACACGCACCTGTAGGAGCCCCTGGCTGGCCCTGCCCATCGCAGGACCCACCCTCCGCCACTGCGCTGACCCTGCTGAGGAGGCACGAGTAGTGCCTCTGGACACGGCCCCTGGGCCAGACCAGCTGACCGAACCGCCAGGAGGCAGGGACTATGTCCCGCTTGTCCAGGGACCCCTCCTAGGATGGGGCGCGGTGCCCGTCCTTACCTGGACTAGGCCCGCCAGCAGGTACAGGAGCACAAAGGTCCTCTCGCTCGGGACTGACTGGCTTTCCAGCAGGGAGACGATGGAGAAGAAGACCAGGTGGCCAGGAACCACGAGCGCCAGCAGGACGCGGGCCGACGTGGCGCTGATGTCTGCGGGAGGCAGGGCCGTGGCTGAGCGGCGGCTGCAGAGGCCCGGGCAGGAGACTGCAGCGTGGCAGCCACACGCGTCACGGAGCTGCTGCGTGTTCTCCCCACGGGTGCAGCCAGCGCTCCTGGGAGCTGGCCTTGGAGCAAGAACAAGCAGGATCGAGCCACAGCAGCAAGCAGGGCGACTGGGAGGCGACGTGACCCGCTGTGACGGGAGGTGGCCGCAGAGGCCCCAGCACAGGCAGTACCCACAGCGGCTTCCGGAGGCTGCCGTGCAGACGCGCTGGGACCAAGGCCAGGGAGCCCTCGGCATGGTCCTCAGCGGCTGCGCGCGTGGCTCCGAGACTGCAGGCTGTAGAGCCAGCCTGTGACGTGAGGGTCTCGTCGGGCAGAAGGGGGTCTCAGTGAGAGCCAGGCTCCATCTGCTCTGAGTTAACACAGCGTCTCATCAGCTAGGTGGGGAGGGCGACACAGTCGCGTGGATGTAACCGTAAAACACCCTGGGGAGGCTGCGCCAGACCTCTTCACGGTGACAAACCATATGAGGCCTAATTGTTAAAAAGGATCTTTTTAAAAACCAAAAAAAGTTACAAAGGGAAAAAGATAGTTGTTACTATTGGCGTGTGGCGTGAAAACTCAGGAAAATCCACTGAAAACTAAGAACTACACATGACATTCCCCCCCAAAGCCATGTGCTGTGACCTGACCCCCAGGGGAGGAGTTAGAGGCGACGAGGTCACCGGGCGACCCTCATCCCGTGGAGCACTGGTTCCTGCAGAGGCGTCGAGAGCTCGTCTGTGCATGGGTGGCAGGTCAGACAGGGCGGGGCAGATGGCCCATCCTGGGGCCTGGATGGCACGCCTTGGGTGCAGGGGCCTCCCCTGTGCTGGGGGTCGGGCCTGGTGACAGGCTCCAGTGATGCCATCCTTGAAAGAAACAACAACATGGTCGTCCCTGGAAGGCCCCAGACCCACCTGAGCTGCAGAACGTGGAGCAGGGGTTGGGCCAGCATTTTTTCATCCAGAGGGGCAGGACCCCGGGCGTGCTCCACAGGTGCAGGTGCGTGGAGATCCGGCTGGTCTGAATGGCCACCAGGTTGCCACCAACGCCTGTAAGACAGCCCGGTTTCCCCCTTGACGTCCGTCTCGGAGCCTGTCCCTTATTTTAAGCTCAGCTCCTCCAGGAAGCCTCCCTTGGCCGATTCAGCACTTGATTTCCTCTCTTTCCCTCGCACTTGACCACATGCGTCGTCTGGCTCCAGACCAGGCAGCTGGGACCTCGCGAGGGAGGCGTCCAGGCAGCAGCAGGGTCCCCTTGACAGGGCGCCTCTGAGCGAAGTGGGTGTGACCAGCAGCCGCATATCTCAGTGGCTGATGCCCGTTTGCAGGGTGCAGGGGTGGGGAGGGAGGGAGGGGTGGTCTCAGGAAGCCGCTCGAGGAAGGATCCAGACTGCGGGCACGTCTGAGGGAACGTCAAGGCCAGAAAGAGGAGACAGGGCTGGGTGGGGCAGGGCACACGCAGCCAGGCTGGGCTTGAGGGGCTCCTGGCGTCAGTGGGAGCTGAGCGTGCCAGGGCCAGAGGCCACAGGGCTCCTGCGGGCGCAGGTTGGGGGTTGGCCCCCAACCACAGTCCCTCCCCTATTCTGTCACCCCAGCCCTGGAAGACCCCTCCCTGGGCCCCCCAGGGTGGAGGCCAACTGCCTGGGCTGCTCCGGAGGATTCTGAGGACGGCCAGGGCAGAGATGGAGCCCACATGGCCCACTGTCCGGATTCCTGGTGGCACTGGCTGTGCCCCACACCACTCCCCACTGCCCAGCTCGTCTCCCTGTGGGGCCCGGTGCTCGCCCCCCTGCAGACGCTGAGCGGGGACTCTGGGGGCCTCCAGGATGTGAGCCAGTATGTCGCAGCCTCACTGCTCAAGGAGAAGATGGGAACCTGGGCCTTTAATTGTAAATGTCCGAAAACGTTTCCAGTGCCGTCAGTGAATCTAAAAGGGAAGCCGTGTGGGGCCACAGAGGCCAGCAGGTGGGTCTGGGTGACAGCCAGCAGGCGCGAGCTCAGCCCTGGTCCTGGCGCCCCGAGGGCAGCCGTGCCCCAGGGGAGCCCTTGAGGACCGCAGCCTGGCCTCCCAGCTGCGTTTGGGGCCGAACCTGAAGCCCCGCGGTCACTGTTCTCCCAGCCCCTGGCCCCGAAGCCCCCATGACGGCCACAGCACCTACCACACATGATGGGAGCAAAGACGGCCATGCCTCTGAACTGTGGCTGCGACAGGGTCTTGTTCAAGATGAGCCCCCCGAGGCTGCGGGCAGACAGCAGACCATTAGCGGCACAGGCGCCTGCCAACCTCAGCACTCAGGCCACCCCGTCACCCCCCACCCGGTCTCTCCCGCGCCCTCTGGACCCCATGTGCATTTCCACCTGCCTCTCGAGTCCCACCTGTCCGGGACACCCAAAGAAGATGTCACCCTCTAAGAACACCCCAGACCCTCCCCAGGCCCCCGAGTGGGCCTGGATGTGCTGACTCTCCAGAGACGCTGCCAGGGCCTGGCCTGCGACCCCGTGACCTCACAGAGACCCCAGGCCTCCGCTCCCTTCCCCGCGAATCAGCCAGGAATGCGCGTCAGGAGGGGAGCGCCCGAGGCGTGGACCCCTCCGCCCTGAGGGGCCCACCAGCGGCCGTGCAAGGGGACGGCGCCCGGGGGCCCGGCCCGGGGCTCCCCGGGGAGACGGACAGAGAGGAAGGCGCACCTGCTGACGAGCATCGCCAGGACAATGGGGAACCAGCCGAACTTGAGGATCCTCACGACGGGCGGGTTCTGCTTGGCGATGAGGACGCAGGCGGGGGTGAGCGCCGCGAAGCCCACGCCGACCAGCGGCGTCAGGTACCGGCTGTCTGCGGGGAGGGGGCGGAGCTGGGGTGGGCGGCTGCAGGCTGCACTCTGCCCTGACCCCTGACCGTGGCCAGCGCTGGCCTCGGCACCTCGGGTGCCTGCTCTCCCCACCCACTCAGCCGGCTGGAACTTTGGGCCTCGGGCGCACCTCTGTGTCTGTAGAAGAAGCTGCTGACCACAGCCAGCAAGGAGAGCGTGATGAGGTCGCCCAGGCTGGCCGCGATGGGCGTAGCGATGTTGTCCGGGTTGACCCCCAGCTTCCGTGCGCCGACCACGATGCAGACCATCAGCGTCCCTGCGAGCGGGGGCAGTGAGCGGGTGGAGGCCACCCGGGACCTCACTGCATCCACCCAGCTGCTCCTCCGCAGGGTCAGGCCCTTCAGGCTGCCACTCTGCCTTGCAGCTCCTGCGCTTGGCACCGGAGCAGCCCCAACGCTGATGGTCCTGAAGCATCAGGCAGGTGGTTCTGGGGCTCCAAACCCCTGGGAACCCTGGGCCTCAGGGAAGACCCGGACGCAGGTCCTGGGAGGTGTAGCGGCCTCGAGGGAGGGGTCTTGAGCCTGCAGCCATGGTCCCCTCGCCCCTCCCTCCAGGGACCGCCTGCACTGCGGCCCTGCCCCAGACCCCAGACCCCACCCAGGCCCAAGATGTGCGCGCCCAGGTCACGGTGGGTGTGAAGACCGAGGGGCACCCCACCCCTGCAGGACCCCGAGGGCCACTCACCCAGGGCGCAGGCCGCCAGGGAGGCGGTGAGGACGCTGCTGGCGCACAGCACCTGGGCCTCCACCACATCCAGCCCCTGGCCCGAGGCCAGGCCCAGCAGCAGGGCTGCCACTGCTGCCAGGAGCCCCACCACGGCAGCCTGCACCTGCGGGCGGGGACCAGGCTGAGGCAGGCCCTTCCCTTGCCCGGGAGCGGCGACCAGCACCCACTTCATCCCGATGCCCGGCCCACAGCCCCGGCCTTCCCTAGCGTCCTGTGTTTATCCTGGGTCAGCTCCCCTCTAGTGGGTCTGACCTCCAGCAGCACCCCCATCCCCTGGGGCCCCAGGACATGCCCTGGCTCGTACACAGAATTCCAGGCAGCATCCCAGGGTGGCACCCGACAACTCATTTTACATTCAAGTGTCACAAAAGCAAGTACATGTGCAAGGACAGCCGTGACAGTTTTGACAAAGAAGATGGAAGTGGCGTGTCCTTTTGGCATTTGCATTATGAGTATGTGTGTTAAAAGTACAGGAATGAACTGGGTGGCTTGGCAGAAAACAGACCAACAGGTCGGCAGGACAGAGCAGGGTCTGGGAAATGAATCATGAGTACACGACTGTTGGCTGTGATAAAGGCGCATTCCCGTCAAGTTAGAGTAAACAGCGTAAGAGAAATCACATGTTTGCTTGGGGAAAGGAAACGATTCTGACGTTTGTCATTCACACACATGGACCTGAACACGAAAACCTAAGCTGAGACGTGAAATATGGAGTAGTACATGTTTCAGCTTTTGGATTAGGGAAGGCCGCCTCCATCCTACAACAGGCAAAATCTATAAAGAAAACTACAGATAAAATTTATATTAAGTGCCACGTATGACTTGTGTGACAAGAGATGGCACAAGATAAAGTCCGGGACAGACTAGGAGAAACCGTGCCCCTCATGTAACTGGCAAGAGGCCCCCACCAAGGGACTTCCCGCTGGCCCAGGGGTGCACTCCGCACTCCTGATGCAGGGGCCTGGTTCCACCTTGTGCGGCCAAGTAATTTTTTTTAAAAAAGATCTGTGTCCAGAACAATGAGTCCATTTCACTAGTCAAAAACAGCCGTAATGATAAAAGGATAATCTGATGGGACGATGCACAAGCGACAGGACAGGTAACTCACAGAAAGGAAGTACGTGTGGCTAAGAAACTGATCAGATCCTGTCTGTGATCCTTCTGGGAAACGTCTAGAGCTGTAGACGGTTCTTACCCTTGAACTTGCCGGGAGTTCTCTTCAGAGCACCCCCAGTGCAGTGTAATTTGTGCCTGTAACTGCAGCCCTCCTCCTAACTGCCGCCCAGGGTGATGGGTGCGTGAGGCCCAACCAGGCTGGGCAGGTCTGCACGGGCCCCACAGAGCCGGCCCCCGCAGAGCCGGCCCCCAGCGGCTGCACGTCTGTCCTGCCAGTGACATTCCAGGCCGTACCATTGTCAAACTGCCAGTTGTCAAGAATTTTAAATGTGATTCTATATTTTTCTGATAGGATATGCTGAAGTTATCCAAAAAGCTTAATTATGCAGTGTACAGCATCCTTTATGCTTTGATGTTAAGCTTTTTTAAAAAAACAGGAAGCAAGATTGCATCCACGCTGCGTTGGAACCACGTGCCCACCCAGGGCCTGCCTGGAGCAGGAGCAGGTGGGATGCTAGTTAGGGAGGATTCAGGAGGAAACAGGAAAGCAGAGCAAGTGAGGGCCACCGAGGCGACTGTGAGCCAGAGCCTGAGCCGGGGACCCAGGCTGAGCCCCGGCCACAGAGCTCACTGCGCACAGAGCAGGCAACCTGCCGGCGAGCAGCGGTCTCGCCTGCAGGCCCGCAGCCCTGCTCCAGGTTCCGTGTGTGTCCACAGGCTGCCGCGGCCAGAGCAACTGGACACAGACACGTCCTGTCCAGAGACACGCAGACCTGCCCCGTCCGGGAGGATGACGTACGGGTTTGCAGTGACAAGTGTGGAGCGTTCAGGGGCCGAGGGGAGGCTCACCTGGACGAGGGCAAGGTTACTGCTCACCACCCTGTACTGCTCCCGGGGGTCATCGATCTGCCCGGTGTTGGCCTGGGTGGGGAGAGGAGCTGAGTTGAGTCTCCTGGGCGTGGCCGAAGGGGTGCTCCCTCCCTGGAGGCCCCAGCAGGTCAGCAGGGGCCCCCTCACTGCTGCCAGAGCGGACCGTCCTGCAGGCTGTCAGAGGGCAACTCGGGCGGGGGGGTGGGGACACGGGCCCCTGGAGACCAGGAGCCTCTCGCCCCGACCTTGGCCAGGCGTCCTGCTCAGGAGATGTACCCAAGGCCCTCTTCTCTTGTGATAAAAAAATTCAGGTCAGAGACGCGGCTCCGTCCTTGAGAAGCCGTCGCCGCTACCAATGTCATGGCTTTTGCTGACCAAATTCAAGACAGGGTAAGAAAAGGTTCGAAGCAGCTGCGTCTCTCGGCTCCTCTGTACTGAGCACAGCCGCTGAAGGTTGACTGCTCACTCCCTGTCTGTTCTTTTCCCAGATTGAGAAGGACTGACCTTAACTGTCTTTCTCCTTCCTCGGACTGGAACACAGGAAAGAACTTTCAGGCTTTTATTTTCAAATAAATTGAGGCTTTAGAGTTCCAGAGTTCGCGAGAGCCCCCCAAACCCCCACCGCCCAGCCTCCCCTGACTCACGGCTCACGGGCCGCAGGTCAGCCCCTGGCTTCGTGACCGTGTGTCTGCACTGCCCGGCTTCCCAGCTCCGTCCCGACCCCGCTGGGTGCTCAGAACCCGGTCCCTCAGGCAGGCAGGGCACTCACCGCGGTGGACAGCCTGGCGGCCAGCGTCATCTCCAGGTTGCCCTTCAGGCCCACCAGGGGCGGCACCAAGGTCAGCAGATCCTTCACCTCCGTGAACACGGGCCAGTGCTGCGGGGAGGGGTGGGCTCGGGGTGGGCTCAGGCCAGGCTCGCGGGCCGGGGGCCCACCCCGGGCACCCCCCAGGCCCATCCCGCCCCGGGTGCCCCCCAGGCCCATCCCACCCCGGGTGCCCCCCCAGGCCCATCCCGCCCCGGGCGCCCCCCCAGGCCCATCCCATCCCGGGCGCCCCCCAGGGCCCACCCCGCAGGCACCCCCCTCCCCATAAGGCTGCCGGGCCTCAGACTGTGCCCCGCGGCCCCGCTGAGGGCTGCTGATCTTCCTGCAGAACTTTTGCTGAGCTTTTCTGGAAGGTACTCCATTTATTGAAGTGTGCTTATTTCACGTAGTCTGTAGCTTTAACACTGTCTGCCTCAGTGGACACCGGGGATTCACCTTGCTCCAGACCTGAGTACACACTATGGTAGCAGCGCCCTCTTTTCTCAGCCCTACCGCGCTGTGTCCATGTCCTGGGGACAGAGTTCAGCCCTTCTCTCCTGCTCTGTAACCAGTCTGATGGACGTCCGCCTTCAGCATAACTGGGCTCGGCCTGCACGTCACTGCCCCTTCCCGACCTTCTACACGTTTATAATCGAAGGGACTTGTTTCCTCCCCCAGGCAGGAAAACTGCGAAGTCTAATAACCACCTCTGTTCCCTGAGACGCGTGCAGGCGTCTCAGCCCCCATGAGAGTACCCCCCTCTGCCCACCCTGCGTGGACTCGCCCTGTCCACCGGGGGCTGCTCCCGCCATAGCACCCCCAGGCCGTGACCTTCCACCCCGACCCCCTCCTGCTGGGGATCTCAGTCTTCCCAAGCCTGCCCCCCACCCCACAGGGGAGCAGGAGCTATGCTGTCACCAGCGGCCAGTCCTTCCCCCAGGGGTCACCTGGACAGGGACGTGGTCGCAGCCAAGGAGGGTCAGGAAGTGGGGTGTAGACACGTCTAGGCAGGCGACCTCCAGGGGCCGTGCAGGGACAAAGCCAGCGACGCTGGGCGCCAGCAGGACAGGGGGCCAGGGCCCCGGGTGCCCGGATCCAGGGGAGGGGCCGGCCCGGAGCTGCCTGGCCTACAGACCCCCAGGGGGACCCTGGAGGCTCGGGGGTCTGCTGCCCAACCCCAGGGCACCTGCCTTCTGGCCTGACGCCTGCCCCGGCCGTACAGGTCCCCCGGGCCCCTCGCCCCCCCGGGCTCCACACCTCCAGCCCCCAGGTCCCCCTGTGGCCTTTAGCTGCACGTCCGGTCACGTGACCCGAAAACTAGCAGGACGAGTCACTCAGCCCTGACGACGCCTCGCTGCGATTCCAGTCCCACACACACAGCTCACGTCCCACGGACACACGCAGGAACGGGCGGGCGGGCGGGCATCCCGGGCTGTGAGCTCTCGACCCGGCCGGCTCACCAAACTGCGTACTCCGTGCAGTTGCCTCCCTCCCGTGCTGGTCCCCATGAAGTGACACGTGGTGTGTGTTTTAGAACAGCCAGGACGGAGTCAGGAAGCCTTTGCCCTCAGCGTCTACAGCCCTGCCGCCCTGGCCCGCTCCCCTCTGTCCACACACAGGGCCCCTCACCTGGAGTGTCCGCTGCTGCTCACACCCCCAGAAACACCATCCTGAGGCCCAGCAACGCACCCGCCAAGTCTCCCACCCGCCAGCCTCCCTCACCACCTCCCCGCTGCCCTGTGTCTGCAGGGGGCCCAGCAGCCAGGACACAGACGCCAGGATGGTGGGGAGGCCTCCTAACCCTGCTTAGGGTTCAACCAGGTACTCTGGAGGGACTGACAAGTGGCCTCATCCACCTGCCCGGCGCGCGGCTCACCCCAATCTGAGAAGAGCAAACACGCGTCCTCAGGGTTCCCAGTGCCCACGTGTGCAGTCAGCCCCAGCGAGGTCTGGGAGGAGCCACAGGATCGGCAGCGAGGGGCCCACAGGGACCCAGGCCAGGGCTTAACCTCGTTTCGTGGGGAGAAACGCCGACTCACCACTTGGGTGGAAACAGTGTTGGGATGATACCAGCTGACACTCCAGCCCCTCACGGGCCTCAGTCCCCAGACCCCCAAACGGGCTCCTGGCAGCAGATGGCGTGGGTGATCCCAGCCCCGGCCTTACACACGGCCACCTGAGGGCCGCCCTCGGGGCCGGCTGTCAGGCCTGAGGCCAGGTGTGCGTGGCTCCAGGCAGCACTGGCCTGCACACCCCAGGGCTGAGCCAGGCACAACCCCACCAAACGGGCTTACCCCTGGGAGCCCCAAGGCTAAGGCCGGGGGCGGGGGCGAACAGGGAGTGAGGAGCGAGGGAGCCCTCACACACCGCGTCTGCCAAGCGTAGGGGGAGAGGCCGCTGGCCCTCCCAAGGGCGTGTGCTCTGGGCCTCCTCCCAGACGGGACCCCAAAGAGCCGGGAGGGGCATCCTGCCGTCCAGCTGGGCTCTTCCAGCGTCCACAGGAGGGTGACCAGGGTGGGCAGCTCCAGGGAAAAGCAGGAGGTGGGAACCCAGCTCCAGCTGGCAGCAGTCGAGCAAGGGCACCATCCACTGGGCACCGTGCACTGGGCTGGGCGGTGGGGATGTCCCGAGAGCCTCGCTCAGAGCCGGGGCCCCCAGGAGGACGTCAGATGCCCCTCCAGCCCAGGGAGATGTCCCCTTGGGTGTCAACCCAAGTCACGTCTGTGCAGACGATGCAGTGTCATGCACACGACCCCCTCCCCGGGTGAGAGGTGGCCCCCACCCTGCACCCCCACGGGTGAGCCCAGTGTCTCCACGACACACACTCCCTGCCTGTGACCCCAAGGGGGCTCCTGGAGCAGACCCAGAGTGCACAGACCCTCCAGCCTCCCAGCAAACACTCCTGAGGGAGACCCCCAGCTCCGCGTGCCCTGGCCCACCTGGACCCCTGCTGGGCTCAGCACCCCACCCCCCCGCCACGAGAGGCCCCCTGGCACCCTCAGGCCACCAGGCCAGCCCCATGACCGTGCCCAGCTCACAGGCAGAGAGGCTGCGGCAGGGACGCCTGACCCCCCTCGAGGAGGGACAGAGGCAGGGCTCGAGCCCCCAGGCCCCACGTCCAAGCAGTTCCAGCTCTCAGGCTGCGAGTCCACGCAGGCTGACCCTGCAGGGGCGTCAGGAGCTCTGGACCTCAGGTGCCCTTGTCCCCAGGAGAACTCGCCTGCCCACCCCCGAGCCCGGTCCCCCGCCCAGCCCTAGGCCTGTCCTGCGCGGTCCAACGCCTGGCGCCCCCTGCTAGCCCCTGCCGCCCCACACCCCCTGTACGCACCTGCACACGGTTCATCAGCAGCCCGGCCACCACCATGCCCAGGCCGGAGAGCAGCACAGGCACCAGGACCTGGCCCACGATGCTGGCGGTGGTCTCGGGGGGCGCCCCCCGGGGCCAGCGGGTAAGCTCACAGTGCACGCCTCGAAGCCTCCCACCCTGGAAGCGGAGCTCCAGGCTCAGCCGGGTGACCACCATGGCCAGGCCGGGACAGCCTGCCCTTCCGGAGCGCCCACACCAGGCCGTGTCTCCCAAGGGGTCCACATGGGCGGAGCTGCCCGCCTCAGGGGTGGTCCTTTCCACCCCTCGGCCAAACCCAGAGCGAACGAGTGGGGAACAAAGGCAGCAACTCAGCCTGTGGCGGCTCCTGCAGTGCACCCCCACGGGCCGGGCTCTCCCCTACAGGGGCCGCCGTGTCCGCTGCGGCTTCCCCCCGCTGGCCGCCCACGCAGACACTCCCTGTCCCCCCGGAGCGACCTTGACGGCGGCCAGCTGCCCGGCCCATGCTGTCCGGGGCTGCACCAGGGAGCCGGGCCACATGAGGCCAGCCTGGCTGAGAGCGTGCGGGACCCACCCCCCAGGCAGCTCCGAGCCCGAGGACTGTCACCCCTCAAGGTCCAGAGGCCGCACCCCACAGCCACTCAACCCTGGTGTCCGGGGCTCACGGCCACAGCAAAAGGCAGCACTCGCAGAAGGAACATGGCCCTGCTCTCCCGAGGGACGGAGACCCGGAAGCGGCTTCCAGGGCCCAGGCTCGTCCTGACGTGGTCAGACCAGCCCTGACCCCAACCCTGACCCCAAGGAGAAGGGGGTCCTGACATGCGGAGAATGAGGGTCCACTGTGCCTCCCACAGGGGCCGGGGCAGCGTCCAGGCCTGGAGGCAGGCTCAGCAGGGTCAAGGCCACAGGCCGCAGAGCCCGGACCTGCCCACGGCAGGCCTGACATTGGCCAGAGGGGTCCCCGGGGCCAGCCAGGCTGACGCCACAGAGAGGGGAGTGGACTCGTGACCGCGACGAGTACTGGAGGCCCTGCACTGCGACTCGCGGGGTAAACGGTCTGCCGTGACCCTGGCGACGGTGTGTGCCCTTCACGTGTGCACAGGCCACAGCCCGTCCATTGCCAGACCCTCAGGACGTCCTTGGGACACCCACCAAGAAATCACGGCCTCCGAAGCCCTGAGACGGCTCGGCCCACAGCTACCCCCAGGGAGCAGCCCGGGGGACCAACCCTGATCCAAGTCTGGTGCCCCCTGACCCCTGTGCCCGCCTCTGAGATGAGGGTCAGTGTGTCCACACACAAGTCCACAAAGGCAGGGGGCTGAGAGCGCGGCATGTTTCTAAGGACAGCAGGGCAGGGGCTGAGTGTGAGGCCACCGTGTTCAAGACAGACCTCTCTTGGCAGGCCCTGTCTGGACGCTGGCCGCCCCAGTCCCCAGGCCAGCAGCTGGACTGGGCCCCCGCAGCCACTAGTGACCACCTTCTGGCCCCAGGACCTCCTGTGGTCTCTTTCTAGTTCTGACTGTGGTCCCGCATGTAATCCACCTGTAATCGTGCACCGTGGGCCTCTGAGCCACCCCCATCAGGACGGAAGATGAGGAAACAAACAGCCGTCTGGGAGTTTCGTACAGGAAGAGGCCCCCAAGGGAGCAGTTATAAATCCCTACAACAATGTTTCTCATTTTTGTTCAAAAGATAATGAGAGATGAACACACACAGAGTGTGTGAACGGCAGTGAACAGTAGGCTATGCACCAAAATGCTAAAAGTGGGTGTGCCTTTGGGGGGTTGGGACCCTAAGCGACCTTTATTTCATAACTTTCTGCACATCTACTGTGACTGTTGGCTTCTATGAACCATCAAACACACACCCCACTAAAGACAAATGAAAGAAGCCATTGGGTGAGGGAAGTTATTCCTCTCCCGGGATCCTTGGGAACAAGATGTGTCCTAACCCAGGAAACCAGGGATGTGATTCCAGCAGGAGGTCAGCTGGACTCCGGGCGGCGCTGGGTGGCAGGAGGAATATGGATGACCTTGAAGGGTCCTGCCCTCCTCGGGCCTCTGACCGCCCCCCCAGCCTCCCAGGAGGGTCTCAGCCCCCTCTGTTCAGAACCTCCCAGGAACGGGAGCCCAGCCCCCGAGGACCCAGAGCCATTGTGTCAGAACCACCCCGCCCCCGACTCACCAGCGAGGGTGATCGTCTTGGGGTCCTTGGTGGGGACCGCCTTTTCCCGGGAGCACAGCCTCCCCACCTCCCGTCCTCAAGGTCACCTTGAGCCCGGGCTGGTTCTGAGCAAACCGGTCAGTCCTAAAGGCCTGAATGCCCCCAGCCCATGCGAGCCCAGTGGTCAAGGCGGTTACGTTTTCAGTAACAAATAGAAAGGTGCTCTTCATTTCTGCTTCTGCCGTGGCCGGCCGGGCCCACCTGTGAACTCACGGAACCGAAGCCCCCAGCCTGCCGGCGCCAGCCCCCTCATCCGAGGCTGCCCCCCAGGACCCCCGCTCTGGGCCACCCAGACGCCCCCACAAGGTTGTTCCTGCCGCCACCCAGCTCCACCCCCTGGTTCCCCCGGAGCCCAGGGGCCCCGCCTGGACCCCAAGCAGCCCGTGGCATCAGACAGGCCAGTCATCCCTCGGGGGAGCTGGGCACACGCTCCTGCAAGCCTGTCCACCCCCCAGGCAGCTCACGCTCCTAAGCGCAGCCCTCACAGGCAGGACTACCCCCGCCAGGCCTGGGGTGCGTGGCTGAGAAACAAAGACCTCCTCTGCCCAGGGTGGGGGGCGGGCACCCCCCGGACGCCCCGACCCTGACCCAGCTGCTCTCACTGACTGACCAGCTCCCGACACGGTGAAGGCCCTGGGACGGAGCCCTGGCACGGAGGCCGGCTGAGTGGCCACCCTCCCTCTGACAGCTCAGTGTGGCCTGTTCTTAGTCCTGGACACACACAGCCAGCCTCAGCATGGACGATGACAACCCTGCAGCTGACGTCCCATCCAAAGGCCCATGCCCAGCACCCGGGACTGGGGAGACGCCGACCCCCCATTCGGCAGCCCCTAAGTGTGCCTGCTGCCGTGGGCGCAGTGTCCACGTTCTGCCCAGCGCCCAGCTCAACAGCCTCTCGGGGCCTTGCCCTTCACCTCTGAAGGTCAGCCCGCATCTCCCGGGGGGCCTGCCACCATCACTGGCATCACCACCAGCCAGCGATGGGAAGCTGCCGGTCCTCGGATGCATCGTCAGCTGGTGGTGACACCACCGTCCGCCCGTGCAGTCGTCCTGCCCTGGAAACTGCGTTCTGGGAGACACAAAGTTTCCTTCTGACCCTGCCCACGCGAGGTTGGGTTTCCTGGGACCTACCGCGGCTGAGACTTCCCTGACGCAGCGGTGGGAGCAGGGTGCTCAAGGGCGATCCAGGGCCTGGAGTCTACCCGCGAGGTAACAGAGAAGGCACGGAGACGGGAAGCCTGGGGAGACCTGCAGCCCAGCCGGGCGCCCGAGACGGGTCAGAGGGACACAGCAGGGGCCTCCAAGTCTCTCCCGGTGGAGCTGTGGTTCTGGGGTAGGTTCCTACACGTGAGCACGGCACTACAACCCTGGTGGTCTGAGACCTGCGGCTCCAAGTACAACTTATAAACTGGTGTGTGTGCAGGGGATTTATATCTGTGTGTGTGAATATACAGATATGCATCCATGTGTGTACAAATACACACACATACGTGATCTGCACACCTGTGCGTGTATCTGCTTGGTGATATTATATCGGTGTGAACATGTGATGAAACAGGCTTTTTGAAAATCTCTGGGATACAGAAGAGACTGCAGGGCGGCAGGCCATGGGGAGGAGGGGTTTGGGGGGAGACCTGGGAGGGCGCTTCGGGTCGCGGACACCCCCCAGTGCTGACTCGCCACCAGTGAGAGAAGCGTGTGTGGCTGGAGGGCTCCAGGTCACGGGAGGAAGGAGAGGGCAGAGGTCTGGGGCTGAGTCAGCCTGGGGCAGGGACTCTGGCATCACAGCAGCCCTGCTGGGGCCTGATGAGCTCCACAAGGAGCCTGGGGGCAGCCGGCCACCATGAGGGCCTGGACAGGGCCCGGAAGGCCACTGGGACCCCCGTGGCGGGGGAGAGCAGGTAGCGGAGGGAAGTGGGGGCACGCAGGATGGACAGTAGGGATTGTGGCCACGGAGAAGGCAGTGACCACTCACTGTGGCCACGAGGGGACACGGGTCCAAAGTCAAGAAGGGTCGCCAAGGTCTCAAGAGCAAACAGGAGTCTGAATGTTTATGCGGCATCTCCTGATTTTTAAGTGTTGGTTTAAAAAGTGTATGGATGTGAGAGTTGGACAATAAAGAAAGCTGAGTGCCGAAGAATTGATGCTTTGAACTGTGGTGGAGAAGACTCTTGAGAGTCCCCTGGACTGCAAGGAGATCCAACCAGTCCATCCTAAAGGAGATAAGTCCTGAATATTCATTGGAAGGACTGATGCTGAAGCTGAAGCTCCAATACTTTGGCCACCTGATGCGAAGAGCTGACTCATTGGAAAAGACCCTGATGCTGGGAAAGGTTGAAGGCAGGAGGAGAAGGGGACGACAGGATGAGATGGTTGGATGGCATCACCAACTCAATGGGCATGAGTTTGAGTAAACCCCGGGAGTTGGTGATGGACAGGGAGGCCTGGTGTACTGTGGTTCACGGGGTTGCAAAGAGTCGGACACGACTGAGCGACTGAACTGAACTAAAAAAGTTTAAAGCACCAGGCTTACCGGCTAAGTGGCAGACTGGGACTCAAACCCTGACTGGATCCAAATCAGTGAGGGGCAGGCCCAGGTTCCCTGGGCACCGGGCCCTGCCGCAAGCAGGAGGCAGGGCCAACCCGCTCCATCTGGTTGCCCATCCCAGATGGTCTCTCTTCTCAGCTCCTTCCAATCATCAGGAATGACCTGGCTGCTAACAGCTTCAGGGATCCTTAGGAACCACGCCCTCCCAGGGAGAGATTGCACTGGTGCAGGAATGGGGCTCTGACAGTCAGAAAACAAGATAGGGGTGGCGCATTGGCTACTTTGCCGTCTGGTTCCTAACTCTACGGTGGTCTGTTAGGGTATAAACCCAGGGCTCTGCCTCCCCTCAAAGACTGACGACAAGAAACGTCAGCCCTCAGGGAGTGATAATCGGAACAGGAGTGAACACTTGATGGCAGGGTCAATTCTGAGAGACTCCAGTGGGAAAAGAAGAGGGTGAGATGATTCGAGAGCAGAGCCCTGAAACATACACAGTGCGACATGCAAAACAAAACCAGTGAGAGTCGGCGCACAGAGCAGGGCACCCAAAGCCGGCGCTTTGTGACAACCTCGAGGGATGGGGTGGGGAGGGGGTGGGAGGGAGGGAGGGGAGGGGGGTGGGAGGGAGGGAGGGGAGGGGGGTGGGAGGGAGGGAGGGGAGGGGACACATGTATCTGCTGTGTGTGCGCAGTTGCTCAGTTGTGCCTGAGTCTTTGCGACCCCGTGGACTGTAGCCCCCAGGCTCCTCTGTCCATGGGGATTTCCCAGGCAAGAACACTGCAGTGGGTTGCCATGCCCTCCTCCAGGGGATCTTCCCAACCCAGGGATCGAATCCAGGTCTCTTACACTGCAGGCAGATTCCTTACCATCTGAGCCACCAGGGAAGCCTGGACACATGTATGCCTATGGCTGATTCATACTGATACATGGCAAGGACCATCACAATGCTGTAAAGTGATTATCCTCTAATTAAATACATTAATTAAAAAAAATTGGGGAGACTGATAATGAGTTGACAAACAAGTCTCTTGTTTTTCAACAGTACGTGTACAAAGCATTGACTGCCAAAGGCCACCCTCCCCTCTAAGCATAGACTCTTGCTTGAACGTGAAAGAAAGCTGAGAGAGAAAGAGCCGGGACTCTGATACCATTTAAGCACCTGGATCACGCCATGCCTGAAATCCAACCCCTCGCTGTCCCGATTATGAGGTAAGGACTGGTCTTAAAGCCCCGGGTCAGGGTTGGTCTCTGTCATTGGCACCTGAGAGACTCCTGCCCAAATTATAAAGCAGTGGCATGCGAGAGCAGAAGGCCCACCCTGACCGCAAGCTGGCCAGCGTGCAGCACCTCCTCTCCAGGCGGACTCTGGACAGCACCCCACCCCCAACACCCCCATTTGTCCCCTCCTACCTGGAAATAGTGCAGAAGGATGCCTGCTCCAGACAGCCCCAGGCCTGCAAACAGGAAGGGCAGGGTCACCTGGATGCCGATGGACCAGGCGGTCTCCTTGCTGAGCTCGGGCCCCGGGGGTGTGGGGGCCACCCTCGGGCTGTCGGGGCTGTTCCCTGCGCCGAGGGCCTGCAGCAGCCCCAGCTCCTCCAGCCGCCGCTGGCGGGTCTCCATCGCGGCCACAGGAGCACAGCCGGGCCCTGACAGCCTCAACCTGGGTACACAAGCGACAGACGCAAAGGTTGGGTCTTTGGAGAGAATGAGTAAATCGGCAAACCTATAGTTGACCAAGAAAAAAAGAATACTCAGGTATTTAGGAGGGAACATTACTTCCAAACTTAAAAATTTTTAAATAATTATGAGGGAATTGTAGGCACACTGACAAATTAGAAAACCTAGATGAAATGCACAAATTCCTAGAAAAATACAGACTAACTAAAAAAACTTTTTTAATGTAGAAGACCTATAACAGAAGACTGAATTAGTCATGAAAATACTCTCATAAAGAAAATTCCAAGATCAGATGACTTCAGTAGTGAATATCAAGCATGCAGGTTGAAAAGGAAGTGGGATAACTACCTCTATGTAGAAATGGCACGTGCTGTACATAGAAAATCCTGAGGAATATGCACACACGTGCACACATACATGCACACATATGTACACACACATACACGCACATACAACTATTACAACTGATAAACAAGTACCTTAAGGTCGTAGGATACAAAATCATTACAAAAAAGTTGTTTTATTTCTATACACTAGCAACAAACAATCCAAAAATTAAGAAAACAGTTGCACCTGCAATAGCATCAAAAAGCATAAACTACTTAACACATTTCACAAAAGAAGTATAAAACTTTGACCCTGGAAACTGGAAAATACTGTTGAAAGAAAATGTTACAAACCCAGCAAATGGAAAGATATTCCATGTTCACAGGTCAAAAGACTTAATATTGCTAAGAGGGCAAAATTTTTCAACTGATCTACAGATTCAGGGTAATCCCTGTTCAAATTTGGCCTATTTTGGTGAAAATGACATGATGATCCCAGACTTCATGTGGAAAGGCAAGGGACCCAGAACCCTAAACGGCCTTGGAGGAAAGTGTTCAAAGTTAGAGAACACACACTTGAGTTCAAGACTGAACTATGGACTGGAGTGAACAAGGCCACAAAACAGTGGGGAGGCTAGAAACACAGGTCAATGAGACACAACTCAGAATCGTGGATAAAGCCACACACCTACAGTCAGCTGTGCTTCAGCAGGAGGCCCGCGCTGTTCAGTGCGCACACAGGAGTATTTTCAACAGCCCCACCGAGCTGAAACGCCAGGAGCATAGGAATGAGTCTGGATCCTTACCTCAGAGCATACACACAAGCTAACTCAGAATGGGTCAGAGACCTCACCTAAGAGCTAAAACCATGAAACAGAAGAAAACATAGATGAGAGCAGAGACCTCAGATCAGGCTCTGGTTTCTTAGATGTGACATCTAAAGCACAAGAAACCAGAGAAAAGTCAAGTAGAAAGGGGCTTCATCAAAATGTCAGAGTTTGATATTTCAGAGAACTCAATCAAGAAACCGAAAAGACCACTTGCCAAATGAGAGGATATTTGTCAATCATATATCTGATTAGGGTCTGGTTTCCAGAATGCAAACAGAGCACAACTCAACAATAACCCCAACTTAACTCTGGCACAGGAGCTGAATTCCCCGAAGAAGATTACACAACAGCCCAGTTCAGTTCAGCTCAGTCACTCAGTCGTGTCCGACTCTCCGCGAGCCCATGAATCACAGCACGCCAGGCCTCCCTGTCCATCACCAACTCCCGGAGTACACTCAAACTCATGTCCACAGAGTCGGTGATGCCATTCAGCCATCTCATTCTCTGTCGTCCCCTTCTCCTCCCGCCCCCAACCTTTCCCAGCATCAGTCTTTTCCAGTGAGTCAACTCGTCGCATGAGGTGGCCAAAGTATTGCAGTTTCAGCTTTAGCATCAGTCCTTCCAATGAACACCCAGGATTGATCTCCTTTAGAATGGACTGGTTGGATCTCCTTGCAGTATAAGGGACTCTCAAGAGTCTTCTCCAACACCACAGTTCAAAAGCATCGATTCTTCGGCGATCAGCTTTCTTCACAGTCCAAGCAAGCACATTAAAAGATGCTCATTACTAGCTGTTTGGAAAATGCAGAACAAAACTACAGGAAGATGCCACTGAGGGCATTTTTAAGGCTGTTCCATGTTGATAAACGAGTCAGCACTCCATTCCTTTTTAAGGCTGAGTAACATCCCATCGTGTGGCTGGATCACAAATTGCTTAGCCCCTTGTTACAGCTGTTAGGGCTAATGCGGCCCTGAACATTCTCCAGCAAGTCTCTGTGTGGACAGGGGCTTTCTCTCCTCCTGAACCGGACATTTCAAAGGGCAGATTTTCGGTGATTTTACATCTCAGCAGAAAGTATGTATGAATCACTTATGAATTAAGGTCAAAAAGCACAACGCCCCCAGCATCCCCAAACCCCAAGCCCCTCTCTGAAACACCGGCTCCCCACCAACATCAGGTCTGGGACCGGGTCACTGACTGGCGCTAGTCCACAGCATGGGGACAGGGCCACTCCTGACCACTCACTGGGCGCGAGATACTGGACCCAGAGGCTGCCTTCCACCCTGCTGGCCTCTGCTTCAGGGAGCCCTGGAACCCGGGGAGGAATCCCAGCTCCTCCTCCCCACACACGCGTGTCCTCGGAAGAGTCACATTTCTGTGCCTCCGCAAGGTGGCGAAGAGGTAAGGGAATAAGATGACCTGCATCGCAGGACACGTGGCCTGCCCGCACCCCGGCACAAGCCCTCTGAGGCTCTGCGGTTTCAGGTCAGCGCTCTTCATTAAGGCGTCAGCGGGGCGCCTGGGGGCCCTTAAAGGCTGGCGGCGACGGACCCACCCGGGCGCTTTCAGACCCGCGGCGGGGGAGGGGCGCGGGTCTCAGAGCGGCCCGAGCGACAGCGCCCCTCCCCAGCTCCGAGCCGGGGGGTGCTCCCCTCCCCCGACCGGGCCCCGCGGACCGAACCTGCAGCCCCCAGCCCTGCCTCTTCCGCGCGCGTGCTGCTTCACCCTCCCCGGGCCTGGACCCGCGTGCTGCCCGCTCCGGGCGCCCAGCACCGGGCTTCAGACCCGCGTGCTGCCCGCCCCGGGCACCCTGCCCCGGGCTTCAGACCCGCGTGCTGCCCGCTCCGGGCATCCCTCCCCGGCCGCAGCGGGCGCAGCGCAGCACTCACCGGATGCCCTCGGCGGCGGCGGGAAGCGGCTCGGCGGGAGGAGCAGCGCGGCCGCCGGGACCACCGAGAAGGCGGGACGGCGACGGTCCACCCAAGCCCGCCCGGGACCCAGAGTCCCCGCCCCTGAACCGAGTCCCGCCCCGGAACCTGAGTCCCCGCCCCGCCCCGCAACGCCCAGGACTCAGAGTCCCGCCCCGGAACCTGAGGCCCCGCCCCCGCCCCGCCCCGGACCCAGGGTCCCCGCCCCTTAACCTGAGTCCCCGCCCCCGGACCCGGAGTCCCGCCCCCCGCCCCAGTCCACGGTCCCTCTGGTCCGGTGCCGCCCTCGCCCCGCAGGCCGCGCGGACCAGGACTCGGGCGGGCGCTGGGGGAGGGCCGGGCCCCGGGGCGGGGGCTGCGGGAGGATCGGGCCGCAGAGCGCCTGCCCCCTCCTCGAGCGGTGACGCCGGGTCCTCGGGACTCTGGCGCCGATACCCGGCCGGCGAGGGGGCGGGGAGGGGCCCCGGCCGGGGCGGACGCGGGGAGCCGGTCGGCCCGGGGGAGGGGCGTCAGGGCCCGCCTGTCCCCGCCGGCTCGTCCCGGAAACGCTCAGGCGGCCTGGGCATGCGCTGCACCGCGCCTGTTTTTCCCCTCTGAATCCCGTCCCCGCACACAGTTTTGTTTTTCCTCCTGCAGTCGTTTTAAAGGATCCAGCAGACAATTCAATTCAATCCAGTCGCTCAGTGGCGTCCGACTCTGCGACCCCATGGACCGCAGCAGGACAGGCCTCCCTGTCCATCACCAACTCCTGGAGTTTACCCAAACTCATGTCCATTGAGTCGGTGATGCCATCCAGCCATCTCATCCTCTGTCGTCCCCTTCTCCTCCCGCCTTCAATCTTTCCCAGCATCTCCTGTACATACTTAAGTCTTTAGTGGATAAGGCCAGTTTTCTCAGACATTCCCATAAAACCAGCATCATATTGACAAAGTTGACAACACCCAAGGGTTCAGCTGGAGAAGGCAATGGCACCCCACTCCAGTACTCTTGCCTAGAAAATCCCATGGACGGAGGAGCCTGGTGGGCTGCGGTCCATGCGGTCGCTACGAGTCTGACATGACTGAGCGACTTCACTTTCACTTTTCACTTTCACACATTGGAGAAGGAAATGGCAACCCACTCCAGTGTTCTTGCCTGGAGAATCCCAGGGACGGGGGAGCCTGGTGGGCTGACGTCTATGGGGTCACACAGAGTCGGACACGACTGAGGTGACTTAGCAGCAGCAGCAGCGGTTCAGTTTTCCCCAACGGACTCAAAACTGTCTTTTGACCGTTGGCTTGTTCTGGCCAAGGTTAGAGGAAGGATGAGAGACGCCCGCTTCGGGGGGGTCTCAGGTGTCCTCACCTGCAGGGTTTCCTGGGAGCATGCTCAGGGTGGAGCCAGAACGTGGCTACCCTCTGCAGGGAGAGGAAGGGTGCAGCCCGGCCCCAGAGTGGCCCCCTCAGGGACTGGAGTTTTGGACCTCCTCCCACGGGAAGCCCACCTGCCCTTCCGTGCTGCTGCTCAGCGGACCTCCGGAGCGCACGGCTGCCCCCACTCCTTAGGGCTCGGCCGGGCCAGAGAGTGTCATGCACTCGTCCTCTGCCTTCTTCCTCGCTCCTTGGAGGCATCTTGGCCACGTCCCTGTGCTATATTAAGGAGGATATTTTTGCCTCTCACACTGTGAATTCCCCAGGGAACTCTGTGGGTTCATCCTCAGGTTCCCACCCCCAGAAAAGACCTGGCGATGAGCGTATCTGGGAGGTGGTCCCAGGAATCCCGGTAGGACAGTGCAGGGTGGGCAGGCAGGGGAGGCAGCAGTGGGCCCCCGGAGCTCAGCCCTGTCCTGCCGGGACTCTGGGGGCCTCAGAGTACCCCCACTCCAGGCCCTGCACAGCTGCCGTCCTGCCCATCCATAAGTGAGGGCTGGCGTTTCCTGGACTGCGGTGCCCTGGACCTTCAGGCTAGGCAGGTAGGCGGCTCCCCTGTGGCAGAGAGCCTTCCTGGGAATCCCCTAAGTTCCCACGGGCCCGCTGCAGGGGTGCAGATGGCATGGTGTGTGCTTTCTGGACATGACCGCTGACCCCCAGGGCCCCCTGAGAGCTGAGGAAGAAACTCGGGAAGACCCAAGGCCACACCTGGAGAGGCAGAGGCTGGTCGGGCTGCTCTATCCACTGGCCAGCTCTGTGGACACCAGGTGAGCAAATGCAGGACCACCCTTTGGTCACCCAGGGTCCAGCTGAGAGGCGATCGCTCCATGGGTTATCTGGCTTTGGTGTTCAATTCATATCACATGCATATATGAATCAGTAAAATTCTCAGGAATGAACTTTGTTCTCTGATGACCCTAAGGATGCGTCAAGACGCTCGCATTTCCCACCTACACCCATGAGGAAACAGGCCTGCCCTCCAAAGCATCCCGTGGTGCTGGCTCAGAGGTGGGGGGGTCAGAGGTCGGGGGTCAGAGATGGGAAGATCAGAGGTGGGGGACCCCTGCCCCTGCCAGAAGGCTTCCCAGGGCAGGCAGGCAGGGGGTTTTCTCCACCCTACAGGCCAATTCCCAAGCAGGAGGACTTACCTGCCAGCAGTAACAGGGACTCAGGTGTGGCTGAACTGCTTGTTCCTCTTCGAGGTCGGGTGTCAGGAGCGATGGTCTAGCTCCCAGGACCCAACCTGGAGAGCTGCAGAGGGAGCAGCCGCCGGGAAGACGCCTCAGGGCCCTGGACCTGAAGGATCGAGGTGACGGAGCCACCACTAAAAATAGTCTCACAGGTCTGGATGACTTCACGTTGCAGAGAGGCTGGCAAAGGAGGAGACCTGGGTCAGTGAGAACCTGTCCCCTGGCGCCGCCCCAGAGGCACCGCCCTGGCGTGGAGGTTGGCAGGGTGTTAAAAGGTGGATGCCAGGTGGGCTTGTGGCACAGCGTCAGTGTCCGCATCTGTGACGGCGTCATTTGTTAGTAAGACACACGCTTGGTTTTCGTCTGCGGTTCCCGGCACAGAGCTCCTTAAACCCTTGGGATGAAGGTGTTTTTTGTCCTGCAGATGAGGTGACTCTGGGAAATCTTACCCAAGAGGAGGGGGCACCGGCTGCCAGGGGAGCCATCATATGACCAGAGCTCGGAACCAGGGTCCCAGCCCCTGGCCTTCGGGGAAGGGAGGGGCTGGAGGTGGGACCAGTCGCCAGTGACAAGTCAGTTATGCCCGGGAAGGAATCCTCCAGGGAAGCCCCAAAGGAGGGGCCCAGAGAGCCTCCGCGGGGGTGGGGGGAGACTGCGAGAGACGGGGAGCCTGGGGAGGGTGTGGAAGCTTGGGATCCCCCCACCTGCCGCTGTGTCTCTTCCACCTGCCTGTTCCTGAGTCACAGACTTTTCTTAATATAAGGAAAAAACCTACGATCTAGCACGTAAAGTGTTCCTGAATTCTGTGAGCTCCTCTGGCAAAATAACTGGACCTGCAGAGGGGGTCGTGGCGGGCTGGGTGGAGGGGGGAGTGGCTCTGCTCTGCAGCCGGTGGGTCAGGACCACACGTGCCCACTTGAGGCTGGGGGCAAGGAGAGCGTAGCAGGGCCGCACCCTTAACCTGAGGGAGACAGTGGCAGGAGAGCTCCACTGAGGACCCCCAGCTGGTGTCTGAAGCGGGGTCTCTTGGGGCGAAGTCTCGCTGCCTCCAGGGAGATGGAGTCAGGACTGGCTTGAGTTGACCTGACTGGTGTCCGAGAACCGCTGGTGTCTGAGGACTCCCTCCACACATATTGGCTGCAGAACCTCTGAGCATGGAAGCGTGAACGCTCAAAGTGTGACGGAACGTGCGTGTGCTAGGGTTGAGCCACGACACGGATTACTGCAGGTTCTGAGCTGTACTGTGTCCTGTGTAGCGACTGCACGCAGATCCGCAGCGGGCAGTGTGGGCCTTTTTCCTCCTGGCGGGAGGTGACAGCCCAGGCCCGTGATCGCTGAAACTCTGAGTTTCGGTTCAGCGAGAGGAGAGCGTTCTGATGCTGGTGATGTTTGTTTTTCTCATCTTGCCTTAAAATGTCGATTTGATTTCATCACCACCACCCTGTGTAAAATTGTGTAAGATGGTGGTCACCACAATTTTAGGAGCACTAATGTGTTTCAGGAGGGCTCGTAAGGTGAATTTCTTTCTCTCCTCCAGAAGAGCGAGTCTGTTTCCGTCCCACGGACGCCGTGGGTCAGTTGCTGGCCAGGTCTCCCCCTCCCCACGGCAGCTGGGATGCCCTGGCGCTTCCCCAGCTTTAGAAGCGGGTTGCACTTCCCCATGGGTGTCTCCTGCACACCTTCCCAGTGCCCACTCTCTGCCCCCGTTCACTCATGAGTATTTTAACAGTATTATTTTTCTGAACCGCCTGGAACGCTTCTGTTAACACCGTGAGGATAAACACATTTAAACATTATACAGAGTGGGGGCAGGCTTACTCTCCCCCAGGGACAGGATGCCGGCAGGTTTTCTCTGTGGTGGCGGGTGTTCAGTGGTGTCTCCCCCCCTCCCCCCGGCCCCAGCCCCCTGCTACATCTTCTTGTTAGGAAAACGCCCCTCACTGGCTCCACGCTCGCCCAGGCGGGGGGACAGCCTGAGCCCTGACTCCCCTCAGAGCCGGGCCTCGGGACGGGAAGGCTCCACGTCCCCTGGAGCTCTGTCCACTTGACGGGCGCCGTGACCACCACCCGGCTGCAGAGGAGGCTAGGAACTCTGCCCCTTCAGGCCCCCGTAGGCCCAGATAAAGTCTGGGAGTTAGAAAAGGAGGAATAAAGGCAAACAAACGTGGATAACTCTGTGCTCCTTCCCGTGAGATAACAGAGACTGCACACTGGCCTCCGCCCCCTGGGTCCTAGCAGCCAGCCCCCGAGCCCCTGCCATGCCCAAAGTGACAGGAACACCAGGAGCATCTGTTTATTGGGCAACTCTGGGGGGTCCTGGTGGGCTGCTCACAGAAAGACCCAGCCAGGACCAGGAGCTCCAACTCTCAGTTCTGCCCCAATCCCATCCTCCAGAGAGGGGAGACAGTCAGGGCTGGAGAGGCAGGTCATGCCCCCTCGGACAGGGTGGGTCCCCTCTATGGAGCGTCCACACAACCGACTCCAGGCGGGTATGGAGCCCGAGAGCCAGGGCTCGCGGGGACATGGGTGCTGGCCAGGACCTTTATTTGCATGGGGTCACTTCCTGACCGAGCTGGAGGCCACACGGATTGGGCAAGGTGGGGGTCCCGGATGGGGACAGGGGTGCAGACCAGAGGCTTCCACCGCATTCGGGGTCGAGCCCACAGCCGGGGACGGTCCTGAGACCCTCCTCAGTACTCGAAGGTAACCGTCTTGACCCGCAGGTACTCGTTCAGGGCCGCCTCTCCTGCAAGAAACCCCGTGCCAGGGGCAATATCACAGTCCCAGCAGCTGCTCTGGTGGATGGCGCTGGCGTGACCAGTGCTGTGGTCATCTCAGGATCCCCGCCCCTTGTGTCACCTCCCAGACACCCTTCTTCCACAGCTTCGAGGGTCTCTGCTGCTCTCCCGCACGTTGCTACCCCCGCCAAACTGGGCACCAGAGTTGATCCCCCACAGGATCCAGCCCCCAGCTGCTGGCTTCTACAGTGGCAGAGTGGGGGGTGGGAACCACCCCAAGTCATGGAGCGGCCAGGGAAAGGGCGGTACCGGGCAGAGGTCCGCTTCCCCAGGAAGGCCAGGCCCGGTGCCACCCTTTCTGCCTTGGCACTCACATTACCCTCTCGGGTTTGCCCGGCCCCCATGGGCTCCTTCTCTGAGGATGAAACCTGAGCCTGATCAGGGCTCCCAGGCCCCCTTGATCTTGCCCTTGCCTGACCCCCGGCCCACTCGAGCACTCAGCCTCTCTCTGCAGCTCCAATAGCAGCTCCTCCAGCCACTCAGGTCTCAGCCCAGGGATACCTCCTCCGGGAGGCTCACCCAGCCCCCAGCCAAAGCCACTGTCCAGCCTCCTGTTCAGACCACTGTCTGGACAGCTTATAGCAGGATCTGACTCCCTGCCTTGGTCACTGGCCTGTAGGCTCCCAGAAAGATGTAAGTGGCCATCTCTTCAGCTCTACTCTGGCCCCTGGGCTGAGCGGCCTCTAACGGGTGTTTGTTATGAAAGCAGGCATGGCTGGCTTACCCAGGTCTTTGCCAAACCCTGACTGCTTGAACCCTCCGAAGGGAGCGGCCACGTCAGTCTTGTTGTACGTGTTGACGAACACGGTGCCAGCCTCCAGCTTGTCGCTGACGTACAGGGCCTTGTTGATGTCCCTGGTGAAGACGCCAGAGGCCAGGCCGAACTCCGTGGCGTTGGCCCGAGTCAGCACCGCGTCCACGTCGCTGCAGGGAAGACCAGGAGGGCCACCGTGAGGAGGGCAAGGGGCCAGCCCTGGACAGAGGGCACCAAGAGGCCTGCACCCCAGTCCCAGGCAGAGCCCGACATGGCACAGGGCCAAGAACGGTCAGTCCTGCCAACCAAACCGCAGATTCACGAGCAAAATGAGCAATGACTGCTGTGCGGGCCCCTGAGGTTTGGCCAGTTCACGACGCAACCACTGGGACTCAAGGCGGAAGCCAGCGTGCTGTGGAGCTGGAGAGACGCAGAGGACACCCCGGTGGGCCTGAAGCCCTGCAGCCACCCCCAGCCAGGGTCTCCTCCTCTGTGCCGGGAGGACTCTGCGGGGATCTGGCTGCGTCCCCAGCCCCACCAATCTGAGCCCCCTCCGCGCAGCTCACGTGAAGACCCCCGCAACCAGGACAGGCTCTCAAGAGGCCTAAGCGGGACCCCTACCCGTCAGCAAACCGAGAGATGACCATGATGGGCCCAAAGGACTCCTCCCGGGCTATGAACATGTGGTCCTGCACGTCAGTGAAGACCGTCGGCTCGAAGAAGAAGCCTATGGGAGACGAGGGGTTCGAGGCCCGCCAGGGTCCCCCCCGCCCCGCACGCCAGCCGCGAGCCTTGTGGCCTCTCAACCACTGCCTCGACGCCAGAGCTGCTCCGTCCACCAGGGCCCAGTGCTGTCAGCTGGACACACCTCCTCCCATCCCCACTACTGCCCCACAGGCCCGAGCCACTCCACGGAAAAGGCTTTCTCTGACTATTTCACCTCTGGACACAGCCATGGGCCCTGAGACCCGCTGGACTGAGACTGAATTGGGCCCAATTCAGGGAAAATCAAGAGGCTTGAAATTTTCTCTCCACTGTTTAGAAGAGCAACAACAAAAAGGTGAATTTAATAGTGTTTTAGTTGCTTAGTCACGTCTGACTGCAACCCCACAGACTGTCGCTCACTAGGCTCCTCTGTCCCTGGGATTCTCCAGGCAAGAATTCTGCAGTGGGTTGCCTTGCCCTTTTCCAGGGGATCTTCCCGATCCAGGGATCGAACCCATCTTTACTCTCTGAACCACCAGGGAAGCCCCTATTAATTTAATAAAATAGTCCATGTTTGTATATATTTTGGTGATGGACGGGGAGGCCTGGCGTGCTGTGATTCATGGGGTCGCAGAGAGTCGGACACGACTGAGCGACTGAACTGAACTGAACTGAACCACTTATAAGGGCAATTATAATTTTTAAAGTGCGTGTCATGTATGGACACTTGCTGACACACAGGGTGTGGGTGCAGCCTGTGTTCATTTGGCTGCAAAGGAAACGTGACCCCAGCTCTTGGAGCTCCACAGGCCAGTCTCTGCACCCTGCCTCCCCATCCTGCTCACTCCCTTCTCTGCCCCTCCAAGGAGAGCTGCATGCTGGGCTCTGACCTCCAGCTGAGAGGAGGCTGTATGCAGGCCCTACACCTGGTCTGGCAGGTGTCCCAACAGCCAAGTTCCCCCACCCCTGAGGTCCTAGATGGGGGGCGGAAGTCTGGGAGCCCAACTGCAGGGGCCGGACCCCCAGACACTGCCGCAGAGGCCATGCCGCCTGCCGCCCGGCCCGCAGAGCTCTGACCGGGCCGAGGAGCCTGCTTCCCGCCGCACACCAGCGTGGCCCCCTCCTCCACGCCGCGCCGGCAGTACTCCAGCAGCTTCTGCAGGTGGGCCAGGTGATTCTGCGGCCCGTGGTTGGTGTCCCGGTCCAGGGGATTGCCAATCTTCATCTTCCCCACCTCCTCCACCTGCAGACGCCCTCCTGGTCAGTGTTGCCTGGGCTTCTGACCACGGTCACCCCCTGACCCGCCTCCCACATACACATCTTCGGTGACCGACCACTGGGCCCTGAAGGAAGTCCACACGCCAGATGCTGGCCTATGGAACCATGTTGTGGTTCCAAACCTGCCTTCCGGGTTGAAGCCTCAAATGCACCCTCTGTTCAAGGGCATCTGGGCTTGCTGTGGGAGCTGGGATGGTGCAGGTGCGGGGTAGGGGAGGGCAGGTGTGGGGAGGGGAGGGGGGGCATGTGTGGGGGGAGGGAAGGCAGGGGGCAGGGAGAGGCAGCATGTGGGTTGAAGCCGTGGGGTTGCTGCTTCTTGCTGAAATACTAAAGTCCAGGGAAGTCTTGTCATGGCCACCCCGAGGGGTCCGGGACCCAAGTGGCTGGCACCGGGCTCCACTGCCAGGACCTCCCTGCCCCCAACGCCCTGCAGCTGGCAAGCAGGCAGTGCCAGGTCTGACGACAGGACCTACCACTCTCTGCAGAAACTGGTCGTGGATGGAGTCCTCCACGAAGAGCCGGCCGGCGGCGATGCAGTTCTCGCCTTTGTTGAAGAAGACGGAGCTCATACCCTGTGCGGAGGGGAGGATAGCACTGGGTTATGACCCCTGGGGCAGCCCCCTGCCCCCCACAGTGCTCACCATCTGCACGGCCTTGCCCAGGTCACAGTCTGCGAAGATGAGAAGGGGCGACTTCCCACCCAGCTCCAGGGAGACCTTCTTCACGTTGCTCAGGGCGCAGCTGAAAGGGACACGGAGAGATGGGCTGCGACATGGGGTGGGGGACACGGGGCACGGGACACGGGACACGGGACATGGGACACGGGACATGGGACACAGGATGGGGAACATGGGACACGGGATGGGGAACATGGGACATGGGATGGGGGACACGGGACATGGGACACAGGACATGGGACATGGGACACGGGATGGGGAACATGGGACACAGGATGGGGGACACGGGACACGGGACACGGGACACGGGACACGGGATATGGGACACGGGACACGGGACACGGGATACGGGACACGGGACATGGGACACGGGACATGGGACACGGGACATGGGACACGGGACATGGGACACGGGATATGGGACACGGGGCACGGGACACGGGACACGGGACATGGGACACGGGACATGGGACACGGGACATGGGACATGGGACACAGGATGGGGAACATGGGACACGGGATGGGGAACATGGGACATGGGATGGGGGACACGGGACACGGGACACGGGACATGGGACACGGGACATGGGACACGGGATATGGGACACGGGGCACGGGACACGGGACACGGGACATGGGACACGGGACATGGGACACGGGACATGGGACATGGGACATGGGACATGGGACACAGGATGGGGAACATGGGACACGGGATGGGGAACATGGGACATGGGATGGGGGACACGGGACACGGGACACGGGACACGGGATATGGGACACGGGATATGGGACACGGGACACGGGACACGGGATATGGGACACGGGACATGGGACACGGGATGGGGAACATGGGACACGGGATGGGGAACATGGGACATGGGACACGGGACACAGGATGGGGGACACGGGATATGGGACATGGGACACGGGACACAGGACACAGGATGGGGAACATGGGACATGGGACACGGGACACGGGATATGGGACACGGGACATGGGACACGGGACATGGGACACGGGACACGGGACACGGGATGGGGAACATGGGATGGGGGACACGGGACATGGGACACGGGGTGGGGAACATGGGACACGGGATGGGAACATGGGACACGGGACACGGGATGGGGAACATGGGATGGGGGATACGGGACACGGGGTTGGGGACACGGGACACAGGACACAGGACACGGGACACGGGGCGAGGGACATGGGACACGGGACACAGGATGGGGGACATGGACACGGGATGGGGAACATGGGACATGGGATGGGGGACACAGGACTTGGGACATGGGATGGGGACACGGGACATGGGACACGGGACGTGGGATGGGGAACATGGGACATGTGATGGGGGACACGGGACATGGGACATGGGATGGGGAACATGGGACATGGGATGGGGGACACGGGACATGGGACACGGGACATGGGATGGGGAACATGGGACATGGGATGGGGAACATGGGACATGGGATGGGGGACACGGGACATGGGACACGGGACATGGGATGGGGAACATGGGACATGGGATGGGGGACACAGGACACGGGACACGGGATGGGGAACATGAGACACGGGATGGAGACACAGGGGCTGAGGGCAGCTCCAGTGTGGGGTCACTCAGAAGAGCAGCCGAGGATCTGGGCTGGAGGGTCCCTGTGAGGCCAGGCCTGCAACCCCTCCCCTCCCCCACCCCAGCTCCCCCGCACTGTCCCAGGGCAGGCCTTGCTCTCGCGGCCCCCCCACTCCCCACACCCTCTCTCCCTTCAGGCTGACCCCAGAAGGAGGTCTTGGAGCCCCACTGGCCTGCGACCCCTGGTCCCTCTGCCCTCTTCACCACCTACCTTTTCATGATGTGCTTGCCGACCTCGGTGGACCCTGTGAACCCGATCTTCCGCACGTCCGGGTGATCTGATAGTCTCTGGCCGACCAGTGAGCCTGTGCAGGGTGGGCAGGGGGCGGGGTCAGGGCAGCCACGAAGCCCGGCCACCTGTCTCCAGCCACCCAGGGCCAGACACGCCCGTCCTCCCCGGGGGCTCAGAACCTCCACTGGGAGGTCTTCTAGCCTTTCAAGTTCAGCTTATTAGAGACTCAACTCCGAAGCTTCCCCAGTCCCGCTCCCCTTCCCTGCTCCCCATGCGGTCAATGGCCTCTCCTCGCGGTCAGCGGCTGCGGCCGACAGTCACGCTCCCCAAACCCCATCCAGGAGGCCCCCAGTCCTGGGGCTCCCCCAGGCAGCACCCCCACCGCCACCTGCATGTCAGGGCGTGCACGCGGCAGGCCTTGTGCCCCGTCCCGGCCATACCAGATCCCGGCAGGATGTTGACCACGCCCTTGGGGATGCCCGCCTTCAGGGTCAACTCTGCAAACTTCAAGGCCGTGAGTGGGGTGACCTGAGGATGCGGGACAGGCGGTCAGGTCCAGAGGGCTGGGCAGCAGGAGCCGGGCACCGGGCTGCTCACCTCAGCAGCTTCCCCCGCAGCCCCTCGCCAGGCCTGGGCCCCCTGCCCCTTCCCCCGCCTCCACCGGTTTGTGTCAAGCCCCGGGGCGCCAGGGCCATGCCCAGAGGCCGAGGACACTCCTCTCCCTGGCCCTCAGGACCACCGGCCCTCCTTTGCCACTGCCCGTGCCCGCTGGCCTCTGAAAGCTCCTTGGTGCCCAGCCTCACCCCACCCGCCCTGTGTGATGCTGCCATGGCCAACCTGCCTCCACGTCCCTCAGTCTGGGGGAAGCGTGGTTCGGGGATCTGCGCCCCTCCACTGCTAGGCCTCCGGCTAAGCAGTGCCTGGGTGGGTACTCAGACCCTGAGGGGCTGGGCGAGTGGACGCTCCAGGGACCACTGCCTTGACCTGTCAGCAGCCCCCTAGCCTCAAGGGAGAAGTTAAGGGTCACCTCAGGGGCTGCAGCAATGCTTCCGTGAGCAGATGTGTGTGCAAGTCAGTGGGGAATTCATTGTGTGTTAAAATGTCTGAGGAGTGCGGGACTCTGGTGAGCCGATGTCATTTCACTGGTTTCTATTATGTTAATACTGTTGAGGCCCAACCGCCCCAAAGGAGCTGAGGGAGTGAGACGCCCCAGCCCACTGCCTCAGCATGAGGCCTGCAGCTCCTAACTGATCTCTCTGAAGTCCAGACGAAGGATGGCAGCTTGTGGGGTGATCCCACCACAGGCCACGCCGCTCAGGCCACTCCAGTGCAAGGACCTCATCATGTGGCTTCTCCGAGAGGGACCCCCATCATGTGGCTTCTCCGAGAGGGACCCCCGTCACGTGGCTTCTCCGAGAGGACCCCGTCACGTGGCTTCTCCGAGAGGGACCCCGTCACGTGGCTTCTCCGAGAGGGACCCCCATCATGTGGCTTCTCCGAGAGGGACCCCCGTCACGTGGCTTCTCCGAGAGGACCCCGTCACGTGGCTTCTCCGAGAGGGACCCCGTCACGTGGCTTCTCCGAGAGGGACCCCGTCACGTGGCTTCTCCGAGAGGGACCCCGTTACGTGGCTTCTCCGAGAGGGACCCCGTCATGTGGCTTCTCCGAGAAGCCCAGGTGGTAGACATACAGGAGCTTCCCGTGGATGTCTGGGGTTTAAGGCTCCAGCTTTAACAGTAGAGCCTGGGTCCCGGGGCACACAGGGGGGCTGAGATGGTGTCCCCAGAAAAGACGTGGACACTCACCAAGCGGCTGCACGCACAGCCCGGCCAGCCTGACTCGGCCCCAAGACCCAGACACAGCAGGTCCGCCCTGTGGGCCAGCCCTCGCAAGCTGCTCTCACCTGTAGAGCCTCCTGCTCCCTGCCCGTGTGGGGTGGGGGGGAGGTGTGGGGGTCGAAGGGGCCTGTGGCCCGCCCCCACCCTGCCAGGTAGCACCCAGGCCCTCCAAGCCTGCGGGCCCCAGGCCGCGCCCGCACCTACCTGGGCAGGCTTGATCACCACTGTGTTGCCCGCGGCCAGGCAGGCGGCCGTCTTCCAGGACAGCATCATCAGGGGGTAGTTCCAGGGGATGATGATGCCGCAGACCCTGTCGGGGAGAGAGGCCGGCCTTCATCTGTCTGCTCCCCCGGGGCCCCCGCCCGGACCTCACGGCCACCTCCTTCCTCTCCAGGCGAGCCCCTGCCCAGGGCCAGCGCGCAGCTGCCTGCCTGGACAGGGTGGTGTGCCCAGTCTGCGGAAGCCCCTTCCCAGGAAGGGCGATGGCAGAGGATGCTGCAGTTTCTGCTGGGACACCTGCTAGGGACACAGCCTGGAAGGGGCCACCCCAGGAGGAGGGTGACAGCAGGCAGGCATGGGTGGGGACAGGCAGGGCCTGGGAGATGGTCTGGGACCACAGGGGTGGACTGGCGGCCATGAGAGAGGGTCAGAGGTCACGTGTGTGGCAGGAGGATGTGAGAGATGGTCAAGTATCACTTGGGTGGCTGTGGGTGAGGGTCCTCCTGGGCATTAGGCCAGGGCCATCGCCATGGGAACAAGAAGGACCAGGTCCGTCCGGGGGCCTGAGGAAGCCTGCACGCCGCGCGCTGAGAGGTGGTGTCCAGCGTCCGTGCCGCCCCTCCTCCCAGAGAAGCCTCTGGCTGGGCAGTGTCTCCACGTGGGGGGAGGGATCCCTGTGTCCTGGGAGACCTGCTTCCTCCTGACCCTGCAGAACCTGGAGATGGCAGCCCCTCGGTGCGGGTCGTGAGACGAGCTCATCCCCAAGGGGGCCCCTCGAAGACCCGGCGACTGTGGTTTCCAACTCTCACTGCCGCCTCTTCACCACCATCGTTTTCACTGTCATCCCCTTCATGACCATCTCCTCATCTTCACCAGAGAATGTTTCCCCAAACAACGACAGCCTGGCTGAGCCCAGCAGGGGGAGGAGGGTGCTCAGAGGCCAAGGCAGACAGGTCAGTAAGGAGCCACTTGGCCGGCAGAGCAGGAGTGCAGGGCAGACTGGGGCCAGCCTGGGGCCCACACACCTTCCTGGGAGTGGTGGGGTGTGCTGTGGGGTTAGGAAAGCTGGTGTGGTGCCCACCCCAGATCAGCAGACCCAGAGGGACAGAGCTTGAGAGGGAGCAGGGCAAGAGCCCCAGGAAAGAAGGAGAACTGGGTAGGGGGCTCCAAAGCTGAAACCCTGCAGAGACTTGCTGCCACCAGGGCTGGGTCGTGCCTGCAGCCCTGTCTGAGGGGATGACCTTATCTGGAAACAGGGTGTCTGGCAGGTGGGG
This sequence comes from Moschus berezovskii, assembly GCF_049115385.1. NCBI lineage: Eukaryota > Metazoa > Chordata > Mammalia > Artiodactyla > Moschidae > Moschus > Moschus berezovskii. The sequence goes on from NC_142483.1 coordinate 721,087, forward strand.
TTTGCAAAGGAATGAAAGGTGAAAGTGAAGTTGCTCTGTCGTGTCCAACTCTTTGCAACCCCACGGACTGTAGTCTACAAGGTTCCTCCATCCATGGAATTTTCCAAGCAAGAGTACTGGAGTGGGTTGCCATTTCCTTCTCCAGGGGATCTTCCTGACCCAGGGATTGAACCTGGGTCTCCAGCATTGCAAGGAGACGATTTTACTGTCTGAGCCACCAGGCAAAGGAATAGATGTCTGATAAACACGTGGCCGGGGAGGGACCTCTGAGCCCCCATGTGCATTCCTGGGAAGTGCCCAGCCCGTGACTCACCCGATGGGCTCCCTCCGAGTCATGGTCAGGTTCCGGTTGGGTCTGGCCTGGTTGATGGGGATGGTGGAGCCCTGGATGAAGCAGCAGTGGCGTCACTGGGGGGGCTCTGGCCTCCCCCCGCCGGGCAGCTCCTTGCACCCAGGTCCAGGGTGGGATGTGACTGTCTGTCCCAAAGCCCCAGCTGGCATCGGACAGGACGGCTGAGGCGCTCAGAGCCCCACCTGGATCTTGTCACACCAGCCAGCGAAGTAGCGGAAGGTCTGGATGGACATGCCCACGTGCGTCTTCAGGGCCAGCGTGTAGACTGCGCCTGCGTCCAGGGCCTCGATGGTGGCCAGCTCTTCCTGGTGCTGCTCCATGAGCTCTGCCAGCCTGGGGGTGGGCGGGGGCCGGGGAGGAGGGCGCTGGCCTCAGTGTCCTCGTCTGTGAGATGGGCTGGCATTCCCTTGGCTGGAGGGGCTGCTGTGGGCCCCTGGTATGTGGGATGCCCCCGCCATGTGAAGGCCTCACCTCTGGGAGCAGGGTTGGGGGGCCAGGTGGAGACCACCCGTCCAGAGCCGCCCTCAGCCTTGAAGGCGGCTGACCTGTCCTTCTGCCCCGGCCACCAGCAGGCCCCAGCACCCCCATCTGCTCCCAGCTTGCTGGCCCCTCCAGGGACCCCCCAGGGAGGCAGCCCCCAGCTCTTGTCTGGCTGATCGGCCATGAGTGGGAGCACCCCGAGTCCTCCCTGCACTTCTGGCGGCACTGGGCTTCACCGGGAGGGGGATGTGACATAGGAGACTCCTCCCCCGGGGCCCCCGGCTGTGCAGTCACGAGTACTTCCTCCCAGAAGGGCCCCTGCACCTCCAGAATGGGGAGGGGGGGTCAGGCTCGCACCTGTACAGGAGGCGGCCGCGGTCCCGCGCGCTGATCTTCCCCCACAGGCCGTTCTCAAAGGCATCTTTCGCTGCGGCCACAGCCTTGTCCACATCGCTGACCTGGGCCAGGGACACCTGGCAGAGGACCTGCGGGAGCCCAAGCACTGAAACCCTCCAGGCCCCCCAGGCGGCCCTGCGGGGGAAGGCCTGGCTCACAGGGGGCGGGGCTCGGCTGGCAGGAGGGGCTGCGCTTCCACGACCCCTGGGGCCTTTGCCGCCCCCGACCCCAAACAGGGTGACAGACGCAGACTGCAGCTGCAGGCCAGGGGCGACTCAGCGTCTTCGACCAAGAGCAGAAGCAGACCCGTACGCTGAGCGGATCCCGGTTGGGAGGTCTGTTTCCTAATAAGTCTGCCCGAGCCCCTGGATCCTGTGCCCTGAGGGTGCCTACCTGCCCCACAGCTCAGGCCTCCACCTGGATGGGCTGGGGGTGGGGGGGCTGAGGCTGGCATCTCCAAGCCCACAGCCCAGGCGTCCACACAGTCCGCCCGGGGTCCCCAGTGGTGGCCTGGAAGTGCTGACAGCCCCTGACAGGCTCGCCTGGGGGTCCTTGTCTGGGTCCACACAGCCCGCCTGTTACTCTCTTCAAACCCCCTCAGGACCCACGTTCTGCGCCCCAGTCCTCTGTCGGTATGCGTGTGTAGGAGTGTGTCCATCTCAGAACGTGTGTGTGTGTGTTTGAACATGACCGCGTCTGCTCTGATGTGATGCCTGATGGCCACAGCCAAGGAGTCTGAGAGTCTGGGATGCTGAGGGCCTCGGCGAGGGGGGCCCTGACTGGGGGGGCGGGGGGAGGGGAGGGGCCTCCTGACGCGGGGGCCAGGGACAGGAGAGGCTGCGGCGGGCGGCGCGCCTGCACTCACACTTCCGTCTGTTGGGTTGATGGTCTCGTAGGTCCTGCCACCCGCGGCATCCACAAACGCGCCCCCAATGAACAGCTGGTGGGGCATCCGGAGGGTCAGCTTGTTCACGGCTTTCTCCACCTGGGGGGCAAGGACCTCAGGTGGAGCTACAGGGGCATCCCTGACAGGAAGGGATCCCCGCTAGAGACATGGGGACTACTCGCCCTGCCAACCCTTCAACACACAAGCAGGGGCCTGGGATCTCCTCACGGATCCAGCCCTGCTGCCCAGGGCTGTCGTGCAGGGCAGGGGTGACGGCTAAGACAGAGACTCAGGGCCAGCCTGCCAGCCGACCCACCCCGGCCCTGACCCTTGGGCTCCACGCTCAGGAAGTGACAGCGGCGACACACATGGGGTGCGACATGGCCCCCGCTGCCTTGCACGCACATGCGGCCGCTGGGCGGCTTCTCCCCTAACGTCCACAACCCAAGGCCAGCCCGGCACCCACCCCGGCCACCTGTCCTTCCTTCATCAGCCTTGCTCCCAACTCCCAGCTAGACAAACCATCACAAAACTCGTTCCTATAGGAGCTATAGCCTAACAAAACACCCGAGGGTGGTTTTTGCAGAGTTTCTTTACAAGAAGATCTGCGTTACTTCCTCACACCTCACACACATGCGCTGGATGTACAGGGTCGTTTGTTTTCCTTTTTGGAAGCAAAAGTGTGAAAGTCGCTCAGTCGTGTCTGACTCTTTGTGACCCCATGGACTATAGTCCATGGGATTCTCCAGGACAGAATACTGGAGTGGGTAGCCTTTCCCTTCTGCAGGGGAGCTGCCCAACCCAGGGATCAAACCCAGGTCTCCCGCACTGCAGGAGGATTCTTTACACTAGCTGAGCCCCCAGGGAAGCCCTTTTTGGGAAACCATTCCCAATTCGTCTCTCTCTCCTGTGTCAACCAAAGGCCTTTAATGCAGTGACTGGTCACCCAGGTGATGACAGGGCTAAGAAACGGCGAGTCGGGCCGGAGGCTGAGCCGAGCAGGAAGCCGCTGCCATTGCTGGATCAGGACAAAGGGAGAAGGCAGTGGAGCCCAAACGAGGGGTTGGGTCAGCAGACGGTGCAGGAAGGGAGCTGGAGGCCACACCGGAAAACCACCAGCAGTGAAGAGGGCGGGAAAAGACGTGCTGTGGGCATGTCTCCATGACACCCTAGCTCCTGCCCCGAATCTGAGACAGCAGCGTCCTCTGCAGAGTCTGCCCCACCTCCTGCCATCTTCAGGCTGCTCGGAGTCACCAAGGGGAGCGTGGCCACCAAAGGGCGGGCTCTTGGAGTCCTGGCCTTCTGGATGCCCAGGCTTCCCCGGGTGTCCCCGTGGACCCGCAGATGAGGCTGCCTGTGGGGTGTGCAGGCTTCCCCGGGTGTCCCCGTGGACCCACAGATGAGGGTGCCTGTGGGGTGTGCAGGCTTCCCCGGGTGTCCCCATTGGCCTGCAGATGAGGCTGCCTGTGGGCTGTGCAGGCTCACGCGGCCCGTGCACCAGGTCTGCCTGAGGGGCTCCCGGGACTCACGTAGTCAATGGCGTGCTCCGTCTCCTTGTCGTCCCCTCGCAGCCTTCTCACTAACAGCTGGATGAAGTCCCCAAAGGTGGTTGCCATGTAGACATCTTCATTTTCCAGTTCCAGGCCGTCACACAGCTCCTTGACTTCCTCCACCAGCCTGGAGGACAGAAGGGGGAGAATAGGAGCCTGGACAAGGCCCAGGGTCCTGCCCTCCTCTGAGCAGAGCTGGTGGCTCCACTCAGCACTCAGAGTGTGGGTGTGGGTCTAGAATCAGTCTTGAAAGCCCAGTTTGTGGATTCAGAGGCTCTGGGTTCAAGTTCCGGCTCCATCAGTACTAACTCGTGATCAGTTGCTTTGGGAAGGCTTGCTTTAAAAGGCTGCATGTAGTTTGCTCTTCCTCCTGTGAGGGTGGGGTCTCAGCCCCCTGTCCTCCCCTGTACCTGCTGAGACCTTTTAGGGAGGTGGTCCTCATCAGTCTGTCTGCTGGGCTCCTGCTTGCAGAGCCATGAGATGCCAGCTACACGTCGAGTCCCAGAGTGGCCGCTCTGGGGCCGTGACCCCACTGGGGATGGATGTGCCCGCCCACCAGCTGTCCCACGCCGGTGGGCACAGGCCTGTACACCCGCTTCTGGATCTCTGACCCACACGGTGCCCGTTCCTCAGTTTGGGGGTGACTTCCAACTCAGAAATCCCGAGGGCTCCACCCCCGCCCCCCGCCTCACCTGACGACATCCACGGATGCAGCCCCCGACTTGAAGAAGTCCGTGGACTCGTCCACCTCCGGCACGCTGGGGAGGATCCGCTTCCAGGCGCCCTGGAGGGCAGGGCAGTGAGAACGAGCCCCGGGGCCCGGAAGGCAGTCCCTGGTGCAGCCCAGCCTGGGCAGGCCTGTCCCCTGTGGGCTCTGCTGCACTCAGGGCCAGACGGTCCTTGGGTGACCGCCTCCCTCCCAGTGCCTGGCCGCAGGCCCTCATGCCGTTGGGTAATAAGACCCAGCAGAGTAAGGAGGGCCAGGGGACACCGGAGGACAGAACCACAGCGTGCCTGAGGCCAGGCACATGGACTCCGGGTGTGCACATCCCGCCCCCAGCAGAACGCACACCCCGTGCAGTGCACGCACGCCTCCACCACGACAGCCCCGCCGGCTCCTCACCCGAACAGCCTCCGCGGTGCCCAGCTCCTCCTCCGTCAGCTCCAGGGCGCTGCTCTCTGCCCTCCCGAAGAAGTGCGCGGCTGGGATCATCTTCCCGTCCTCCAGCTGGATGTTCTTCACCAGTAACTGCGATGGGAGGTACATCAGTGCCCCCAGGCTGCCCTGCGGTGGGCACACATTCACCCCCATTCTCCCCTAGGCAGGCCCGGACGCGGGCAGGGCGTGAGGAGACCAGATGGGCGGAGGTGCAAGCAGCGGTCTGGGGGACCTCTGTCCTCCATCCCAGCATGCTCTCAGGTTTGGAAACCCATGATGGCTGTATTTGGAGAAGGAAATGGCAGCCCACTCCAGTATTCCTGCCTGGAGAATCCTATGGACAGAGAAGCCTAATGGGCTGCAGTCCATGGGGTCACAGAGTCGGACACAGCTGAGTAACTCACAACAACAATGGCTGTATTATTCTATAAAACCGATGCCTGCATGTGACACGGAAGTCATCCCAGCACTTCCTTGAAGGCCAACGGAGAAAACAGTTAGTCACCCAGCACCCAGCTTGCGGAAACCCTGTGGAGACTGGCCCGGTCATCAGAGGCTCCCTCTGGCTGAGGGAGCATGTGCGCTCACAGCAGAGGATGTGTCTGCCGGGTGAGACGCTCTGTGAAGAGCGCTCCCACCCAGAACTGGAGCCGGGGTCCCTGCTCACTGCCCCCCGCCCCCACCGACTGCTGCCTCCATACATGCTCTGGAGCCCCAGCTCAGCGAAGCCCGGCTGGACATTCCTGAAAGGCCCTCGGCCAAGGGCCACCACGACTGCCTCTTGTCCTTGCTGTCCCTCGGGGATGTCAGGGAGATTGCGGCCCAACCCACGTGGCTGGTGCCTTCCTCCGGCGGCTGCTCTAGGACCTGCACCCAGGCCCTGTCCTCCACCACTGCTGGCAGCTAAGCTCAGTCACCATCAGCAGAGAGGCCGCCTCTCTGTGACCACTGTCCTCCCGAGCTGCCTCCCTCCATAACCCGCACGCACACGCTCCCGCCTGGGTCTGCTGCGGGAGCCTGGCCCGAGACAGAAGCCCTCATTCAACTGTAGCACCGCCCACGAAGGGTCACCCAGGCGCTGTAACCCGCAGGCAGCCTCGGGCCAGCAAGACGGCCACCCAGAGTGAGCTCTCACCGGTCCAAGCCAATCTACTCCCTGCCCTGGCCTGTTCGCACAGCCGCCACCACGCGTTCAGCATCCGCAGAGTCCCCTGAAGTTCCCCCAGTGCTCCAAGACCCCTGCCTGACCTCCTTCTTCGCTGGCCTTGGTATCTTAGGGCCCAGGCCACCTGCCCACTACCCTGTGCGGTAAGTGTCACAGCTGAGTGACGGGCCAGGAGCGAGAGGGCAGGGCCAGAGCCCAACTCTGCCGCAGACACACGTGGGTAACAATAGACAGAGGATCTGAATTTCTTTGCTTCAGTTTTCTACTTGGTAAAATGGTGAAATGCTAACACGGATCTCATACAACTGTGGGGAGAACCGAATTGTTTTAAACAGAGTGTGGCTCTCAAGCACAAGTCAATATTTAGCTGCATAAATCCCAGGTGTCACCCTGAGCTGCAGTTGCTCAAGCGGGTCAGAGCAGCTTATGTGCCCGGCAGGATTTTGTTCAAAAAGAAGGAAACTGTGCACATTCTGTGCACCTGGACTCTGCTGGGCTTAGACAAGGCTTGAGTACAGGGCTCCCTGGACAAGACTAACCCCGACTCTGACACCCCACAGTTCCCCCAGCTCAAGACCTCCGATTATGCTCAGGCACAGGGCACCCTGGACAAGACCCCCGACTCTGATGCCCGCCAGGGTCCCCAGCTCAGGCAGGGCACCTGGCCAGTAAGAGCCCAGGGCAGGCCTTCCTGGAACAGAAGAGTGGCCGACCCAGCAGGTGAGGGCTTCCCTCCTGGATTCTGTGGTCTCCTTTCCCTGTTTTCTCCAGAATGGCTGGGAGTGTCCCTGCGGGGCCTGAGCCCACAGTACAGACCAGGAGTCGCAGCAGCACCCTTACCATCCGGCCGTCGTTCCCGAAGAGGATGAGGCCCGCTTTGGTGACCACCCCCGGCCGGTGGGCTCCTGGGATGGGCAGGTCCTCTCCCTCAGGCTCCAGGCCCGCAGTGCTCAGCGTCGAGTTGAAGAACGTCAGCTTCTGTTGAGGACCAGAAACCAGAAGGTGGAGGTGAGAGCCCCACCAGGTGGGGCTGAGCGGGCGGGGGATGACGGGCTGTGACGGCGCAGGGCCAGGACAGCCCAGGTGTCAGTGCCCGGAGCACAGACAAGACCTGGGTGGGCGGGAGGCCCCAGAGAGGGCCCCTCCCACCTCACCTGGGACCATGACCTCCAACCCCAGGGTCAGACACCTGCAGAAAGTGTGCTCAGCCAGCACCGAGGGAGGGCCTGCCTGGGGACGCACCAAGCCCTGGCCAAGGTGCAAAGGGGGCTGGTGGTGGCAAGGCCAGAGACCCTGGACGGTCTGGGAAGTCCACCCACGAGCAGGGGTTCGGATGATCAGGGGCTTTATGGAGGACAAGGCTGTCCTCGAAAGGGCCTGGCTGAAGCCCCCTCACCCCCAGGGCGAAGGCAAGTCAGGCTTGGACTGGGGTCTCTGAGGGCCACTCAGTTCAGTTCAGTCGCTCAGTCGTGTCCAATTCTTTGTGACCCCACGGACTGCAGCACACCAGGCTTCCCTGTCCATCACCAACTCCCAGAGATTACTCAAACTCATGTCCATCGAGTCAGTGATGCCATCCAACCATCTCACCCTCTGCCATCCCTTTCTCCCGCCTTCAATCTTTCCCAGCATCAGGGTCTTTTCCAATGAGTCAGCTCTTCGCATCAGGTGGCCAAAGTATTGGAGCTTCAGCTTCAGCATCAGTCCTTCCAATGAATATTCAGGACTGAGTTCCTTTAGGATGGACTGGTTGGATCTCCTTGCAGTCCAAGGGACTCTCAAAAGTCTTCTCCAACACCACAGTTCAAAAGCATCAATTCTTCTGCGCTCAGCTTTCTTTATAGTCCAACTCTCACATCCATACATGATTACCAGAAAAGCCATAGGCTTGACTAAACAGACCTTTGTTGGCAAAGTAACATCTCTGCTTTTTAATATGCTGTCTAAACGGAGACCGGCCTTGGAAAGCCCGGAGCAGATGAGATAGCTCAGTCACATAGCAGAGCTTAATTTAGCTTCATTTGCAAGACCAACTTGACCTCAGTCATTCCTTGTTTGTGTCTCTGGAAATCATAAGCAAAGTTTAAACTGTTCCTCAAAACTGAAATGAAGTGACCTTTAGCCAAATCCCTATCATTTAAGGAAACTCTTGCGACAGCCAGTCACTGCCTCCTCGCCGTGTAGCCTGCTTGCTGTCAGCAGACCGTGCGCGGTCTGGGGGCTCCCGGCTCCAAACCGTCTTTTGAGCGAGTGCTCAGCACACAGGTGCTAAGTGCCGCGTCGGTGATTCACTGCTTTCACTTCTGCTATTTCAGAGCTTTTGACCAACCGGGGGGTCAGAGTCTGACCCCAGAGCTGCCTGGCCTGGCCTGGCCTGGCCAGGAAGCCTCGTGCATGCGGACCCCACCCTTCCAGGACCCGGGGGGCTGGGGCTGGGGTCTGCCGGTGGCTGGTGACCACGTAGCTCAAATATTCCCGCAGTTCAGCAGCAGGGGACCCAGGAGCACAGCCCTTCCCGGCCACAGGGACACACCTGCCCGCAGGCCTCCGTCCAGGCACCCGGCACCTTATCGTTTCCGCGGATCCAGTTATGAATGGCCTCTGCTGGCTGGTCCCAGTTGATCTGTGGGGCAGGACGTGTGTGCACAGCAGGTCCTCCCTGTGCCCCAACCACTGGGGCCCCACCCCTGGCCTCCCCTCCTCCCCATGGATCCTCCTGACACTGGGTGGAGCCTGGGAAGGGGCTGAGAAGCCTGGCTTCCTCTGAATCCCACAGCTGGGCCAGCCTCCCCCTGGGGCCCAGCTCTGGGTGTGCATGGACCCTTGGTCTTTCACGGGATGTGAAGGGCAGGATGGTTTGTGGGGAGATGATGCTCTGTGATCACGAGGACCAGGGCCTGACACACAGGGCCAACCCCCGGGTTAGGGCGGCCCTACAGGGCTCACCAGGTCCCTGGAGAGCACCCCCTGAGCCCTGATCAGAGACCCAGCCCTGCGCCTCCCGGGATCCCCAACTGGGTCAGCCCCCAGGAGCCCGATGCCCTCCCGGGACTCATCTGGCAGTCCCTCCCGGGACTCATCTGCCAGCCCGTCTCCCTGGGGCCCCCACCCTCCCTAAAGAGGAACTGGGGAGAACGCAGATGTCCGGTCCCTTGGTGCTCACCTTGGCTGTCTCCTTCCTTTGAATCCCCTCGTAGGTGGCGCCCTCCTCGGGCTGAGGGAGTCTGGGGGCTTTGCCCTCGGCAATCAGCTTCACAGCCTGAACCTGGGAGGCAGGGGCAGGGAGTGTCCGAGGCATCAGTACCCTCCCCTCGGCCCCAGGCTCACGGTCTGAACTGTGGGATTGCATAGACCTGCCCAGCACCATGCCCTGCTCGGGACAGGCAGACCACAGGATCTGCTTTGGGAGCAGGTGGATCGTGGCTGAAAGCAGGGCTCAGGACTGGCGGGCGGCCCCTGCTGTGCTGTGGAGATGCCCCCGTCTGCCCCCTGTCCCGCCGCCTCCCCTGCTGGACACGCTGCCCCTCGGGGCTGCACAACAGCTCTGACATCAACCCCTCGGGTCTGCCCTCCACCTCCAGCTCCTCAGAGCCTCCTTGGACTTTCCATTCATGAATTCTTGGGGAGAGAGGGTTTCTTGTCCCCTGGAATCAGGAGGTGTGGACCTTGAGCCACCAGGGACAACTTTTCCTCCTGACCAAGGGCGCCCAACCTGAGGAGGAAGCTAATCAAACGGGAGGCGGAATCAGGGTGAAGAAACAGAACTGGATGACAGGCCCGAGCTTCTGGGTTTAGCCAGGCTCGAAGATGTCCCTCTCTGGAGTCTCCTCTCGGAAAGGAGCCCAAAATGTGCCCTTTGGGCCAAGGTTTGTTGAGCTGTTCTGACAGCCGTAAGCGAGTCCCGTCTAATCGAATAGTGTTGTTCAGCCACTCAGTCATGTCTGACTCTTTGTGACCCCATGGACTGCAGCACACCAGGCCTCCCTGTCCTTCACCATCTCCCAGAGTTTTCTCCGATTCATGTCCGTTGAGTCAGAGATGCCATCCAACCATCTCGTCCTCTGTCCCCTCTCCTCCCGCCTTCAATCCTTCCCAGCATCAGGTTCTTCTCCAATGAGTCGGCTCTTTGTATCAGGTGGCCAGAGTATTGGAGCTTCAGCTTCAGCATCAGTCCTTCCAGTGAATATTCAGGACTGATTTCCTTTAGGATGGATGGGTTGGATCTCCTTGCAGTCCAAGGGACTCTCAAGAGTCTTCTCCAACACCACAGTTCAAGAGCATCAATTACATGTTCTAACCGTGACTCTAGGTCAGTGATCATGTTATTGTGACTATCTTGGTCGTGAAGATCTTTTTTGTACAGTTCTTCTGTGTATTCCTGCCACCTCTTCTTAATATCTTCTGCTTCTGTTAGGTCCATACCATTTCTGTCCTTTATCGAGCCCATCTTTGCATGAATGTTCCCTTGGAATCTCTAATTTTCTTGAAGAGGTCTCTTGTTTTTCCTATTCTGTTGTTTTCCTCTATTTCTTTGCATTGATCACTGAGGAAGTCTTTCTTATCTCTCCTTGCTATTCTTTGGAACTCTGCATTCAGATGCTTATATCTTTCCTTTTCTCCTTTGCTTTTCGCCTCTCTTCTTTTCACAGCTATTTGTAAGGCCTCCTCAGACAGCCATTTTGCTTTTTTGCATTTCTTTTCCATGGGGATGGTCTTGGTCCCTATCTCCTGCACAATGTCACGAACCTCCGTCCAGAGTTCATCAGGCACTCTATCAATCAGATCTAGGCCCTTAAATCTATTTCTCACTTCCACTGTATAATCATAAGGGATTTGATTGAGGTCATATCTGAATGGTCTAGTGGTTTTCCCTAATTTCTTCAATTTAAGTCTGAATTTGGCAATAAGGAGTTCATGATCTGAGCCACAGTCAGCTCCTGGTCTTGTTTTCGCTAACTGTATACAGCTTCTCCATCTTTGGTTGCAAAGAATATAATCAATCTGATTTCGGTGTTGACCATCTGGTGTTGTCCATGTGTAGAGTCTTCTCTTGTGTTGTTGGAAGAGGGTGTTTGCTATGACCAGTGCATTCTCTTGACAAAACTCTATTAGCCTTTGCCCTGCTTCATTCACGACCAAGATAGTCACAATAACGTGATCACTGACCTAGAGCCAGACATCTTGGAATGTGAAGTCAAGTGGGCCTTAGAAAGCATCACTACTAACAAAGCTAGTGGAGGTGATGGAATTCCAGTTGAGCCATTTCAAGTCTTGAAAGATGATGCTGTGAAAATGCTGCACTCAATATGCCAGCAGATTTGGAAAACTCAGCAGTGGCCACAGAACTGGAAGAGGTCAGTCTTCATTCCAATCCCAAAGAAAGGGAATGCCAAAGAATGCTCAAACTACCGCACAATTGCACTCATCTCACACGCTAGTAAAGTCATGCTCAAAATTCTCCAAGCCAGACTTCAGCAGTATGTAAACCATGAACTCCCAGATGTTCAAGCAGGTTTTAGAAAAGGCAGAGGCACCAGAGATCAAATTGCCAACATCCGCTGGATCATGGAGAAAGCAAGAGAGTTTCAGAAAAACATCTATTTCTGCTTCATTGACTATGCCAAAGCCTTTGACTGTGTGGATCACAATAAACTGTGGAACATTCTGAAAGAGATGGGAATCCCAGACCACCTGACCTGCCTCTTGAGAAACCTGTATGCAGGTCAGGAAGCAACAGTTATAACTGGACATGGAACAACAGACTGGTTCCAAATAGGGAAAGGTGTACGACAAGGTTGTATATTGTCACCTTGCTTATTTAACTTATATGCAGAATACATCATGAGGAACACTGGGCTGGAAGAAGCACAAGCTGGAATCAAGATTGCTGGGAGAAATATCAATAACCTCAGATATGCAGATGACACTACCCTTATGGCAGAAAGTGAAGAGGAACTCGAAAGCCTCTTGATGAAAGTGAAAGAGGAGAGTGAAAAGGTTGGCTTGAAGCTCAACATTCAGAAAACAAAGATCATGGCATCTGGTCCCATCGCTTCATGGGAAATAGATGGAAAAACAGTGGAAACAGTGTCAGACTTCATTTTTTTGGGTTCCAAAATCACTGCAGATGCTGATTGCAGCCATGAAATTAAAAGACGCTTGCTCCTTGGAAGGAAAATTATGACCAACCTTGATAGTATATTAAAAAGCAGAGACATTACTTTGCCAACCAAGGTCCGTCTAGTCAAGGCTGTGGTTTTTCCCGTGGTCATGTATAGATGTGAGAGTTGGACTGTGAAGAAAGCTGATCGCCGAAGAATCGATGCTTTTGAACTGTGGTGTTGGAGAAGACTCTTGAGAGTCCCTTATACTGCAAGGAGATCCAACCAGTCCATTCTAAAGGAGATCAATCCTGGATGTTCATTGGAGGGACTGATGCTAAAGCTGAAACTGCAATACTTTGGCCACCTCATGCGGCAAGTTAACTCACTGGAAAAGACTCTGATGCTGGGAAAGGTTGGGGGCGGGAGGAGAAGGGGACGACAGAGAATGAGATGGCTGGATGGCATCACCGACTCTGTGGACATGAGTTTGAGTGAACTCCGGGAGTTGGTGATGGACAGGGAGGTCTGGCGTGCTGTGATTCATGGGGTCGCGGAGAGTCGGACACGACTGAGCGACTGAACTGAACTGAACTGAACTGAACCCTGACTCTGTGAAACCCTGAACTGAGAGTCCCTCCCCCCTGCAGAATCCTAGCCAGCTGAGGGCAGTAGCTGGCGCTGGGGAGCCCTGGGGTAGGTGTGTGGCCCTGCCCTTACCATGCCTTTGACGCCTTCAGGGAAGAGAAAGCGGTTGTACAGGGAGCTGACGGTGTCATCTGGGAGGACCTCACACTCCTTCTGGAGCAGAAGGTCCCCGGTGTCCAGACCGTCGTCCGCCCAGAAGATGGTAAACCCCCCTTTCTTGTCCCCATGGATGAGGGTCCTAGGGACGGAAGAGTGACACCTGAGTCCGGAAAGAAGGACTGCAGAAAAGGGGGCCTGGGGCCCCTCCCTGCCTCCCCAGGGGAGGAGGAAAGAGGGAAACTGGCGTTTACTGAAGAACCGCACGCCAGGTATTGGGCGGAAGGAGCGCTAATGCTTCTTCCTTTATCCTTCCTGCCGAGCAACAGCCTCACTTGCCCCTTCTACAGAGGCAGAGACTGAGGCCCGGGGAAGCGAGATGTGCCTGCAGGTCGGGGGCTGAGTCCCAGCCGGTCCGGCTGCAAGCTCGCCCTCTCGTCCCTCCGGCTCAGATGGCTGCTTCCCCGACGGCGCCTCCGATGGCCCCACCCTGCGGACTCGCGCCCGCTCATCTAGGGCCGCCTGCTCTAGTGTCTCTAGTCCGTCTTTCTCTCTCCAGGCGGGGGGGCGGGGGTGGACGGCGTCTGGCAGCGCTGACCCCTTGGGGGCCCCGGAGCACAGCCACAGAGCCCAGGGCGGCCGGCCTGTCTCACCAGTTGATGGCGGAGGCGCCGCGGTGGCGGGGCAGCAGGCTTGGGTGGTAGATGATGGAGCCGTGCCGGGGGGCGCCGATGACCTCCATGGGGATAAACTGGCTGCAGAAGGGCAGCACGTTCAGCTCGGCTCCCAGGGCCCGGTACTGCGCCACCACGTCGGGCAGGGCCCGCCCCTTGGCCCGCCAGCGGGGGAACTTGAACACGAGCACACCGTCCTGCTCAGCCTGCAGACCTGTGGGACAGCAGGTGAGAGTCCACCCCCAGCCTCCGAGCCCCTGCCTGCGGGGTGGGGGTTCCTGTGCCCCTCTCCAGTCCCAGCATCCCTGCCGCCCAGCCGGGCTCTGCTGGGCAGCACAGAGTCATGGCCCCAGCCAGGGCCAGCCTCGGGGACACCTTTGCCTGGATTGACCCTTTGACAGCCAGGACCTCTAAGCGCCTCCGTCTCCCAGACGCCCACATGGCCCCTGACCTCTTTACCTACAGGCCCCACGAGTGGGTCTTCCTGCCCCCCGGATCCGATGCGTGGTCCCCGCGTCTCGGATGCAGCCCCACTGTGTCTGCCCCCCCGCCCGCCTGCCCCCTGCGGGCATGATGCCCCCTGCTCTCTCCATGGCCTGCACCTGTCAGCTGCTCCCCGACAGGTCTGGGGACAGATGTGACAAGTGTGACAGTTCCATCACACACAGCTGCCGTGTGGCCCTTGTGACTCTTGGCCTCTGCCCTGTGTGCAGGGAAGTGGGTCAGTGTGAGCGGTCTAGACTGTGACCCTCTGAGGCCAGGTCAAGGAGCAGACCCGGGAGGGGTCACCGTCGCGGGCCGCGCTGGGGCAGGAACAGAGCAGTGGAGCCCCGGCCTGCGGCGCTCCATCGTGGGAGCGCCCTCTTCCTATGGAGCCAGGTCCTGTGTTCTGAAACATTCAGGCATGAGGAGAACCTCGGGCTGGCCTGAAGGCCCAGCCCTTGAGCTGAGGCCCCAACTCATCAGCGATTCTCACACCGTGTTCCTCCTAGAGAAGGGGCACGTCCCCAGGAGCTTGCTGGAAATGCAGACTCCCAGGCCCCATCTCATTCTGGGGGCAGAAACTCCGGGGCCGGGTGTTGGGGGCAGGGGCCTCTGCTCAATAGGTGCCCCCACTGGAGACAGGGAGCAGGGCTTGCTCATGTCCAAGAACCTGACAGCGGTGATTCCCGCCCGGCAGCGCTTTCGGAGCCTGGGTAAGGGGAGAGGGGAGCCCGGGGTGTTCGGACTGTGGGATCCTGGATGCAGGCCGGCCTTCTCCACCACCCTTCCCTGTGATCTGCTTTGTTCCAGAAAAGCGCAGTGGTCAGTGGGCCCTGAGCAGGACCCAGAGTGGACTGTGTGTGGTCACTTCAGGCCGGGGAAGCCCACACAAGACCCGTAGGTCCCGCTGCCACCGCCGCCCACTGGGTGCCACTCACCGAGGGGGTCTGCCTTCCCATCCTTGTCGGGCACAGTGAACACGCCCACCACCTCGTGGCCCTCCTCCCGCAGGCGGCAGTAGACCTCCTGGCCGAACAGGCTCTGCCCGATCACTGCGATCTTCATGGCAGCGGGCCGGGTGGGAGGACCTGGGCAAGGGACACAGCATCCCACAGGACTCGCTGGCCCAAGGGGGCAGCCCTCCTGCTCAACCCACCCCCGGGCCCAGCTCTGGGCACCCTGGTGGCCAGCTATTGCAGGGAGGGGTCCACCTGGGGGGCGGAAGGGAGGCCACAGGGCTGACTGGCGTGCAATCACAGACCCCCGGAGCCCCCAGCCCAGCACCCAGCGCTGTGTGCGGTGTCCTCCTGGGCCATCTGAGCGCATCTCTGCAACTAACCAGCCCTGCGACCTCAGTCAAGTCACATCAGCTTCCGTCTCCTCATTTGCTGATGAGGAAGCTGCTCCTAAAAGGTTTCCAGCCGCAGGCCGGAGTTGGGGTCTTGGGGCCTGTCCACTCCATGGTGCCTTTGGAAGAACCCACGTTCTTAAACTGAACATAGTACCCTGCACCAAAGTCTCCCTTTATGCTGAATGGGCTTTGTATTCTGTTTAAGAAATCTTTGCCTCCTCCCAGTTCCTGCACAACTTCTCTTCACCTTCTGGTTGTTTAACAGAGGAGCAAAGGCAGTCTCCTCTACAAATGTTGCTGGAACTGCTAGACACCCACATGCAGAAGATGAGCCCAGACACACACCAACCGTTCACAAAACGAACTGAACATGCACCACAGATGTGAATGCAAAATGCAGATGCACGAGATGTCTAGGGGACAGCGGAGGAAAGCACCCAGTGCATGGTGCTTTTCAGATTCAACAAAAGGGCACGATTTAAAAAGAGAAAAATAAGTTGGATGTCATCAAGACTAAAATCTCTGCACGAGATGCTGTCAAATGAGTGAGAACGGTGTATATATGGGAGGTATTTGTGTGTAGTGTGTGTGTGCTGTGTGTGTGTATGCTGTGTGTATGGTGTATGTGCTGTGTGTGTTGTGTGTGTGCGTGTTTGTGTGTATGCTGTGTGTATTGTGTATGTGTGGTGTGTGCGGTGTGTGTGTGTGTGTGTGGTGTGTGTGTGTGTGTGTATGGTGTGTGTGCTGTGTGTGGTGTATGTGCCGTGTGTGTGTGTATGCTGTGTGTATGGTGTGTGTGTGGTGTGTGCGGTGTGTGTGTGTGTGTATGCTGTGTGTGCTGTGTGTATGGTGTATGTGCTGTGTGTGTTGTGTGTGTGCGTGTGTATTGTGTGTGTGGTGTGTGTGTGGTGTGTGTGCAGTGTGTGTGTGGTGTGTGTGCAGTGTGTGTGTGTGTATTGTGTGTGTGGTGTGTGTGTGGTGTGTGTGCAGTGTGTGTGTGTATTGTGTGTGTGGTGTGTGTGTGATGTGTGTGCGGTGTGTGTGTGTGTGCAGTGTGTGTGTGTGTGCAGTGTGTGTGGTGTGTGTGTGGTGTGTGTGCAGTGTGTGTGTGTATTGTGTGTGTGGTGTGTGTGTGATGTGTGTGCGGTGTGTGTGTGTGTGATGTGTGTGCGGTGTGTGCAGTGTGTGTGGTGTGTGTGTGGTGTGTGTGCAGTGTGTGTGTGTGTATTGTGTGTGTGGTGTGTGTGTGATGTGTGTGCAGTGTGTGTGTGTGCAGTGTGTGTGTGTGTGTGCAGTGTGTGTGGTGTGTGTGCAGTGTGTGCGGTGTGTGTGTGGTGTGTGTGCAGTGTGTGTGTGTATTATGTGTGTATTGTGTGTGTGGTGTGTGTGTGGTGTGTGTGCAGTGTGTGTGTACTGTGTGTGTGGTGTGTGTGTATTATGTGTGTATTGTGTGTGTGGTGTGTGTGTGGTGTGTGTGCAGTGTGTGTGTGTATTATGTGTGTATTGTGTGTGTGGTGTGTGTGTATTGTGTGTGTAGTGTGTGTGCGGTGTGTGTGTACTGTGTGTGTGGTGTGTGTGCAGTGTGTGTGTGTATGGTGTATGTAGTGTGTGTGTGGTGTGTGTGCAGTGTGTGTGTGTGTATTGTGTGTGTGGTGTGTGTGTGGTGTGTGTGCAGTGTGTGTGTGTGTGTGTGGTGTGTGTGTGGTGTGTGTGCAGTGTGTGTGTGTATTGTGTGTGTGGTGTGTGTGTGATGTGTGTGCAGTGTGTGTGTGTGTGTGCAGTGTGTGTGTGTATTGTGTGTGTGGTGTGTGTGTGGTGTGTGTGCAGTGTGTGTGTGTATTGTGTGTGTGGTGTGTGTGCAGTGGGTGTGTGTGTATTTTGTGTGTGGTGTGTGTGCAGTGTGTGTGTGTGGTGTGTGTGGTGTGTGTGCAGTGTGTGTGTGTATGGTGTATGTGCTGTGTGTGTGGTGTGTGTGCAGTGTGTGTGTGTGTGTATTGTGTGTGTGGTGTGTGTATGGTGTGTGTGCAGTGTGTGTGTATTGTGTGTGTGGTTTGTGTGCAGTGTGTGTGTGTATGGTGTATGTGCTGTGTGTGTGGTGTGTGTGCAGTGTGTGTGTGTGTATTGTGTGTGTGGTGTGTGTGTGGTGTGTGTGCAGTGTGTGTGTGTGTATTTTGTGTGTGGTGTGTGTGTGGTGTGTGTGCAGTGTGTGTGTGTATTGTGTGTGTGGTGTGTGTGTGGTGTGTGTGTATTGTGTGTGTGGTGTGTGTGCAGTGTGTGTGTGTATTGTGTGTGTATTGTGTGTGTGGTGTGTGTGTGGTGTGTGTGTGGTGTGTGTGCAGTGTGTGTGTGTATTGTGCGTGTATTGTGTGTGTGGTGTGTGTGTGGTGTGTGTGTATTGTGTGTGTGGTGTGTGTGCAGTGTGTGTGTGTATGTGTATGGTGTGTGTGCAGTGTGTGTGTGTATGTGTATGGTGTGTATGCTGTGTGTATTGTGTATGTGTGGTGTGTGCGGTGTGTGTGTGTGTGTGTGTGTGGTGTGTGTGTGTGTGTGTATGGTGTGTGTGCTGTGTGTGGTGTATGTGCCGTGTGTGTGTGTATGCTGTGTGTATGGTGTGTGTGTGGTGTGTGCGGTGTGTGTGTGTGTGTATGCTGTGTGTGCTGTGTGTATGGTGTATGTGCTGTGTGTGTTGTGTGTGTGCGTGTGTATTGTGTGTGTGGTGTGTGTGTGGTGTGTGTGCAGTGTGTGTGTGTGGTGTGTGTGCAGTGTGTGTGTGTGTATTGTGTGTGTGGTGTGTGTGTGGTGTGTGTGCAGTGTGTGTGTGTATTGTGTGTGTGGTGTGTGTGTGATGTGTGTGCGGTGTGTGTGTGTGTGCAGTGTGTGTGTGTGTATTGTGTGTGTGGTGTGTGTGTGGTGTGTGTGCAGTGTGTGTGTGTATTGTGTGTGTGGTGTGTGTGTGATGTGTGTGCGGTGTGTGTGTGTGTGCAGTGTGTGTGTGTGTGCAGTGTGTGTGGTGTGTGTGTGGTGTATGTGCTGTGTGTGTGGTGTGTGTGCAGTGTGTGTGTGTGTATTGTGTGTGTGGTGTGTGTGTGGTGTGTGTGCAGTGTGTGTGTGTGTATTTTGTGTGTGATGTGTGTGTGGTGTGTGTGCAGTGTGTGTGTGTATTGTGTGTGTATTGTGTGTGTGGTGTGTGTGTGGTGTGTGTGTGGTGTGTGTGCAGTGTGTGTGTGTATTGTGTGTGTATTGTGTGTGTGGTGTGTGTGTGGTGTGTGTGTATGGTGTGTGTGGTGTGTGTATGGTGTGTGTGGTGTGTGTATGGTGTATGTGCTGTGTGTGGTGTTTGTGTGTGTGGTGTGTGTGTGTATGTGGTGTATGTGCTATGTGTGTGCAGTGTGTGTATGTGTGTGGTGTGTATGTGGTGTGTGTGTGTATGGTGTTTGTGTTGTGTCTGTGGTGTGTGTGTGGTGTGTATGTGTGTGCTGTGTGTGTGCTGCGTGTGCTGTGTGTATTTGCACACATGTGTTTGGCAGACTGAAGCCTGGAAGGACTCACACAGAAATATAAGAGTCACCAGGCATGGTCTGGGGTTTGGAAGTTTTTTGATAGCCATAATTATCTTTTTCTTACCTGAATGTTGTTTTTTAAAACATTGGGTGTATATTACTTGTGGAAAATTAAGAGGGCAAAGAAGGTCCCTCTGGAAGCAAGGAGGCAGGGTCAGAAAAGCCACTGTGGAGCTGGCAGGCAGGAGCCGTGGGTGGGGACACCCCACCTTGAACTTTGGCGCAGGGAAGGTCAGGTCGGGGTGCGGCAAGTAGAGGAGGGAGGAGACGCACAGTCCCTGGGGGGCCTCCTCCCCAGCTGGCACCTCGGTTCCCTCCTCCCTCAGGGCTCAGGGACGCCGTGAGGCTGCGCCTGCAGCAGGGGGACCCTCGGGTTCCCCAGGGCCCCGCCCAGTTGCCAGGACCTGCTCAGGGCCCCGCCCAGTGGTCAGGCCCTGCTCAGGGCCCCTGTTCTGAGCTGCGGTTCAAAGGCCCTTGAGCTGGGCAGTCAGCCACAGGCATTGGTCCCCAGCTGCCCTTTGCTGGCCCAGGGCCATCTCCATGCCACAGTCATTCCAGCTGGGCACCTTGTGGCCCACACACTTGTGACCCCCTCAGCTTGCGGGGTCACGCTCTATCGGCGGCCCTTCCCACGGTCTTGGGCCAGGGTATGGGCCACCACGTAACTTCCCTGGGTTCAAGAATTCCTTGTCTCCTAAAGGGACAGGGGTGTCTCCCAGCGCCATCAGGAAGGTTCACGGAGGGGAGATTCACAGAGGGTCCGCGGCCAGTGGCGGGCAGAGGCCCCTGATTTTCAGAATCAGCCTCAGCCGCTGAGGGCTATTATTATACCCCCTCTCAATTTTACCCCAAATAAACTAAGATTCAGGGCTTAAGAAAGTTGCCAGATTTCTGGAAAACTGAGGGCGCAGGAGAACTGGGGTACCTGGTGAGGGTGCCTGCCTCCCCCAGGCAGGTGGCAGGTGAGGGGTCCTGACAGACCCCGGGAGGGCGCGGGCTGTGAGCAGCTTGAGAAATGCAACACCCAGACCGGGAAGGGGGCTACCCCCACCCCCGGCTAGGGTCTGGGGTCCCGTCTCCTCCCCGCAGGGAAGGACCGCTGCAGGTGGACTGGAGCTGTCCAATCACAGAGGTCCTCGCGCCCGGCCCCCCAGCACTGGCCAATCAGGGAGGACCATCCCCATCCCGAGAATGGGGTGGGGGCCTCAGGAGCCGGCAGGACCCTCTGGTCACATCCCACCTCCAGCCTCCGCTTTCTCTTCTGGAAGCGGGACTGACGACGCCCACCGCCCACGGAAGCGCCTTCTCCCCTCCGCCCTCCCTCCCGCGCGATCCCGGCCCCTCATCGCGGGCCTGCAGCCACAGGACCCCCAGCCAGGCCGGGAGCCTCCGCCTCGCCCAGCGGAATCCCACCTCGCGTCCCCGCGGCCGGGAGCCCCAGAGCGGGGCAGCCTCCCTGCCTCCCTCCCCGGGGACTCACCACGGAGGAGCGCAGGCCTGACTGTCCAGAGGGACCTCTGAGCCCAGGTCCGGGCAGGGGACAGCGCTGGCACTGACCGGCCTGGGCGGCGGGGAGGTGGGGCCGGTCCCCGCCAGTCCCGGAGCCCCGGCCAAGGCCAGAACCCCAGAGGGGAGGGGCGCGGGTCTGGCAGGAAGTCATGGGAGGGTGGCGGGGGGTAGGGAGGACCCTTCCAGGAGTCACGGGCTCTGCGAAGGGCCTGCGGCGGTGGGTCTCTGCAGGGCTGACCTGATCCGAGGACAGTGGCCCCCGAGGCAATAACTTCACTCACTGGCCCGGGAACTTCCCACGGTGCAGTCATGTCTTTCTGGGAAGACCCACTGTACCTCGGGAGGCCCGTACTTCAAGGTCACATCCTAAGGGAAGTTTCCCCAACCACACACCCACTAAGAGAGACCCCCTCACCATGTGACCACAGAGCTCCAGGGTGCTTCTGCACCCTCTCAGCCACAGGTTTATCACAGGCTCAGAGATTATCTGACTGACCGTCTCCCCCACTGCACAGTCTGCAGGAACCCCCAGCACCCAGTGCCTGGAGTTTCGTGCTCTTGTTCAGTTTCTAAATCCTGTCTGACTCTTGGCGACCCCATGGAATGCAGTCCACCAGGCTCCTTTGTCCGTGGGATTTTAAGGGCAAGAATACTGAGTCTCCTGCATTGGCAGGCAGATTCTTTACCACTGAGCCACCTGGGAAGACCCTTGTGTTCAACAGGTGCTCAGTAAACTCTGTGGAATACATGGCTGAACGTGAGGACCCTCAGGGAAGTTCTCCCAGTCCCCCTCCCTTCCCAGATTCACAGCACAGGTGTTCAGTCGCTCAGTCGTATCTGACTCTTTGCAACCCCATAGACTGCAGCACGGCAGGCTCCTTTGTTCTCCGCTATCTCCCAGAGTCTGCTCAAATTCATGCCCATTGAGTCGGTGATACCATCCAACCATCTCTTCCTCTGTCGTCCCCTTCTCCTCCCACCTTCAATCTTTCCCAGCGTCAGGGTCTTTGCCACTGAGTCAGCTCTTGGCATCAGGTGACCAAAGTTTTGGAGCTTCAGCTTCAGCATCAGTCCTTGCAGTGAATATTCAGGGTTGATTTCCTTTAGGATGGACTGGTTGGATCTCCTTGCAATCCAGGGGACTCGCAAGAGTTTTCTCCAGCACCACAGTTTGAAAGCATCAATTCTTTGGCGTCCAGCCTTCTTGAGGCTTCCCTGGTGACTCAGACAGTAAAGAATCCACTTGCAATGCAGGAGACCTGGGTTCAGTCCCTGTGTTGGGAAGATTCCCTGGAGAAGGGAACTGCTACCCGCTCCAGTGTTCTGGCCTGGAGAATTCCATGGACAGAGGAGCCTGGCAGGCTACAGTCCATGGGGTCGCAAAGAGTCAGACACACTAAGCAGCTTTCAGTTTCAGCCTTCTTTGTGATCCAACTCTCACATCCATACATGACTACTGGAAAAACCATAGCTTTGACTAGACGGACCTTTGTCAGCAAAGTAATGTCTCTGCTTCTGTAACACTGTCTAGGTTTGTCATAACTTTCCTTCCAAGGAGCAAGCGACTTTTAATTTCATGGCTGTAGTCACTGTCTGCAATGATTTTGGAGCTCAAGAAAATAAGATCTGTCGTCACCTCCACTTTTTTCCCATCTGTTTGCCATGAAGTGATGGGACCTGATGCCATGATCTTAGCTTTTTTTTAAATGCTAGCACAGATCACACCACAGTGCACTTTTCCACGGGCTTGTCTCTTTTCACAACAGCAAGACTCCTGAGGTGGAGACAGGGTCTCAGTCAGCTGTGCCCCAGAACCCCGAGCAGGGCCTGCGTCCAAGAGGGGTGAGTGTCGATGGACGACGGTCAGCTGCAGTGGTGGGCGTCGGGGTGTGGATAGCACAGTGAGGCTTGCTCAGCCCTCGTTGTGCGTGAGGGGAAGTCTGGGGGCAGCTTAGAGGGAGAGTCTGGCTCAAGTCAGGTGGACGGGTGACCCGATGGAGGTTCCTTCTGTTGTGTAAGGATGATTCAGCTGTCCTCTAGGAATTTGGGAGCCAGTGCTGTGTGTGTGTTGGGAGGAAACATTAACTCGGCAGGTGTGTGGCCTTGGACCAGGGCCGCGTGACCCGTTTCCCTTCCAGCTCAGGGCCGCTGCTCCCTCTGGTTGGGTCCTAAGGTCTCCTGTTCAGGGACGCACTCCGCACTGCCTTCCGCCCTCCCCGCCCTCCTCCTACCCACCTTGTGAGGTACTCACTGTGGCACCTGATGCCAGCCCCCAGTGGGAACTGATAATTCAGGATGGCTTCCCTCGATATTCCCTCGGGATGGGCAATGTACGATTTTACATGATGCCTTATTCAGGCTGGGGACACGATGCCACAGGCTGGGCAGCTTACAACAACATCTACTCATTGCCAGGGGCCTGGAGGTCTGTGGTCAGCGTGCCAGCCTGGTCCAGTGAGGGCCTTTTCTGTGCCCTCACATGGCAGAGGCAGCGAGGGGGCTCTGGGGTCCTTATATGAGGACCCCGATCCCACTCTGAGGGCTCCACCCTATGACCTGGTCACCTCCTGAAGGCCCCCACTTATACCAGGACCTTTGTGCTTAGGAGTCATTATGTGAACTGGGGGAGGGGGCACAGCCCTTCAACCATAGCACAGAGAGGTGACGTCGGAGGGAGCCTTCATACAGCTCCAGGCTTGAACCAGGATCCACCCAGCGACCTGGAAATGCAATCAGCTGTTTCTGGAGAGTGGGCCAAGGCGTGCAGAGTGCAGCTGTTCTCCTGCGGACGCTGCACACGGGGGCCTCTCGACTCCTCTGGAGAGTCAGATCCCAGGCCTGGGACAGGGCCTGGCCAGCAGGTGCATCCCCCACCCCGGGGCTCATCACAGGGAAGAAATGAGAATGGGTGGGGTGGGGCGCAGTGTCCCTCCTGGAGGTGCTGTCAGTCCAGTGAGGGGGGCAGAAACCGAAAGCTGGGGGCTGCTGTGATAAGCGGGGTCAGGAGAGGGCCCTTGGGGCCTTCAGGGGGGACAAGGTCTGGCAGGACTCGGGGAGTTCAGTTAGGGAAGCAGAGCAAGGCTCCAGATGGAGAGAGAAGTAAGAGTGCAGGTGGGGGGTGTGGGCGTGGCGTGTGTGTGGGATGAATGGGGGAGTGTGTGGGGCGGGGCCTGTGCGGGCGGTTGTGGGTGGGTGTGGGGACGGGGTGTGGGTTGTGGGGTGGGCGGAGCACAGAGGTGAGGTGGTCTCTAGGAAACGTGAGGAAGCGTGACTCGTCGGTGGTGGCTGGCTGATCCCTGAGAAGCTGCACACAAGGGGAGTCTTTCTCCCTGAGGTCCAGTGGTGGCTGGAAGAGCCATTTCATAGGCATTTGGGCAACTGACATTGGGTGGCTGACTTTTTATTTTGCAAAGTAAGAACATCTGAAAAATAATCAATTTCCTAGAATACTATTCAGGTTTAAAAAGGAAGGAAGCCCCAACATGCCACGACATGGAGGAAACTTGAAGACACTACGCTCAGTCAACAAGTCAGTCGTGGAAGGACAAGCAGGGCGTGATTTCACTTACATGAGGCCCCAGGAGCACACAGATTCACAGTGACAGCAAGTTGGACGGTGGGGGCCAGGGCTGGGGGAGCCGAGCGGGCGCTGGTGTTTGGTGGGGACAAGGTGACTGCTTTACAGAGTGAAGCGTTCACCGGGTTGGATGGTGGGCGTGACCGCACGACAGTGTGACTGCACTTAATGCCACTGACGTGGACGCTTAGAAGTGGTTAAGATGTACATTTTGTGTTATTCGACCAGGATTAGTTTTTTCAAAGGGCTTCCCTGGTGGCTCAGACAGTACAGAGTCTGCCTGCAATACAGGAGACCCAGATTCCGCCCCTGGGTCTGGAAGGCCCCCCGGAGAAGGGAATGGCTGCCCACTCCAGTACCCTTGCCTGGAGAATCCGGCCACTCTCCTCACGCGCTCCGTCTCCCTCCAGCACTCTGCGGGTTGGGTGACTGTAGGTCAGGGCCAAGGGGCCGGTGGACGCAGTCTCTCCGGGTCTGACTCCAGAGCAGCGAGGGAAGCAGGAGGGTGGGGAGCCCAGCAGGTGAGCGGGTCTGGGCCAGTCAGGAGAGAGCCAGCGGGCGCAGCGGAGGAGGCTGAGGTCAGCCACAGGCATGAGGGCACCAGGGGAGCTGAGAGTGCAGACGGGACACGGCGAAGCCCCGGAGGGAGCAGCAGACGGCGAGACACCACCCGCAGGCCAGGTGGGCCGGGGAGGCCCAGGTCACCGCGGACAGGGCCGGTGCTCCTGGTTCATGTCCCGACCGCCGGTGTCAGCCACACGTGCGCGCGCGCGCAGTCGCTCAGTGGGGTCCAACTTTGAGACCCCATGGACTGTGGGCTCTGCTGGTCAGTCAGACAGCGGCTGCCATGGGTGGGGCGCACTGGCTGGAAGGGCACTGGGGGGCTTTTCTAGAATGACAGAAACATCCTGAGCTCTCTGGAGTGGCAGCTGCACAGGTTGTGCAGTTGTCAAACCCCATCAAACTGGACGCAGAAGCTCTGTGTAGAAGTCATGCAAAGGCTACAGGTTCATCACGAAAGTAATGCGTGCTCAGCACAAACTGCGAAGCAATCTGAAGACGGGTAAAGGAAGAGTTAAAAATCCCCCCAGCACAGCTCCTCTGGCCCTCCTTGACCCTGACCCTGACCATCCCAGACCTTGAGCCACAGGAGTCCCCAGGACTGGTCCCTCTGCCCAGAGTCCAGGGTAGACGTCAGCGCTGCCCGCCCCTCCTGCTTCCAGCAGGACGTGTGCGCAGCGCCCCGACACTAGATTTCCTGTGTGGTAGGGCACGCCCCTAAGGTGCAGCTTTTGTTTTTGCAAAACACAATGGATACACCCAGGCCCAGAAGTGTTTCTGCATCTCAAGAGACCCTCCGATCCCCCGCACCCCACACCTCACAGTGCTGAGAGGTCTGGACCTCTCTCAGACACTACGGGAGGGGCCAGAACCTGTGACCCCACTC
This sequence comes from Moschus berezovskii, assembly GCF_049115385.1. Lineage (NCBI taxonomy): Eukaryota > Metazoa > Chordata > Mammalia > Artiodactyla > Moschidae > Moschus > Moschus berezovskii. The sequence goes on from NC_142483.1 coordinate 746,521, forward strand.
CTGCCGGGTCGGGCGGAGAAGCTCACCTGAGAGGTGCAGAGACCTCTCCCCCCGCAAAACAAGCACACGTGCACACAGCCCGCTCCACACCTGGGCTCCTGGGATGCTGAAAGGGCCCGACAGTTACCTGGGGACAAGTTGGGGACCCTCTTACTCGGCTGTGAGGTCTGTGGACCGCGTGCAGGTGGTGGCCCGCGGACGCCGCCCCCGCCCCGCCCCCCGCCTCCCAGAGAACCGGGACCGCGGGCGCCCGGGACGAACTGCAGAGCCGAGCACGGCCGGCAGCGGGCGCAGCGGAGCGGGCCTCGCAAGTGAAGGCTTATCCTCGGGGTTCTGAGCTTCGCGAACCTAGTGTCTCCCCCAAAACCTTGGTTAAAGGGGGGACGGCGCACGGAGCACCGGGGCTCCGCCGCGCCCCCCCCGGCGCCCCTCCCCCAGCCCCGAAAACCCAGCCTGGAGTCGCACTTGGGGCTGAGACTCACACGGGACCTGGCCGAGCGGCCCCGGGCTCATCTGAATGCAGGAGAGTCCTGCTGCCCTGGCCGGTCCTCCGTGGCCGCCCTCCCAGAGGAGCCGAGGACAGCCTGCTTGTCCTGCTGCAAAAACAATGGGGCCGGAAACCTGGGGCGGCTGGGGGAGGGGCCCAGACGGGCCGCAAAACCACCTGCCACAGCCACCGCCGGAGCCCAGGGCTCCTCCAAGGGCTGCCTGCTCTGGGCCTGAGGGACTGGGGGCTGCCCACTCCTCCAGCCACTGCGATGACCCCTCACACACATTGGAGCCCACACCACCGCCCAGCCACCCCCTGCTCCCCGCCATCCTGTCTGCCTGCACACCATGTGGCCGAGGTTCTGGGCCTGCCGCCAAAGTCATTTTGCCCTGATTTCAAAAGGGCTGTCTCCCAGGACGTGCGCCTTCCTGCCTGGGAGCTCCGGACTCTAAGCCACAGGGGAAAGGCTTTTGTGGGTCCTGGAAAGATTCCATCCCTGGGGCCCTCGGTGGCTGGGACGCTTGGGTCTGTGAGGCGCCTCCTCCTGCCCTGATGAGCTCCGCAGGCCAGGCCGCTCCCTTCCTCCCTTTTGCGCGTGCGCCAGCGTGGGTGGCCCTCACGGGCGTGGTCAGCCTCTGGTGGTGCTAGTGTTAAGGAACCCGCCAGCCAATGCAGGCGACTCGAGAGATGCCGGTTTGATTCCCGGGTCTGGAAGATCCCCAGGAGAAGGAAATGGCAACCCGCTTCAGTGTTCTTGCTGGAGAATCCCATGGACAGAGGAGCCTGGCTGGCTATGGTCCAGGGGTCTCAAAGAGTCGGACACAACTGAGCATGCACACATAGGCGTAGTATTGAATTCTCACTCATATGAGAACAGCTGTGGAGTCCATTAAATAAAACACAAAATCAAGCAGAACTGATCTACACAGTGTGGACTGGAGTGGCCGTTTGGGTCAGTTCCTTTGGCGCAGGCACCTGGATGGGGGTTGTGTGTCTGGATCTGGGTGCCCTCACACCAGTGTCCATCACATAACTGTCCACGTACGTGTAAAACTTCATCACCCTGTCACACGAGATCTGTGCACTCTGCCAACCACAGTCACTCCTGCCCTCTTCGTCTTTAGCAGAAGCCGGGGACCAGCTCTGGCCCGTGAACAGAGACGATGGCCAGTCCCCCTGCTGGCCAGCAGTGAGACCTCACCAGTGCTCTGCCTCCGGGGGCTGCAGCCTCCTCACCTGTGCCGCGGGCATGGCGGTGCGACAGGGTCAGACGACTATCAGGAATACCAAATAAGGGCTTTCCTGCTGGCACAGCGGATAAGATTCTGCCTGCCAGTGCAGGGACCTTGGTCCGATGTCTGGTCTGGGAAGATGCCACGTGCCGTGGGGCAGCTAAGCCTGTACGCCACAACCACTGCACCCCCTCGAGAGCCCATGCTTCATGACAAGAGAGTAGCCCTCACTTGCCACAACTAGAGGAAGCCAGCACAACCAAGAAATAAACTATTTTAAAAAAGGATATCAAATAAGGTAATGTACACTGTTTTTAAAAAGCTCTAGAAAGACCTCAAAGTGTGTCCCCAAACCTCCAAAATGGTCTTGAGGTTTTCAAACGATGTAGGTTATTTCTCCTCATTTTTTGGAAAAGTGAGAGTGGGGGCACAACTCCAGAACTTGCATCCCTGTGGGGTAAGGCAGAGCCACATCACCAGCGACACTGCTGGTGGCGGCGGGGGGGTGGCGTCTGTTTCCAGCGTCAGACCTGCTAGGTTGAAGGGATCAGGAGGTAGCTGGAGATGAGCAACTCTGGGATTTGGCAAGCAAGCAAAACCCATACATTTTAAGCGGATTTGTGGTGTGAACCACTGATGGAGGCCTGCAGGAGGAAGCATGTTGCTCACCAGAATGTAAAGACACTGAGAAAGCTAAAGATGCTGCCAGAAATAGCTCCTGAGCTCTAGAGATAGGATTATCTGGAGAGAGATGAAAGCTCAGTGTCAGAGCTAGTGCTCGGTAACAAGTAGCCTTATTCCAAAACCCAACACAAGTTTTGCACTGACTGCCGAGGCTCCTCCCTCCAGCCAGGGAGCCTGAGCATGTGACGAGCTGAGTGCAGAGGCCCTCGGCCAAGACCCTTGGGAGCAGCTGTCCTTCAGGGCCACCTTGTGTGCACACATGTCGGGACGCACCCCCGGCGGGCAGGACACCCAGAAATCAAGCACATGGGGCTCTCAGCAGGCAGGTGTGCTCACCCAGGTGTGCAGCTGAGCAGTGTGAACAGCTGACAGGGGCTCAGGTCAGGGTTTGCTTCCCCAGGAATGTGCCACAGACCTATGAAAGGACCGGAAGACTCTTGGCAGATCCAGTATTGAAGACCTGTGCTGTCAATCAACACTGCCCACAAAATTTCAGATAATGCAAAAAGACGAAAAGAGGCAAAAGCTTGGGCAAGGAAGGAGATGGACGTGTCATTCTATCCATTGTCCATTTCAAAGCAATAAGAGCGTGCAGACGGATTTTGGTTACACTTTTTAAGTTTAGTGTTTCATCTATGACTGTGACATGCGTGTGCACGTGGGTGTGCGTCTGTGCACACTTGTGAAAGTGGGAGCCTCCTTTCTTCTCTCCCAGATGGAGGCCGAGGACAGTAACGGCCCATGGCTGACCATCTAATCCACTGCTTTCTGGACTGCTCATTTCTCAGGCTTCCACTGCGTTGCCAAGGGAGCCGCCTGCAGAGGAAGGGGTCTGTGGGCACTTTCTCAGCTGCGAAGCCTGAAAGAGAAGCAGGAAAAGACCAGACTTGAGATAATAGTGAGATTTACTGGGTCCCTGGAGGGGCCATCTCCTTGCTAATTAAGAGGCAGTTAGGAGCCGCTTCCTTCTTCAGGGCACCAAGAAGTAACATCAGTCGTGAAGAAGTGCGCAATTATGCTTTTTACTCAAGAGCTACTTCTGTGCCACACACCCATTCATTTCTAGAAGGATTGCATATTTAAACATGACAAACTAAGAAATAATTTCAATAAGATACACAGTAATCAAACCAGTCAATCAATCCTATAGGAAACCAAGCATGAATACTCATTGGAAAGACTGATGCTGAAGCTCCAATACTTCGGCCACCTGATGAGAAGAGCCAGCTCATTGGAAAATGCCCCGATGCTGGGAAAGACTGAAGGCAGGAGGAGAAGAGGACAGCAGAGGTTGCGATGGTTCGACAGCATCACTGATTCAATGGACATGAGTTTGAACAAACTCTGGGAGACAGTGGAGGACAGGGGAGCCCAGTGAGCTCAGTCCAGGGGTGCAGAGCTGCACAGGACTTAATGAATTAACATCAACAACGGCAAATACAGTAATCATTCTAAAAGCAGAGTGAAAAGCGTTTCCCGCCTCAGAAGTCAGAAAGGAAAAACAGACTTAACTATAGAAACTGTGAATTTTCATGCTAAAAAGTCCCACAATATTAAAAGAGGAAGAAGTCACTGGTGAAAAACTCAGAACCAACAGAAACATTGCAGAGTGTGATGGCCTGGGCTGTGTCCACCCCACAAGCTGAGGTCGGCACCCTCAGCACTGCACGATGTGGCCTTGCTTGGAAATGGGCTCTTTACAGGTGCAATCTAGTTAAAGTGAAGTCACAGGGCGGGTTCCAGTCCCACACCTGGGGTTCTTATAAAGAAGAAAATTGGATGCTGAGACAGACACGCAGAGAAGAAGCTTGTGTGTAGATGGAAGGTCAGGGCGATGCATCTTCAAGCCACAGAAGGCCAAAGGTCGCCAGCCACTTGCCTGCAGCAGGAAGAGGCGAGGAGGGAGCAGGCCCCGCCAGCACGTTGACCTCAGCTTTCTAGTCTCAGGACAGAGTTGTTCTCACCCACCCGGGAAACTAATACAGGGACTTCATGGCATTTAGGTATAAAAACTCACATATCAATCGTCAAAAAGATGACGATGCAATGTAAGGGTGATCACAGGATAGAAACAGTAAGAAGACAGCAGGACTTCCCTGGGGGCCCAGTGGTCAGGGATCCACCTGCCAATGCAGGGGACACGGGTTCGATCCCTGGTCAGGGAAGATTACACATGCCACAAAGCCACGAAGCCTGTATGCCACAGCTAGTTACCTTCTCCTCTAGACCCCGGGAGCTGCGACCACTGAAGCTTGAACACCACAGGGCCTGTGCTCTGCAACAGAGACAGCTCCTGCGATGAGAAGGCTGTGCACAAAGAGTGGTCCCCGATCGCCACAACTAGAGAAAGCCTGAGCACTGCAACCAAGACCTGGAACAGTGGGGCAAAGAGAAGAGAAGAGGGTTGCAAAAGCATCCTCCGGGCTCCTGGGGGCTTGGCTCAGCTGGGGCTGGTTTCCAGGACGGCGGAGAGCAGGGTGTCGGGCTGCTTCTCCCGCCTCACTGGAGCCCGGGTCGGGGTGCTGTTCCCTGAGGCCAAGGTCCCTGCCGGGGCTGCCCTGTGTGCCTGCAGTCCTTGTGGGTCCAGGACCCACTCCCCTGCGGGGCTCCTGGGCGGGGGAGCAGCCCCCCTGCCTCTGCCCTCCTCTCTGCAGATCACCCCCTCCCAAGCCGTGTCTCCCGCTGAGACAGCACCTGTGGACTCCTCATGACAGAGGCGGCACCTGGGGCCCTTTGCTGCAGTGCTTACACCTGGACAGACGTCTCTTTGAGCAACAATACAAAGAAACTATAAGAGAATAAAATAAAAGTGTGCATGCTCAGTTCAGTCGCTCAGTCATGTCCGACTCTTTGCGACTCCACGGACTACAGCACTCCAGGCCTCCCTGTCTATCACCAACTCCCAGAGTTCACTCAAACTCATGTCCATCAAGTTGATGATGCCATCCAGCCATCTCATCCTCTTTTATCCCCTTCTCCTCCCACCTTCAATCTTTCCCAGCATCAGGGTCTTTTCTAATGAGTCAGTTCTTCACATCAAGTGGCCAAAGCATTGGAGTTTCAGCTTCAGCATCAGTCCTTCCAGTGAATATTCAGGACTGATCTCCTTTAGGATGGACTGGTTGGACCTCCTCGCAGTCCAAGGGACTCTCAAGAGTCTTCTCCAGCACCACAGTTCAAAAGCATCAATTCTTCAGCCCTCAGCTTTCACTGCACTCAAGCCCTTTCAGAGCCTCTGCACACCTCACGGCGGCTGCAGCCGTCTGGGGAGGCTGAGGAATACTGGTGACAGCTGAGGGTCCTCCCACAGCCAGAGGCAGCCTGGGGTACAGACTGCACTGGACCTGGTGTTTAGCACCTTGGTCCCAGGCAGCTCCAACCCTCAGCTGGCCTTGGTCTAGAGCAAGCCACTCCAGTACTCTTGCCTAGAAAATCCCATGGATGGAGGAGCCTGGTAGGCTGCAGTCCATGGGGTCGCTAAGGGTCGGACACGACTGAGCGACTTCACTTTCACTTTTCACTTTCACACATTGGAGAAGGAAATGGCAACCCACTCCAGTGTTCTTGCCTGGAGAATCCTAGGGACGGGGGACCCTGGTGGGCTTCTGTCTATGGGGTCACACAGAGTCGGACACGACTGACGTGACTTAACAGCAGCAGCAACTGCCTGGAAGGTTTAAAGCCCAGAGAGCCTGTGGGCTGCCTGATCTCGGGGCCACGTTTGTCAGGGGTGAGGCGTGGCCGCCTCTGTGGCTCAGCGCGTGGCCCGTCACCAGTGCCCTCCTAGGGGTGCTTTCTGTGAAGCACAGTCCCTGCTTCTCTGTGGGACTTTCTGGCTCCAGCGAGGGGCCGGCTCTGTGACTCGGGCAAATGGCCAGCGTGGATGGAGAGACAGTGGTGGCTGACGACCCGCGTGTGGGGTGGAGGCTCAGCAGAGAAGGAGGGGGCTGGGCTGAGACAAAGCGGGGGCCTGGGGCCCAGGCCGCTGAATGCAAGCCCTGCCTCGGGGGACGGGGCTGAGGGTGGGTTCCGTGGGGCCCCCATTTGCTCTGCCTCACCACCCGTCCACACGGACCAACCTTTCTGTCTTTGCCCTTCCCAGCCTCCAGAGATGGAAGAGACCCCGTCAGTGCATCTTTTCCTGGGGCCGGGGGAGTTCTTCAATTACCCTGAATCTTAGCATCTAGAAGAGCTCAGCATTTCCCGGCCCAAGAGTTCCAGGTTCAGTTCAGTTCAGTAGCTTAGTCGTGTCCAACTCTTTGCGACCCCATGGACTACAGCACGCCAGGCCTCCCTGTCCATCACCAACTCCTGGAGCTCCAGGTTACAGATGGAGAAACTGAGGCCCTGGGAGGTCTCACAGCGCCGGACACTGCAGGGACACAGGACACTGCAAGAACAGTCCCCGGTGAAGGAGAAAGGCAGAGAGAGTGCACAGGGAACAGGGTGCAGGGCACGGGCCTCCCCTGCGAAGACCCTCGTATTAATAGCAACAGAGGGGCCTCCAAGCCACCCCGGCCTAGACCCTTCGCGGGGAAGGCCCCGGGGCCCTCACTTGCAGACCAGAGCAGAGCCGGACCTGCGGGCAGACTGGCCAGAAGGGGGCAGTGGTGTGCAGCAGACCCTCTGGAATCTGGTTCTGCTGGAGACCTCTGGGGCGGGAGGCGATGCTCCCAGGGCCACGTTCCAGGGTCTGGGCGGACAGGTCCAAGGTCCCACGGAAGACATCTGCAAGTGGCTGGCCTGGCTCAGTCAGCCCGTGCCTTTGTGATGGGTCAGTGTGCCACCCAGCATGGAGGAACCCCCAGGGGACCCCCAGATCCTCCAGGATGGAGACCTGCTGCTGGGCGGGCAGTGCCAGCTGGCTGCACTCGCTCCACCAGAGACAGTGGTGGACAGAAAGGAGCACTCAGGGGGAGGACTCAGTAGGAGGACTCAAGAGGAGCACTCGGGGGAGCACTCCAGAGGGGCACTCAGGGGGAGCACTCAGGGGGAGCACTCCAGAGGGGCACTCGGGGGAAGCACTCAGTAGGAGGACTCAAGAGGAGCACTCGGGGGAGCACTCCAGAGGGGCACTTGGAGGGGCACTCAGGAAGGGCACTCAGGAGGGTGCCCTGCCTCCTCTCCAGCCATGCTCTCCTGGGCTCTCGGACCCCCATCGTCTGCAAGTGAGTTTGAGGGCTCGGCCCCAATCGACAGACCGACAGACGGACTGTGCGTGCCTTGCCCTCCCTGGAGGCCCTGTCATCCCATTGCACAACAGAGACAGGTTACATCACCTCAGTGCCTGGCCAGCATGAGAACCAGCATTTCCAGGGCTTTCTCAGCTGCCTCCCAGGCTTGACGAGGCGGCGGAGGAGGGGTCCAAGGAGACCCTCTTGCCAGGAGCAAGGTCCCAAGATGTCCCAGCTGTCGCTTTGGTATCACAGTGCTTGTGGCCACTACCTCCTCCCCCACTGCTGCCCGGCCAGTCCCCGCTCCAACCCCAGAGTCTCAGAGCAGAGAAGGGCCTGTGCAGGGGGCGGGCTGAGCTCCCCAGGCCGAAATTAGGAGTGAAGCATGATAGTACAGTGCTGTAAAAGAAGTAAAATCAGCAAGGTTTTGATGGAATGAAAAGTTAGAGATTTTCTATAAAGAACTTAACACGAAGTCCATGTGTTCAGGATGAAGTTTAGTCCATAAGGAAGCACAAGTCTTCAGTGGAATTCATCAGGCAAACTCTACCCTTCCCACTGCTGTTGTTCAGTTGCTAAGTTGGTTCGGACTTTGGGACCCCATGGGTTGCAGCCCACCAGGCTCCACTGTCCTCCACTGTCTCCTAGGGCTTGCTCAAATTCACGTCCATTGAGTTGGCGATGCCATCTAACCCTCTCATCCTCTGTCGTCCCCTTCTCCTCCTGCCTTCAATCTTTCCCAGCATCAGGGTCTTTGCCAATGAGCCAGTTCTTTGCATCAGGTGGCCAAAGTACTGGAGTTTCAACTTCAGCATCAGTCCTTCCAATGAATATTCAGGACTGATCTCCCCTAGGATGGACTGGTTGGATCTCCTTGCAGTCCAAGGGGCTCTTGAGAGTCTTCTTCAACACCACAGTTCAAAAGCATTGATTCTTTGGCTCTCAGCCTTCTTTATGGTCCAACTCTCACACCCACACGTGACTACTGGAAAGACCAAAGCTTTGACCATATGGAACCTACTCAAGATCCCTGTCAGTTCAGGAACACGCCTCCCGTTTCTAGGGCCTCCTCCATCCCCCGTGTGTCGGGAGGGAGTCAGCACCGTGTTCATCCTGGTGCTGACTGTGGGTTTAGGAAAGCTGGAGGCCAAGATGCACGCGTGCGTGACCGTGGTCTCACACCACCTGCCAGCATTGTGGGATGGGCAGAGGGGCAGGCCCGCCCCAGGGCCAGAGTGGGGAGAGGGCAGAGGGACCACAGGCAGCCGGGACGCACGTCCGTTGTCCGAGGGGCCTGTGGCCCCGGTGTGAGGACACAGACATGGGCGTGAGGGAGACCGACAGACTTCTTCAGGCACCGCGTTGCGGGAGGGGGACGTGGCCGACCCACCCAGCTGCATCGCCCTGACCGTGGGCAGGCAGCTGTTCAGGCGTCCAGACGTCTGGTGGCACTTTTTCTCATCAGAACAAAGAGATGAGTGGACATGAAGGTGCTGGGCCTGAACCAGTGGGGGTGGTTGGGCCTGGAGTACGTTTCTGGGTTACTCACTCGGGCTCCGGACCTCAGCCTGCAACCAGACGTCCCCTGATGAAAGCAGAGGATGACCTGAAACACAGCAATGTGGGCAGGGGTCGTCAGCGACTCAGGCAGCCGTGCCCGGGGCTCCATGGGATCGGATCCGCTGGGGTGAACGCCCCTCTCCCAAAGCCTGGCTGTGTGGCAGCCCTGGGGGGCGTCGCTGATGGCACAGGGCAGCGCTCCGCGCGGCTTCGCGCAAGCTCAGTGCCTGAGATGTCTCACGCTGCAGTCATTTGTGAAGAATCTGGCTTCTCTCCCGAAGCACGTGGGCTCCCTGCCTGCCTCATGGTGAAAACACGTCTGCCCAGAGTTCCAAATTAGGGGAGTCTGTCCAGTCCCTCCAGCGACTGGGGGCTGTCCCTGCCCTGACTGTGGGGGGTGTCCCTGCCTCGGCAGGGGGCCCTGCCCCCACCCCCGGGCTGTCAGAAGGGGAGGTCTGGGCAGGTTTGACGTCACACTTTACCCATTTTTCCAAGAAGGCAGAAATCTGGGTTTTTCTAGGAAATCAAAGGTTTGAAAATCACAGCAGGGCCAAACTGGGAGCTGGACCATTGCAGAGGGTGGGAGTGGGGACTGGGGCGTCCCGAGTGAAGGGGGTGGGGTGCCTGGCACGACAAGGCACTCAGCAAGTACTCCTGGATGGAAGGATGAATGGGGGATGAACGGATGGGTGACGGACGGGTGAATGAGGGTTTGGCAGGATGCCCGGTTCCCATGGGGCCCAGAGGGTGTTTACCCCATGTCCCGTGGGAGAACACGGTGTCCAGCCGGAGCCGTGTTCAGGAAAGTGCTGGAGCCGCAGGGCCTGAAGGCTGGCCGCCAGCCGGGCGGTGCGAGGCTGGGCAGGAGGTCGGAGCCCTGGCTCGGCCCCGGCCCCCGACACTCCATTTCTCCACTTCAGGTAGGGCTGCCCCTCCTTATGCCCCTCTTGCAGATCGACACAAACACGAAGCCTCAGTTACCGCATCCCCTGAGAAGCCTGGCCCCCAGCACCCTCTGGTGCGGCTCTTCCCAGGAGGCCCGGGCCCGGAGCAAGGCCAGAGGGGCAAGGGCTAGGCTGGGTCAGAGAGGAACGGGGGTGCCCCTCGTCTGGGGGCGCCGGGTGCGCACTCTGTGCCCAGGACTTCAGGGCCCGCTGCCTTTGGCCGCGCTCACTCCAGGCCCCCCTCCAGGTGTGCCCCCACTGCAGTGCGCATGTGCACGTGTGCGCAAACCTCTCGTCCGTGAGTGCGCGGCTGTGCGTACGAGCACCCTCGCTCTCTGTGTGGGGAGCACGATGGGGATGGCATAGACCTCTGTGCGTCGCACCTGTAGGGTCTGCCCTTAGCTCATTCGAGAGCGCGCGCCCATCCAGGAGGCCAGCGCCCCCGACGTCGTCAGCCCCCGCGCTCAGCCCCACCCTCGGCGGAGCCCCTCGCCCGCCCTGCGCTCTCAGTCTCGAGCGAGCGTCGCCGGCCCTGGGGAGGTCGGTGCATTCCTGCGCGCGCTCGGGCTGGAGTCGGAACATTCCATTCATAACAGTCCTGAGAGCGGGGGAGGGCGGGCCGGGCGCAGAGTTAGTGATTAAACGGAGGGACAAGGAGGCTCTGCGTGGCTGGGCGCGGGCTGGCGCTGGAGGAGAGGAGCGCGTGAGCCCTCCCCTTCCGGAACCCGCGGGCGCTCACCGGTCGCACCCAGCGCCGCGGTGCCCCAGGCCCAGGGGGCAGTGACCACCCCAGATGGCCTAAGCACGGGGAATCGTGCCCCGCAGGCTCACCGCGGATTTTGCTGTTACTCCCATTCTACAGATAGGAAGACTGAGGCTCAGAGATGAAGGAGCTTGTACCTTTCCCTCTCGGTGCCTGGCAGCATCATCAGAGCTGCTGCTGCTAAGTCACTTCAGTCGTGTCCGACTCTGTGTGACCCCATAGACGGAAGCCCACCAGGCTCCCCCGTCCCTGGGATTCTCCAGGCAAGAACACTGGAGTGGGTTTCCATCAGAGCAGCAGGGGCCTTTGCAAAGCCCTGGCCCCTTCAGGGGAGCTTTGACTGATACTCATATCTGCCTTAGCTGGATGGGACCTGGTGTGCTGTCCCGTTTGCCTTTGGTTGGGCGGGGGTGGTCTTGCTCCCCAGCTGAGCCACGCCTTCCCCAACAACAGGGCCCAAGTCCTGCCTATGGGTGGGGGTCCACCTGACCGGCCACGGCCCTACTGGAGACTGTGGCAGCGAGAACAGGAGAGAAGCCCTGAGTCCATCGCGGCTCCAGATGGACAGGGAGGTGGGGGCGGGAGGAGCCTTGGCTGAGGGCACAGCTGTGGCCTCGTCCCAGGGCGAAGCAGGGCCCACATGGAGAAGGCGGTCCATTCCCAGGCCTGCAGGCCCTGGCCGCCTGGGTGCAGGCTCTGCTGCGTGTCTGAGGATGGCCTTGGGGAGCTGGGGACTGGGAGGGCGGGTGACAGGGCAGCTCCAGCCCAACTCTTTGGGGGCCACTGGATGGACCTTAGATTCACGCAGCAGACAGATGGTGGGTAGCAGAGGCCTGCCCCAAAGTCAGAGAATAGTGATACGTCCACCTGTCCACTGCAGGTCTCCATCCGGCTGGGGCTCTGTGGCCCCCAGGTTAACCTGAATGATGATGATGCGTGGAGGCTCTGTGATTAACGTGGAGCTGCTGGAAGCCGGGGGCGGGGAGTGCGGTTCCCGCTCAGTCAGCCAAGCCTCAGCCAGGGCCCCCGGGGTGCCTCTCCCGGGTGGGCATTCCCGCGCGTCACTGTCCAGTCCGTCTCTCCTCTCCTCCACCTGGTAAGCAGCGATTGTCCTGCTGTCTCTGGGGCAGGGTTGCCAGAGGCAGTGACGGGGGGCACTCAGCGACCTCGCGGGCTCCCCTGGTCCCCAGCCCTTCTCCTCCCGGGGCCGGAGCCCAGCCTCTCCATCAGCACTCACGGAGGCCCGGCCTCGGTGCTTCAGAGACTGTGCGCAGCTGGTCCTGCTGGCGGTCCTCGCGGCTGGTCCAGAGAGCTCCGGCCCCTGAGGCTCTTTCAGGGGTTCTTAGGGGTGATGACTACGCTTGTGGCGGTGCCAGGAGGCTGTCCTCCTCTCTGGCCCTCTGCTGAGATCTCCGCAGCATCTCCAGGCTGATGTGCCGGCTCAGCGCAGACAGCTGATGGAGCCGTGTCTCCTTGAGCTTCAAAATCTTTCTCATGAAAATCGTGTGTTTCAGTCGCTCAGTCATGTCCAACTCTGTGCAACCCTGACTGTAGCCCACCAGGCTCCTCCGTCTGTGGGTTTTCCTAAGCAAGGATATGGGAGTGGGCTGCCATTTCCTTCTCCAGGGGATCTTCCCGACCCAGGGATGGAACCTGGGTCTCCCGCATCACAGGTGGATTCTTCACGGCCTGAGCCACTGAGGGAGCCAATTAATTCATTTGAAAAGGGATCCGGAGACCAAGACGTTTGAGAATCACCTGTTTAAACTGGATTCCAACGCAGGATCTGTCTCTGAACGTCTACGAGCAGATACTTGCCACGAGGACCTGAGGCTCGTCTTCTCAAAACGGGCAAAGCGGCGGCTCCTTCTGGTGCCCACTGGACATGTGAGGCTGGAGACGGAACACAGCGGCCGGTACACCCAGCGGGGGAACCCACAGGGCTCGGCCTCTCCCAGGCCCTTCCGTCCTGAGGGAGGCTGGCTGGCTCCCTCCAGGCCCCAGGCACCCGTGGGGTTTGGAGGGACTCTTAGCAGCTCTCCCGAGTCCACAAACAAGACCCTGAGCAGCCCCTGCCCAGCGCATTCATCTCCCCTGGCACCTTCCCCAGGCAGGCACGCAGCCAGCTCCCTGCGCACACAGTTTCCTGCATGTCCGAGGTGTGAGAAAAGTGACGCGTTGTTGCTGGTCTTGCTGGGAAAGGCCTGGTTTTAGAGAGCACTGGGCTTTGAGCTTGTCGCGAAGTACACTCTGTGATTCCTGACCGAAATACCAACTGACGTAACAGAAGCTTCCTCGCGGGCAAAACATTTTGTTTGGAGACAGACCCCTGGGTGCTGACGGCCAAGCCAGGGCCCTCCGAGGGCCAGGGCCATCCTCACTGCCCTGCTGTCGCCTCCCAGGGGAGCCGCTGGAGAGAGGCAGTCCCGCGGAAAAGAGAATTCAGTCCGGTGGCCAGTTACAAAATAAATACACCAAGCCTGCGGCTTGCCCAGCTCCCCAAAATAACTATAACAACATATGTTGGAGAAAAGATCCCATTCACAATTCAATGAAAAATTAGGAATCCCAGGAAAAAACTAAACAAGGAAACACACAGGACAGGAGACTCCCACTCTCACCTGAGAAATAAAAATCACCGAGTCGGCCGGGAGAAAGGTGTGACTCTGGGTAGAAAGACATACTATTTTTCAAATGTCCATTTTGTAGCAGAAATACTTGAAAAGGAAAGCAAGGGGGTGGGATCATCAGAGATGAAAATCGTTTAAACCTTGAACTCCTGATGCAAGAATGGAATGGAAAGCCATGTAAAAATCTACAGATCAGCCCAAAGTTACATAATCATTTCACGCATGGAAAGATGACCTTTCGAATCAGCAGGGAAAGACAGCGCCATTTTCAATAAACAGTTTGGGCAAATGGCCAACCCCTTGAAATGGAATAAAATTAAATTCCTGTTCTGCGTTTCTAGATGGATTAAAGATTCGACTGTAAGATGAAACAAAGAAAACACTAGACGCATATTTCAGTGAATATTTGTGTGATCTTGGGAGTGACGAAGAACTCAATAAACATGAAACCAGAGATTAAAACAATAAGGAAAAGGTAACAGGTTTGACCAGAAAAATTTCAAAACTTTATTGTGTCAATAAATACAAACAAATCTTCCCTTTAGAAATGGACCAAGGCGCTCTTCCAACTTCTCGCCAACACAGGAAGAAAAACAAAACTTGCCACATTCATCCAGGCAGCAACTTTCCATCTCCAGCCGCGAAAACAGACAGAATGAAAAGCTGCTGCCCTAGCGGAGTCGACATCCATGATGAGAGAGAAACCCGTGAGGTAAACAAACAGAAAGAATCGACCACAGTGGGCGTCCCTGGCTGTCCAGCGGTTAAGAACCTTCCTGCCAGTCCAGGGGAAGTGGGTCTGATTCCTCGTTGGGGAACCATTAATAGACCCCAGTGCCACAGGGCAGCTAAGCCCACTTGACACAACCAGAGAGCCTGAATGCCACAGCCAGGACCTGATGCAGCCACAGAATAATAAATGAATAAATAGCAATTATTTTGAAAAAAGATCACCCACTGAAAACTCAGACTGAAACCCGAATCAGTGACTGGAGAAGCTGCCGGTGGGGAGGCAGGGGCGACTGCCTCTGTGCTGTGTGGTCCTTTCGGAGGTCGTCTCAGGGGCATCTCCCGCCCTAAACCGCTTCCCAGTTCAGTGTGTTTCGTCCCTCATGCTGCTTCATCCTCGAAAGCTGAGGGTTTACAGTGTTTCACACAGATGCTTAGAGATGAACGTGTGGTTTAAGCTGGTGCTAGGAGAAAGCGTCCTTGGAGGGGGTCTTCTCCATTTTAATAGCTATCTATTTATCTTAGAGTCTATTAGGAAAGCACTGGTTTTCTATATATGGAAGACCTATGGCATTTCCTTTTCTTGACTTTTAGAAATTTTTGACTGAATCCTGTGGCATGTGAGACAGGCCCCATGTGGTGTGTGCGTCCCATCCAGGGCTGGGACCGTGGCGCCTGCGTTGGAAAGCAGAGTTTTAACCACCGGACCTCCAGGGAAGCCCCTGGCATTTTCTTTTAAATAAGTATGTTTTTAAAAAAAAAGTATGTTTAAGTAGGCAGCTGATGTGAAGACCAAGGTTAAGTGCATGATAAAACACGTGGTTCCAGCACAGGGCCTGTTGTGACCTTGAGGGAAGTGGCCGCTTTCTGAGGGCGGGGGGGGGGCTGTGGCTGGGGCCGGACCTCCAGGCAGAAGCTCTGAGAGGTGAGGGGTCCCAGGCAGAGCTGAGCAGGACGCGGATGGGGGTGGGTGTTGAGCCGTGGCGGGAGGGAGGTGGAGTCCTCGTGGAGGGACTGGGGGAAGATGAGGCGTCTTGGCTCCTGTGAGACCTCGGAGGGTCCCCAGGAAGGACTCTCAGCCGGAGGGCTGATGCTGGGCCCCCGGGTTCCCGCTGTGTCGGTCCACGCAGGGTCACCGCCTCACCCAGGGGACCTCCGGGACTTCCGCAGTCCCTACCCCTTGTTCAAGGCTCTCTGGCCCTGGGAGGACGGACCGATACCCACATCTCTTCCCCGCCCCTGCCAGGGGAGTGTGCAAGCCACCCCCGAAGGCCTGCTAATAGGTTGTGGGGCTAGACTTGGCTTCGCTGGGTGTGAAACCAGACCAGGGGCCTTGGTGCAAAGGTGACTCTGCGAGCAGTGGATGTGTGGCAAGCGGTGAGCAAGAAAGCCTGGGGACCAGTGTAAGGAGAGGAGCCAGACTCAGATCCAGCGTTTGACGCAGACCCACAGATCGTCACTCAGGCCTTTTGTTCCCGGTAGCCTCTGCCTGCGTTCCTCCTCCCTCCTCCCTTCTCTTCTGTTTTAAAATACATTCGGTTCAGTATCCAGAGAGTTGATAGCAATGCTTCAGTACTTCATGACACAATCCCCCTCTGCAGACATCACAGAGGCCATGCTTGTGAAACAGCAGAGTTTCAACAGTGTTGGAGTTGGAACAATGGCCCAAGGCCCATCCGCAGCTACCTGCCCCCCGACGTGTGTGCCCACGGGCTGCGTTCAGGGTGGTGGGTGTGTGGATGGCGTGGGAGCCCTGCAGGCTGCTAGGAGCTGCAGGAAGGCACTTCTTCATGGAAGGACAGGATGGAGGGGCAGGGGGCACCCTCAGGACAGCAGGGGCTCCCAGAAGCACTAGCAGGCCAGGACCAGGGGCTACGTTAACCCACCTGCTCATCAGCCTGTCACCCAGCCCCCTGCACCCCAAGGCCCCATGTGTCCCCCGTGCTAGGAAAGGACCAAGGCCGCTGGGGCCACAGCCCCCCGAGGCGCAGGTGTGCCGCACAGCTCTGGGGCTCTCATCTTCTCCCGCTGTCCCACGTGTGTTGGCTGGACTCTGTCAGTAAGAAGACGTTAACTCGCGCCTAAGCGTCAATGATTAAGCCACGCTCCCTGGCCGGAGCCTGGCCGGAGGGAGAGCAAGTCTCCCAGGACCAAGTTCCCCCGGCTTCTCCCGGCTCTCAGCCTTGGCCTGACTGCGACCGTCACCACGTCACGTGGCCCCCAGTCTGCATCCTCTGGTGCATCCCTCCCAGGAGCGAGACCCGCCTCCTGTCTCTCAGAGCTGCACCCCCTGTTCCTACCGAGTTGTACCTTCTCATGAAAGTGAAAAGTGAAAGTGTGAGTCGCTCAGTCATGTCCGACTCTATGTGACCCCATAGACTGTAGCCCGCCAGGCTTCCCTGTCCATGAGATTTCCCAGGCGAGAGTACTGGAGTGGGTTGCCATTCCCTTCTCCTGGGGATCTTTCTGACCCAAGGATCAAACCCATGCCTTCTGCACTGGCAGGTGGATTCTTTACCACTGAGCCACCTGACTGCATCTCTTACAGCCAGCGGCTCTGTGGGGGCATACACAGCCCCCACAGGAGGCATGCATGCCCGCACACACACAAACACAATGCACACGCGTGTGATACGCACACACACATGTTTTCACTATACTGTTAGGTCATGGTTTTTAAAATTCAAACAGTAAAAAGACAAACAGCAGCCCGGGCAGTCACATCTCCCCTGGCCGTCTGCCTCATGAGGGCGTCAGTGACCAAGGCCTGGGGCCTGGCTTGGACCCATGACACAGCCTTGCCGCTCTGCTCAAAACTCACAGTAGTAAAGACAACGGACTTCTAATTTTTACCAGCTGGACGCAGATTTGAACAGATAGCACACCGAGGAAGGTGCAAGGCGGGCATGAATGGCGCTGGCAACCAGGCAGCTGCAGGTCCCGAAGCCGCCCCCGAGGCTGTTTCCACTGCTCCAGCTCTGGGGTCTTCCCACACGCATGTTGGAACTAGCCGGTATCCATGAAGAGCCGGCTGGGAAGCTGAGTGAGACTGCATTGACTCTCTGGGTCAATCTGGGGACAGATGTAACAGTGTCTAGTCCCGACTGATGAGAGGGACTATCGATTTACTTGGGTCTTCGTTGATTTCTCTAAAAGTGTTTTGCAGTTTTTAGCCTCTTTGATTTACCTTTTAGGTTTAGTATTTTTTTTTTCTGACTATAAATGGTGTTTCACGTCAATTTCTGATTGTTGCCAATATGGAGAAATGGAGTGGGTAGCCATTCCCTTCTTCAGGGGATCTTCCTGAACCAGCTCAAACCTGGGTCTCTTGCGTTGCAGGCAGATTTTCTTACCATCTGAGCCACCAGAGAAGCCCAGAAGGAAAGTGACATCTCAGACTGGACTGTGGCCGCTCTGCGGCTCAGCTCACTGTCCCCTGGGCACACGTGTGTCCAATGCGTGGCTGCTGGACAGGGTGTATTCCCAGGGTGCCTGCCACGCTCCACCCTAGGGGCCACCTTGCCCACCTGGGCCCCACGTGCTCTCCCCACCATCCCGGCTGTCAACTTGCTGAGATGGACCAGGAGGCCCTAACCCAAGAAGTCAAGGCCGCGGTGCCCTGGCCTGCTGGGGGCCGGCTCTGCAGTTGGACACTGGCGACCGCTCAGCGCAGACCACAGGTGGGGCTCCAGTGACCACTCAGTGTGGACCGCTGGGGCCTCTGCTGACCGCTCAGCGCAGACCATGGTGGGGGGGTCTACTGACCGCTCAGGGCAGACCGCAGCGGGGCTCCCGTGACTGCTCATTGCAGACCATGGAGGAGCTCCAGTGGGGAGGCCGTCGATCCTGGCTCCTTGTCCCAGGATGGCTCGTCCGTGACCTGGGACGGCGGCACTGCCTGAAACGCCCCATCTGACCCCTCGCCTGGTAGCTTCTCTGGAATCCTCTTCTGAAGGCAACGCCCTCTGGGACAGGCTCACCCATCAGAGAAGGAGCGTTCTTTTCCCACAGGTGAATTGAGAGGGGCCGGGCCTATGGGGGAGGAATAGGCACCTGGGGCTCATCCTCACACGCCTCCATTGGAATAAAGAAGCCAGTAGAAACACTGGGCCGGGACCGTGCAGGGAGGTGACCTGGGAAAGTCTGTGTCCAGCACCCAAGAGCACGACACCAAAGGCAGGGTCCGTGACAGCATCTCCAGGCCATGGCAGCCACACCTGTGACCACAGGATCCACACACCTGCACACGCCAGCGTCCACACCTGCCAGGAAGAAGCAGCTTGGTGTGGTCCCAAGAGTGGAGGGCAAAAGTGGGCAGTGCACAAAGAATCGCAACTGCCAGTGGAAACCAATCCAACCACCAAACATACTCAACTTTGCCAGGAATGTGGGGGGCATGGACTACAGCAATGGCACCGTTTTGGAAGAAAAGGAAACTATCCCTGTCAAAAACTGACCCCAGAATGCATCACTGCTTATAAAGTGATACCATGACTCGATGCTGAGAAAGACACAGGACTCGCTGACGGCAGGGATCCCACCCGATCACAGCCTCTGGAGAATGAGTTGGACACGAATGTCAAATCTAATGACACCCTTTGGCTGAACTACCTCACTTTCCACATTTATTTGTAAGAAGCTGTAGAATAAGGAGACAAACATGTGCCCACTGGGGAGATTTATTGCAGTTTTGTATAGGATGGTGAGAGTTGAATTATAAAGAAAGCTGAGTGCCAAAGAATTGATACTTCCGAACTGTGGTGTTGGAGAAGACTTTCGAGAGTCACTTGGACAGCAAGGAGATCCAACCAGTCCATCCTAAAGGAAATCAGTCCTGAACATTCAGTGGAAGGACAGATGCTGAAGCTGAAACTCCAGTCTTTTGGCCACCTGATGCAAAGAACTGACTCATTAGCGAAGACCCTGATGCTGGGAAAGATTGAAGGTGGGAGGAGAAGGGGACGACAGAGGATGAGGTGGTTGGATGACATCATAGACTCGATGGATATGAGTTTGAGTGAACTCTGGGAGTTGGTGATGGACAGGAAATCCTGGCGTGCTGCAGTCCATGGGGTTGCAAAGAGTCGGACACAACTGAGCAACTGAAGTGAACTGACAGGACTGTGAAAACCTGGAAACCACATAAATGTCCTTCAGGACTGGATCTGCTAAACAAATTATGATGCAGCCGTTTCTACGGACGAGTAGGCGACTCTCGTAAATGACGGCTACTAACCTGTCATTGTTCTGTTCAGTCGCTAAGTCAGACCTGACCCTCTGTGACCCCATGGACTGCAGTGTGTCAGGCTCCTTTTGTCCTCCACTCTTTCCCAAATTTGCTCAAATTCATGTCCATTGACTCAGTGAGGCCATCTAACCATCTCATCCTCTGTCACCCCCTTCTCCCGTCTTCAATCTTCCCCAACATCAGGGTCTTTTCCAGTTCTGACTCTGAAGAATTAGTTCTTCATATCAGGTGGCCAAAGTATTTGAGCTTCAGCTTCAGCAACAGTCCTTCCAAAGAACACTCAGGGTTGATTTCCTTTAGGATGGACTGGTTGGATCTCCTTGCTGTCCAAGCGACTCTCAAAAGTCTTCTCTAGCACCACAATTTGAAAGCATTAGCTCTTTGTTATTAGCATAGGAAGAAGCATACGTCTATTGCTGTTTTTAAAAAGCTCCAAAAGCACCCCCAGGTGTCCCCTGATGGACAAATAGAACAATGTGATCTATACACACAATGAAATATTATACAGCCGTGACAAGGAAGGAAATTCTGACACATGTGACAACATGGATGAACCTTAAGGATATTATGCCTAGTGAAGTGAGCCAGCCACAAGATGAGAAATACTGCGATTCCCCTCACATGAGGTGCCTAAAGCAGTCAGGTTCATGCAGTGGTGGCTTCCAGGGGCTGGGGGCAGGGAGGCGGAGCCAGTGTTCAATGCGGGTAGAGTTTCAGTTTGGAAAGAAGAAAAAATTTGAAAATAGGTGGTACTGATGGTTGCCCCACAATGTGAAAACACTTAGCATCACAAACTGCACACCTGAATGGCTCAGATGGCAATTTTACATCATGCACTTTTAGTCACATTTTAAAAAAAGGCTCCAAAGCAGTTTCATCTTCCATTTTTGTAATATAGCAAGAAATGTTAACAATGGTGTGATTATGAATGTCCTTTCTTTTTTTTATACTTGTCTGTACTTTCTGATATTTTGGACAGTAAAAACAGTAACTTTTATACCACTTTAAAAGCTATTTCAAAAATAACACACTAAATTGCACAATCAGACATACTCGGTTGACCAAAATGGTCATTTGCTTTTTCCTGTAAGATAGCTCCAGTAGGCCTTGCTGCTAAGTCATTTCAGTCGTGTCTGACTCTGTGTGACCCCATAGACGGCAGCCCACCAGGCTCCCCCGTCCCTGGGATTCTCCAGGCAAGAACACTGGAGTGGGTTGCCATTGCCTTCTCCAATGTGTGAAAGTGAAAAGTGAAAGTGGACATGACGCTACTCAGTCATGTCTGACTCATAGCAACCCCAAGGACTGCAGCCTACCAGGCTCCACCGTCCATGGGATTTTTCAGGCAAGAGTACTGGAGTGGCTTGCCATTGCCTTCTCCGCCAGTAGGCCTTAGTTGTCTCTAATTTCAGTCGAAGCAATTTTGATAGGTTGTAGTATGACAGCTGTCATACCAGCATGCATTTAAAAAAAATCAAAATTTGTGCATTTTTGTGTAGCTATTTTAATATCAAAGATGAAAGAAAAAAAAGCAACATTTTTGGCATACTATGCTTTGTTATTTCATGAAAGGTAAAAATGGAACTGAAACGCAAAAACTGATTTGCTCAGTGTGTGGGGGTGGCACTCTGGCTGATGGAACGTGTCAAACGCAGTTTGCAAAGTTCGTGCTGGAGGCTTCTCACTGGACAGTGTTCCATGTCGTGTAGACCAGCTAAAGCTGATAGCAATCCAATCAAGACATTAATAGAGAACAATCAACATCGTACCACACAGCAGACATACTCAAAATATCCACATCAAGCACTGAAAATCATCTGCACCAGCTGGGTGACATTCTCACACTGATGTCTGGGCTCCACACAAGGTAAGCAAAGACCTTCTTGACCATATTTCTACATGTGATTCTCTTCTCAAAGCATAATGAAAATGTTCCATTCTTAAATTGTGATGGGTGATAAAAGTGGATACTGTACAATATTGTGGAGCATAAGAGGTCGTGGGGCGGGTGCGATGGATCACCACCAAACACACCGAGGCGGGTCTTCATCCAAGAAGGTGATGTTGTGTATGTGGTGGGATTGGAAGGGAGTGTTCTGTTTGAGGTCCTTCCAGAAAACCAAGCAATGAATTCCAATAAGCACCGATCTCAGTTAGACCAACTGAAAGCAGCACTTGATGAAAAACCTCCAGAGCTGGCCAACAGAAAACGCACAGTCTTCTCTCAGGATAACCAAGAGCGCATGCTCCTTTGACGACCAGACAAAACCTGTTACAGCTCTGCTGGGAAGTTCTGATTCATCCTCTGTGTTCACCAGCCATCGCACATTTGGATGTCCATCTATTCCATCTTTACAAAATCTCTTAATGGAAAAAGATTTCAATTCCCTGGAAGACTGTAAGAGGCACCTGGAACAGTTCTTTACTCAAAAGATAAAAAGTTTTAGGAAGATGGAATTATGAAGCTGCCTGAAAAATGGCGGAAGGCAGTGGGACAAAATGGGGAATATATTACGCAATAAAGTCCTTGGTGAAAATGAAAACAATGTGTCTTCTACTTTTACTTAAAAACTGGAGGAATGTTTGGCCATCACGCTACAGCAGAACCGTATATTTTTCTGGTTATAGAAGTAACATACATTCATTCTAGAAAATCTGGAAAAGTGAAAGAGCTAATACTTAAAAAAAGAAACTATAATTTCATCACTTCAAAGTAAATAGTTTTAAAAATTGTCACTGTAAATACTTTGATATCTATTTCTTTTTCTACAAATGTTTTTTCTTTAAATAATCATATCCAGAGTAATACCTTTATAGATTTTTGCATCCTACTTTTTTTTTCACTTTAACTTTCATCAAATAGTCTTTTAAAGAATGGAGAAGTCTTTAAAGTATGGCAGCTGACTCCAGTACTCTTGCCAGGAGAACACTATGGACAGAGGACCCTGGCGGACTATAGTCCACGGGGTCGCAGAGAGCCAGACACGGCTGAGCAACTGAGCACAAAGGCTGGAGAAGACTCTTGACAGCTCCTTGGACAGCAAGGAGATCCAACCAGTCCATCCTAAAGTAAATCAACCCTGAATATTCATCGGAATGATGCTGAAGCTGAAGCTGCAATGCTTTGGCCACCTCATGGGAAGAGCTGACTCACTGGAAAATACCCTGATTTTGGGAAAGATTGAAGGCAGGAGAAGAAGGGGACGACAGAGGATGAGATGGTTGGATGGCATCACTGACTCACAGGACGCGAGTTTGAGCAAGTTCCAGGAGACAATGAAGGACGAGGAAGACTGGTGTGCTGTAGTCCGTGGGGTGGCAAAGAGTTGGACATGACTTAGTGAGTGAACAACAAGTCTTTGAAAATCCTGCTTGAAACAGACAAATGGTATTCCGCTGCACAGACGGTTCATTATCATTTTTTTCTTTTGTTGGACTTTAGTTGGTTTCCAATTTTTCTCAAGTGTCAGTAATATTGAGAAGAAATCTGTTCATAAATCTGACTGTGAATCTGATCATTTCTTTATGCTGAGGCTCTGAAAGGACATGTACCGACTCAGGAGTGCTGTAAGAATTCAAGGTTGCTTCCTGGGAAGGTACCACCTTCCCGTCTTTCCAACAGCAGAATCACTCTAAAATATCCTGATCAATTGGATGAAAGGATATTTGGCATTTCTGGGATCAGTGGTGAGGTTGGACACTTACCTTGGCAGGGACATGCTATTTGCATGTCTGTTTTCACTTGAGCCCATGCTCCCCTCACTGTTTTGAGGTAAGGAGGAATGACTCTGGTGGGGGTGTCGCCCTCGGGGTCTTCACATAAGCCCAGGGCTCTGGTGGGGTGCCCCTCAGCGGGAAGCTCCCTGTGGCAGTCAGTTCCCAACCCTTGCTTCCTTGTGGTTTGCTCAGAAAGGTGATGGCCAGTGACCCAGGAGAAGGGATGGGAGGCGAGGCTCCGGCCGGTCCGCAGTGCACACGCTGACCCTGGGGACTTTGGCTGGGCAGGAGTGACTCATTAACTAGTCACCCACCAGCGTCCCTCCCCAGGAGCGCCTGGGCGACGGATTCCCTCTTCCTGTTTCTGAACGTGGCTCCGACTCCTGCCCAGGGGACACTGAGCTCAGCCGTGGACTCGTACACTTTCTGTCTGTCCTTCGATGTGGTTCTCAGGTATGTCCACTCTCAGATCAGCCTTGCCCAGGTGAAGATGCTGCTGCTTTCCATCTTTGGGAGCTCTCCCTGGCTCCCCCAGCTCCTGTCTCGTCGCGGCTGGCCTGTGTCACAGAGCATGCCCCACGGGCCGCTGCCATCGCCCGCCGGCCTCACCTGGCTCGTCCTCTCTGCCCTTCTTTCCAGTCCCACCAGACTGTCCCATGCACTGCCACGCGCGGCAGTGGACAGCGTTCTCCATCATGGAAAGTTCTTCTGGACACACTCCCCCCGCCCCAAGCTGGGTACTGTGGGCTTCCTGGGGTGACTAAGAAATGGCCCAGGCCCCCAGAAAGCTCAGCCACCCATCTGTCAGATACTCACCAAGGCCCTTCCAGGCAGGGGATGTTGTGAAATCGAGGCTCGTACCCTTCCTGCCTTCGCAGCACGTGGGCTGCCAGAGTCCCCACTGACTCACTCACTCAGCCCACACACACATCACCGGAGCCCTCTCATTCCAGGCCCTGGGCTGCGAAGCCTGACCCAGCCCGCGCTGGGAGGCAGGCTGAGATGGGACTTGAGGGGCTGCTGGCACCTGAAGGGAGAGCAGGTCTGACCAGGAGGGGAGAATGAGCCAGGTAGGGGCACCTGTACTGAGCAGCCCCGCGGAAACTGGCCAGGGGTGTTCTGGGTCTCTCTGGGGAAAACGGGTCTCCTAAATTCCCCAGTGACCAACTCCTTAACCTGTTTGGCAGCGATTCCTCAGCACTGTTTAATTTCTCCCAAGCTGACCACATTTAAGTCTTTCAGAAACTCATTAATTCCACAATGGAGCGCTTACTGAGTGCTTGGTGCTGGAGATATGAAGGGACAGAAGGGACAGAGATCACTGCTTTGGTGGAACTTACATTCTTTGGAGGAGACAAAAAGCAAATGAAACAAAATGCAAAATGTATAATATGTTAGCGGGGAAGAAGCACCAGGAAGAAAAGTTCAACAGGGTAGAGGAGAGGAAGTACCAGGGGAGCGTGGACATTTGAGGCTGGGTGGCCAAGGCAGGGCCCCCTGGGAAGGTAGTGTTTGTATCCGACTGTTTGTCACCCCATGGACTGTGCCCGGCAGGCTCCTCCATCTGTGGGACTCTCCAGGCAAGAACACTGGAGTGGGTGGCCATGCCCTCCTCCAGAGGGTCTTCCTGATCCAGGGATCAAGCCCAGGTCTCCTGCATCGCAGGCAGATTCTTTACTTTCTGAACCACCACCAGGGAAGGTAACATTTGAATAAAATCCCAGAGAGGGTGATGGAGCCATGGGGACGTGCTTACACAGGCAGCAGGAACAGCAAATGTGAAGGCCCTGAGGTGGGATCGTGTCTGTAATGTCTTTGGAGCCACAGGGGGCCAGTGTGGCTGCAGTGATGTCAGCAAGGGTGAGAGGAGAGTAGTGAAGGTCGGGGTCAGGCTGGAGGCCAACCCTGCAGGGCACTGTAGATGGTGGGAGGCGGGAGCCGCTCCGTGTTCGGAGAAGCGACGTGATCTGATTCAGGCTGTAAGACGGCATCTTGACTCTTCTCCAGTTTCTTCATTTTTCCCCAGTTTTACTGAGACATACTTGACACATGTCATTGCATAAGGTGTGCAACACAGTGGCTTGACTTACACATGTTGTAAAGCGACTACTGCGATAAGTTTAGTGTGTATCTCACATGGATACAATAAAAGCAAAAGCAAAAGGAGAAAAAAGGTTTTGTGATAAGAGCTCTTAGGTTCTAGTCTCTTAGTGACTTCCATAGATAACACACAGCAGAGTCAATTGCATTTATCATGCTGTATGTTTCATCACCGACTCAATGGACGTGAGCTTCAGCAAACTCCGGGAGACAGTGAAGGACAGGGAAGCCTGGGGTGCTGCAATTCACGGGGTCACAAAGAGTCAGACACGACTTAGTAACTGAACAACAGCAACATGACACCCCTCGTTAGTTATCCTTACCTGGAAGTTTGTACCCCCCATCACCTGCAACGCCGCCCCTCACCGTCCTCTGGTAAACCTCATCTCTGCTCCTCCTGTTGCTCGGCCGCTCAGTCGTGTCCTACTCTGCGACCCCAGGGACGGCAGCTCACCAGGCTTCCCTGTCCTTCACTGTGTTTCCATTTCTGCTTTCCACATGTAAGTGACAACCATACCGTGCATGTCTGTCTCTGCTCAGCTTCTTGCTCGCCTGTGCAGAAGCTTCCTGGTGTGCTGAAGATATGGATGCACCTGTTTCCAAGCTTCTTCTGACCTTTCGGTGTGATTGCCAGTGAGAAGATGGGGAAAGTGAAAGTGAAGTCGCTCAGTCGTGCCCGACTCTTTGCGACCCCATGAACTGTAGCCCACCAGGCTCCTCTGTCCATGGGATTCTCCAGGCAAGGATACTGGAGTGGGTTGCCATTTCCTTCTCCAGGGGATCTTCCCGACCCAGGGATCAAACCCAGGTCTCCCACGTTGCAGGCAGACGCTTTAACTTCTGAGCCACCAGGGAAGCCTCCCTGACACATGAGAGGCACCTAATTTTATTTAAAGAACTCCCTCACTTCCTGTAAGGCTTCCCCGGTAGCTCACCGGTAAAGAATCTACCTGCAACGCAGGAGATGTGGGTTCCATTCCTGGGTCAGGACTGGCCTGAAAGGGTGAGAAGCAAAGGACCTATGGCGGCAGGGATGTGCCTGCCTCTGACTTGCACAGGGACCAGGCAGTGAGCCTGAGCCCTGCAGACCTGTCTCTTCTATAAAAAGGCGTCTGTTCTGCAGATGCTGGCCAGGGCCTGCATGAATGTTCAGGCGGTGCAGATAGCACCACCATCATCCTCGATCTCGAGGCCGGTCTCCTCCAAACCCTCCCACTGAGCCCCAGTTTGACCCCTGGTGACAGCCAGATTTGTATGCCTGGCTCTGCGGCGTGCATGGGGAGGGTCCCAGGACGCAGGGTCCAGTGTCCCGCATAGTCTTAGGAGCCCAGACCCACAGCACTTCGGAGAGCCTAGACAGGTCCCAGCTATCAGTTCCGGCTCCAGCAGTGTCCTGGAGAGGAACAGAATCAGAAATGCTCTTTGCCTCCCACACCAGGAGGTAAGGATGCCTGCTCTGTAGAAGGCACTCCCAGGCCACCATCGAGGTTGTCTGGAAGATGCCATCTGGGCGGCGCAGATGGACCACCGGGCTTGCTCATCCGCCTCCCTTCTTACCAGCTGTGTCCGGGAGGACCGCGGCCTCAGAGTCCTCTTCATCCGTAAAATGTTGGCTGAGAAGACGACAGGTTTGCGTAAACGGCGCGCAGGGTGCCCCCCTCAGCGCACGTGTCTCCAGGGCTGGTCACTCAGCATCCCGCGCCTCCCGTCCCCCGGGGGTTGCTGCGGACTCTGGCGAGCGCGCTGGCCCGAGGGGGCTGGCGGCTCACCGGACGCTCGCCCGCATCTCTCCAGCAACGTCCCGAACAAGCCCTGGCTTTGCCGGTTGGCCACCCGAGGCTGCAGATGGGAGCCGGGTAGGGAGGGTCGGACCCTCCTCGGAGCCCCAGGCCCGGCGTGGACCCTCCTCGGAGCCCCAGGCCAGGCCCGCGTTCGTTCGCACCTGGGCTAGAACCTCCGCAACCGCCGCGGCCAGTCCAGGGCGGCCGGAGGGGCGGGCAGGGCGGGGCGGGGCCTGGGCGGGGCCGGTGGGCGGGGCGGGGCCTGCGGGGCGGGGCCTGGCCTGCGGGGCGGGGCCGGGGCGGGGCCGGGGCGCGTGACGCGCGGCGCGGGCCAATGGGGCTGGCGCCCGGGGCCGAGCCTCCTGCGAGCCTTCGCGGCGCCCGGCGCGTCACGTGAGCCCGGGGAGTGAGCGCCGAGACGCGGCGGCGGCGGCGGCGGCGGGGGCTCGGCCGCAGCGACGCGGGCCGGGCGAGGCGAGTGGGTGCGGGACGCGCGGCCGCCGCCCCCAGCGCTGCCCGCGTGGGCCCGGGATCGCCGGGTCTGGCCGCCGGCCGGCCGCGCCGAGTTCAGGTGGGAGCGCGCGGCGGGGACGGGCGCGCCTGGAGCGGGCCCGGCGGGGCGCGGGGGCCCTCTGCTCGCCGGGCCGTCGTCCGCACGGCCGTCCGGGCTCCGCGCGAGCGTCGGGGGGATGTCGGCGGGGCGCGGGGCCGGGGCCGGGCGCGGGGGCGGCGGGCGGGACGGCGATCCCCCGCGCCCGCCGGCCCCGGCCCCGGCCCCGCGCGTCCCTCGCCGGCCGGCCGCCCATATGGCGGGCGCGGCGGGGCCCGCGGGCCGAGGGGTTACTGCCGGTCACCGCGGCCGGCCCGGGGCAGGCGGCGCCCGGCTCCCCCGCGGCCCCACGCGCGCGGCCCCACGCGCGCCCGGGCATCGCGGGGCCCCCGCCCGGCCCTCAGCGCGCCCCGCACGCGCAGTCACGCGGCAGGAGCGCGCGGCCCCGCCGGCGCCCCCGCCCGCCCCTCTGCGGGTCCCTGCGGGCCCGCCCTCCACCCCCGCTGTTTGCCGGCCCCGGCCCGGGGTGGGGGGACGCGCCCCCGGGTGCCCGAGGCCCTGGAGCCGCTCCGCCGCCCGCGGGGAGCCCCGCCGCCCCACAGGTGCGCGGCCGCGGCCGCGGGACTCTTATTTTGAAGGGCGGCCCCCCCGCCGTGGTCTGCGCGCTGACCCAGTGGAAGGCCCTTGGCCGGCGCTCGGCTTGTTATCAATTACATGTTGTTCCTGCGGCCGCCGTGTCCCCGGGAGGATAAACAGCAGGCCCGGCCGGCCGGGCGGGGAGGGGCGGAGTCCGGCCGCGGCCGGGGACGCTGCCCGGGACAGGGCGTCTCCCCCCTCCTCGCGGCCTGCGTCGCTGGCCGGGCCACGTGCTGCTGTGTTTCAGGGCAGGTCCCGGCGCCCCGCGGGCCCCCTTGGCTTTCAGTGTCCGCGTCCTCCTCGCCGAGGAGCCCTGCCCGAGGGCCCAGGCGGTCTACTGTGGGCCCCACCCCGGGCCTTTGCACTCCGGCAAAGTTCGGCCAGGGTCCTGTTTCAGAGTTGGGGGTAGACAGTCCAAACGGCTTATATTCTGGTGGGGAGACCGAGAAGGAAGTGTGTAAATACATAACTGCACTAGCAACTCTTAGGAAGACTGTGATGCAGGGCGGTGTAGCAGAGGGTGGTGGGCAGGGAGGAGGCCTCACAGGCAGTGACTTCGGAGCTGAGGATCTAAATCAGGGGCTCCCTCCTAGACGGCTGGGAAGAGGGGTCCTTGGAGAGGGAAGTGCTGGGGCCCCGGCCTGGGGCGGTGAGGCTGGTGAGCTTGTGCACAGCCTGTGAGTGGGGCAGGTGGAGCAGTGGTCTGGGGCAGACCAGCCTTCTGGGAGGAGACTGAGTCCGTTCCTTTGGGACTCTCTTAAGTTCCTGCCTACCCTGTCCTACTGTACTTATTTCCCCCTCTGATTTGTTTTATATCATTTAATCTGTGGATATCTTAGTTTATGTCTCTAAAATGTAAGGCCTCCTTTGAAAAGTATGTACCAACCACAATACATCATCTCATTTAAAAATATTGACTGTAATTCCTCAGTATCATGGAATAGTCAGGTAGTGATCACATTTCTAGGGAGAGTTTCAAGGGCAGGGACGTGGCCCAGTCTGCCTTTTCTGCCTGGTTCCTGCCTGGTTCTAGGAAGACCGGAGTCCCTGGGCTCCTCAGCATGGCGGCAGAGGGGAGAAAGACCACGATCTCACCCTCGAGGCTCCCCGACAGCTGGTGCTGCCTGTCTGTCCCTGTAGCAAGTGCTCAGCGTGGGTGAGCTCGTTGGTCTTACAAAAACCCAGGAACTAGGCACAGCTGTCAGGATGCCCACCCAGGGCATGGCACAGAGAGGTGGCACCGCCTGCCTGAGGCCACACAGCTGACAAGCTGCAGAGACAGGAGCTCAGTGTGGGCGACGGAGTGGAGGTTGGGGTCTCCGGCTGAGTGTGGGCTCTGTTCTTCACATTATCTGGCATTTTCATGCCTTTTCAGCACCTGATTCAGTGAATAGTGTGTATTTTAAAACTCCCAGCTTTAAATCCTTAGCTAAAAAGCCAAACGTTCTCCTGCAAACACTGCCCCGGATGCAAGCCTGCACTTTGCCTTATTCTCCTGGGGCTCTGTGAAGCCTCCTGGCCGGGTCATCACACACGGAACAGGTGGGGAGACTGGGGTTTGGGGGAGCAAGAACTGGCCCCAGGTCATGGCTGAGGATGGCCTGGCCCTGGGAGGTCCCGACCGCTGGCTGGGCCTGCTGACGGTTGGGCAGTGTCGGGCCCGGGCCGAGGGCTCGAGACAGAGATGGGGGTAGTGGGAGCGGACGTGGTGCCCTGCGGCAAGACTGCTGCTTTAGCTGCAGACCATTCCCTTCCTCGACTCAGTAAACACCCGCTGTGGTCACTGGGTGGGGACAAAGGTCTGCAGAGGTGGCCCTGTCATAGCCACTGTTGACTCTCCTTGGACACCGACCTGCATGGCCTTCAGCCTGCCCCTGTCCTCTCTGCTGACGTGCCCTGAGCCCCTCCTGGGCACCAGAAGCCTCACCAGGGGCTGGGAACACAACCAGAGCCGACAGCCCAGCCTGCACCACAGGGGCCCTGGTCTGGTAGGGAGCCGGCGTGAGCTGGGTGAGTGCTCCATGGGGTGCTGGCCGGGGGTCTCATCGCCCACCTGGCAGCTGTGAGTCAAAGGCGGGAGTAAGTAGACCCTGGGACCGGGGTGTGTTCTCCCTGAGTTGTCATCAGAAGGCAGGGCCCTTCCACCACTGGTGAAGTCCCTGAAGGTGCCCAGTGCAGTGGAGGGCCATCCCTAATTCACTGGAGAGGCAGCTGAGATGGGATGGGCCCAAGGACTGGGTGGTGGGTGAGCTGCCCCCTTTTAGGTGGTCAGACAGCCCTTGAGGGGGTCTTTAACTTATGCCTCAGAGTAGACTTGTCTGGTTGACATACAAATCCCTCCTTTATATCTGAGTCTCAGATGAAACAATTTTTTAATATAAGCCTGCTGTATCCAATGTTTGGACATGCTTCTGTTAAAAGCTGCTCATTTTTTAAAACTCAGTTGCAAGTTGAACCGGGTGGCCTTTATTTTTATTTGCTCAATCTGGCAAACCTACCCAAGCTGCAGCAACAGGGGGTCAGAGGGCATGTGGCCGTGCTCCCCCCCCCCACCCCCGCCAGCAATTCTGCGGGAACGGGACTGAGGTCAGTTGTGCAGGGATGATGGTGACTCTGCTCGGCTGGACGGGGCTCCCGCCTGGCCGTTCGGGTGCCGAGCCCCTCCTCACACACCCACCCCCTCCCTCACACGCACTCCCACTCACACTCAGACATGCCTGTTCCTTCTCAGAACTGTTCTGAAAAATCCGTGTGAGGCTGCAAGAGCCGGGTTGTGCAATGGGCTTGGAGAGCACTTTTACAAACAGGTGGTGCAATTTCGGAAAACACGTTTGCAGCGTTCCCCCATCGGATGGATGGAGGCAGGATCCAGGCCTGAGGTGGTGGGAGGCTGTGGCTGGCCGCAGCGTGGGGCCAGGCGCCTCCAAGGAGGGGGTTGACTGCACTGCTTTCCTGACGGGGCCTCCTTGGTTTTCTCTGCAGCCACCAGGCGAGCATGGTGGACCACTTGCTCCCAGTGGACGAGACCTTCTCGTCGCTGAAACGCCCCGTCGGTTTTCTGGGTGACGGGCGGGCGTACCACATGCTGCCCTCGCCCCTCTCTGAGGACGACAGTGACGCCTCCAGCCTCTGCTCCTGCGCCAGCCCCGACTCGCAAACCCTGTGCTCCTGCTACAGCGGCGGCCGGGGGGCTGAGGGCCAGGACAGTATCCTGGACTTCCTGCTGTCCCAGGCCACCCTGGGCGGTGGCGTTGCGGCTCATGGAAGCCCCATGGCCTGGGGGACTTGGCGGAAAACACCGGGCCCCGTGAAGGGGGAGCATTTCAGCTTCCCCGAGTTCCATGTGGGCGACCCCGATGACGTCCCTCGGCCCTTCCAGCCCACCCTGGAGGAGATCGAAGAGTTTCTGGAGGAGAACATGGAGCCAGCGGTGAAGCAGGCCCCAGAGGGCAGTGGCAAGGACTTGGACGCCTGTGGCCAGCTCTCCACTGGGCCGCACAGGGGCCACCTCCACCCCGGGGCTGGCGGCAGAGAGCGCTGCGGCCCCGCTCCGGGGGCAGGTGTGGCTGGCAGCCAGGGCCCAGCTGGAGGCCCTGCCCCCGACCCCCCAGTCCCACTGCTGCTGCAGATCCAGCCAGTGCCAGTGAAGCAGGAGTTGGGCGCCGAGCCTGCCTCCCCCGGGCAGCCCCCCGAGGCTGTCAAGGTGGCGCAGCTGCTGGTCAGTATCCAGGGCCAGACCTTCACGCTTGTGCCCCAGGTGCTGCCCTCGTCCAGCCTCAGCTTGCCCTCCAAGTTCGTGCGCATTGCCCCTGTGCCCATCGCTGCCAAGCCCCTTGGGTCGGGACCCCTGGGGCCCGGCTCCACAGGCCTCCTCGTGGGCCAGAAGTTCCCCAAGAACCCGGCGGCCGAACTCATCAAAATGCACAGGTGCAGTTTCCCCGGCTGCAGCAAGATGTACACCAAGAGCAGCCACCTGAAGGCCCACCTGCGCCGGCACACGGGCGAGAAGCCCTTTGCCTGCACCTGGCCGGGCTGCGGCTGGAGGTCAGTATGGCGGCGGCGGCTGGGCACTGCGCAGGGCCTGCGCGCCTCTGCTCCCGGGATGCGTGGCCAAGACCACGTTCTCTGTGCTTGGATAAGGCTGCTTTGGGCGGGGAGCGGGTGGGCAGGCCTAGAGGTCCCCGTGTGCCTCCAAGTGCTGGCATCCAGCCTCATGGTGACCAGGTGAGGCTGCAGCTGTGCCGGGGAGGGGCTGGGCCACGCAAAGGGCTCCCCTGGTGGTGCCGGGGCTGCTGAGAGCCGCAGAGGGCGGCTGCGCACCGCGCGCCCCCATGGTGCCCCAAGGGTAAGTACCACCTCTCAGCCCCCTTCACCGCTGAGCACACGGAGGCTCGGAGCAGCTCAGTAACCAGCGGGCACGCGGCCCTTTGCTGATGGGGTTGAAGCCAGGGGCCAGAAGCGGCCACCTCTGCAGCCTGAAGGCCCAGCCAGTTGACAGCCGTCCTGGGGGACCTGGCACTGTGCTGGGGATGCCAGAAGGGCCACGGGGAGCTCCAGGCTCGGGTGCCAAGTCGGAAGTGGGAGACTGCTTCCAGGCTCTGTACTCGGTGGGGGACCCAGCTCTTAAAGCGGGGGGGCGGCTTGCCCAGGGTCACCCAGCCCCTGGGCGGGCAGAGCCAGTGGGACCCCCGTGGATCGCCCACAGTCCCCCCGGGCGGGCTCGCCTCTTGGGACGGAACTGTCTCCTGAGGCTCTGGTGCAGGTCGGGGATGACGTGCTCAGGACGCCCCCTGCAGGAAGCTGGCCAGCCCAGGAGGTGCGCGTGCCCCTTGCACACCCAGGCCTGCCTAGTGTGGCTTCCGTGTGAGGGAGCGGGAGGCGCGCTTGGCTTTGTGCAGACCCGAACATCACAAGGGGCACGTGTGGCCACACGCGATTGTGCACGCTGCATGTTTGTGCCCCAGGCGTGTGTGTGGGTACACATGACACCCGGTGCTTCCTGACGGCATCGCTCCTGAGAGCAGGGGACAGCTGGCCCTGGGCCGGAGGTGCTGGCCTCAGCGTTGTGGTGGGCCGAGGCTGGACGGATGGGAGCCCTGCGCCCAGCGTCGCAGGTCGTGGAGTGCTGAGCTGGCCAGAGAAGGGGCTTTGACTTGGCACCCACAGCCCTGAGGGCTCCGGGAGCCCAGCTCCAGCCCCACACTGCCCCACAGCATTGGGCAGAGTCGGCCGGTGTGCTTCAGGGCAGACCTGCTGGCCGGCGGGGAAACCAGGGTCAGTGGGCAGACCCGGGGACCTGCGGGGGTCCAGCCGCGGCAGGGGATATCCTGACCCCGGGGGTGGGGCAGCTGGTGGCAGGGGGTGGACCCCAGCCCTGCTCTGCCCCCTGGCCTGTGCCCTCCCGTGGTCCCCTGGCCAAGCCTCAGTTTCCTCATCTGTTGAGTGGAAGGCCTGCTCGCAGCCTCTGTCCCCCAGGGCCATGTGTGCAGGGATCATCCTGGCCGTGTGCTTCTCTTAGATGAGGTCAGAGTGTGAGGAGGACCTGGGAGGGGTCACCCCGCTTCCACTGGGCAGCACCCATGTTGCAGGGTGGCACCTGGAGACCCCCGGGCCGGTGCTGTCTTCTTGGTGGGGGTGGGGCTGTGGGCAGCCTCATGGTCCCGGGCACTGTCCACCCCCCAGAACTAAGGCTGGGAGGAAGGGTGTGGTCATGGTCAAGGCCGTCCACTCGGCCACTCCCCCAGGAGAA
The DNA here is from genome assembly GCF_049115385.1 of Moschus berezovskii. Taxonomy (NCBI): domain Eukaryota; kingdom Metazoa; phylum Chordata; class Mammalia; order Artiodactyla; family Moschidae; genus Moschus; species Moschus berezovskii. The sequence continues at coordinate 780,508 of NC_142483.1, forward strand.
GAGGACCTGTGTTCTGGGCTGTCCTGGAGGGCAGACAGGACCCTCGGCCCAGGGCGTCAGGGGGCAGGTCTCAGCCCCCAGCACAGCAGCCCTGGAGGGAGAGTTCCCCATGGGGGGAGGTATGTAACCCAGAGTGGGATTCATGGTGGGCATTCAGGTCTGCATCGCCTGAGCCCTTGCATGGTCTTGCCCAGGACCCCCGACTGGGGGAGGCACAGTGGGAGCCTGGCACTGTGAGGTCTCTACAGAGCCCTTGGGAGCTGTGTCTGCCATTTGCCAGGCGGGCGGTTTCTCCCGGGTCTGGGTCTGGCCCTCGTGGGGTCATGTGTGGCTCGCGCGAGGCAGAGGCCCTGCCAGGCGGGGAGCTGAGGGTGCCTGCCCCTTGAGGGGGCCGTGTCTCACTGGTTAGTCTTCAGGGATCCTGATCTGCTGCTTATGGGCCCGTGAGTTGACTGTCCCATCCGAGTGGTCGTAGCTGCCAGCCGAGTGACAGAGGGGCGTCCTTCCAGCACGTGGGTGGGAGGGTGGACTGACTTCAGGGCAGCTCCGTCAGGACAGGACAGGGGAGAAGGTGACAGTGGCCAGCTCACCAGGCACTTACTGAGTGCCAGGCACTGTCCTGAGGGTCTTAGAGCTGGGTTCCCCTCTGCAAATCCCCACCTTGGCTTCCATGCTTCCTTCCGTGGGGGACTCATTACCTTTCCACCCCTCATGCCTTCCGTACCCCCAGATACGCTTAGATTCCTATCCAGATGCCTCATTCTGGACCGCAGGCTCACGCGGTCTGCCTGCCAGCCTCCCTCGGGCAGTGCGGGCTGGCATGGCCCCCGGTGGCCTGTAGTCTCCAGCACTCTCCTCCGGGGGTGGCTGTCGCTGGTCTCGCCATGACTCTGACTCTGTCCTTCCCACATCCCGGTCTCTTCGAGGCCTCCCAGCACCCCTGTGGTTTGTTGGTACCATCTTGTTTTAGGTAGGGGGAAACCGAGGCCCAGAAAGATGCAGCCATCGCCCACGGGGACAGAGCACAGCCCGCCGTGGTGAGGCCAGCACGCCTCTGCCACGTGCAGCCCCAGGGCCGGGCTGGCCACCACCTCTCACTGGGCACGCTGTTGTGTGCCAGGAGTCCTGTCTCTTCCCCGAGGTCGTCAGCTGCCAGGCATCAGCTCTGGGCCGGGAGGAAAGGGCTGAGGAGTGAGACAGCTCCGGGGCGCCGGGCCGGCGTCCCGCGTCGTGCTGAGCCTGTGAGCGGCGTCAGCCTCTTGTTCCACTTTCGTTGTTGTTCAGTCACTCAGTCAGGTCCGACTCTTTGCGCCCCCATGGACTGCAGCACGCCAGGCTCCCCTGTCCATCACCAACTCCCGGAGCTTACTCAGACTCACGTCCATTGAGTTGACGATGCCATCCAACATCTCACCCTCTGCCGCCCCACTTTAGAGAAAGGAAATGTGGCCGGAGCCAGCAGGCGGTTCTCACCATCACCCAGCTGGGAGGTGGCTGAGGCAGGGGCTCGGCGGGGAGGGGGCGTGAGGGTGGGGGGGCTGCTCCTGGGGCCTCTGTCCCCGCTCTGCGCCCCTCCTAGGCATCCCCCAACAAGAGGCTGCTGGCCCTGTGTGCCCACTGTGGCCTCTGATACGAGCCTCGGAAGGTGAACAAGAACCCCAAGGCCCCACTGGAAGAGAGAGGCCCCTGAGGCCCAGGAGGGCCCGTGTTTGCTTGCGGCTACGCGGGCCCCTGTCCTCGTGCCCTCCCCGGGGTGGCATCTCCGGCGGGGCTGGTCTTGGCTCCCTGAGTGGGAGGGTCAGGCTGGCCCCATGCCTCGTGCTGAGGGAGGCGGGGGCTGGGAGCCTTCGTGGACCTCCTCGCGGCTGCCCCGGGGGCCCTGACTCCCACGGGGTGGGTGGTCCCGGGCTGGCCCCTGATGGCCGGAACCCTGGTGCTCCTCCCACCCGCTTGAGCTGCGGGGGTGCGGGGCACCCGGCCCGCTCTGGGGGAGGCCAGGCTGCCGGCGGCCACCAGGGTAGGATTTTTGCTCTGGCCGTGGCCGCTGACCCTGGGCCAGGGCCTCGCATCTCTGCGCCTCGGTTTCCTCTCATGGCAGACGGGCCAAGGTCTTACTTCCAAAGGTGCTGACGGCACTGTGCCCTGTGCCCGGGCACCCGGGCCGTGATGTGAAGACCAGCTTCCAAGCACAGGAGCCTGGCCATGCTCTGTGTGCCAGGGGAGTGAGGGAGGCTGGGCTGAGGCCCCCGCTCAGCCTTACGCATGCAGCTGTGGGTCCCGGGCTTCCACGCAGAGGGTCAGGCCTGGCTGAACCTCTAGCCCCCTCCTTGGCGGGGCGGGGGTGGCCGCTGCAGGCACCACCCTCTTTCCTCTCTTGCGCGGGTCCAGGAACAGGGGTGCCGGGACTGATACTCCTGTGTGTGTGTGTTCACGTGGGTGAGCGTGTGCATACATGCGTGTGTGTGCTCCGTGCTTAGTCGTATCTGACTCTTTGTGACCCGTGGGCTGTAGCCCACCAGGCTCCTCTGTCCATGGGGATTCTCCAGGCAGGAATACTGGAATGGGTTGCTGTGCCCTCCTTCAGGGGATCTTCCCGACCCAGGGATCGAGCCCAGGCCCCCTGCAGTTGCAGGCAGAGGCTTTGGTTTGGCATGCGGTGCGCACTGGGTGCTTGCACGCCCCGGGGCTGGCGAGCGCTGCCACTCAGACAGCTCCCCGCCCTCCAGAGGTGCTGCTGTGTCTGCTTTCAGTGACACACAGACCACGCACCCCAGGCACCAGGTGTTGGGCTGGCCGTGGGGCACATGCCTTTCCCCATGGAGCTGATGGTCTAATGGCTCAGACTGACATTCATCAAAAACTTGGAAACTAAAGTTGCAGCAGTGGCAGCGGTTAGGAAGAAGTGCCTAGTGCTTCTAGGCCCTAGCTACGGGTGGGATGCAATCTTGGAGGGCTTTCCTGAGGAGGTGACATTTGCGCTGAGGGCTAAGGGATGCGTGGGAAGAGCCTTCTGGACAGAGGGGACAGTTTGGGCACACATCCTCTGGTGAGAGGGGCCCAGGGCAGTTCGTGCAAGCAGAGTGCAAAGCACAACAGCGTGTATGCATAGGGTGGGGTCTCACTGCCAGGACCAAGCTCGGGAGTGGGGAGAGGCTGGAGTCCCTGAGGTCGGCCGTGGCAAGAGCTGAGCCCTGTGGTCAGCTGGGGTCCATGGCCACTGCTCCTTCGCAGCAGCCGCTGGGGCTGCGACAGGGAGACAGCCCGGCCGCCGTGGAGGCTTCAGAGCACCTTGCAGGGCGCGGTGTCGTCTGGGGACCTCTCAGCTGCTGGGAAGGCAGGCAGGGTCCAGGAGTTGTGGGGTCAAGTCTGAGGACCCCTCCTCCACTGTGACCAAGGCCCTCCCCCTGCAGGCTGGGCGGGGCCTCCGCCCTAGCCCGTGACCCCGGTTGGGGGACTGCGTGGAGGATGCTCCCAGGAGCCCCACACTCTGGTCTGAGGGGCTTGAGGCGCAGCTGCAGTTGGGGGGCCTGTGGGGTTTCCAGCTGCCCTCAGGCCACAGCACGGGGAGCGGCCCCTCTCGCCTCTTGGAGGGGCGGCGGGGGAGGGGCAGGGTGGGCTCAGCGCCCTCCCCGCGGACCACAAGGGCTGCGCCGGGCGGCGGGGGCGAGGCCGCTGACCGCCCTGTTCCGCAGGTTCTCGCGCTCGGACGAGCTGTCGCGACACCGGCGCTCGCACTCGGGCGTGAAGCCCTACCAGTGCCCCGTGTGCGAGAAGAAGTTCGCCCGCAGCGACCACCTGTCCAAGCACGTCAAGGTGCACCGCTTCCCGCGCAGCAGCCGGCTGCCGCGGCCCTGACCCGCCCCGCCCCGCCCCCGCCGGCACTCTGCAGCAATAAGTGATCAGCCCGCGTTGGAGGGTCGTGAGGCCCACCTGGAGCCCGGGGGTGCGGACTCAGCACCGCCACCTCCCCGGGACCCGGAGGCAGCCTGCGCCCCGCGCCTTCCGCGGCCCAGCCCCGCTCCTGCCGGACTCCCCGCCTGGGCGGGGCCGGTGCGCGGTGTTGAAATGTCAGTTCCCGGAGGGAGCGTGCCGGGAAGAAGGAAGTAGGCCAGAAGTCCAGGCTGCACTGTGGCATCCTCGGCCTGACCACCAGAGTAGGGCGGTGCAGGGGCGGGACCTGGCCGCCGGCTGGCTGTGGGCTGGGAGAAAAAACCCCTCTCGGCAAGGCGGCAGTGCATGTGCTTGAGTTAAACGTGCAGGACAGACGGACAGACGCAGGTCTGCCCCAGGGTGATGGTGCCGCGAGGCCCAGCCCCTCGTCCTGTTTGCAGACAAATCCAGAGGGCGCCTCGGGTCACCTTCAGGAGGAGAGGGCTGGTGTAGAAGAGCTAGTAGAGGCTCCCAAACCCTGATCTAGAAGTGCATTCCTTATTTTGTCTAGAAATTAATATCAAATGAACTAGCTTGTTTTGAGAGGTTTATTTCACATCCTATGAATGTATGTAAATAAAATGTACATAGGTGCATCGACATAAAATCTTTTAATAACATATCAACATTGTGTAAATTTGAAATAAAATCTATAAAGCTGGTGTACATATGTTACAATTATGTATATTTTCTTTGGTCCTTCATAAAAATATATTTGCCAATAAAAAAAAAGAACTTGATAACTCTGGCATTGGCGTGCTGTTTTCCTTGTCCCTGCCAGGAGATGGAGTGATTCTGCAGCTGAATCTGGTTTGCCACATGCGGGGACCCTGGTCTGCCCTGGAGTGACACGGGCTCCGTGGGTGTCCGGCCCCTGGTCCACCAGTGCGGGGTCCCTGGACCCTCACCTTCATGCCCGAGGCTGGGTGCCTGCTCCTCTGCATCCTGAGGGCTGTCTGCTCCACAGACCCATGGCTGCCCGATTCCAGCTTCACTTGTGGGAAGACACCACAGGCGCGCCTGGCCCACAGGGCCACCACTCCACTGAGTTCCTGTCTGAGACCCTTGCTTGGCACTTGCTACCTTGTGTGCACTGTACTGAGCATCGATTATGCACCCACTGTATGCACTGGGAAGGGGGCAAACAGTTCCCGGCCACAACTCCCCCCGGAAAATGGTACGTGATGCCCACTTGCATTTCTGAACGGATCAAGCATCTTGACCAGGCAGAGGCGGTGCCTGGCATGAGCTCTGCGGATGAGGCCTTGACCCCGTGCCCCAGCGGGCCAGGAGGGAGCTGGCTGGAGGGGCTGGGCTGTGCACCGGGCTGCTTCTCTGTCCATGTGCCCTGGGGGCTGTGAGTGACAGTCTCGGACCTGGAGCTGGTGGTGGAGCTTTGCAGGTCTGCAGGAGACGTAAGGGAGGGGTGTGCGTGTGCCCCGTGTGTCTCCTGCGGCGAAGGCCCTCGTCCCTGCTGACCTGGGAACCTCCTGCTGCAGCTGTCTGTCTGTCCAGTAGAGCACAGCACAGATGCAGAATGGACACCCCTTCCTGCCTGGCCCTGGTCCTGCGGAGAGGACCCAGCCTTGTGACCTGTGCCCTTTGACCCTGACCAGACACACTCCCTGGGGGCAAACATGCCCTGGGGAAGTGAGGCATCGATCTCCACAGAGGTGCCTTCTCCATCCGTAGAGAAGTGGCCCAGTTACAAGGGACCCGGGGGGTCAGGACGGTCTCACTGGGGGATCCGTGAGCACGTGTGTGTACACGACTGGGTGCCATCTGGACACGGCTCACCTTTCCACGCATGTCCCCAGCAGCCCCCGCGTGGGTCCTCAGCCCAGGCGGCCTCTGTCCAGGCCGTTAGGCGAACGCTGGAAGGTGTGCGGTGCTGTCGGCCACCTCCTGGGTCCCCTGTGCCCCAGAGATGCCTCTGCCTGTAAGAAAGCAGTTTAGAGCATGTGGTTTACTCATTGTCCGTAGACTGTGCACCACGCGGACAGGCTTTGTGTCAACCCAGATCCTAGAATATGCACCAACATACTGAGCTGTAAATTCTGGTCTCTGGGCACCACGATTTACTTACCAATTAAATTTAATGGTAAATTACCATTAACTAGCTTTAAGATTGTTCCCACATGTTTGCTGTGATACGTAATGACACAAAACAGAACAGACCTTGCACATAGCTTCATATACAACTTTTAATGGTGGGTTTGCTGGGTCAAAGAGCAGGCCAGTAACTTTTGCCAAGTTACCGTCCAAAAATCAGTTGCACCGGGAGCATGATTTACTCGAGCATTCAGTGTAGCACCTGTCCTTGCACACCAGAACATGGACTCGAGAAGAAAGGTTTTGCCTGTTTTGTTCAGCACTGTGAGCCCAGCTCCCAAGACAAATATTTGTTGAGCAAATGACGTGGGTGGTAAGCAAGCGCTATTGCTAAAATTGGGATAAGATATAGAGGTCAAATATACAATTTAAAGTTAAAAAGTCGTCAGCAGAATATTGGCTCCAGGGATTGTTGTTCAGTCTTTCAGTCGTGTCCAGCACTTTATGACCCCATGGGCTGCAGCACGCCAGGCCTCCCTGTCCATCACCAACTCCCGGAGCTCACTCAAACTCATGTCCATCGAGTCGGTGATGCCATCCAGCCGTCTCATCCTCTGTCGTCCCCTTCTCCTGCCTTCAATCTTTCCCAGCATCAGGGTCTTTTCAAATGAGTCAATTCTTCGCATGAGGTGGCCAAAGTATTGGAGTTTCAACTTCAGCATCAGTCCTTCCAATGACTATTTAGGACTGACCTCCTTTAGGATGGACTGGTTGGATCTCCTTTCAGTCCAAGGGACTCTCAGGAGTCTTCTCTAACACCATAGTTCAAAAGCATCAATTCTTCAGTGCTCAGCTTTCTTTATAGTCAAACTCTCACATCCATACATGACTATTGGAAAAAGGAGAGATTATCCGGGATTATCTGGTGAGCCCGAGGTAGTCACACGGGTCCTTTAAAGCAAGGGTCCCCCCCGCCCCCCAGCCACACATGAGGTGAGCGCGGGCAAGTTAGTGGAGCTCTGTCTATATTTATGGCCACTCCCCATCGTTGGGGTTTCCACCTGAGCTCCACATCCTGTCAGAGCAGCAGGGCATCAGATTCTCTTAAGAACTCGAACCCTACTGTGACCTGCGCACGTGAGGGTTCTGGGTTGCGGCTCCTTCTGAGAATCTGAGGCTGGACGATCAGAGGCAGAGCTGAGCCAGTGATGCTCACTCTGGGGAGCGGCTGCAGGTGCCGATGACCACGATCACAACACGCAAGGTGCTCGAAGCATCTGCAAACCATCGCTCCCACTCCGGTGCGTGGAAGAATCGTCTGCCTGGAGACAGGGCCCTGGCACCAAAAAGGCGGGCATTGCTGCCTCAGAGGTCAGGAGGCGAGGTGGTGGGCAGAGGCCAAAGGGAGCTCCCACTCTGCTGACTGGGGAGGGGAGCAAGGCGCCCCTGAAAGCGGGAAGAGGCGAGCCGCATTCTGCCCTGGGGCCTCCGGAGGGGGCCGTCGTGCGGACAGCTTGATTCTCCGTCTGTCCTCAGAACTGGGAGCGGAGGAATGGGTGTTGTTTCAAGCACCACGTTCCTGGGAACCTTCACAGCGGCAGTAGGAGACTGATACAGGTGACGCAGGAGAATTAGCATAAACATTCAATCCCCAAACACTGTGCTGTGCAAGAAACAGGCGGGAGGGAGGCGTGGGGCGGAGGCGACTGAAGGCGCTGGTGAGCCTCGGCCGAGTCAGCCGCTGAACACATAGGTGGTTTAGTTCCAGCTGTGGAGGGGACACTGAATCCTAGGACTCAAAGCACCACCTCCTGGGTGTGGGGCATGGCCACATGACCCCTGCTCTGGCACGACACCCCCTGACTTGCTCTGAAGTCTCCTGGCAGCGGTGCCCACCCCTCGGAGGTACAACGGGGCAGTCAGCCTGCCAAGCTCCAGGCCCAGGTGAGGTGGTGGGGCCAGGCCAGGAGACACACAGAAGACAGGAGTGCCTCCCGGGGACGCACGTACATCAGCCCCAGCGCAGGCGGCCCTGCCCGGCAGCAGGTATCAGAGTTTCCAGGCGTGTTCTATGCCCCTCTGTATGCCCTCTAGGTCTCTGTGTGTGCTGGGCACAGCTCCAGCCTGGGGCCAAGGCCTGAGCACTTTGTGGGGCTCCTCGCCTCGAGACGCGGCTTCCCTAGCACGTCCACGCTCTAGAGCCTTGGCTTCCTCTCCGGTCAGTGGGAGCTGGCAGGGTTCCCTGCCAGTGGAACTTCAGGTTTCAGGGGACCCTTGGCGATGACTCCTCCTGGACCTGTGGGTACTGAGGGGCTCGGCTTCCCTGGGTCCATTGTTGGGGGCAGCTGGTGGCCCGGCGATGTGAGGGCCATGGCCTGAGCTCCTGCGCTTGGTGGCTGGCCCCTGGGGGGACAAGCCCCTCCCTGGGTCCCACTCTGCTCCCCGCCCAGCAGGCGTGCACCCTCCTGCCTGCCGGTGGGGCTCAGGGCCATTGAAGCAATGACAGTCCGACACCCGTGCAAGGTCTGCAGCAGGCTGGGGAACCGAGGGCCGCATGTGAGTTTTTAGGTTTGTGGTCTGTCCACACACTGGGCTGCCGAACCACAGGAGGATCAGGTCTTTCTGCCGCTCTAACTGGAAATGCTCTAGAAAGGGAATCCTAGCGAGAACTTTTGAGACCAGCCAAGTCAACACAGAACATTTCAGGAAAGCAAGTAAAACTTAACACTCCCGCTTCAGGTGGGCCCATTACGGAGGGCCCCTTGGAGGAGGTGACGTCAGAGTGGGAAGGAGACTTGGGAGGAGCATACGGAAGGGCAGTCAAGCCAAAGAGACAGCAGGTGCAAAGGCTCCAGGGCAGGAACGGGCCTGCGTGTCTGAGGCCTTGAGCCAGGCGGCAAGGAGGCGGTCGAGGGCAGGCACGGCTCCTCAGTGTGTGGCTACCTGCAGTAAGACGTCACCTTTCGACTCAACCAGCTTCGTGTTACCAAAACAAGCCCTAACTCAGGAGTCTGTTTTCTGTTCCCTCTTCTGATGTTCCCTCTGCTCCAGTGTCATTTACAAAAGACAGAGAAAGAAAGGAAAAAATATCCAACCCGGCCACTTAACCCCTGACCGCTGATTTAGCCCGCAGTCTCCTAGGTGGTAATAAAGACTCTTGGGTTCTCAGCGCAGTGATAGTCCGCTGCTTCAGTGAGGGAGGGACTGGACCAGATTCAAGCCTTCAGGAGGGTCCTACTGTCATGTGCAAAAGGGTGAAGCCCTCAGTGCTGACCCCGGTGTCCCCGAGGAGTAAGACAGCCCACCCAAAGGGTTGGAAGTCGGTGACCATGACTCCATGCAAGACTCCTGGGCTGGGGGGCAGGCGGGAATCACTCCGTGCTCTGTCCCACCCCCTGGCCTGCCGGGGCCTCCTGCTGGTTGAAGCCCCAGGGCGAAGCCCAGCAGGTTGGCCTCCAGGACCTGGCCGAGGCCCCAAGGGTGACAAGTGTTGAGTGACCACTGGGGAGACCCAGGAGCGGAGCGAGTCAAGGCAGAGCTTGCGGCTGCGTGGACCCGGTGGCAGCGGTGGGGATGCGAACGGCCTTGAGAATCTGGGAGGTGGGATCTTGGGACTCCCTAGCAGATCGCATGGGGGTCAGGAGAGGGCTGAGTTTGCTTGTGGTGGCCCTTTGGAGAAAAACAAGCAAGATGCAAAGCTGGCAGAGAGTCAGGCGGGGGGAGAGACCAGGTTTCAGGGAGCACAGGCCTTGAGCCAAGCGGGGGTGAGCAGACACGTGGTGATGCTCAGAATCCCTGTGTGCTGGGAGGGCGCAGGCCCCCGGTCAGGACGGAGAAGAGCTGGCCACGTGGGGTTCCCCCTCCCGTTTGGGGGCCACAGACAGTCCAGGGCCCCAGCACTGGGTCCAGGACAGTGGAGGGGCTGAAAAGGGCTCCCGCATCACAGTGGACTGTTTCCGAAGCTGGTTCATCCAGCCAGGACATCCGGGTTCACCACCACCAGGGCTGTCGTCTGGGATGATGGCACGTTATGCTGGGGTGATCTGAAGACAAAGCACAGACGTAGGAGAGGCGGCGCTCAGCTGGGGTGCCAGTGAGTGAGACCAGCTCCATCCCTGCCCTGGGCCATTCCATGGACACCTGGTGATGAGCATGGGCCAGAGGTGGAGGCAAAACGAGAGGGGAGCAGGAATGTCCCCCAACTAATGTCTCAATTAAGCTGGGCTGCGGTCAGGCTGCTCGGAAGGGTGCCTGGGCGGGGCCCAAGGGTGAGAGGCCCGGCTGAGCTCAGAGCTCCACAAGCGCTTCCTGGGCCAGAGCCGGCACGTGCAAAGGCCCTGAGGTGAGACAGGCTGAGAGGTCGTCATTGCGTCCAGAGTGCGGCCAGCCAGGGGACTGCCCGCAGCAGGCCAGGGAGCGCTTGCTTCCAGCGTGGGCAGGGGGAGGGTGTGCGGGGCCCTCAGCCCCCACCCGCAGCTGCCCTGGGCCTGCCATGGTCCAGCACCACAGCTTCTGTCACATTCTCACAAGTGGGCCCTACCAGCTTCGAGACAGAACACATTGTGTCCACCCTGTGGGGAGCCTGGAGCAGGCGCTAAGAGATGGGGCGGGGTGGTGAAGGGACGCCTGTGCGGTCTGTGCCCGACAGCCGCTCGAGTCTGTCTCCAGCACAGAAGAGTCTTCCGTGAAATCCACGCACAGCGAGGGAGCCCACGGCATGAAAGGTGGAGAGCTGGCGTCCCTGGCCAGCATGCTCCCCCCAGAGGCCAACTCCAGAATATGCTGAGCACAGAGGCACATGCACTTTTAAAACACAAAAGAGACCCTCACGCACATTCACTGGCTTACCAGTCTCCTGTCAGCCCTGCCAGCCCCTGGCTCTGGGGAGGCCCTTGCTGCTGCAGGTAGCAGGTACCGCATGGGAGCAGAGAGGCTGGGCAGCTGGGGCGGGGATTAGGACAAGGGCATTTGTATTTTTAAAGTTGGGTTAGTGTTTGCAAGGAGTCCCTGAAGGTCGACTGGAAACCCAGAGATAGAGCTGCTGGTGGTGGTGGTTCAGCTGCTGAGCTGTGTCCGACTCTTCGCGACCCCATGGACCGCAGCACACCAGGCCCCCTGTCCTTCACTATCTCCCAGACATTGCTCAAACTCGTTTCTGTTGAATCGGTGATACTGCCTAACCATCTCATCCTCTGTCGTCCCCTTCTCCTCCTGCCTTCAGTCTTTCCCAGCATCAGGGTCTTTTCCAGTGAGTCAGTTCTTCGCATCAGGTGGCCAAAGTATTGGAGTTTCAGCTTCAGCATCAGTCCTTCCAGTGACTATTCAGGACTGATCTCCTTTAGGATGGACTGGTTGGATCTCCTTGCAGTCCAAGGACTCTCAGGAGTCTTCTCCAGCACCACAGTTCAAAAGCATCAATTCTTCAGCCCTCAGCCTTCTTTATGGTCCAACTCTCACATCCATACATGACCACTGGGAACACTATAGCCTTGACTAGGTGGACCCTTGTCAGCAAAGACGTTAAGTGACTCTAAAGCCCCTTCCCTGGAAGGCCTGCTCTGTCTCTCCTGCAAGGTTGGGGGTGGGGCGGGGATCACTGCCTGCCAGCCTTAGGCCATCGCCCTTCCTCAGGACCAGCATGTCTTCAGCTGCCTGGAAACGAGCCTTTATCTGTCTCAGGTCTGGCTGACTGGGACTTTTTTCCATGTCTTTGGCCACTTTTTGCAAAAGCAGATGGTTTTCATATGGCATTGGGCATGTAGCCACTGCTGGAAGGCCAGGGAAATCCAGGGGCTTGAACAGCTCCCTGGGACCCCAGGAGCCCGAGCTGGTCTGTGGTGAGGCCCTGGGGCGTGGGGATCTTGGGTGCGGGTCACCTCCGTCCTTTGCTGCAGTGGCGGTCGTCTTACACAGGCCTGCGTCAGTCCCAGCTGGCTGGCATGTGTGTGCTAACTCGCTTCAGTCGTGTCTGACTCTTTGCAACCCCACGGACTGTAGCCCACCAGGCTCCTCTGTCCATGGAATTCTCCAGACAAGGTTACTGGAGTGGGGATCTTACCAACCCAGGGATCGAACCTGTGTCTCTTATGTCTCCTGCATTGGGAGGCGGGTTCTTTACCACTAGCGCCACCTGGGAAGTTCAGGAGGTTAGAAATCTCAAACCTCACCCTGAAAGGCTGGTTCTGGGCCTGGGAATCTGCATGTTCAGGAGACACACAGCTGGTTCTGAATTGCACAGTTGGGTCTGTCAGGGGAATGTGTAATTTCCTTGGTTCTGTCTTGCTTCAGCAAAAATTTGAAGCGACGGATGGACGAGTGTTACAGCTCCATGTTACAGCTGAGTTTTATTTAGAAAGTAAAGGAAAATGCATCGGCAAGGTGTGAGGGCGCGTTGACCCAAAAGACACAAAGAGAAGAGAGGCCCCGCCCAATTTCGGCTCCTCCTTTTATATGTTTTTCTCCTCCCCCTGGGCCTGCCCTGTGTAACTTGGGCCAGCCAGGAGGGCTGTTTGTTTCACCTGAGGTCCTCACTCTCTTTACAGCATCGGACCTTGCTTCTATCACCAGTCACATCCACAACTGGGTATTTGTTTCACTTTGGCTCCATCCCTTCACTCTTTCTGGATTTATTCTCCACTGATCTCCAGGAGCATACTGGGCACCTACCGACCTGGGGAGTTCCTCACTCAGTATCCTATCACTTTGCCTTTTGATGCTGTTCATGGGGTTCTCAAGGCAAGAATCCTGAAGTGGTTTGCCATTCCCTTCTCCAGTGGACCACATTCTGTCATGGGAAATAGATGGGAAAACAGTGGAAACAGTGTCAGACTTTATTTTTCTGGGCTCCAAAATCACTGCGGATGCTGATTGCAGCCCTGAAATTAAAAGACGCTTGCTCCTTGGAAGGAAAGTTATGACCAACCTAGACAGCATATTAAAAAGCAGAGACATTACTTTGCCAACCAAGGTCCGTCTAGTCAAGGCTATGGTTTTTCCCGTGGTCATGTATGGATGTGAGAGTTGGACTGTGAAGAAAGCTGATCGCCGAAGAATGGATGCTTTTGAACTGTGGTGCTGGAGAAGACTCTTGAGAGTCCCTTATACTGCAAGGAGATCCAACCAGTCCATTCTAAAGGAGATCAATCCTGGGTGTTCATTGGAAGGACTGATGCTAAAGCTGAAACTCCAATACTTTGGCCACCTCATGCGACGAGTTGACTCACTGGAAAAAGACGGGGATGACAGAGAATGAGATGGCTGGATGGCATCACCAACTCGACGGACATGAGTTTGAGTGAACTCTGGGAGTTGGTGATGGACAGGGAGGCCTGGTGTGCTGTGATTCATGGGGTCGCGGAGAGTCGGACACGACTGAGCGACTGAACTGCACTGAACTGAACTGAGGTCCTCACTCAGGTTCTTGGACGTCCCTTTGTTCTACGTTCATGGGCTTTTCCCCTCTTTGTCTTCTAGCCACTTCCATTCTGGACTTGTTTCTCCTATTGTAACTACTAACATCCCCTCAAGAGATGGGAGGCCCAGTTCTTGGGGAACAGGGCGGTCAAGGTCTCTCTGGCTACTTCCCGCTGAGTGGGGATGGTGAGGGGCACTGGGTCTCCCCTCTTGCGAGTCTCAAGCCTCAGAGTCCTTACACTGGTGTCCATCTAAGCGTGAGTGATATTTTCCGTGGTCGGCTGTAGTTTTATAAATCCTTGTTGAACTGGCTCTGCATGGTGTAGCTTGTTGACCTGGGCAGAGACAAAACAGGTTAGACAATTGATGATCCATGGAGCAACCACAGCAGCATCAGTGTGGTGATGACAGGGGCTAGCAGGGGCTTTAGCCAGCTCCAACTCCCCCCTCGCCAGGAGGATCCCCAAAGAGACTGTAGCCACCCTGAGAACTCTCCAGCTCGTTCTTTGAGAGCCTGTGGGGTCTGAATGTTTTTCCTGAGGACTGTGAGACTTTCTTTAACTTAGCTGGAGGTATTTACCCAGAAACAACACCTCTCATTCAAGATGGCTCAAGTCCCTCCTTGTTCAGGAATCAGGAGATCTATCTCCTGTCTGTTTTGGAGTGCAACCCCTGCCGAGCTATGTTGGGTCTTTAGAGCTGTCCTGAGAAATCTTATCCCTGAAACTTAATTTTGGGGGTGTTCATTAGAATGACACCCATTTGTAGTCCTGAATAGGCGTCTGAGATCTCCCAGGGGCTACCAGGTGTCCTGAGTGTCCTCTTCTGTTTTCTTCCACAGCTTTACTCGTGAGTAGTGGCTCCCGGAGTCATGTCCTGATACCTTCACTGCTGTGAGGGAAGAAAGTATTACAGGGTAGGGACCCTTCCCTGTGGGCTAGAGTTGAGCCTTTGGGGAACCATCTTTCCAGACTTTAATTAGGACTTGAGTCCCTGGAGCATATAGTGGTGACTTTTTAGAATCTTTTGGGTCCTGGTTGACACCCCACAAGCATATATCCTGTTGGAATTGCCCAATGGCCATGGTATGAGACTGGAGGGTCTGAGCCTGTGGATCTAGGAAGAGGTCATTGACATAAACAAAAGGTCTCCCATGTAGCATCTCATAAGGACTAAGAGCAACCTGTTCCTTAGGGGCAATGCGGGTGCGGAGGAGAGCCCCTTCCAGCCGAGGGAGGTCTCCTGGGTTATCGTTTTTATCGCTGAGTTTAAGAATTGGTTGGCTCTTTCTACTTTTCCTGAAGACTGAAGGCTCCAGGCACAATGGAGATAATAAGTAATGCCCAATGCTTTAGAGACCCCTTGGGTGACCTTAGAAGTAAATGATGTCCAATTGTCCCTTTGTAATGACCTGGGCAGACCAAATCTCAGAATGATTTCATGGAGCAGTTTTTTTTTTTTTTTTTTTTACCACCTCCTCAGCCTTCTCAGTCCAGGTGGGAAAGCCTTCAATCCATCCTGTGATGTATCTATCATGACTAATGGGTATTTATACCTTTGAGAAACTGGCATCTGGGTGAAGTCCATCTGCCAGTCCTCTCCTGGGTAGGTCCCATGTTGTTGGATGGGCTGGGTCAGCTGGGGTCTTCGAACTCCTTGGGGATTGTTTAATGGCAAGTGGGACAAGAAGTGACCACTTGCCTTGTAGTCGTTCAGAGGCCTGTTCCTCTGAAAGACCTTTCCAATAATCTTTGGTGGGCCTTTCCCCTAAATGAGTGGTGGCATGCAAGGAGTTAACCAACTTCCATTGGAGGTTTCCAGGTAGAAAAAGGAGTCCCTCCTTTCAGAACCACCCCATATGATCTTCTGGAAAGCCCTCATGCGTAGCTTTAAGAGTCTCACCTTCAGTGTATGAAGGAGTTTTTGGCAAATTAGTCTGTGGGACTAAGGTGGCCACTCCTATCAGGTCATGGGTCTGTAATGCTGCTCTCTCAGCTGCCTGATCAGCTGCTTGGTTCCCAAAGTGCCACTTCCGTGCTCCCTTTTTGGTGTCCTTTACAGTGGGAGACTGAAACCTCAGCGGGCAGATGGACCGCCTCCAAGGGCCTAAGGATTTGGTCACCGTGTTTGACTGGGGACGCTCGGGTGGTCAAGTGGCCCCTTTCTTTCCAAACAGCCGCATGTGCGTGTAGCACCAGAAAGGCACACTTGGAGTCAGTGTCAACGGCTACCTTTTCCCTTTCCCAGCTCTAAAGCTCGAGCCAGAGCTATGAGCTCAGCTAATTGGGCTGAAGTACCTGGTGGCAGAGGCTTAGCCTCTATGGTCTCAAAATTGGAGACTACTGCTCTTCTTTCCCATCCAAGACTAAGCTGCTTCCATCAGTGTGCCAGATCTCCTGAGGATGGTCAGAGGATCTTCTGACAATCTCTCTTGGGGTTCTGTCCAGTTTCTAGGCAAGAGTGAAAGGGGAGAGAGCCCTTGAGGGTAGGAAGGAGGGTGGCAGGGTTACTAGCCTCACGAGGGGATATAGTCAGGTCTGGATTTCCCATCAGCACTACTTGATATTTGAGGATCCTTTGATCAGACATCCATAAATGGCCTCTCCCATTCAGGAGTTGTTTCACTTGGTGGCTGGTGAAAATAGTTAGGCTGCCCCAAGAGAGAGTTTTAAAGCATCTTCTATCAGGACTAGAATAGATGCAAAATTTTGAAGTCAGGGAAAGATCTCTTCCCAGTAAGGGAAGGGCACTCAGGGACCACCAGAAACTGGTGGGAAAAATATTTGTCCATCCCAGCAACAAAGAAGTACTTGGGTGAACCTTTTTGTAGTTGCTTTTCCTGTAGCACCCAAAATGGTACAGGTTTGGGAGGAGAAGGCTCCGGAACAAGAGGTCAGGACCGAGTAGGAGCCCCCGTGTCAACCAGGAAATTCTCGATCTACCTGCCACATCCTGTTGCACCCTTGGTTCCAGCCCCGTGATGGTTATCCGTGACAGACGGGCTGGCTGGAGCCAGCCGCTTCAGTCCTGTTGAACCATCGTAAGGGAAGGCTTGGAACTTGACCTTGAAGCTCTTGGGTCCCCAGGGCAGAGTGCTGTCCAATGTCCCAGTTGATGGCATTTGTGGCAAGCTGTTTTAGGAGACTTGTCACGGTTTGGACACTCTTTGGCCCAGTGCCCCGCCGGTCTACAGATTAGGCATTTGTCTCGTGCCTTGTCCTTCAAGGACTCGGGGTTTGCCACAGGGCTTCCCTGGAGGGCGGCCAGCATCTGGGCCTGCCTTGTCTCTTTCCTCCTCTCCCTCTCCTGGGCTTGGCCTCCTTCTCCTGTTCTCTGTTATAAAAGGTATTGGTGGCTGTCTGGACCATCTCATCCAAAGAGGCAGCAGGGTCCTGTTGCTGGAGCTGTTGGAACTTTATCATGATGTCTAATGCACATTAGGACAGGAATTTCTCCTTTAAAATCACCTGTCTCTCATAAGAGTCTAAGTCCAGATTGGTAAACTTTTGGAGAGATTCTTTTAGACTTTCCAGAAAGGCAATGGGGTTCTCGTTGGATTCCTGAGTTATTGCTGAAACTGGGCACAGTCCCACAGCTAATAGGCTTACTTCTATTTCCATGGGTGGACTTCCTTAGGGGTGAGTCTTTAAAGCTTATCCTACATAGTACTGTTGCAACCTGAGAGCCAGGTGTCCCTGGGTCAGGGTGCAGATCCCCAGGCAGGCTGAGGTGTGACAGCCTCCTGGAGATTGAATCCCAGGGCAGGTCGAGGGAGGTTGGCCTCTCGAGAATTGGGTCCCAGGACAGTTCGAATCATGTTGACTTCCTGGGACCCCTGGACTGGAGTTGAGTGCCCCCAAGGTCTCCATCGTGACCAGTGCTGGGTAGGATTAAGGGGTTGTAACCTTAACTCATTGCTGGTTTGTCCACCATGGATGGGAATAGATACCATGATGTAAAGCAATCCAAGCCTGTGCCCTTGGTTGGGAACTTGGTGAAACAGCCATCAGCCTTGTCCTCTTATTGCTCTGAGGGATTGTAGGTTACTGATTTCCTCCCCTAGTCCTCCATAAGAATAGCTTAGGGTATCTCCAATGGTAAAGATTTCATTGTCATAGACCCACTGTAGGTAATAACAGAAGTAATGACCAAGTACACGGAACAGCAGACTGGTTCCAAATAGGAAAAGGAGCACGTCAAGGCTGCATATTGTCACCCTGCTTATTTAACCTATGTGCAGGGTACATCATGAGGAACGCTGGGCTGGAGGAAGCACAAGCTGGAATCAAGATTGCCAGGAGAAATATCAATAACCTCAGATATACAGATAACACTACCCTTATGGCAGAAAGCAAAGAAAAACTAAAGAGCTCTTGATGAAAGTGAAAGAGGAGAGTGAAAAAGCTGGTTTAAAGCTCAGCATTCAGAAAACTAACATCATGGCATCTAGTCCCATCACTTCACGGCAAATAGATGGGGAAACAGTGGAAACAGTGACAGACTGTATTTTTCTGGGCTCCAAAATCACTGCAGATGCTGATTGCAGCCATGAAATTAAAAGACGCTTACTCCTTGGAAGGAAAGTTATGATCAACCTAGATAACATATTAAAAAGCAGAGACATTACTTTGCCAAAGGTCTGTCTCATCGAGGCTATGGTTTTTCCCGTGATCATGTATGGATGTGAGAGTTGGACTGTGAAGAAAGCTGATCGCCGAAGAATGGATGCTTTTGAACTGTGGTGCTGGAGAAGACTCTTGAGAGTCCCTTGGACTGCAAGAAGATCCAACCAGTCCATCCTAAAGGAAATCAGTCCTGGGTGTTCATTGGAAGGACTGATGCTGAAGCTGAAACTCCAATACTTTGGCCTCCTGATGCGAAGAACTAACTCATTGGAAAAGACCCTGATGCTTGGAAAGATTGAAGGCGGGAGGAGAAGGGGACGACAGAGGATGAGATGGTTGGATGGCATCACTAGCTCAGTGGATATGAGTTTGAGTAAACTTCAGGAGTTGGTGATGGACAGGGAGGCCTGGCGTGCTGCAGTCCATGGGGTTGCAGAGTCGGACATGACTGAGCGACTGAATTGAACTGAAGGGCATAACATAAACTGATTAAAATCAAATGGGTCTAAGACGATAGACAAATCAATTTCAGCTAAATCTTGATCCTCAATCTGCAAGCTAAATGACACACCCGGGGTGCCAGGACAGATCCAAGGCACTGTCAAAAGAGGAGGAGTGGGTGGTTCCCCTGTTGTTGGAACTGATCCTTCCGCTCATTAACATATGAAATCACCCTACTCACTAAAACTAACCACACCACATTCCCCAGCCACCGTGCTGGTCCTCTGTGATGGCCCACACTCTCGGAGTGTGTTTGTCTCTGAATCCGAACAAATTTACGTCTTACCTATTGCTGGGTCTCTCATGGAATTTTTTTTGAAATGAGACATCAGGAACCTGAGCTTCATTAGGTCCTGAAACCAAGCGCCGTGGATTTTGACCTGGCTCAAGTCCCGGTCGGACACGACTGAGTGACTAAGCATAGCACAGAGTCCCTGACATGTGAGTTTGAGTCCCAATCCTAGGTAAACAGTTTCAAACACAATTTCTGGAAGTGGAAAGATGATGACCTGCCCGATACTTCGTGAACAGTGGCATAAATGCAGAGAGGAGCTGAAGGGCGGGAGGAAGAAGAGGTGGGAAAAAGGTGCCTAGGAATCCCCTTCATAACTTGCGGAAAATCTGCTAAATGCCTGACCTGTGCTCACCGTTTTCATTGGCCTGATCCTTGGCATAAAGGAGGTTAAGGACAGAAGAACCTCCACCGGCTTGGGCAACCGCTACCAAGGCACAGCAGACAGCAGAGCCTTCGGGACACCCTGGGGCACCAACTGCCGCTCACCCGTTTGCCGGGGTTTCGAGGAAACAAGGAATGAGAGATTGTAAAGGAATTAAGGTTTTGTTAGCCATATGTCCTTCCAGCCATAGGAGCGAGAACTTCCTACCCCCACCAGAGGTCTTCTGGACTCTGAGACGGAGCCACCTCAGCTTCTGCGAGTTCATTTTTGCTGTCCCCATTTCCAGCACCCTGGGCTTCTTGTCCCTTCCCCTGTGCTGGGTTTTCCTCGCTTTCAACTTCCACCGTGGGAGTTTTTGCCGAGTTGGGCCTCTGCTCTGTTTGGCCTCTGCCTCGCAGGAGCCGAGCTGAGGTTGTTTCAGCCGGGTTAAATCCGAGTCATGGCACCGTATGTGTCGGGGAAGTTTGTAATTTCCTCGGTTATCTCTCCCTGCAGCAAAAATTTGAAGCAACGGACGGACCAGTGTTACAGCTCAGTGATACAGCTCAGATTTATTTGGCAAACAAAGGAAAATACGCCCTCTATGTGTGAGGGAGGGCTGACCCAAAAGATGCAGAGAGAATAGAAGCTCCCAGTCTTCCAGGCTTTCTCCTTTTATACACTCATCTCCTTCCCCTGAACCTGCCCTGTGTAAATTGGGCTAGCCAGGAGGGCTGTATGTTTTACCTGAGGTCCTCACTCCCGTCCGCTGACCTTCCTTTGTTCTCTGTTCACGGGCTTTTCCCTTCTTTGTCTTTTGGCCACCGCCATTCTGGACTCCTTTTCCCTATTCTAACTACCTGACAGGTCAGGACTGCTCAGAGGCACCGCCGTGTGCCAGGTGCCGCCTGGATGTTCGGGCCGCAGCAGCAAGCACACAGGGGAAGACTTCGGTCCTTGGGAGCCTGCTTTCTGCCGCGGAAGATGTCACAGACAGTGGGCAGGCTCAGGCAGGAGGCGGGAGGTGGGTCAGGAGGGGGACAGGCGGGCGAGATGAGAGGAGTGGGCAGGGTGCGCTGGGGGCGCTGCGGGCGTGGGGGCAGGCCCAGGGGAGCCGCGTGGCCTTCACACGCCTTGACCTGTCCGGGCCTTCGTTTCCTCATCTGAGAAGCAGGGGAGGACACGCTGGCTCCCCAGGTAGCCGCATGGCCTCTGGATGCCTTTCCATGGCTGGCTGCCTTGGGCACAGATGGGCCCGCGGGGCTGACTGTGGGATCCTGTGGCCCTGTGTTTTTTTCCCCAGGTGGTGTCTGTCACCCCCAGGCTGTGGTTTATGAGTAAATTTGAGACTCTTGTGTTTAAAAGTAATTTCTAGTTCCCAGGAAGCCTTCAAGGGGGTTGGCGCTTTATCTTGAAACACATAACAAAGCCTGGTGTGCAGATCTGCTGACTTTCCTTTTGTGTTCATTGGTGCGTTGGGGGTGTTTTCCAATGCACGAGGCCCCTTCCTCCCTGGCTCCCTGAGTTTTCTTCCAAGCTGCTCTCCCCAGGCACCCCCAGAGCCCTCTGCCCTGCTCCCCCTTGGATCCCCGCTGCCTTTGGTCCCCGCCCTCTCCAGGCGGCCGTCTGTGCCCTCACCCTGTGCCTCTGCCCGGGGACACCTGCCCCTTGCCATTGCTGTTGTTGTTTAGTCACCAAGTTTTGTCCGACTCTTTGCGACACCGTGGACTGTAGCCCGCCAGTTTCCTCTGTCCATGGGATTCTCCAGGCAATAATACTGGAGTGGGTTGCCGTTTCCTCCTGCAGGGGGTCTTCCCAAACCAGGGACTGGACATGCGTCTCTGGCTTGGTGGGTGAATTCTTTAACTTCTGACCCACCAGGGAAGACCTCCCCTCACTGAGCACTGTTCAGAGAGCCCCCCGCCCCCCACTGCCCTCCCAGCCCCCTCAGGCTGGCTGAGCCCCACTGCCTGTCTCCCGGCCTGCGCCCACGGGGCTGTAGGCACTGTCTCTCCCCAGAAGGTTAGCTCTTTGAGGGGAGCGACTTTTGCTTCTTTTGCTCTTTGCCGCACTCCCAGCATGCCTAGTGGTGGTAAACACTCAGTAGTGACTCTTTCTTAAGAGATGGAAGGAGTCACTCGCCCTGCACACCTGCCCAGGCTGGGGTCCACCCCGGTGGATATTCCAAGGCCCCGTGGCTGGTTCCAGCTCCAGTACTGGCTCAGACCTGGGGCAGGGGTGGGTGAGGACTGGCTGGGCCAGAGCTTCCTGCAGCCCCAGGCCAGCTCCCCACACCCTCCCTGGGGGGCCTCCTCTTCCTCCCGGCTGCACCTGCAGTCCTCCCTAAGCTGTGATGGGCCCTGCGGGGCTCCTGACCCCGAGTCTCGTCTCCTGAGGTCCAAGGGGTGGTCCTCCAGCTCGGCTGGGTGACAGCTGCCTGAGCTCTGGGCCCACCTACACTCGGGAGGAAAGAGGCTGCCTTTGCGAGCAGCTCCGGGGGCGCCAGACCAGGGGAGGGCAGAAGGGCGGCCTCAGCAGACAGCGACCAGCCCAGGCCTCACGGGGCTTTGCCCTCTGTTTTCTCATCACCTCCAGGTCACCAGCAAATTCAGCCAAACTTGCAGAGAAGCAGATGCCCCACTGGTCCCTCACCCTCTGGGAAGGCTCAAGCGTGCTGCCATAAACAGCAGTGGGCACCAGGTGCTGGGAACTTGTGAGATGCTCACCTTTTCAGTTCAGCTCGGTTCAGTCACTCAGTCGTGTCCGACTCTTTGAGACCCCATGGACTGCAGCATGCCAGGCCTCCCTGTCCATCACCAACTCCCGGAGTTCACTCAAACTCATGTCCATTGAGACAGTGACGCCATCCAACCATCTCATCCTCTGTCGTCCCCTTCTCCTGCCTTCAATCTTTCCCAGCATCAAGGACTTTTCCAATGAGTCAGTTCTTCGCATCAGGTGGCCAAAGTATTGGAATTTCAGCTTCAGCATCAGTCCTTCCAAAGAATATTCAGGACTGATCTCCTTTAGGATGGACTGGTTGGATCTTCTTGCAGTCCAAGGGACTCTCAAGAGTCTTCTCCAGCACCACAGTTCAAAAGCATCAATTCTTCAGCGATCAGCTTACTTCACAGTCCAACTCTCACATCCATACATGACCACTGGAAAAACCATAGCCTTGACTAGATGGACCTTTGTTGGCAAAGTAATGTCTCTGATTTTTAATATGCTGCCTAGGTTGGTCATAACTTTTCTTTCAAGGAGTAAACGTCTTTTAATTTCATGGCTGCAGTCACCATCTGCAGTGATTTTAGAGCACAAAAAATAAAGTCTGTCACTGTTTCCACTGTTTCCCCATCTATTTGCCAGGAAGTGATGGGACCGGCTGCCGTGATCTTAGTTTTCTGAACGTTGAGTTTTAGGCCAGCTTTTTACTCTCCTCTTTTACTTTTATCAAGAGACTCTTTAATTTTTCTTCGCTTTCTGCCTTAAGGGTGGTGTCATCTGCATATCTGAGGTTATTGACATTTCTCCTGGCAATCTTGATTCCAGCTTGTGCTTCCTCCAGCCCAGCATTTCTCATAATGTACTCTGCATATAAGTTAAATAAGCAGGGTGACAATATACAGCCTTGATGTACTCCTTTCCTGATTTGGAACCAGTCTGTTGTTCCATGCCCAGTTCTAACTGTTGCTTCTTGACCTGCACACAGGTTTCTCAAGAGGCAGGTCAGGTGGTCTGGTATTCCCACCTCTTTAAGAATTTTTCAGAGTTTGTTGTGATCCACACAGTCAAAGCCTATGGTGTAGTCAATAAAGCAGAAGTAGATGTTTTTCTGGAACTCTCTTGCTTTTTTGATGATCCAACGGATGTTGGCAATTTGATCTCTGGTTCCTCTGCCTTTTCTAAATCCAGCTTGAACATCTGGAATTTCACAGTTCACCTTCTTTCACATTACTTTAAAAGTTATTTACGGCTTCCCTGGTGGCTCAGTGGTTAAGAATCTGCCTGCCAATGGAGGGTACACAGGCTCCACACCTGATCCAGGAAGATCCCGCATGCCGTGGGGCAACTAGGCTCGTGCACCCTTACTGAGTCTGTGCTCCACAACCAGAGAAGCCGCTGCCATGAGAGGCCTGTGCACCCCAGCTCGAGAGGAGCTCCTGCTCTCTGGAGGCAGAGCAAGCCCGTAGGCAGCAACAAAGACCCAGCACAGCAAGAAATAAATATATAAATAATTTTTTAAAGAAGCTCAAACTCCAATACTATGGCCACCTGATGCGAAGAACTGACTCATTTGAAACGACCCGGATGCTGGGAAAGACTGAAGGCAAGAGAAGGGGACGACAGAGGATGAGATGGTTGGATGGCATCACTGACTCGATGTACATGAGTTTGAGCAAGCTCCAGGAGTTGATGATGGACAGGGAGGCCTGGTGTGCTGCAGTCCATGGGGTCGCAGAGAGTCGGACATGACTGAGCGACTGAACTGAATTGCACATTTATGTGAAGTGACTGGCTGGACCCCCGTCTCCACAGGTGCAGGGCTCACTGCTGTGTCCTCAGCTCTGCTTTGCTAGTAACTGGCGTGAGGAGGGCCGTTCTGTCACACAAGCTATATCGCAAATCCCGGCAATTATTTTGCCCACAAATCTTCCATTTGAGCAGGTGTGGAGGGGGCAGTCTACTTCTGCACCACTTGGAATCCGCTGGTGATTTGCAGCCTGGGGCCTGAAATTATCTGAGAGTTGGTGACTCACGCCTGGGAAGGATGCTGCCTCCAGCTGGGGTTACCAGCCAGGACACCCATGTGCAGCCTCCCCACGTGGCCAGGGCTTCCTCAGAACGAGGAAACTGGCTCCAGGGCAGAGAGTCCGGGAAAGAGAGCCAGGAGGAAGCCCTCTGTCTGTCGTGCCCTAGTCTGGAGAGTCACTCCACCTGACTCCCACGCCTGCTGTTTGTCAGGGCATCCCGAACACCCGCCGAGGTCCGAGGGGTGTCCTGGTGGAGAGCAGAGGGTTCTGGAAGACCACTCAGGACTGGACGTGCTGCTCTGGCCATTTCTGGAAAAAACTATCTGACATAAGGGGCTGCAAATGCCTTCAATGTCCTAGGAGAAAAATTACTCCTACCTAGAATTCTGTGGGAGAAGGACATGGCAACCCACTCCAGTACTCTTGCCTGGAAAATCCCAGGGACAGAGGAGCCTGGTGGGCTGCCGTCTGTGGGGTCGCACAGAGTTGGACACAACTGAAGCGACTTATTAGTAGTAGCAGCAGAATTCTGTACCCTGCCAACCTATCAGTCAGGTGATTGAAAGTGCGAGCTCTTGAAAGTTCACTCCTGTGACGGCCTCAGAAAGCCTCTAAAAGAACACTCCACCAAAACAGGGGAGGAGAGCAAGGGTGCAGAAGACACTGTCCTGCAGGGAAGAAGGAAGGCGAGTCCTGATGTGACGACTACCCGGGAGGCCATGAGATCAGCCAGATGACATCACTCCTGTGACGGTCTCAGAAAGCTTCTAAAAGAACACTCCACCAAAACAAGGGAGGGGAGCAAGGGTGCAGAAGACACTGTCCTGCAGGGAAGAAGGAAGGCAAGTCCTGAGGTGACGACTAACCGGGAGGCCACGAGATCATCCAGACGACGTAAGGGCAGGAGGGCGTGGTGTCCCGGGGCATCTGTGCAGGAAAACATGCACTCGGAAGGCGCTGACGTAGCAGCCTGTGCGTCTGTCACTAGGAAGTGATATTTAGAACCACTGTAGTGATGAGAGACCCGGGTTTGATCCCTGGGTTGGGAAGATCCCCTGGAGAAGGAAATGGTAACCCACTCCAGTATTCTTGCCTGGAGAATCCCATGGACGGAGAAGCCTGGTAGGCTACAGTCCACGGGGTCGCAGAGAGTCGGACACGACTGAGTGATGGAACGGAACAGAATGGAAGGTAGTGATGAGTGATCACACACAGAATGAAACAGATGACAAGGGGACTGATTGAATAAAACGGAGCTGGGACACAGGGTATGTACAGACCCTTCATATGTGGCCATGATCAAAGTGCAGATAGAGGAATCATAGACCTCAGTGTTTGGCAGGAATCCATTAGCCAAACAGGGGAAGATTGAAACTGAGCCTCTGACATACCACAGACACACACAGTTTCCAGCAGGATTAAAGACAAAAACGTGGAAGGCGTGTCTGTAAAGTCTTTAGAAAATGGAGATATTTGTCACACACATAACTGACCAGGGATGGTCGTGTGGTGTTTTAATTGCTAAGTCGTGTTGGACTCTTTGGGACCCCGTGGACTGTAGCCCACCAGGCTTCTCTGTTCATGGGATTTTCCAGGCAAGAATACTGGAGTGGGTTGCCATGCCCTCCTCCAGGGGATCTTCCCCACCCAGAGTTAGAAACCGAGTCTCCTGCATTGGCAGATGGATTCTTCACCACTGAGCCACCTGGGAAGCCCAAGGTTTGATGCTGTTGGTTTCAGAAGTGCTCACACGGTAAAGCATCTGGCAGACCTGGGTTCGATCCCTGGGTCACAAAGAGCCTCTGGAGAAGGAAATGGCGACCTACTCCAGTAGTCCAGTACTCTTGCCTGGAAAATCTCATGGACGGAGGAGCCTGGTAGGCTACAGTCCATGGGGTCGCAGAGTTTGACACGACTAAGTGACTTCACTCACTTTTCACTAAAGGGCCCAGCAGAGTTGGGGTAAAAACACCTTGGGTTAGAGTTTGGGGAGGAAGGGGTTTATTTAAACTGTGTTTCTGAAACAGGATTCTGAATAAATGAGGATTCCCGTGGAACCGGGGCTGGGGCAGGGCTGCAGGTTTCCCGACCAGGTGTAAATCATCAGGCAGGTTGGAGGGGGAGGGTGTTTGCCTGTGCGCACAGGGGCCGCATAGACTTTGATGTCCACACCCCCGTCCCCCTACCCACGCCCCTCGCGGCGGTCTGCAGCAGTTCAGGAAGGGGCCCTGGGGTCCCCAGCAGGACTCAGTGCCCGGAGGTGGCTGCGGCCTCGTCCGCGGGTCCGCAGAACAGCGACCTGGACTCTGCCGCGCGCTCGCCCGGCCACAAGGTCGCCGTTTGCGCCTGACGTCGTGGGCCCTCTGGGTAGTTTGTTTACCGTCCTGCGTCACCGGGAAACGTCCGCCGCGGCCAGGGACAAAAGGTTCTTCCCTGGTGAGTCCCGCCGGACAGAGGGCGTTCGGGGGCGGCGCGCACATCGCCTTCGGGCGCCGCCAGGTGGCCTGTTGGACCA
The DNA here is from genome assembly GCF_049115385.1 of Moschus berezovskii. Classification (NCBI taxonomy): domain Eukaryota; kingdom Metazoa; phylum Chordata; class Mammalia; order Artiodactyla; family Moschidae; genus Moschus; species Moschus berezovskii. Next base: position 806,954 of record NC_142483.1, read on the forward strand.
CCGCGCGCAGCCGCCGCTCTGCCCGCCTGCCCCAGCGTCCTCTGGTCCAGGGAACAAATCTGATCCCGGGAGCGATGACAGACCCCCCATCACAGCGGGAACGACATGCCAACCCTCCCTGACCTGGCGGGCAGTTCCCACCCGCCCCCCCCCCCACTGCCTTCACCACCGCGCACTCTGCACCGCAGCCGCGCAGGGTCACTCCCGTTCCCTAGGCTCCGCGGCATCCCTGCTCCCCCAGGGCCCTCCCAGGACCCTGTTTAGACCCTAGGCATCCTAGAACCCGGCCCAGACTCCTACCCTGGGCTCTGACACTTTGCCTATAGCTCTCTGAACACATTCTCCTGCAGCCAAATGTGGATGCCAAAAGCCGCCCTGTTTTCTCCCCAGGTGCCAATCAAATTACCTGCCCATTGGCGCTGTCAGGCAAGCAATCCGATGACAGTGAGGGAAAGAGCAGGCCAGACCCAAGCACTGCCCGGACAGGTGAGGACCCTGGGGTGGGAGGAGACTGAGGGGCAGGTGAAATGCTTCATACTCCCTTCCAGGGCCTGGTGGCCTCCCTGGATGGGCCCACAGTAGTGTGGACCACAGCAGGACTGAAGCCAGGTGGTCCCGCGTGGCAGGCCAGCGAGGTGGAAGCCGTGCACAGGGTCCGTATGGCCCACGAGAGCCGTGGCTCACCGCTAGGCAGACTTTCTCCTCGTCCTGCAACCTCTGAACCTGAAAGGAGAAAGGGAAATCCAGATGCAAGTGGCCGGGGCAGGCAGGCATCTGAGCGCCGCGGCGCCCGTCCAGCCCCGGTGGGAGTTGCCGAGAGCGCTCCCTGCCGGCGGCGGGGCTGCTCTTTCCCGCTTCCACTGTCAGCCTCCAGGCTCCCGGGGCAGCCACGGAGGCGTCCCACGTGCTCCACGTCCATTCTGCAGGAGAAGATCGGCACCCGGGGGAGGGGTTCTAAACTCACACGGGCCCAGACATCAGGACCCCTGAGGCCGAGAAGCACAGGGAGGGACCCTGCCTGGCTGAGAACACGCAGCGTCCATCCCCAGCTGCAGACCCCCTAACCTGGCCCTCCCCAGCCGCCTGGGCACCGTGTCTCCCCAGGCAGGGGCGGTGGTTGGGGTGGAGGAGGCACAGGGGTGGTCATACGCTGGGCTGTGCAGTCAGACGGCCCAGATTTGAGTCCCAGTTCTGCCTCATGGTCTGTGGTCGTGGGCAAACACCTTCCTGTCTGTCAGCTTCCTTGTGGAGATGACGACCACCTTGCTGGGGTGCCCTGCAGACCTCCAGTCAGGACACCCCTCCGGCCACACTATGACGCAGGACACCCCTCCAGCCACACTATGACGGAGGCAGACTGGCATCCTGAGCTAGGTACTGGGTTCTGTGCTATCACACAGCATCTCTCCCAGGTGTTCTTATGTCCCACTTTTTAGGTGGAGAAATTGAGACCTACAGCACTAAAGTAAATTGTCCGATGTCACACAGCCAGAGAGGGTCAGCATGGACCCAACCTGGCCTGATGCCACAGCCTGTCCCCTTGGCCACCAAGGTCTCCTGTCTCTGAGCAGTGGGTGGGGGTCAGGCTCTCATCTGGAAAACAGAAGCTCCGGGAGTTTCCAGGAGAGGAAGTTGAATATAGGAAATTTGTTACACATGTGAGGGAAGTAACTAGATGCCGAAATGGGAATGAGTGGTGGGGCCATGGGAAATTAGCCAGGGCTCCTGGCCAGGCTGGAACCACGCAGGCCTGCCTAGGAGGCCACAGCTGAGGAGCCCTTGAAAGCAGAGGGAGGGGACAGATGCTCTGGCTCCAGTGTGTCCCCACCCCCCAGCCTCTCCCCCGCCAGACCCCTCGGGCACCAGAGGAGCCAGGGCTACGCAGTGTTGGCGGAAGGTCCTGGAGGATGTGGGCCGTGACGGGACAGAGCAGCAGGATGCCCTGTTCCAGGGGTGTCTCCCAAGAGGTCAGCCCCGAACTGAGTCTTGAGAAATGTAGTGAAACCAAGCAGGACCCTCTGGGGCCCTCCTGGGACAGACCTCCCCACTCGTGTCATCCACCTGCCTCTTGTCTGTAGAAAGACGTTAGCCAAAGAATAAATGTGATCAGAGAAATGAGAAAACCCAGAGAGAAAGGAAAGCAGTCACGTGAGACAAAATAGTAAGAGGCTAGTCATTAAACTAAGCGCAGCACAAAGTCAGGGACCTTTAGATCTTCCCAGGAACTGTAGACAATACTTTGAGCCCCACCCCTTGAGCTGTTTTGCAGACACCGAAACCCCTGCCCGATGGGAGAACTTAACTGTGTGCTGCCCACAAGATGTGGACCCCAGACCGGATGGAACCAAAAGGTTGGTGATGCTGACCCCTGGTTGCCTCACAATCAGAAGACTGTCCATGCGCTGATCATGGCCCCTGCAACCCTCTGCCCTGGCATAGCCCTCTCCTACGTGATCTCCAAGCAAAACCCAGGGAGTGAGGAGTTGTCTTTTGGACATAAGTCCACCTTCTACGCAAGACTGCAGTTTCCCCAATAAAACCATCTTTCCTGTTACCTAACACTTGTCTCTCGGTATTGATTTCTTGATCAACCTGCAGCTGAACCTGAGTTTGCTAACAGTAGGAGTTTGACATCAGAATAAAGGTCATTCCAAAAACGGGATGAATAGAAGCCCAGGCACAGAGTCGGTTTTGTAGGAGTGACCTGAGACCTGCTGCCATGGAAACATACCAGCTCCTGTCCTGCTGGACCACCTGTGCCTCTGACAATGCCCGCCCCCCCACCCCGGGCTGGGGACCCCTTCTTAGGAGCCCCCACTTCCTTCCTGCCTCTCTTGCAGTCAGGGTGGAGGGGGGACCCTCAGGCTCCTGCCTATCAGCCATGGAGGCAGGCAGGTGACCCAGGTTCTGCAGGTCAGAAACACACATCAGGACCCGCTCATGGCCAGGGTCACACCTGCTGCCCGCTTTGGGCTCATTCCTGACACCACCATCTGGGGGTGGCTGGCTCCCACCCACTGCAGACTCAGGGAGCCCCCCTGCCCTTTCCGTTTTTAATTGGCTACTGTTGATTTCTGTATCTATTCTCAAGAACTGTGTCACAGCTTCTTTCAGGAGGAAATCAGCTCACATGTTGTTAACAAGGGGTTGGCTTTTCTCCTTTTGAGATGGATATTTTCCAGACTCCTCAAGTCTAGTTAGAGAACTCACGGTGCTTGAGATGAACCCTCTCAGAACCGTGTGCTTTCCTACTCAGTCACTGGTCACACAGCTTGGACTATAGACTGTGGACCCCAGGGAGGCAGGGCTACAGGCTCAGGCTGGCAGCTGGATCATTGGGACTGTAAGAGTCTCCCCACTTTGGGCAGACCCAGAACAGACCAAAGAACTGCTCCTGCCTCGGGCAGAGCCGGGAGTTGCTGGGACTCACTGGCTCCGCAGAACTGTCCTGCAGACTGTCCAGAGGCCCCCAGTGGCCCCTAAATGCCTTATGTGTGTTAGTCACTCAGCCGAGTCCTGTTGTTTTCGGCCCCATGGACTGTAGCTTGCCAGAGTACCCTGTCCAAGGGATTGTCTAGGCAAGAATACTGCAGCGGGTAGCCACTCCCTTCTCCAGCGGATCTCCCCCACGCAGGGATGGAACCCAGGTCTACCTGCACTGCAGGCGGACTCTACGTCTGAGCCACCCTTGTCAATCTATAAGTCCCCGAGATGAGATGTGTGGGCAGAACTGGTGGCCATGGTCACATCTCAAGAAGGGGTCTCCTGCTGTTTTGGGGGATAGGGGACCTTGCAGGGGTTGGGGGGTTGGGGTGGGGGGAGTGAGTCGGCGATCTAGCGTGGACCCCTCCCTGCTTACTGACAGGTGTGCCACCCTGCCTTCATCACGCGTCCTACGCAGCCTGTGGAGCGGCGGATCTCCATCCGAGTCAGCACTGAAGTCACCTTCGCCGGGTGGGCTTGTCGGCGCCCAGATCGCCGGGTCCGCCGCCCGGGTCCTGCAGAATGTTTGCTTCTGTAACTAGTTCCCAGCACGTGGGATGCTGCGGCCCGGGAACACGATTGTCAGAGCCGCCCCTCTAGACTGTAAGGTTGCTCGGCAGGAAGAGGCAGGTAGGTGCTGCAGGTGAAAAAATCAATCAGGAGAATGACGGAAAGGGCAAGAGGGGTGCAGACCAGGAAGGAAGCCCGCGCACGCTGGGCGGGACGAGTCCGCTTCCAGCGCAGCCCCCCTGCGGCGCGGGCGCGGCGGGAAGGCCGGAGCCTTTGTGATGTCACAGCCCCGCCCACCGGGAGAATGGTTGCCATGGCGACGTAAACCAAAGGCCTGGGCTCGCGGAGCCCGGGGGCAGCAACTCAGAGGCTTCGGAGCGAGCGCCGGCGTGCGGAGCCGGTGGGTGCGCTCGGGGCCTGGGCGGGAGACACGGGTGGGGTCGGGGCGGACACCTCGCGCGCCCTTCCAAGCCCCTGTCGCAAGGCTCCCTGCTCCTTCTCATCGCATAGCCAGCCGTCTAGCAACCCCTCTTCCCTCCAGGCCCATGCACCCTCGCCACACGCCCGGACGGGCCAGAGTGGGTGTGGGGAGGCCCGGCCCTGCTACAAGCCGAGTACCCCGATTCCTTTCGTGGAGGCTGCAGCAAGCATGCGGCTGGAAGGGTGCAAGCTTTGGAGTCAAGGACTCTCGGGCAGGAGTCCCAGCCTCGGCCCTTCCTGTCTGTGTGACTTTGGACAGTTTGCCACTTTGTTTCCTCCTCTGCAGAATGCAGACTAGCTCCGCAAATAGTGAAAATAAGCGCCACGTTTGGGCGGAACGCTTGATGAGCCGCCAGTGAGTGCCTCCCCCAGTCCTCAGGGAGCTTACATTCTGGGGGAATTAGGTAATCGACCGTCGTTAAAGGGATCCACAGCTCTTGGACACTGGTTAAAGGGAAGAGGATGGGGTGGTGGGAAGATGCTTCTGGGGAGGGGAGGGCCTGAGCGCTGGGCGAGGGTGGGAGGGGCCGAGGCTCGGGCTGGCGGTGGGTGGGCGGCTCTGCGGGCAGCACCAGCCCTGGGCTGCTGGAAGCACGCGGGGCAGAGGAGGGAGGCGCTGCGGGTCGGAGCTGCAAGTGTCCTCCTGGTGAGCTTTGGGCAGGTGCCCGCTGTTCTCAGCGGTCGTCGGCGGAGGGCGGGCTGCGGGCTGCGGGCTGCGGGCTGGACCCACCCGCCTCAGACCCTGTCTCTCCCCAGGCCGGGAGTCTCCTCGAGCCGATGTCAGGTTTCTCAGTGCACGCTTCCTCCTCGGCGCCGATGTCGGAGATCCTGCCTCCTATGGTCTCCAAGAGCGTCACTTTCAACAGTAAGTGCCGGGCTGGGAGGGCTTGCGCAGCGTCAGAGGCAGCCTTAGGGGACCTGGGGCGGCGGGTTCAAGTTGGAGTCGAGGCGACAGCGATTCTAAGCCAGGCGACGGACCGGAAATCACAGGCTTTGCCAACTCCCCTAGAAACTCCATGCTGTAATCCCTAGGGCTGCTCTAGCCAAACCCCACCCCAGCCTGGGGCTTAACCCCCAGAGTTTATTGTTTCACAGCTGGCGGGACCTCGAGTCCCGGGCAGGGATGCTTCCATTCTGAGGCAGGAGGGGACCCTGCGCCCTGTGCGCGCGCAGCTTCCGGTGGTGTGCTGCCGCCCTCTGGTGGTGATCGGCAGAAGCGCCGCCTTGGTCTCTGCCTCACCTTCACTCCATCCTCGAGTTCGACGTGTGTGTCCGTTATTTCCCCTTCTTGTTAAGGCTGTGCACACTCGCCCGGCGTGACCTCACCAGAGTTACATCTGCAGCCACTCTCTTTTCAAGCAGGGTTGCATGCTATGGTTCCGGGCGTTGGGACTTCAGATCTTCAAAAGCATTCATTTGAGGGGGGAACACAGCTCACCCCAAGACAGGCCTCGAGGAGGATGCTGCAGTGGAGGTGGGGCTCGCTCAGCCTTCCTGCAGCCTCAGCTGCTGGCCAGCCCCCCGCGCTGGAGGCCCGCACCTCCTCCCCGGGCTCCCGCTGAGTGGCCCCGGGCGTGGCTGCGGGGCTGAGGGGCAGAACTGGCCACACACCCTCTGCTTTGGTTTACTGTTCCTGAGCTTCCGATTCCAAAGGGCATTGAGAGCCCCCGTGTGAAACTCCGCCTTCCTGGAGGCTCCGCTGTGTTCTCTCTCCCTCCAAGCTTGACGCCCGCCGTGCTCACACGTTGCACACATCCACACAAATCCAGCCTGTCCTTTTCTCACACCAATGGCCACACAACAGAAACGCTCCCTGTGCCTTCTTCCCCATCAACCCAGATGCTGTGCAGACTGCTGCCTATCAAACCCTGAGCTCCTGTAAACCCAGTGCTTCCAGCAAAGGCGCTTCCACTTGTGCGGGCACCAGTCTCTGTTGACGGCTGCTGTCCATGGCTGTCCCTCTTACACTGTGTGCTTTACGCCCTCCCTCTTTCTCATCCGCTCTGCTCCGGAGTAAACTGAAAAATGCAGAAAGGTTGAACTGGGGTTCCCAGAAAAAAGATAGCTTTGAAATGTTTACAGATAACAAAATAACTCTAAATGCGCTCACACAGAACGATGCAACATAATGGTGCTGTTGACGGAAACAGTATTCACAACCTACAAGTTCGGAATTATGTTTCATTCCCTGGGGATACTTGGGCTTCCTCGTGGTAGAGAACCGCCTGCTAACGCAGGAGACTCAGGAGGTGCGGGTTCAGTCCCTGAGTTCAGAAGATCCCCTGGAGTAGGAAATGGCGGCTCACTCCAATAGACTCGCCTGGGGAGTTTCATGGACAGAGGAGCCTGGCACGCTACAGCCCACGGGGACGCAAAGAGTCAGACCTGACTGAGCACACAGAAAATTTATGTAAAGAACCGCCTGCTAACGCAGGAGACTCAGGAGGTGCGGGTTCAGCCCCTGAGTTCGGAAGATCACCTGGAGTAGGAAACGGCAGCTCACTCCAATAGACTCGCCTGGGAAGTTTCATGGACAGAGGAGCCTGGCAGGCTACAGCCCACGAGGACGCAAAGACTCAGACCTGACTGAGCACACACAAAAGTTGAGTTATGTTTTGCTCAGTGTGAATTTGTAGGACTTCGCGCCTGGGAGAAACAGTGAGAACTGCGACAAGCAGGGGAGGGAGGAGGCGGGCTGCAGAAGTCCTGCAGGTTGGGCGCAGGTTAGGGAGCCCTGACAGCCAAAGGTTAGTGTTAATGAAAGAAACCGGAGAGCCCGGGTTAGGGAAGTTAGCGCTTCAAGTGTGGGGAGATGCAAGAGTCTGGGCTCGCTGAAATCATTCCTTTCACGTGCCTGCCGCCTCCCTGGGGCCAGTGTCCTTCCTTTTCCATTGGCACTGGCGCCCTGGGATCACAGGTATTGTTCTCCTTCCTGGGTGCCCTGGAGGGCAGGAGTCACTTCAGACTGTGACTTCCTTGTTTATTGATGTGGCGGAAAATACTCCATTCTCAGAGGGGAGGGTGTTCTGGGCCATGAGCTGGGGATGAGGTGAGGTGCTGGAGGAAGAGACAGAGGCCACTGTGGGCCCGTGTGTGGGGCCCTGTGGGCAAGGGGAGGGCCGTTTGGCTCTGCTGGGATGATGGAGACAGCCCAGGTCTAGAGTGTGTGACTGGGCACCATTCCTCCCACCTTGAGCGGGAATCGGGGGGAGAAATGGCCACAGCTCCATCGAGACATGGCTAGTCCGTGCCCTGGCGTTGAGGGCAGAGGACCTCGGTGGGGAGCTTGGCCTGGCAGAGGGGCTGGGCACACCAGAGTGGAACCCAGGTTTCCCAGGCAGGGCTGGTGGGGGCAGGGCTGCAGCACCCCTACTTCTGGGAGACTCGGCCTGTGGCTGGTCCCCCTGTCTCTGGGGGCTCCTGACATCCAGGCCAGAACCCGCCTGAGCCTCTTGGGTCCAGGGGTGGATTGGGAGGGAGTGATCACTGAGTGGATGGTGGTATCTCCCGAAGGCGAGACTGGGCAGGGCGAGGGGTCATTCCTGGTGAAGGAAGCTCACTGCCAGGGTCTAACCTGAGCAGGCTGGTCGGGGGCGGGGTGTGCTCCCCCATGTCTGCACCTGCGCGCTGGGGATGCTCCCGCCCCGCATGTAGGCGTCCCTTCCCCCATCCACCGCTGACTGTAGGGGTGGGGCTGGATGCAGTCCTTTAATTTGGTGATTTAGGGTTAGGGTTAGGTCCCTTCCCCCATCCACTGCTGACTGTAGGGGTGGGGCTGGATGCGGTTAGGGTTAGGGTTAGGGTTAGGTCCCTTCCATCCACTGCTGACTGTAGGGGTGGGGCTGGATGCGGTCCTTTAATTTGGTGATTTAGGGAACATGGTTTTAAGTGACCCAGCCTTAGTCTGGGGAGCTGCAGAACCGGGCTGTCCGAAGCCCGGGCTGGCGGCTGCCTGTGGGCGCGCCTGCTCTGTACCTGGCACTGTGCTGGAGTGCAGAGGTCAAGGGCACAGATTCAGGCCTGCTCTCAGAGGGTTTGGGGCAGCGTGACCTGCTGCTCTCCTCTCTGCTTCTCGGACAGACCAGGCAGTCCCTGCACAGAGTGCCCCCCCACCCCCGCACGAGCTTACTCAGTGAGCCACCTCCCCGCTCCATCATCCAGGGCTTTCCTGGGGCGCCCACACCTTCCCCACCCTCCTTCCCCAGCTTTATCTTCTAGTCGCCCTGGCCCCTTCCCCCCGCAGTTAGACTGTCATCTGCCTGAGGGCTGGGGGCTCTCTGTTTGCCTGTAAGGCTGCTGTCTTTTCCAAAACCCCAAAGCTCACAATGAAATTCTGTTAGGCTGCAAGCTTTCCCCGGCAATGGCAAGCCACTCCAGTACTCTTGCCTAGAAAACCCCATGGATGGAGGAGCCTGGTGGGCTGCAGTCCGTGGGGTTGCTAAGGGTCGGACACGACTGAGCGACTTAACTTTCACTTTTCACTTTCACACATTGGAGAAGGAAATGGCAACCCACTCCAGTGTTCTTGCCTGGAGAATCCCAGAGATGGCGGAGCCTGGTCAGCTGCCGTCTATGGGGTCACACAGAGTCGGACATGACTGAAGTGACTTAGCAGCAGCAACAAGCTTTCCCCAAGGGTCAGGACCTTCCACCACTGCTTTCCAATGCCACGCTGAGTTCAGCTAGAGCGTTTAGACGGGGACGGAAGAAGCAGATCACAGATGACGTGATCCTGTATGTGGAGAAGCCCTGAGGAAGCTCTGTGTGCTCATTAATGAATGCAGCAGCACAGGAGAACACAAGGTCAATACTCAAACGTGAGTTGTGTTTCCATATTCCAGCCATGAACAGTCCAACTTGGGAGCTAAGGGGCAGTTCCATTCAGGATGGCACTGAATAGAATGGATATCCAGGAAAGGGGTGATGTCGTGGGCGATGACCAAGCACGAAGACCCGGGAGTGAGTCTCTCCACCAAAACGACTCTCCAGCAGGCAGGCGCTGTCAGAACCTGGGACAGGACCTCCCCAGCTTCCAGGAGAGAAGTTAATGCCGAGGCGGGGGGATTTCGGGGGATTCTGGCATTTTGTGGTGTGGCTACCAGCCTCCAGCCTCCGGTCCAGCAGCAGTGGGAGGGCGGCCTGAGTTCCTGGCGTGGCTTGCTGGTGCCAGTGTAGCAGGAAGAAGTCAGTTCTGACTCCATGTTGGAACTGTTTGTTTGACTCACTTTCTGTCACTTTTGCTATCATAATCATACAGAACGGCCTGCCTCAGAGAATCCTGCCCCTCTGCCTGACTGTTAAGTGCCTTTGTTCAGAACTCTGTCCACCTATGGATGACACACCCCCCTGCCTGGGGCTTGCCATTCTAGGAGATGTTTGCAAGATTGATGGCCTGTTCACGTTGCTTCCTCATCTCCTGCCGTCTCTGATCTATGAGAGAACCGGCGTCCAGACCCCATTGTGTTGTTCATTCACTGAATTATGTCCGACTGTCTGCAACCCCATGGACTGCAGCACGCCAGGCCTCCCTGTCCATCACTGGTTCCCAGAGTTCGCTCAAACTCACGTCCATCGAGTGGGTGATGCCATCCAACAATCTCAACCTCTGCCATCCCCTTCTCCTCCTGCCTTCCCAGCATCAGGGTCTTCTCGAGAGCCCACGAGATGGTTATTTTGAGGCGCTAGCTACCGTCTCCTCGATCTGCCAGCTCCCTGATTCAAGTCTCTCGTCTCTCAGTTTCACTGGGCTCTTGTGCGGCGAGCAGAGCTAGTTGCACTTGGAAACACCAGGGTGGACAGCAAGGATCGTCCTCCAAGTTGGGCTGTCTGCTTGCTGAAGGGCCACACAGAGGCTGCAGCCACTTCCCTGCCACGTCTTGGTGGGAGTTTAGAAACGGGACCCCTTCTCTTGCTTTGGAGCCAGAGTCTTAGGAAATCTTTTCTTACAAATTTTATTTATTGATTTATTTTTGGAGAAAACCCAACCCAGATAGCAGCCCCAACGAGGAGCACAGACCCACGCCTTTCTCCTGTGGCACTTGGGTCATGGGAGTTTCTGGAGGGCAGGAGTGCCCAGGGGCTTGGGGCAGAGGGGCGTCGCACCTGTGCTGTCCGAGCCCACCTCCCGTGTCTCAGTTTCCTCGGTTACCGAGAAGCAGCAGCATCTCCCAAGTCTTGTGGGGACCGCTCCAGAGCTGACCCAGGGAGGCCTGGGTGGGGTGAGCTCCTGCTGTCCTGGACAGGCGGGCATGGGGGAGGTGCTGGGACGAACCCAGATGAAGGTAGGGCGTGTGGACAAGCACCATGGCGGCGAGAAAGTCACCTCGAGGAGGGACCAGGAGCCTGCACAGCGGGCTGGGCTCAGGGCTCAGGGCCGGGGGGCCGTGGGGGCTGCTGCGGACAGGCTCTGCGCGGAGGAGGAGGGCCTGGCTGCGCATCTGGGGACGTGCGAGGCACCGATGTGGCTGAGCTCCAGGCTTCTATAGGGCCCCTGGGGGATGTGTGGTGAGTTGTGGAGCGTTGAGGGAATCCATTGCTGATGTGGGGTCATCTCCACAGACCCCGTGACTGGCGGGTGACGGCAGCCACCCACCTGCTCTCGCTTTGTTGCCTGCCCGCCTCAGGAGGCACCGTGGTGTCAGCCAACAGGGGAACGGCAGGGAAGGGTCTCCGCGTCTTCTGCTGCACCCCTGGAGGCCTGAGGAGGCTCCTAGCAGAAGGGTTGGCTGGGCAGGTGTCAGAGGCTCAGAGCCTGTGGCCTCTGTGAAAAACCATCCTGCTCTGTCCATAGGAGCAAAGGGGAGGGGTGCCCAGCGGGAGTCACAAGCTGCCGTCATGGGTCAGGCACGTGCGCTGGAACTTTTGTGGCCCGTTTTTTGCTCAGTCCTCAAAACTTCCTGGCAAAGTCAGTATAATCATCGCAGGTGTGGGAGCTAAGGGTCATCTGGCAGGTGAGACCCCAGGGCTGGAGCCTCTGAAGTCTCCCTGGCCTGATGCCATGTGCACAGCTCTCACAAGCTGCTGAGTCTTTTGCTGTAGCTGTCACTTTGTGTCTCCCCAGAGCATGGCCCAGAATCTATGGACAATAGTTCTTCAGTCACTGAAGAAAAGAAGCAGCATGCGAAAAAAGGCAAAGGTAATTCTGGACCTGGGAGTGCACGTCCCATCAGTGGGAGGCAAGTGCTCACCCTCAGGCCCCAGATGTCCTCAGATGTAGCTTCTGGTGGGAAGGACAGTGAGAAAAGGTTCTGTTTCATTAGAAATTGCATTACTGAAACCTGTGGGGTCGCTACTAGTTGGACACAACTGAGCGACTTCACTTTCACTTTTCACTTTCACACATTGGAGAAGGAAATGGCAACCCACTCCAGTGTTCTTGCCTGGAGAATCCCAGGGACGGGGGAGCCTGGTTGGCTGCCGTCTATGGGGTCACACAGAGTCGGACACGACTGAAGTGACTTAGCAGCAGCAGCAAGCAACAAAGTAGGATTTAGTTTTCCTCCAGTAATGTGTGGGAGGCAGGCCAGGGCTCTGTGAGCTCTACCAGAAGCAGTCCTACAAAATCTTCCAGGTGACCAGGTTCTAAGTCTTTCTGCTACACCATCTTTACTTTCGGGTCTTTCAACCACAAGGTTGTTGCCTGGTCAAAAAATGGCTGTGGCAGCTCCAGCCATCACATCTGCTTCCAGACAGGGAGAAGGAGGAAAGGGAAAGGCTAACTCAGCCATCCGTGGGAAAAGATCTTCCCCAGAAGCCCCACCAACAGTTTCTTGCCACACTCCATCTGTTGTGGGGCCATCAGTATCTGCAAGGGAAGCTGAGAAATGTAGCTTTTCAGTGAGTCGCAAGGTCACTGCCTGTTAGGAGATAGAAAGGGATGCATCTGGCAGCACATGCCTTGTCCTCTGGGCCCTGCTGTGTCCTCCATGCCTTGGCTTCCTGGACTCCCTCCTGGTTCCTTGGCTGTCCCCACCCCCAGCCCGGCCCCACAAGCCAGTCTGCTCCTCCTGCAGAAGTGTGCAGCTCTGAGCATGTTGCCTGAGCCTGTCCTCTGGCCAAGCTCCCAACCCTGGGGCTGGGCTTCCCCGTCCACCCTGCCCACGCCCACTTCCTCCTGCTGTTACTTATCAAAACCCAAACCTGCCTAGAAGTAGAGACTGGAGGTCAGTGAACTCGTGTGCTCATCACCAGATCGGAAGCAGACGAGATTTAGCCATGTTTGTTTCACCTGTCCTTCTTCTTTCTTTTTTTCTCTTTGGCAGAATATTTTACTGTTTCAAAATTTGTTGTTTCTTTTGAAGTGTAGTTGATTTACTCTGTTGTGCTATATAGCAAAGTGACTCAGCTATACACATATATACATTCTTTTTTATATTCTTTTCCATTATGGTTTATCCCAGGATATTGACTATCTGTGCTGTACAGTGAAAGTGTTACTCAGTCATATCTGACTCTTTGCGACCCCATGGGCTGTAGCCCGCCAGGCTCCTCTGCCCATGGGATTCTCCAGGGAAGAATACTGGAGTAGGTTGCCATTGCCTCCTCCAGGGGATTTTCCTGACCCGGGGATCGAACCTGCGTCGCTTATATCTCCTGCATTGTAAGGTGGGTTCTGTACCACTCGTGCCACCTGGGAAGCCCTGTTTTGGCTGCACTGGGCTTTAGCTGGGCACACGAGAGCTTTTTCTTCATTGTGCATGCGGGGTCTCTAGTTGGCAGCGTGTGAACCCTCAGTTGCGGCGTGTGGGATCTGGTTCCCTGACCAGGGGTCAGACCTGGGCCCCCTCCATTGGCAGCACAGAGACTTAGCCGCTGGACCCCAGGGAGGCCCCTGTGGCGAATGTGAGGCGCCGCGTCTGAGGGACGGCGTGAGGTGTCTGTCTTTTTCTCTCTGACTTCACTTCTGTGATCATCGCTGGTTGCATCCACGTCTGAGGGAGAGCGTAAGGTGTCTGTCTTTTTCTTTCTGACTTCACTTCCTGTGATAATCGCTGGTTGCATCCACGTCTAAGGGATAGCATAAGGTGTCTGTCTTTTTCTTTCTGACTTCACTTCCTGTGATCATCGCTGGTTGCATCCACGTTGCTACAGATGCTGCCAGGATAAACTCCAGACATTATTTCATTCCTCCAGTGTGCATTTTTCAAATATCAGGACCTTTCTCATGCCCAGCAGCAGATAACCAGGCCATCGTCAGACTTTCCCGGTTGTCTCAGGAACGTCTTCCCACAGAAGACTTGTTCTCCTCCAGAGTCAGTTGAGATCTGAGCACCTTCAGTCTTGTCTAACCGAGCAGAGCAGCCTCCGTGCCCTTTCGCCCTCTGTGCTTGCCTGGTGGGGACGTGGTCTTACTAACCCTACAGCATGACCCTGTGGTGAGCACGTCTGTTCACTTCCTGGAGGTGTCACTGAGGCTGTCTGTGGGTCCTGCATTTCCTCTGGCTCAGCGTTAACCAGGGTGCCTGAGAGAACCTGTGTCTGCCTGTGTGTGCACACACCCCTTCCCGGTGGGCTGTGTGCCTTCAGCTGCCTCCCTGGGAGCCACCTGGGAGCCCTGGGTTCAGCCTGATCCCGCATTGCCGACCCCAGCTGTTCACCCACCAGTTTCTTCTACCCATGATGCTTGCATTGAGCTGAGCATGACATTAAGGGCCAGGGCCCTGCATTGTGGCTTGTCTGTCTGTCTTCACTGAGGTACCATTCCTGTGACATTAAGGGCCAGGGGCCTGCATTGTGGCTTGTCTGTCTGTCTTCACTGAGGTACCATTCCGATGCAGTGCAATGACAAACCTCCAGGTTACAGTTTTATCCATTTTGATAAATGTGTACAACTCTGTGTACAGCCTCCACCCCGTTTGCCATCTAGAACGTTTCCCTCCTTTCTCCCGAGGATGGATGATGGTCTGCTGTCCCCATCAGTTCAGTTCAGTTCAGTCACTCAGTCGTGTCCGACTCTTCACAACCCCATGGACTGCAGCACACCAGGCTTCCCTGTCCATCACCAACTCCTGGAGTTTACTTAAACTTACGTCCATTGAACTGGTGATGCCATCCAACCATCCCATCCTCTCTTGTTGCCTTCTCCTCCCACCTTCAATCTTTCCCAGCATCAGGGTCTTTTCAGATGAGTCAGTTCTTCGCAGCAGGTGGCCAAAGTATTAGTTTCAGCTTCAGCATCAGTCCTTCCAATAAATATTCAGGACTAAATTCCTTAAGGATGGACTGGTTGGATCTCCTTGCAGTCCAAGGGACTCTCAAGAGTCTTCTCCAGCACCACAGTTCAGAACCATCCATTCTTCCATGCTCAGATTCCTTTATAGTCCAGCTCTCACACCCGTACATGACCACTGGAAAAGCCACAGCCTGCCTGCCACCGGCCGGCTGCTGGGCACCTTTATAGTCCAGCTCTCACATCCACACGTGACCACTGGAAAAGCCACAGCCTGCCTGCCACCGGCCGGCTGCCGGGCACCCTTGGAGCCCCTGACGCTCCCCTTCTGTCCTTGTTCATCCCCCCACTGGGGACGGGGCTTCGCTGGCGGCAGGAGCTCCCCTCCCTTCAGCCCCCAGAGCACAGGTCCTGTCGCTCATCCCCTCCCTTCCTTCTTTCGTCCTGCTGGCCGCGTGGGACCCTTTTAGGTGTCTAAGGGCCTGGCTGGTCCAGCGGGTGCTCTGTGACAACCCTTCCTTGCACACGTGCATCGCCGATGCGTTTGTGGGGAGAGATGGGCTCCGCGTCCTCCTGCTCGTCCACCATCTGCTGTTCTGAGGCTGTTCCCCCCGCGCGTACCAGGAGGACTGGAACTGCTGCTGGGATGTTAAACTTTAGAAGTTGTCACTGAACATCTACCAGAATGACTGTACAAGCTCACAGCCCACCACCAGGTGTGAGGGCTCCGGTCACTTCGCGCCGCTCCAGCCCTGGGCACCAGCCCTTCCTTTCTGGGTTACCTTTCTGGCATGCCGCTGGGCATGTGTTAGCATCCCGTGTTCCCCGTGACCAGTGAGGGGGACGAGCTCTGTTTACAGGCATTGATGATTCTTTGCTATGAAGCACCTGCCTTCAGCCCACTTTTCTACTTGGTTGTCTGTCTCCTTAGTTTAATGATTCCTGGGCTTCCCTGGCCGCTCAGTGGTAAAGCATCTGCCTGCTAATGCAAGAGACGCAAATTCGATTCCTAGGTCAGGAAGGTCTCCTGAAGAAGGAAACAGCCAATCTATTCCTGTATTCTTGCCTGGGAAATCCCACGGACAGAGTCCATGGGTCGCAAAGAGTCAGACATGACTGAGCACATACAAATTTCCTTTTAATTTGAAGATACTTTTTTTAATGATGAACCCTGTTTCTTCTAAATCGAGGGTAGTAGGAAAGCAATCATATTTTTAAGCCGTTAGGTTAGAGCCCTCTGGGTTCCATTTTCTCTGATACCTGGTGAGCTGGGCTGTGGGAACATCTCCCTTATGCCTGGGTGGGGGCAACAGGACTGGGGTTCTTGGCAGCCCCAGCCTCCCCAGCATCCAGGCGCTCTGCCCTCGCTGCTCCCGGAGGCTCCTGAGGACACAGCCGCTGTGCTGGCCTCTGGCTCCTCCTGCAGGCGGGTGCCGCACCCGCCAGGGTCAGCCGGTTGCATCGCTTACAAAGGGCAGGCGGAACTTCTCTTCCTTATGGCCTCAGGGTTCCTGAGACTAAACGCGAGGACAGAGGGCCAGGAGTGTAGCAATATCTGAGACACAGGGAGGTCTGTGTTCACACGGTCTCTCAGATGCCAGGGACAGAAGCTAAACAGGCTAAACCAGGCAGGGAAGTTTTAGAGCTGGGAGGTCCAGGCTCGGACTGCAGGCACAGCTGGATCCGAGAGAGCGTCTGCCGTTCGCGTCTGCTTTCGCGGGCGCTCCTTTGCTGGGCAGCGGGGACACCGGGACCCTGGAGGCACAGATCGCCCCTGGTTCTCCAACGGGACCTCTCCCTCCCCAGCGTCCAAGAATGTTCCTGACCAGCCAGCGAATCCTTTCCACATGTCTGGGGACGTGGACTTCTTCTTGCTCAGAGAACAGGAGCGGAACAAGTCTCTCTCGGTGAGTATCTGGGGGGAGCCTGCCTGCCTCGGCCAGAGCGCTGGTTCCCCGGCACTCTGGCTCTAGGACAGCCGATGGCTCACACCGCCTGGGAAGCCTCCTCAACTCCGCCTGGCCTCAGGTCTCTCATCCTACTCTTGTACCAGTTTCACCACCGCCATTCCTGGGCTTTTGTCACGGGGGCCCCCAGGGAGTGTCTGTCCCAGAGCCTTAGCCAGCGTGTCTTATCTTCTGCGGAACCTGGTATAGACGCCATCCCCTCCCGACACCCTCCCTGACCCCCAGGCCCTAGGAGACCCCGAATGCTCTAACCTTGCACAGTCCTCTCTCACTGGACTTCTTGGGGGCCAGACACATGCACACACATGTGCACACACTGCGTGTGTGCACACACAGCTGTGTCTCTGCAGTGCTTAGGAGGCCCAGGATCAGCCCTGTCCCCCAGCACACGCTGTGTCTGCACGCTAGCAGAGTCTCTTGCACCCCCATGTGCCCAGCTAGTCCACCCCTCCACTGCCCTGCAGCATGACGGACCTCACCCCTCCAGGCTGAGGGGACTCACCCAGTGGGCCATGTTTCTGGGACACGTGGTCAGAGGCACAGGCGTGGCCAGTGTCCCGGGCTCCCTCAGGGGCTGCCTGTGTACCCCCAGCTCAGGGCTCAGCCTCTGAGATTCCTCAGGCAGAGGCTGCCTCTGCCACCCAGACCAGAACCAAGGACACTCGGGAACAGGTAGGCCCTCCGGCTCTACCCCAGACCTGATCAGGATTCCACGGGGTGCCAGTCATGCTCCCACCTCCCGCCTGGATGGAGGGGCGGCAGACCCTGAGCCAGTCTGAGAGGTGCTTGAGGCAGTGCATCCACACACGCGTGCACACACACTGTCATGCTCACACACTCTTAAACACACAGATATGTGTGCACACCCCCACACATGAGCGCACACACTCACACACACTCATCCATGCTCACCCACACACACTCACACACGTACACACATTCATGCACACCCGCACACATGTGCACACACACGTGTACACTCACACACATTCATGCAGACACACACTCATCCATGCTCACCCAGAAACATGCACACACACACCCTCATACATGCTTACACACGCAATTCACACACATGTACATACCCATACAAGCACACCCACGCACATGCACACACACGTGTACACATGCACACACTCATACATGCACACCCACACACATGCACACACTCACACACGTGTACACTCACACACTCATACATGCACACACTCACCCCCCCACTGACACACTTCCCCTTCATCCAGCAGCGGCGCAGCCTGGACTTCCTTCTCCCAGCCTGGACTGGCCTCAGGGACCCTCTGCCTTCCTTCAGGGCCCCCTGCCCGCCCTTCCCACCCCGCCCCCGCAGCACAGCCCCAGCCTGCTCACACTGAGGAGCCTCCCAGTGCCTTCAAACTGCAGACCTTTTCCCACTGGAATCCTCGCTGGTGACACTTTCCCAGTTTTATTGCACCAGGACACACAAATCAGGGCCCACCACACATTAGAGGGGAACAGGCGTTGTTACTGGCAGGACCAGTGGGATGTTGGATTTGACCAGGGGAAGCCGCATGCAGGCTCGAGCCAGCAACATCCTCAGGGCCTGGGTGGCAGGAGGGGTGGGCACTAGGCCACCGGGAAGAAAGCCCCCCCCAACCTGAGACTCCCCAAGTGAAGGGCTGGGGTACTGCAATCCCCAGTGACCCCCAGCCCCAGGTCACCCCCAGTAAGTAGCAAGCTTCCTTATCAAACTTGGAAACTCTGAAGATCCAGCTTCTCTGAGCCTTGGTTTGTCAGATTTAGAAATCACAGCCCAAGACATGTGGTTTTAAGTGTGAGCTTCAGACAGATGAGGCAGTGAGCATGTCCCTGCACCCCTGGACTGGAATCGCATCTGACCAGGCTTCCCCAGTTCCTCTGGCACCCTGCCTGCCTGCATCCCATTCTCCACAGGGAGATGCCCGTCACCCCTAGCGCTTCCCCCTGCATAGGGCACATGCGCAGGCCCCTACACCCCTCCAGGTGTGCGCCTCTGCCTGTGCCTGTCACCTGACGGGACAGGCAGCGGGGAGGGGCCGGGCCCGGTCTGTCCATCCCCACCCAACCCTGCCCTCCCGCCTGCCTCCCGCAGGACCGGGAGCAGAAGAAGCTGCGGGTGCGTGAGAAGATGACCTACTCGTCCAAGGTGTCTGCCAAGCACACCAGCCTGCGCTGTGAGCTGCAGCTGGAGGAAGATGGAGGAGCGGGCTGAGCAGCTGCGCAGCTTCCACGAGCAGGTGGCCTGGAAGCTCGCCATGACCTGAGGTGCACCCCACCCTGTGGTCCCCAGCCCCGGTCCCCAGGCCCGCCTTCGCCCTTCCTGTGTGAGCAGCACTTTTAGAGGGCTTGAGCCATGCGGGGTTGTGGTGCGGCGTGTGTGTGTGTGTGTGTGTGTGGTGGGGGGCAACGGGTCCTCTTCATGCCCGACCTCTGCCTCCCAGGTCGCAAAGATCAGTTCCAGATGCACTGCCAACCAGCAGCCTTTGAACCCTGGTGCTGTGTGCAGTCAGAGTGCTGACCTGCACCGTGAGCGCAGGCTTGACTGTTGTCAGATGAGGCGTCTCACTCGGCTCATCTGTCCTGGGCAAGTCAGCGTGTCCCGCTGCTGCCTCTTCTGCTGATCACTAGCCTCGTGGGTCCTGGGATTCAGGTCTTCACTCACTGCGTGTAGTGAAAGGGAGCTGTGTGTGTGAGCTGTTGTTATTTTCATCACCTGTTAGAAGTCTGAAGGGCTTCCCTGGTGGCTCAGATGGTATAGAATTTGCCTGCAACACAGGAGACCCGGGTTTGATTCCTGGGTTGGAAAGATCCCCTGGAGGAAGGCATGCAACCCACTCCAGTAGTTTTGCCTGGAGCATCCCGTGGACAAACGAGCCTGGTGGGTGGGCTACAGTCAATGGGGTCACAAACAGTCGGACACGACTGAGGGACAAAACAAGGAAGTCTAGAGTACTAAACATATGCATCAGTGTTCTACCAATGAACTATAAACCAATAAGCTTAAAGGACCAGTTGAGGTCAGGGTCCTGGACCCCTTGGACTACCGGGGCCCTGAATGTGAACATGGAGAGACCCCAGCCTCCGCCCCTGACACCGAGGCTTGTTATGTTAATTGTGGAGCTCTGCCTGTGTCTTATCTCTGCCTCCACCGCCTGTTATTGCTAAGACCCGGGAGCCACAGGGGGCATCTAAGTGGACAAGACTGGACCCAGCAGGTCTGACTTCCTTGAGGAGCTCAGGACGGCCAGGCCAGGCGTCTCGACTTAAATCAGGCCTCCTGGACCATAGCATGTCCTTCTGGAAAGGAGCGGGTTTGAAGGACAAGGCCAAGAGCCCACAGTTGCATCCACAGCGGGGGCGCCCCAGCCCATGCTCTCAGAAAGGCCGGGAAAGAGGCCCCGTGGGCCTTGACCCCAACTGCGATGCCTCGCTGCTTGTGTTCCAGAAGGCGGCCCTGATGCCCACCCCAGCTTCCTCCCACCCGGCTGAACCCTGCCAGGATGGACTTAGCCTCTGGAGGCTTGTGCGTGTGCTCAGATGCTCGGTTGTGTCCGACTCTTCGTGACCCCATGGACTGTGGCCCACCAGGGTCCTCTGTTCATGGGATTTCCCAGCAAGAACACTGGAGTGGGGTGCCATTTCCTTCTTCAAGGGATCTTCCCGACCCAGGGATCGAACCTGTGTCTCTTGCATCTCCTGCCTTGGCAGGTGGATTCTTTACCACTAGTGCCACCTGGAAAGCCTTGCTGGAGGCTTAGGGCGCCCCAACTAGAGCTCTTGCTGCCTTGTTTTCTCTCTCACCACCCCTTCCTGTTACTGTCCTGGCCAATAGACCTTTCACCATGACATCCAGCCAGGTGAAACTTCCAGGGTGGGCTGTCCAGAGCCTCATTCTAGGGAGAAGGGTGCTACAAGCAACAGCAACTCAAGTCAGATGCAAGGAAGGACTTCCCACCTGGCCAGACTCCAGCCATGGAGACTGCTCTGTATCTGCACAGCCTGGAGGCGGAGCTTGCTCCGTCGCGGTCCCTGTTGTGACCCAGGCCTCAGGACCGCCTGGCTCGCGGGTCCCCAGCCACTGCCTGGGGGGGTTGCTCCCACTGCCCGCCCACCCCCAGATGCCTCATGCCTTTCGCTGCAGAAAAGAAGCTGGAGCCCAACGACATCAACAGCTACATGGACCGGAACCGGCAGATGCTTCTCATCCAGGTAGGCCGGCTGCCCCGTGGGCCCCGCGCCCTGTCCCCGTGGGGCCCGCATGATGCCACTCCTGCCCTCAGTATGCCCTGGATATGAAGCGGAGCGAGAGCCAGCGACTGGAGAGGCTGGCGGCCCAGGAGGAAGCTGAGTCGCAGCGGGCAGAGATGTTCCTGGAGAAGGACGCAGCCCTGTTCGACGAGTTTCTCAGGAAGAACGACCGCAGGTCTGTGCAGGCGCTGCAAACGTGAGCCCCCCGCTCGGGCCTGGCCCAGGCCTGCATGCCCACCACTCCCCCAGCCCACCTGCAGCGGCCGTGGACGGACCCCTGCCCTCAGTTCAGGCCCCTGCTTGGCAGCTCCCCCGCTTGCAGCCCTGACCGAAGGCAGTGTGGACACTCCCCTGAGCCCCTTCCCCTCCGCCCCCAGCCCCCAGGGCTGACAAGGAGTCCAAAGCCAAGATGGAGAAGATCCTGGAGATTCATGAGCTGACCACCCAGATCATGAACATCAAGAGGTGAGTTCAGGGGGCGCACGGGCCCCGCCATGTCTCCCAGAGCCCAGGAAACTCCGTGCAGCACACCGCTCTGCACCCCGATCATGTCCAGGAGCCCAGGCCCTGCGGGTGACCGAGGCCAGGACACGGGGCAGGGCTCACCCCGAGGCCTTTCTGCCCCGGGAGTGGCGGTGACCTGGGGACTGAGCGGTGCTGCCCCGCAGGCCGGCCCTCTCTCCTGCGTGCAGGGTCCGGGTTGCCTCCCCTCCGAGGGGCCCAGGGATGGAGCCTGACCTCGCCTGTCCCCTCCCGGGTGCAGCGGAATCTCCGAATCTGAGGACGCGCTGCAGCAGCACAAGGCCCACAAGGACTTCCTGTACGAGCCGGAAGTGTCACCCGGGAGCGGCTGGAGGAGCAGGAGGAGGAGCGCTCGGCTCTGACACAGGACTTCCGGTACAAGCCGGAAGTGTCACCACAAGGTCCACAAGGACTTCCTGTACGAGCCGGAAGTGTCACCCGGGAGCGGCTGGAGGAGCAGGAGGAGGAGCGCTCGGCTCTGAAACAGGCCACGGAGGCAGTGGAGGCCTTCGAGAGCCTGGGGCTGCCCTCAGTGGGGGACAAAGGGAGCAGGGAGGGGCGGGTGTAGCCGTGTCCACTGGCCCGGCCTCTCCATCTCCCAGAGCCTCCCCCCAGGCCTCCCCATCACCCAGAGTATCCACCCCCGGGTCAGGCCTCTCATCCCCCAGAGCCCCACACCCCCCCAGGCCTCTCCATCCCCCCAGAACCCCCCCAAGGCCTCTCCATCCCCCAGAGCCCCCGCACCTCCAGGCCTCCCCATCCCCCAGAGCCCCACCCCCGGGTCAGGCCTCTCATCCCCCAGAGCCCCCCACCCCCCTAGGTCTCCCCATCCCCCAGAGCCCCACACCCCTCCAGGCCTCCCCTGTCCCCCAGAGTATCCACCACCGATTTAGGCCTCTCATCCCCCAGAGCCCCCCACCCCCCTAGGTCTCCCCATCCCCCAGAGCCCCACACCCCTCCAGGCCTCCCCATCCCCCAGAGTATCCACCCCCGGGTCAGGCCTCTCATCCCGCAGAGCCAACCACCCCCCTAGGTCTCCCCATCCCCCAGAGCCCCACACCCCTCCAGGCCTCCCAGTCCCCCAGAGTATCCACCCCTGAGTTAGGCCTCTCATCCCCCAGAGCCCCCCACCCGCCTAGGTCTCCCCATCCCCCAGAGCCCCACACCCCTCCAGGCCTCCCCATCCCCCAGAGTATCCACCCCCGGGTCAGGCCTCTCATCCCCCAGAGCCCCCCACCCCCCTAGGTCTCCCCATCCCCCAGAGCCCCACACCCCTCCAGGCCTCCCCGTCCCCCAGAGTATCCACCCCCGAGTTAGGCCTCTCATCCCCCAGAGACCCCCACCCCCCTAGGTCTCCCAGTCCCCCAGAGCCCCACAACCCTCCAGGCCTCCCCATCCCCCAGAGTATCCACCCCTGGGTCAGGCCTCTCATCCCCCAGAGCCCCCCACCCCCCTAGGTCTCCCCATCCCCCAGAGCCCCCCCCACCTCCAGGCCTCCCCATCCCCCAGAGTATCCACCCCGGGTCAGGCCTCTCATCCCCTAGAGCCCCCCACCCACCTAGGTCTCCCCATCCCCCAGAGCCCCACACCCCTCCAGGCCTCCCCATTCTCCAGAGTATCCACCCCCGGGTCAGGCCTCTTATTCCCCAGAGCCCCCCACCCCCCAGGCCTCTCCATCCCCCAGACCCCCCCACCCCCCCCAGGTCTCTCCATCCCCCAGAGCCCCCCCAACCCCCACTGCTCAGCCCACACACTCTGTTAGGTCGTCAGCCAGCTCTCCGAGCAGCCCTACCGCTTGGGGAGACCACGGGCAAGTGCCTGGGACCTCTGAGCCTCTCCTGGCTTCCCACATGACTGGAGACCAGGGGGAAGCTGAGCTCCAGAGGTATGTGGAGGCCCCTGGCTGGAGGGGCCCCACTCTGGGCTGTGGGGATGGGCAGGTGGACAGCCCCCCTCTGCTTCCACCAGAGGGGCAGAGCCCCAAGAAGCCTGCCAGGCTCCTGCAAGTGATGCGGCTGTGCCAGGCACTGTCCATGACCGTCAGCCAGCAGCAGGGCACCCTGCCCAGCGTGCCCCGCGGGGTGGAGTCCAAAAGGTGAGTGGGCATGGGGAAGGGGTGATGGAGGAGACTGGCCTGCTGGGGAGCGGCCCCCAGTGGCACCAGCTCAGAGTGCCTGGAACAGGGAAGAGGCTGAGGAAGGGCTGTGTCCAGCCTGGAGGGTCTAGAGTTAAACGTAAGCCTGAAAATCGAGGTGTTTCCTGAGCAGACACGTTCGTGTGATTTGGTGAACTTGAGCTTGGGGTGACCCACACGGGTGCTGCTGGGACAGTCAAAGGTGCATGGCGGAGGCAGCCGGAGAGGACCCACCTGCCCGGACTCTCAGAGTCCAGAGTGCTGGCCAGGGGGCTGGCAGAGCCTCTGAACCTTGAAAGGGAAGCAGGAAGTGTCTGGATTTTCATATAAAATATCCCAAACTTTAATTATGACAGTTATTTTCAAGTCTTATGCAAAACACGGTAAGGGACAGACCAACCGACCAGATCCAGCTCTGGTGACTCACCCCGTAGCCCCCTGCAAGACCCCCTCGGGGACCACCGAGCCGCCCTGGGCCCTGTCCTGAATGTCTTCCTGTGATTCCCTGACACCCCCCCCCCGCGCCCACACACACACACACGCCGTGATGACTGACCGCAGGACACGCCTGCCCCACCGCCGCCTCCGGGGCCCCCTGCCCGTCCAGCACAGTCATTGTGCACCCCAGCCTCTCCGGGTGGGCACCCCACAAGGTGCGGAGGGGCGGGGGTGCCTGGCAGCCAGGCAGGGCTGACCCTGGCCTTGCCTCAAGTCCCCGCCCTGGGGTCCGGGGCTGCAGAGGCCAGGGAGTTTCGGCAGGATGCCGACACAATCAGACCTGGGTCTTGTACCTTTTTCTCTGATTTTGTGGTGCATGTGGCGGGTCACCAAGCGCACAGGACAGGCACGTGCAGAGGTCAGCTTTGGTCCCCGTAACCCCTCCATGCCGGGCTGTGGTCTCCAGCTCCGGGATCGGATGTGTGTGCCTCCTCTGGCGAGGTGCCCTCAGCCTTGGAGCTCCTGGCAGCAGGGAAAGTCCCTGGAAGCAGAGGTCTGGGCCCTCTGCCTGCCAGCCCCGTGACCACGGCCACCGTGCACATCTGGGCAGGTCGCGGGCCGCACAAGGCACTTGGCTGGGAGGGCGAGTCAGAGGTAGAGTCCAGCCTGGCCCCAGGCTGTGTCCTCTTGGAAGAAGGAGTCTCAGAAGGGTGCCTTCCAGGCCAAGAGTGACCTTGGGCAGGTGACTGGCTTTCTGACGGCAGGGCTCTCGTGTGCCGATTCGGTGGCATCTGTGTGCGTGGGGCCCCCTGGTGGCTCAGATGGGAAATCCGCCCGCCAGGGCAGGAGATGCAGGTTCAGTGCCTGTTCTGGGAAGATCCCCTGGAGGAGGAAACGGCAACCCACCGCAGTATTCTTGCCTGAGAAATCCCACGGACAGAGGAGCCTGGTGGGCTCTAGTCCACGGGGTCGCACAGTAAAGTCAGCGTGCACACAGGCTGAGGCACAGCCCTGGCGGTGTCCTCACCATCGGCGGGGCCCTGTGATGCCAGCTCTGCGCTCCAGGAAGGCTGAGCTGGGGCCTCGGAGGTCTCTGCCCAGCCTCCTGCAGCTGCAGGCCGGCCTCACCAGCTCCTTGCCTGAGAAATCCCACGGACAGAGGAGCCTGGTGGGCTCTAGTCCACGGGGTCGCAGAGTAAAGTCGGCGTGCACACAGGCTGAGGCACAGGCCTGGCGGTGTCCTCGCCGTCGGCGGGGCCCTGTGACGCCAGCTCTGCGCTCCAGGAAGGCTGAGCTGGGGTCTCGGAGGTCTCGGCCCAGCCTCCTGCAGCTGCAAGCCGGCCTCACCAGCTCCGGGGGCGGCAGAGCCTGCGTGCCCATACAGGGTGCAGGCTGGGAGGCATGACGGATGCAGGACTGAGGTTGGCCAGGTCCCCCAGTGCTTGCAGCCCTCACAGCCTTCCCTGTGGCCACTGGGCCGTGCATGTCCAGCAAGGTCCCTGACGTGTGGTGTGTCACAGCAGCTGTGAGAGGGGCCAGCGATGACACATGCTAAGGAGGGAGCGGGGCAGGGAAGGCCCAGGTGGGAGGGAAAGAGCGGGGACCAGGGAGGGGCCTGGCAGTGGGAGCCGTGGGTCTGAGGTCGGGTTGGCTCCTGGATCTCAGGAAGGAGCTTCTGGGGCTGGCAGCCTCAAGGCGGGAGCCGCGCTTTATTCTAACCAGAGTGAGAGGGACTGACCGGGCGTGGTGTGACCGGGGCCACAGGAGGCTGAGGCCATGGCCTCGGCTGCCGGGGGGACAGAGGATGGGATGAGGGCTGGTTGGGAAGGTGCCCCAGGCCCCGACCCCGTGTCCCCGCAGGTCCAGCTCCACCCTCCCTGTGGAGGACGACCTCGACAGCGATGATGGGGAGGTGAGTGCCTGCTCCCACGGGGCTGCGGGGCGGAGCCCGCTGACCCGGGGCCTCACCCGGCTCTGCTTGCAGGAGCTGGAGCTATGCTTCACAGACCCGCAGCAGCTCCTCGACGTCTTCACAAAGCTGGAGGAGCAGAACCTGTTCCTGGTCCAGAACACCCAGGAGATGGAGGAGGCCCTGGAGGAGCTGAGCTTCACTCTGAAGAACACCCAAACCTGCATGTAGGTCTCAGGCAGGGCTCCGCGGCCGGGTGGCCCACCCTGCCCTGTCCATGGTGCTGGCACTGCCGGCTCTGGGGAGAGGCTGTGTACTCTTGGGCCTGGAGCTGAGGTTCAGAGTGGGCCAGGTGGGTGGAACCCTGAGGGACTGACCTCTCCCCACCCTGGAGCAGCCTGCAGTCGGAAGGGGGCCTCTCCACGGACACCGCCCAAGGTGGTTCTGTAATGATTATCTTATTGGCTCAGCAGTAAAGAATCTGCCTGCAATGCAAGAGCTGCGGGTTCCATCCCTGGGTCGGGAAGATCCCCTGGAGGAGGAAATGGCAACCCACTCCAGTATTCTTACCTGGAGAATCCCATGGACAGAGGAGCCTGGTGGGCTACGGTCCATGGGGTTGTAGAGTCCAACATGACTGAAGCGACTGAGCACACGCGCATTTATTTTACTAATGATTATAATGATTGGCATTGTTACTTGTTATTTAATAGTAGTAGTATGATCCAAGATACTTGACTCTCCAGCCTTCGTCATGTAGTGTTTCCTGCCCATCGTTGGCTCAGAGTAAGTTTTCTGGAACAGAAAGGGGCGTCAGTTTTATTAGCCTGTTTGGGCAGCGTCTGCCTCCAGGTGAGGCCAGCTGGGAGCAGGGGATCACCGCTTTACTCCCGAACCTTGAGTAAGCACCCACTCTGGGTCAGGCCGGGGTCTGGGCCCTTCATAAATAAGGTAAACCCTGCCCCATGAGCTGGCAGCCCAGGGGAGCCGACTTCGAGGCACGCAAATTTGCCTTGTGGGTAGTAACACATGCTAGGGGTAAAGGGTCCTATGAGGAGGAGGTTGAAGTGGAGGTTGGCGGCAGATGGGAGAGAGCAGGGGAGGCTCCCAGGGAGGGTGGCCTTTCAGCCATGAACTTCCTGAGTGATGGGACACCACAGGGAATCTTGGGGGAAGAGGGAACCGCATGCAAAGGTCCTGAGGTGGAGCCAGCTCACAGCTCTGACCGCTTGTGTGCTCACGTTCTGTTGACCAACATCCTGCCTTGGATAATTTCCTACCAAGAGTCTCCAGAATAATGCTGAAACACGAGGTCTCAGGAAAGACTGTGTTTCCTGCCAGTGCAGGAGGTACAACAGACTCGGGTTCGATCTCTGAGTCGGGAAGAGCCCCTGGAGAAGGGAACAGGTACCCACTCCAGTGTTCTTGCCTGGAGAGTCCCATGGACAGAGCAGCCTTGCAGGCTCCAGTCCAAAAGACTGGACTGGGGTCAAAAATAGTCGGGTGTGACTGAGCGCACACACAGTGGGGAAAAGGTGTCTTTTTATCCCAAACACCTGGGAAAGAAATAGAAGAACACAATTACCTGCCCCCCCCCCCATCTGGTCCATGTAAAATGGGCGCTGGCTGCAGGGTCACTCGTGTCCAGGCACTGGACGCAGAGGAAGCTCTAAGGAGCAGGCTGGACTCTTGGCAGTCATGCACCACTGGGAGATGCGCCACTGACTCTGCAGCGGACACTCAGGGTTGAGGGGAGGTCCAGCCTCTGTTCTTATCCTGGGTGCCCTGCTTGCCTCCCATAAGGGCCCAGGCCTTGAGGGAGGGTGTGTGTGAGCTGCAGGTAGTCCACCTGGCCACCCGCCTCTGAAAGCCTGGGAGGGCTGGCTGGACCATCTCCGCCCCCCTCACACTCAGGCTCCTGGCCTCAGCCCCACAGCCATGGGTCTGCATCCTGGAGGGCTGCCAGGGGGCGGAGGCCTATACCCCGGCACTTGTGCTCATGACAGAGGGCAAAGGAGCCGCTACCGTGGCACTTTGCCTAAACACAGGAAAATGTCGGTGGTTCTGTTCACCTGGGCGGAGCCTCAGAGCCACCGTAGGGAAAGGGGCACCTCTAGACCCTACAGGCACAGCTGGCTGAGCGACTAGTGTCCTGCTCACTCTGGTCAGGACTGGCATGCCGCTGCCCACACTGGCCAGACCCATGCCAATTATAAGAGCCAGGGTTTCTGCTCCAGAAACCCCAGCAGACAATGCATGTCTGCCATGACAGACTTAAGAAAAAATTAATATGTTTCATATAAAAGGTGATTGTTGCAATCCTATTCCTAGTGAAAGTGAAAGTCACTCAGTCATGTCTGACTCTTTGCAACCCCATAGACTACACAGTCCATGGAATTCTCTAGGCCAGAATACTGGAGTGGGTAGCCTTTCCCTTCTCTAGGGGATCTTCCCAACCCAGGGACTAAACCCAGGTCTCCCGCATTGCAGGCGGACTCTTTACCAGTTTAGCCACCAGGGAAGCCCCTAAGAGGATTAAAAACTTGGGCTCGGAAAACCCTGTCCAGTGAACGTCCACAGCAGCATTGTTCCCAAGAGATTAAAGGTAGAAACTGCCTAATGTCCACTGAAGAATGACTCTGGCAAAGCCTGGTCTCCCACGTGGTGGACCACAGTGGTTGTAAGAAGAAACGAGGCTCTGACCAGGCATGTTAACAGGAGAGACAGACCTGAAAACACAGTGCCGGGTGAAAGAGCCAGACACAGAGGGACAGACGCCACGGGGCTCCGTGTTTACGTCCAGGAGAGACGGAGTGGAGGGGGTGGGCGAGAGTGACCGGGGGCTTCTCTCCAGGTAATGACACTGTCCTGAAATTAGATTACGATGGTCATGAAAAAAATTGGACATTTCGAAAGAATTTTATGGTGAATTCTATACCTCAATAAGGCAGGTTTGGGTTTTCCCTTTTTTTTTTTTTAGCGTGGATTGTTAAAGATGTTAGATTTCCCCTGTGTCTCACCAGGGCCTCTGAGGCTGGGGCTCTTGGCCCTCAGCATGTGGCAGGGCCAGCAGGCTCAGCGGTGCTGCTGCCCTTCAGGGACCAGGAGGTGAACCAGCTGAAGCAGTGGATCGCCACGCTGATGACGTTCATTGCCAAGGAGAAGGAGATGGCCGTAGCTGGAGCTCAAAGCCCGCGTCTTCCATTTTGGCGAGTTCAAGCGTGATCAGGAGGTAGGGACCCTGGATGGGCAGATGGCAGTGGTGGGCACGTGGCCATAGCCCCAGTGGAGGGTGGAGTCATCCCCGCCAGAGGGGCCTACACTGCGGGAGAGCCAGCCCGGAGGTACATAGTTCTCCGCGGCTGCCGTGGTCCTTGCCACTCGCCAGGCTCTGGGCTTGACCCACGGGCACCACTGGACATGGCCCTTGGCCCCAGATCAGAACCAGCCGTGTGTTCACGCCCCATGAATGGGCAGCTCCGCACCACCCCTCCTCCATCCCTCCTTCCTTCCGTGAACTCATCTGCTTCCTAAACACTCAGTGCGTCTGGAAGTGACCCTGCAGGGAGGCAGGCAGGCACGTCCCCAGCCAGGCCGGGAGGGTGAGAGGACTCAGAGCACGGAGCCCAGGGGCCCAGGGCCTGCACCCAGCTTCCTAGTTCATTCGATTGCTGTTGAGAGCCTCCTGCCTTCCGGGCCAAGTACCCGGAGCCCCGAGAGCGGGCCGGGCATCTACCCCCAGACTACCGGGCATCAGCTGTGCCCTGTGCCCCCTGCCCCCCTCCCCTCCCTCTTAGCCACCCCAGGGGACAGGGGTGTTGTGTCTTCTGAACATCAGAACAGGCTGAGAGGGGTCGTCTAGCCCAGCACTACAGAAAGCAGGCCACAGAACGTGGTCCCGGGGGGAGCTGAGGGCAAGGCAGGGGCAGAGTAGGTCACGGGGCCTCAGTGGGCACCCCGTGTCCAGGCAGGAGCCCCAGTAGGCACTGGGACCTGGGATCTGGCTGACCACAGAGGCCCAGGGCGTGGCCCTCTGCCCAAGAGAAGCCCGACTGTCTAGCTCTGTGCCCCCTGACTTCCCGAGCACCCCCTGCCGGCTCGGCAGAGCCCCGGGAGGTAGCTGGCTGAGGCATGGGGGCAGCCTGGGCCCATGCGGCCCTGCTGGAGGGAGGCCTGCCCACCTCACAGGACAAGCTGCTGGAGAGTCTGAAGTGCAAGGTGCTGGACGTCTACGGGCACTGTGTGGGTGGCCAGCAGGAGTCCAGCCTGGACACCGTGCAGATGCTGGCCACCATCGAGCACCAGCTGGACGAACTGCTTGAGAACCTGGAGCGCATGCCCCCAGCCCACATCGAGCGGGCCGAGAAAGCCAAGGAGAAGGAGAGGCGCCTCCGGTGCGTGGGGGGTCCTGCACATCCCCACCAGCTCTGGACTGGCCCTGAGGACAGGGGCACACCCTGGGGCTCCCCGCTGGGAGGGGGTGTCTGGCTCACACCCCACAGGCTCAGCCCAGTGGGAAAGGTCCCTCCATTGGGAGAGGCATGTGGTGGCCTTAGGGACCCCGGGAGCAAAGTGATGGGCAAACCCCCACTTCCCGCACCCAGCCGCCGAGGAGAAGGGACAGTGAGAGGCACTTTGCGGGCAAAGAGCTATACTGCCCGAGCCCGGGGAGGGAAAGGGCCGGCCTGAGAGCCGCCGAAGGGGAGTCAAGGAAGGGTGTGCCCCGTGGGCCCGATGGGGTGCAGGCCAGTTCCCGGCCACCTGGGTCATTCGGTCCCAGCAGAGTCCTGAGGCACGGCCATCTGCGATCAGCCATGTCTTTCCCACACAAGGGCTCTCCTCCTGGGTCCCCAGACCCTGCTCAGGCAGGCACTGGACAAGGTTTGGTGGCCTCAAGTACAGACAGGAGGACTCGGGACTGCTGATCTTGCTGGGGCCTGGGCTTTCAAGGTGGCAATGCATCAGTGACCAGGGAGGGGAAGCCAGGAACCTGGGCCTTCCGGGGGGAGATGAGCCTCGAGCCAGGCCCTCCCAAGCAACCAGGGCCAGAGCCAGCAAGGAGGTGGGGCAGAGCGGCGCCGAGGCCTGAGGCTGCGTGGGGAGGAGCTGGTGGACTTCTCCCGGCCTCTGGTCGGTAACCTCGCCCTTCCTGCACCCAGACTCCTGGAAGAGAAGGCGAAGCTGCAGAAACAGCTGCAGGAGGAGTGACTGCTGCGCGCACAGGCGCGAGCCCAGGCCGATGTCAAGAAGAAGGTAAGCGAGGCCCCGAGGAGGCTGGCCCGGGGCTTGGCGGTGTTGAGGGGGGGTGGTGGTTTTGGGGGGCGTGGCCAGGAGGGCTCGTGGCTGCAGACCCGCCAGGTCTCGCCCACTTTTGTAGACACACTTGCTGGGGTCCTGTGGGGAGACGGGTCACCAGAGCAATGTCAGGGTGGAGCCAGGGACCCCATCTCAGGCCTGCTCCCCCCCACCTGCCCCTGAGGACCTACTTCTCCGGGCAACCTCCCAACCCTCCCTAGGAGCACTGGTGCCCACAGCTCAGTGCCTCCCTGGGGTCCCACCTACATTCCAGCCAGACCCCAGGCCAAGGCCATCACCCCTCACTCATTGAGGGTCCCCCAGCCACTGCGTCCCCCACCCACAGAGTACAGGCCGGAGTAGCCACTGGCCTGCTGGACTTGCGGTCCCTAAAGAGTCCCGATCCTGACCCTGACCCTGACTCCGTGGACCCCACGGAGTCTCTCCTGATCCTCGTGGCGAGAGAGATGTCCCTTTAGCCTGGCGTCTCCCGAGTTTCCGGGTGCCTCCTTCCTCCCCTGCCCCGACTCACCCAGGGCCAGCACCCTGGCGTGCAGGCCACATAGATTTCCCTACCCCGGCCCTCTCGGAGGCCCTGGCCTGTCCGCAGACCACACATGACCTCAGCCACCAGAAAGGCTGGGCTGGGCCTGGGCCCCAGGCTCCCGTGCGCTCAGGGCAGGTGTCCAGCCTCAGCCCAGGTGCAGTGAGGCCGGGGTGCAGGCTCACGGCGTCCCCTCCCTGCAGCGGGGCAGGAGGCTAGTGTGCCGATCCCGGCCACCCGCTCTGAAGACCACGGAGCAGTCCGAGCACAAGCTGATGGACAGGGACAGGGAGGAGCCGCTGTTCTTCACGGAGCGTGCGGGCCTCCCGCTGGCTGAACAGAAGCAGACGGAGGCGTGGGGAGCAGAGGCGGAGCCTGCACGCCAGCACGGGCCCCTCACCGCCCACGCTGTGCCTTCGGACTCACCTGAAATAAAAGCAGTGTCGCTTGGGCGCCTCCAGGCCTGTCTCGGGAGGCGGACACAGCAACAAACTCAGTCTCCGCTCATTGTCACTCAAACCAGGAAGTGATAAGGGTTAGGGGAAGAGATGGTTAGATGGCATCACTGACCGAATGGACTTGAGTGTAAGCAAACTCCGAGAGATAGTGGAGGACAGGCAAGCCTGATGCGATGCGCTGCAATCCATGGGGTCCCAAAGAGTCAGACGTGACTTCGTGGCTGAACAGCAATGCTAAGGGGTGAGCCCGTTTGGACTTCCTGTCAGTCAGCTGCTGAGACAGACGTGACTGGG
Source organism: Moschus berezovskii (assembly GCF_049115385.1). Classification (NCBI taxonomy): domain Eukaryota; kingdom Metazoa; phylum Chordata; class Mammalia; order Artiodactyla; family Moschidae; genus Moschus; species Moschus berezovskii. The sequence continues at coordinate 839,422 of NC_142483.1, forward strand.
GTGGGATCAGTTGCCGCTCTGCACAAGGTGAGATGGGAGATCCGCTGCACGTTAACCTGAGGTGACGGGGTAAAAACTCCAGTGTAAACTGAGGTGATGTGTGGGGTCCACCCTAGATCCACCCTGGGATCTTCTTCAGCTCCACCCAGTGCTGATGGGCTGCAGGATGACTCTCAGCGGCCAAAGAACAAGTGTGGGAACAAGCACGGTTACTCTTGAGGTGAGACGTGGGCTCAGAGCCAGGCTCTCTGAGACTCGTCGTGAAGTCCATCCATTTTCCACCTGAGGGATGCAGAGGGTCATCTCTAGGTGGAAACTGAGTGGAGGTGCAGGGTCAGCTCGTCTCCACCACAGGGTGAGGTGTGGGGTAGCCCCAGCTCTGCAGTGGGCTGAGGCCTGGGGTCCACCCAACTCCACCGTGGGGTGAGGTGTGGGGTCAGCTTCAGATCTCCATGGGGTGAAGTGTGGTGTCCTCCCCAGCTCCACCGTGGGGTGCGTTCTGGGGTCAGCCTCCAGCTCCACTGTGGTTTGAGGTGTGAAGTCCACCCCAAACCCTTCCGTGTTGTGAGGTGTGGGTTCCTCCCCCAACTCCACCATGGGGTGAGGTGTGGAGTCAGTCCCAACCCCACTCTGGGGTGCAGTGTGGTGTCAACCCAAGCTCTACCGTGGACTTAGGTGCCAGGTCTGAACCAAATTCACCGAGGGGTGCGGTGCGGGTTCAGCCCCAGCTCCACTGTGGTCTGAGGTTGGGGTCAGCCCTAGCAGCTCCATGGGGTGAGGTGTCGTGTCATTCCCACCATGGAGTGACGTGTGGGGTCAGCCCCAGATCCACTGTAGTGTGAGGTGTGGGGTCAATCCGCATCTCTTCCGTAGGTTGAGCTGTGGTGTCAGCCCCAGCTGCACCAAGGGCTGAGCTACGGGGTAAGCCCCACCATGGGTTGAGGTGTGGGTTCAGCCCCAGCTCTGCCGTGGGGTGAGGTGTGGGTTCAGCCCCAGCTCTGCCGTGGGGTGAGGTGTTGGGTCAAGCCCAGCCCCACCATGGGTTGGGGTGTCGGGTCAACCCCGCTGTAAGGAGAGGTTTGGGGTCAGCCCCAGGACCACCGTGGGGTGAGGTGTCAGGTCAGCCCCACCATGGGGTTAGTAGTGGGATCAGCTCCAGCTCCACCATGGGGTGAGGTCAGGGTCAACCTCATCGCAGGGTGAGCTGTGCGGTCAGCCTCAGCCCCACTGTGGATTGAGGTGTGGTAAGCGAAGAGTCGGACACGACAGAGCGACTGAACTGAACCGAAGGGAAGAGGAGAGGGGACGACAGAGGATGAGCTGGCTGGATGGCGTCACCGACTCAATGGATACGAGTCTGAGCAAACTCTGGGAGACGGTGATGGACAGGGAGGCCTGGTGCGCTGCAGTCCGTGGGGTCACAGAGTGTGGGACACGACCTGGGGACTGAAGGACAAAGAGGTATTCACAAGCAAGACTCTTAAGGTTGCTATTGCAGGGTATGGCCACAGGCGGCAGGATTTTTTCATGCCCAGTTGTGATTACCTTGGAAATGAAAGCTTTTGAGTTTTAACTCAGGACTGTAATTTAATATGGAATGTACTTGAAAAAACACCCAAAAGCTTGTGTGTTCTTCCTGAACATTCTTCTTTATTTTAATAATTTTATTTATTTACTGGCCGTGCCATGCAGCTTGTGGGATCTTAATTCCCTGACCAAGGATCGAACCCTCACCCCCTGCTTTGGAAACACAGAATCTTAATCACTGGACTGCAGGGAAGTCCCCCGAGCATTATTTTTTTTAATTAATCTTTATTTTTTATTGTAGTAGCATTGATAAACTATGTGTTGTTGGTGGCAGGTGAACCGGATGTATTTTCTATTTTGTGGTTGGTGTTCAATTTCCAAGTCATGTCTGATTCTTTTTGTAGGAGCGTTCCCTTTTCGCCAGACCCTGTTACACTGGTAAAACATCTATTTGTGTATACATCAGTTCAGTTCAGTTCAGTTCATTCGCTCAGTCGTGTCCGACTCTCCAGTGTCTAGGTACATAGATATATAAATGTCTGTATGCACAGATATATAAATACTTCAATATATAGAGACATAAATATCTATATACATAGACATATAAATATTTATATACAGTGGAAAATGCAAGAGACAACCTTATAGACAAATTAAGTGATATAGATAGTGGCATTTATCAGATCATACTAGGAGAGAGAAACATAAACAATTTCAAAATAAGGAGAACAAATCTAACCACGATTCATTTAACTAGTTTTAATCTGGTGGTGATAAACCAAGTCTACAAGGGGAGTCAGTTCATTTCAGTTCAGTTCAGTCGCTCAGTCGTGTCCGACTCTCTGCGACCCCATGAATCACAGCACGCCAGGCCTTCCTGTCCATCACCAACCCCCGGAGTTCACTCAAACTCATGTCCACAGAGTCGGTGATGCCATCCAGCCATCTCATTCTCTGTCGTCCCCTTCTCCCGCCCCCAACCTTTCCCAGCATCAGAGTCTTTTCCAGTGAGTCAACTTGTCACATGAGGTGGCCAAAGTATTGCAGTTTCAGCTTTAGCATCAGTCCTTCCAATGAACACCCAGGATTGATCTCCTTTAGAATGGACTGGTTGGATCTCCTTGCAGTCCAAGGGACTCTCAAGAGTCTTCTCCAACACCACAGTTCAAAAGCATCAATTCTTTGGCGATCAGCTTTCTTCACAGTCCAACTCTCACATTCATACATGACCACGGGAAAAACCATTGCCTTGACTAGAGAGACCTTTGTTGGCAAAGTAATGTCTCTGCTTTTTAATATACTATCAAGGAATACCAGACCACCTGACCTGTCTCTTGAGAAACCTGTATGCAGGTCAGGAAGTAACAGTCAGAACTGTACATGGAACAACAGACTGGTTCCAAATAGGAAAAGGAGTACGTCAAGGCTGTATATTGTCACCTGGCTTATTTAACTTATACGCAGAGTACATCATGAGGAACGCTGGGCTGGAAGAAGCACAAGGTGGAATCAAGATTGCCAGGAGAAGTATCAATAACCTCAGATATGCAGATGACACCACCCTTATGGCATAAAGTGAAGAGGAACTAAAAAGCCTCTTGGTGAAAGTGAAAGAGGAGAGTGAAAAGGTTGGCTTGAAGCTCAACGTTCAGAAAACGAAGATCATGGCATCTGGTCCCATCACTTCATGGGAAATAGATGGAAAAACAGTGGAAACCGTGTCAGACTTTATTTTTTGGGGCTCCAAAATCACTGCAGATGCTGATTGCAGCCATGAAATTAAAAGACTCTTACTCCTTGGAAGGAAAGTTATGACCAACACCACAGTTCAGTTCAGTTCAGTTCAGTTGCTCAGTCGTGTCCGACTCTCCGCGACCCCATGAATCACAGCACGCCAGGCCTCCCTGTCCATCACCAACTCCCGGAGCACACTCAAACTCATGTCCACAGAGTCGGTGATGCCATCCAGCCATCTCATTCTCTGTCGTCCCCTTCTCCTCCCGCCCCCAACCTTTCCCAGCATCAGAGTCTTTTCCAGTGAGTCAACTCGTCTCATGAGGTGGCCAAAGTATTGGAGTTTCAGCTTTAGCATCAGTCCCTCCAATGAACATCCAGGATTGATCTCATTTAGAATGGACTGGTTGGATCTCCTTGCAGTATAAGGGACTCTCAAGAGTCTTCTCCAACACCACAGTTCAAAAGCATCGATTCTTCGGCGATCAGCTTTCTTCACAGTCCAACTCTCACATCCATACATGACCACGGGAAAAACCATTGCCTTGACTAGACGGACCTTGGTCGGCAAAGTAATGTCTCTGCTTTTTAATATACTATCAAGGTTGGTCATAACTTTCCTTCCAAGGAGCAAGCGTTTTTTAATTTCATGGCTGCAATCAGCATCTGCAGTGATTTTGGAGCCCAAAAAAACAAAGTCTGACACTGTTTCCACTGTTTTTCCATAGATGATGGCAAATTTTGGAAGGGTCAGAGAGTGAAAACAAGTTAAATGTTTCATCTTTGTTTACAAAGTATACCTTTGCAATTTATGGACTCATACTTGTTGCTCCTTCTTAAGTATGTATCATCCTATCTATCCTCATATGCCCACATCCAAACTGTTTCAACTCAAATCATTCCAAGCATAACTCCAACTTGTTGCAACTGTAACTAGAGTTGCAATTGTTGCAATTTCATGAAAAAGGCACCTTGTGATTCTTTTTTATAGACTAGAAAAGGCAAGGATTTCTGTCTAATGTTTTTTTTTTCAGTCAAGTTCAGTTCAGTTCAGTCACTCAGTCATGTCCGACTCTCTGCGACCCCATGAATCACAGCATGCCAGGCTTCCCTGTCCATCACCAGCTCCCGGAGGTCACTCAGACTCATGTCCACAGAGTCGGTGATGCCATCCAGCCATCTCATTCTCGGTCTTCCCCTTCTCCTCCCGCCCCCAACCTTTCCCAGCATCAGAGTCTTTTCCAGTGAGTCAACTCGTCGCATGAGGTGGCCAAAGTGTTGGAGTTTCAGCTTTAGCATCAGTCCTTCCAATGAACACCCAGGATTGATCTCCTTTAGAATGGACTGGTTGGATCTCCTTGCAGTCCAAGGGACTCTGAAGAGTCTTCTCCAGCACCACAGTTCAAAAGCATCAATTCTTTGGCGATCAGCTTTCTTCACAGTCCAACTCTCACATCCATACACGACCATGGGAAAAACCATAGCCTTGAATAGACAGACCTTTGTTGGCAAAGTAATGTCTCTGCTTTTTAATATACTATCAAGGTTGGTCATAACTTTCCTTCCAAGGAGCAAGCGTCTTTTAATTTCATGGCTGCAATCAGCATCTGCAGTGATTTTGGAGCCCAAAAAAATAAAGTCTGACACTGTTTCCACTGTTTTTCCATCTATTTCCCATGAAGTGATGGGACCAGATGCCATGATCTTCGTTTTCTGAGTGTTGAGCTTCAAGCCAACCTTTTCCCTCTCCTCTGTCACTTTCATCGAGAGGCCTTTGAGTTCCTCCTCACAAATCATTTAAAATTTCAACTCTTCTCCCTGCTTCACTTTGTTCAGATTCAGTTGACATGGGGAAAGCTATCGAAAGAGGGTTCAATATAATCTGAACTCACCAGGTGTGTCTATTATTTGGTGTACATGAAGATCTGAGAAGTAGATTTTGATGGATATAAAAAGAAATATTATGGATGTAGAACATAGTTAGAAATTGCGAGAGTCATTTGGCCAGAGAGCAGTCACAGTGGGTCAGCTTCATCTCCCACACCCGTGAGGGCAAGCTTATCTTGGCAATAACATCAGCAGCTGAGGAGTTAAAAGTGTTATCACTGTGAAAAATGATCATGAAAAGAAACCTATGAAGTGTTTTCACAGATAGGGCACAGCTTTCCAAGAGGCTTTAAGTCTCAGGTAAAGGTTTTATTATTTGAATCTCGAGTGGATTACAGACTCTGTGTAAGTTTTACAGACTGTTCAAAGTAACATTCTATTCCATCCTGGAATGAATACATTTGGTTCATGCACTTGTGACACACTTAATCAGACTTACAGACAGTCTGTGTTGGAGAGTGTTCTAAACCAACTTGTGCGTGCCAGCTGCAGATCTGACGAGAAACGCTCACTCTCCTGTCGCTGCTGTTCAGTTGCTAAGCTGTGTCTGACTCTCTGTGACCTGTGGACTGCAGCCCGCCGGGAATCCCTGTCCTTCACCGTCGCATGGAGATGCTCAGACTGTTTGTGGAAGAGGCTGTTCTCTCTCCATGGATTGCCTTGGAACCCTGTCAGGTATATGGCCATAAACGTGAGGGTTCCTTTCCGAACTCTCCATTTTATTCCAAGGATGTGTTTACTTTGTTTTACTTTCTAAGATTGTTCCAGCTAACCTGGACCCCTTGAATTTCCATATGAATTTTGGAATCAGTTTATCAGTTTCTGCAAAGAAGCCAGCAGAATTTTGATGAGGATTGCCATGAATCCATAGATCACTGTGGGGATTACTCTTTTAACCATTTCAAGTCTTCTCATCCATGGGCTGGGCTGTCCATCCACTTACACAGGTTTTCTTTAATGTGTTTCAGCAATGTTTGCAGTTTTCAGAGGAGGTTTTGTACTTATTTTATAGACTTATTCCCAGGTATTTAATATATTCTGATGGTCTTATAAATGGAATTTTCTTACTTCACTGCAATTTATATGTTCCTATTTCTGCTTTGCGACCCCATGGACTTTAGCCTGCCAGACTGCTCTGTCCATGGAATTCTCCAGGCAAGAATACTGTAGTGGGTTGCCACTCCTACAAGCTCAGTGGCTTAAAGTAACACAGACTTACTGTCTTCACAGTTTTGGAGGTCAGAAGTCTGGAATGGCTCTCACCGAGCTAAGATCAAGGTGTCAGCGGGGTTCTGGGTAGAAGGTCCTTTGCTTCCTCTTCCAGCTTCTGGAGGGTGCCTGCGTCCCTCGGCTCCTGGCCCCTTCTGCCATTTTCAAAACCAGAAACGGCGTCACTGAGCTCTGCTTCCAGGGCCATGTTTTCTCTTCACTCTGACTCTCCTTCCTCCCTCTTTCCTTCGTGAGAAGCCTCATGACGACCCTGGGTCCACCTCAGTGATGGGGATCGTCTTCCATCCCACGTCCTTAACTTAATGGCCCCTGCAGAGTCCCCCTTCTCCCTGTGAGGGAATGTATTCGCAGGTGCTGGAGGTCAGGGACGTCCTGGGGCCATGATTCTGCTTACCAGACAGTGTGCAGAATACACTGACTTTGTATGTTGATCTTACATGCTGCTACCTTGGTGAACGCATTCATTAGTTCTAATAGGTTTTTAGTGGATGAAAACTCAGGATTTTTTCTGTGTAAGATTACATCATCTATGAATGGGCGTAGCTTTGCTTCTTCCTTTCCACTCAGGATGCCTCTTATTTCATTTTCTTGCCTACCTGTCTGGCTAGAACTTCAGTGCTTTGTGGAATAGAAGTGGCCACAGTGGACAGTCTTGCCTTGTTCCTGGTCATAGGGGAAAGCTTTCAGCCCCACCATTAAGCATGATGTTAGCATTGGGGCTTTTGTAGATACTATTATCAGGCTGAGGAAGGGTCCCTTCTATTCCTAGTTTCTAGAGGGTTTTTATCATGAAAGGGTGTTGGATTATGTCAAATGCTTTTTCTGCAACTATTGAAATGATCGTGTGCGTTTTGACCATTTTTGATATGGTGTATAACATTAATTAATTTTCAGATGTTAAAACGACCTTGTATTCCTGAGATAAATCTTGCTGGCCATGGTATAAAACTTTTTTATACGTTGCTGGATTTGGTTTGCTATTAATAGTACTTATTAGAGTGGTTTTGTGTCTATGTTCATAAGAGATAGTGGTCTATGATTTTTTTTTTTTTAAGTTCTTATAATGTCTATATCTGATTTTGGTTTCAGGGTAATACTGGCATCATATAATGAGTTTGGAAGTGTTCCCTGATGTTCTAATTTTTGAAAGAGTTTATGAAGTGTTGGTATTTTTCTGTCAATGTTTGGTGTTTATTTTTATATAGATGTATATCTCAATCAGGACTTCCCTGTAGCTCAAACTGTAAAGAATCTGCCTGTGATGCAGGAGACTAGGGTTCAATCCCTGGGTCAGGAAGATCCTCTGGAGAAGGGAATGGCAATCCACTCCAGTATGCTTGCCTGGAGAGTCCCATGGACAGAGGAGCCTTGGCGGGCTGCAGTCCACGGGGCCACACAGAGCTGGACCAACTGAGCGACCGAACCGCACACACGCCCCAGTGACTGCCTTCATGCCCTTTGTGTTTGGTTAATTTTGTTTGTTTGGTGAATATATGACTTATATTGTTTGCCAATATTTAAAGCAGCTTTTTAAATGATTAGATTTGATATTTCAGTTTAATTGGTATGTATGATGACCTGGGTGCCATCCCTGGGTTAGGAAGTTCCCCTGGAGAAGGGAAAGGCTACCCACTCCAGTATTCTGGCCTGGAGAAGTCCATGGACTCGATAGTCCATGGGGTTGCAAAGAATTGAACACAACTGAGCGACTGAACTGAGCAACTTTCACTTTTCATGATGTGAACTATGGATCTAACTATATTTTCAAATATAATTGACATAGCACTGCTTATTGAGCATCTTCTCACGAAGCTTCCTTCGTGATACATTTTCATGTATGCAGGAGTCTGTTTCTGAACGTTTCATTTCATTGTTTATGCATATATTACAGGTTCCTGAGATAAATCTCACCGGCCATGGTATAAAACTCTTTTACATGTTGCTGGATCTAGTTTGCTATTAATAGTACTTTGTAGAGTGGTTTTAATTACTATTTTAATTTCTATAAGTGTTTTGATAAAAATTTCCTTGGCTCTTGAGTATTTTCTCTTCAACATAAATTTTTACATCAGTTTGTCAAATTCCACAAAATCTCCTACTAGGTGTTTTTATTGGCATTGCATTGGATTTGCTGTTTAATCTGGTTAAATGATGTCTTTACAACATGGAGTCGTCCCATCCAGCAGCAAAATACATTTCCCCCTTTCTTCTGGTGGTATATGAAGCTTCAGTATTCTCTTCACCTAGATTTTATATCTCTATTTATTCCTGACTTTCAATAGCTGTTGTTGTGAATGGGATCTTTCCCCCTAGTATATCTTCTAATTGTTTACTGACGTATTAAAACGTTACTGATTTCCATGTTATTTTATACCCAGAGATCTTGCTGAAATCTTACTAGTTTTCAGTTAGTCTGTTGTCTTGAATTTTGTTAGGTATGGCTGCAAATAATTTTTTCCAAATTTTTATCCCATTTTATTCCTTTATCATGCCTCATTGCATTGTCTCTTACAGAATATTCAATATTTATGGGGGTAATGAGCACCCTTTTCTTTTTCCTCACTTAATGGGAATGCTTCTGATGTTTCTTCATTAAGTATGATCGCTGTGGGTTTCTAGGAGATATCCTTTATTGAATTAAGGGAGTTTTCCTTTCCTTGCTTCTAAAGTTTTTGTTTGTTCCTTTTATCGGGAGTAGAGGCTAAGTTTCATTGCATGCCATTGGGAGGAACTGGCCCTGCTGCAAGGCATGCAGAATCTGTTTCCTGTATGTGCTCAGTTGCTCTGTTGTGTCTGATTCTTTGCGACCCCTTGGACTGTAGCCCCCCAGGCTTCTCTGTCAATGGGATTTTCCAGGCAAGCATACTGGAATGGCTTGCCATTTCCTTCTCCAGGTGATCTATCTTCCAGACCCAGAGATCGAACCCATGTCTCTTGCATCTCCTGCATTGGCAGGGGAATTCTTTATCAGTGAGCCACCAGGGAAGCCCAACGTATTTAGTACATTACAGCCTTCACCTTGCTCATATTTCTTCATGAAAGTTGCATCTGTGCTCCGTAAGATTGGCTTTAGTTCAGTTCAGTCGCCCAGTCGTGTCCGACTCTTTTGCGACCCCATGAATCACAGCACACCAGGCCTCCCTGTCCATCACCAACTCCCAGAGTTCACTCAAACTCATGTCCACAGAGTCGGTGATGCCATCCAGCCATCTCATTCGGGCTTTTTAAATTGTTATTCCAACTTCATAAAGTGAATTGGGAAGCTTTCTAACTTTGCTCTGGAGTTTATTTGATATATATTATTTAGGAGGAGATTTTAATTATCTTTTATTTTTTCCCCATTGTTGCTTATTTAGCTTTTTCTATTACTTGAATCAGTCATTTGAAGTATACACCGCAATTAGAGTTTAAATGTTATGTGTCGTTTTGCTTGTAATTTTAAAATCATCTTATTTGTAGTTTTGTTCTCCTTTTCATTTCTAATGGTATTTATAGTTAAGTCTTCTTTTCTTGATGGTAAAAGATTTGGCAGCTTCATCTTTCTCAGGCTTTTAGCAGTCAGTTCTACTGGGGTTTTCTTCTTTCAGCAAACGCGTTGATTCCCCCGTGTACGTGCGTGTCAGAGCCTCTCAGGTCGGATACTTGATTCGCTTCCTCTCACTGTCTCCCAGTAGATTCTGTGGCTATAAACTCTGACCCGTCGGCTGCGCTCCGCGGGTTCTGACGCGCAGTGTTCTCGATTTGTGAACAAACTACTAATAACGTCACGGGACTCAGGCCTCCAGAGCTATTCGCAGAGGCGTGAGCTCGGTTCTGCCGCCGCCGCGGGGTCGCTTCCGTCGTGTCCGACTCCGAGCGACCCCGCGGGCCGCCGCCCCGCACGCTCCGCGTCCCCGGGGCTCTCCAGGCGAGCACGCTGCAGCGGGTTCGGGCAGCGCTTAACGCGGCCGGGTCCCGCCGCACGGCCGAGGGAGAGCCCCTCGCCGAGCCCGAGGTCGGGCGCAGGGTCGCGAGCGCCGCCCTCAGCGCCGGGGCCTCGCCCGCCTTCGCGAGACTCGAGCGCCGGGCGCCCGCGGGCCTGAGGCGCGAGGGCCGAGGTGCGAGGCGCGCGCGGCGCGCTGGCTCCGCCCCCGACCTCCGCGACGTCGATTGGCCGGTGGCGGGGCGGGGGGGCGGGGCGCGCGCGGGGCGGGGCGGGGCGGGGCGAGTGACGGCCTCGCGGGCCAATGGGCGCGCGCGCGCCGCCGCCGCCGCCGCCGCCGCCGCCGCCCGTGCGGCCCCGAGGCGCCCAGGCGGCTGCGGAGCGGCGACGCGGCACCATGGGCCGGCTGCCGAGGGCCGCGGGGTCGCCGCTGCCGCCGCTGCCGCCGCTGCTGCTGCTGCTGCTGCTGCTGGCCGGAGGTGAGCGGCCGGCGGCCGGCGCGCGGGCGGCTCCGCGCCAACAAAGGGCCGCGCGGCCGCGAGCGCTCCGGGCGCCTCCGAGGGCGGGCGTGTCTGCGACAAAGGGCCGCGCGCCGGGGCTGCGGTGACGGGCGGCGGGCGGCGGGGCCGGGCCCGGGCGCGGTGACGGGCGGCGGGCGTGTCTGCGACAAAGGGCCGGGCCCGGGCGCGGTGAAGGGCGCGGGGCGGCGCGGGCGCTGCGGGCACCTGTGCGCGCGGCGCGGCGCGGGCGGCCCGAGGCGGCCTGCGGGGCGTCCCCGGCCGGGTCGCGGGGCGCCCTCTGCAGAGCAGCCGCTGCCCTGGGCGCCGCGGTGCGGACCCCCGGCGCCCCGACCCGGCCGGGGGCCGCCTTGCGCAGCGGGGCTCAGGCACGGCTCAGGACCTGGCCTCCGGGCCCCCCACGCCTGCCCGCGCCGCGCCTCGAGTCCGTCTGGAGGGCGGGGGCGGCTCAGCTTCTGGCGCGGCCGGCCGGCCGCCTCTCCGAGGGGCAGCCATCCCAGAACTGGTCGGCGGCGTGGCTCAGGACCGCGCCCCGCCCTGCCCGCTGCGGGTTACCCCCTCGTCCCGCCGCCTCCGTCCGGGGTCGCGCTAGTGCCCCCCGCGCGCTGGGGTGCGTGTGTGTCCAGCAGGACGTCTCCCTTACAAAGCTGTAGTGGGGACACGCCTGCCGGCACCGGGCGGCACTGTTTCTCTGACACACGCGCCAAGCGTGTGCGGTCGCGTTGGTGGTGCTGGACCATCTCTGTTGTAGCGGACAGTCCAAGGTGTGAGCCGTGTCACTGATGGCTGCTGGGCAGCTCCGAATGGGTGTCTGCGGAGAGCTTAGGGATCTCGGACTTCAGAGCTGCTGGTTAGGGGAAGGGAAACGAGAGAAGGACGCGGGGATCAAGAGCAGACGCAGGGGAGACAAAACATGGGGATTATGGAGACCTTGCTCTTTTCACCCGCTAAGTTACAAGCCTGCTTCCTGAGCCTCCTTTCCTGAATTTGTTTGGGTCAGGTTTTCAGTTTTTTGAGGCCGATCCCTGGAATCTTTTTCATGCTCTGTCTTTTTTGTTCTTTTGGTTGAGAGTGATGGAGGTAACAGAAGATTACAGGTGCTAGAGGAAAAAAAAGATCAGTGTATATCGGAAAGTTAAAATCTAGTAGAGTCTCAGGCAGATTAATTATTAAGTGCAAAAGTAGTTATACAGGGAATCGGTAGGTCTCAGCTACTATTTTGGTGGGCAAGTTTGAAAATAAGTAACATCTCGTAATTACCCACTGCCAAGCTTTTGAAAATATCAAGGTCTTTATAAAGGAAAAATAACCATTGTGTGGAAAAATAGCTTCAAGAAAATGGAACTGTTTACGGCACAAGAAATCGAAAGCCAGATTTTCAAACACAGCTTTTCAGAAGCATAATCAGACTCTCTTCTTAGTGGCTCAGTGCTGAAAGAATTTGTCTGCAAGGCAGGAAATGCAGATGTGGATTCAGTCCCTGGGTTGGAAAGATCCCTGGAGAAGGAAATGGCAACCAACTAGAGTACTCTTGCCTGAAACTTCTGTGGATGGAGGAGCCTGGCGGCTACCGTCCACAGGGTCACAGAGAGTCCCACACGACTGAAGCAGTGGCTCGCACGCACACACTGTTTATCCTATCAGACTGTTGGGAAGGATAGACAAGGACAAACTGTGGTTTCTCCACAGGTGACAGATGGAGGGGAGAGGCTGGGAGAATGGCGCCCCCCCCTCAGTCAGGGCAGTGGTCACGACAGACCCTAGCAGATTCCTCTGACCACAGTGCTCTGCGTGGAGAGCTTCACGGGCTAAAGGACTTCATCCCCAGAGGCACGAGTCAACAGGACAGACACAGGCTCCTGGCTGTCAGGGCTGGCCTGGCGGCAGGACTGAGGCCTGCACGGCCGTGACTCCTCTCCCTCTCACCTCCGTTATCCTCGGAGAGACAGCTCTCGGGTTGTGGAGAGGCACAGCACGTTTGATCCTCTGGTGGTTTCGTGGAGGGTGAAATTCCAAGGCTTCTTAACCAGAGCCCATTGCTTTTCTAAAACACCGAAGTAATGTCTCTCTCAGTAGGTGGATAAAGAGCTTCACCTGGCAGAGAAGGCTGCTGTGGTCCCTGTGAACCTGTGCAGTTTTTGTTACTTAATTACTACAGACATTTCTCACCAATCGAGTTTTTTCTTCCTGGACTGCGTGAGTTTTTCGAGGTTACTGTCTTGTGGTGTTTGGTTCCCCAAACCTGGGGAAGCCGCATCTGAAAGTAGGCCTGTTGTGTCAGCTGGTGTCTTATATAACCCGGCATTCCATTTTCCAAAGAGCACTTTCTCCCCCAAGGGCAGAGGCTGTCTGGTATTCACCTTTGTGTCTCTAGAGGGGGCCTGGCACAGGTGGCACAGAATAGGAGCTGAGTCGGGGGGTGGGGGGGTAGCGGGTGGACTGCTTCCTTCTTAGCAGTGGAAGTCCAGTGCAGATGTTAACCTCCAGTAAGAGGCTGCAGCGTACCTGAAACCAGTTACCTGGCATTGTATCTGATTGACAGTATTGCATATTCTGATTAACTTTGCAAAAATTAGAAAATAAGTCTTACTTCAGTAGGATTGATAGATGATCTACTTCCAGACACAGGGTCCAGGCAGAAATGTAGACAAAGGGGCGTCTTGGTGGAAGGTAGGGACCACTTCACTGACCTGAGGTCTTCCGGGACAGGAGGAAAGAGCCCTGCACTCTCAGCCACGCTGTGCTTTGGGTTTTTGGTGGGGAAGCTGGCTCATTACAGCAGTTCAGTTACCTGGCTGTTTGACCTTAATCTTGCTAGGCCTGTTATCTCTTCTGTAAAACAAAAGGCCGTTTCTTATTTTAAAAATTTATTTATTTTTAGTTGAAGGGTAATTGTTTTACAGTATCCCTTTGGTTTCTACTAAACGTCAGCATGATCAGCCATAGGGAAAGGGTGTGTCTTATTTATTTGGTCGTTTACTCAAACACATCCTGCGCTCCTGTGATGCTTCAGAGACTGTCGAGGCCCGGTCGCGACAGCGGTGAGCGCCGAGCTCGCCCGGGGTCCTGCTGCAGTGCAGTGAGGAGAGCGCAGTGGCGTGTGCAGAGCCGGCGGTCGTGGGGGCGGCTGTTTGGAGCTGAGCCTGGAGGCAGGAGGGCTTAGGCGGGTGGATGCAGGTGATCACGGGCATCCCCTACTTCTGGTTAGAGGCTGTTTGAGACTCTAATAGCGTCTGTTTCTTCCCTGTTTTTTCCCTTGAAGTCACATATAATAACTGATCTTCATTATTCACATCAACCTTTTGTTTAAATGTGTTTGAAGACCCTGACCATTGTCGCTCTTAAATGTTCTCTTTTCCTGACCAAGAATGCCCTGCTTCCCTGTTCTCCATAAAGGAGGAGGCTGCTTCCACGAGTAGCCTGCAGTCTGCCCTTTAGAGTGCAGTCTGCACACTGCAGGGGGCTGACCTCACCCGGTGGCCCCGCGTCTGGGGGCTTCCCCATCCTGCTGTGCGGTTGGCGGGCCGAGGTGCAGAGGGGGCAGGGATGCAGATGCTCCCCCAGAGTCACTCAGCCACAGGCCAGAGCCCCTGCCTGCTGTGCTCTGCTGCAGCAGCCTGGGTCTGATCGCAAGGCCTGTGTTGTCCCCCCATGCACACTTGCTGCTTTGTTCCACCCCTTCCCCTCTACCCCAGGCTGCTTTCCTTAGACTCGAGCATATCTGTGGGCCTCTCGTCTGTCCTGTCTCTCTGGACGCGTTCTCGGTTTCTGGTAGAAGTTGCTTCTGAATCTGAAACATCTGTCTTCCGTAGTGGCCACTTGTTGGGCTTAGGGCTTACTATTGCATAAGGTGCTTGTAAGCATTAAAATTTAGATAATGCTTGTGTGCTGTGCTTAATCAGTCGTGTCCGACTCTCTGTAGCCTGCCAGACTCCTCTGTCCATGGGGATTCTCCAGGCAAGAATGCTGGAGTGGGTTGCCATGCCCTCCTCCAGGGGATCGTCCCAACTCAGGGACTGAACCCAGGTCTCCCTCATTGCAGGCAGATTCTTTACCATCTGAGCCCCCAGGGAAGCCCAGATGACACTTATGTGACTAAACATTTCCAGGGACTTTGTCAAGTCATATCAGTGCACTCCAAGCAGAGAGCAGGAAAGAACTCCTGAAATTCCCTCTTTCTTGCATCATTGAATATTGGTCTTGGAAAAGAGAATCTGGAGGTCCTCTCACCTGCCTTCCTCATTTCTCAGGTGAAGGGACTGAGGGCTGAAGACTCACAGCAAGTTAGAGACACTTCTGTGGTTAGTGTTGACATCATAAAACGGGCAGATAGGGCTGCTTCCTGGACGCAGTGAGTGGAATTGACAGAGAAGGGGGAGGAGATGCCCTTTATCCTCACGGGCGGGTCTCCACCCTGCGCCCTCTTCCCCCGTAACCCCCAGCTCTCCTGTCTGCACAGGAGCGTCTCTGGGCATGCATGCAGTCGGGTCCGAGGAGCCCGGCTCAGAGGGCCTCCCCTCCACCTCCCTGCTGGATCTCCTGCTGCCCACGGGCCTGGAGCCGCTGGACTCGGAGGAGCCGAGCGAGGCCGTGGGCCTGGGCGCTGGCCTGGGAGCCCCTGGATCGGGCTTCCCCAGCGAGGAGAGCGAAGAGTCCCGTGTCCTGCAGCCACCGCAGTACTTCTGGGAGGAGGAGGACGCACTCAACGAGTCCAGTCTGGGCCTGGGACCCACCGCAGGTACCGTGCTCGCTCGCCCTTGTTTTCTGAAAGATCAGTTTGTTTATATTGTGGCTGTGCTGGGTCCTTGCTGCTGTGCTTAGGCGACTTCTGGTTGCCGTGTACGGCCCGTTTCAGTGACCTCTCGCTGCAGAGCGCAGGCTCTCGGCACGGGGGCTCAGCAGTTGTGGTTCCCGGGCTCTGGCGGGCTGGCCTCTGGGCTTTGTTGCCCTTCGGCATGTGGGGATCCTCCCGGGCCAGGGCTGGAACCCGCGTCTCCTGCGTTGGCAGGTGGGTTCTTCGCCACTGGCCTGCCAGGGAGGCCCCCGTCTTTCTTAGGACGTGTGCTGATTGCCGCCGGGAGGCCAGGCACGACGCCCGATGGCCCTTTCCTTGCCCACGTCCCACCTCTTCTCCGTCCTTGCCTGCTTTCAGCCTCTGCTGCCCTCCGGAGCCTCAAAGCTAGGTCTCTGGACTTGGAGGGCCTTGCTGGCCAAGAGGCCCCTTTCCCTTGCACAATACTCACGGCTGTGCAGTGACCTGTGCTGTGTGCTCATGTAACTGAGTTACTGCTGACAGCCCGTGAGATGAAGAGTGTCAACCCCGTTCTGAACATAAGAAGACGAGGCGCAGAGAGCAGAAAGTGGGCCTGGCGCCACAGAGCTGGTGAGGTGGTCGGTCGTAATGCCAGCGTCAGTCTGTCCGAGGCCTCAGGCCCTCTTCTGTGCTGTGTGGTCTCTGTTGAAGGGTCCCTGAGGTCAGCAGGTGCCCTGTGCTCCTGGGTCCCTGAGCCCCACCGGGCGTTCCAAGCGCCCTTCCCTGGCTCTGCCCCGGGGCTGGGCCGGGCTCAGTGGCGCGCTGCTGCAGCTGATGACGGGGAGACAAGGCTCCCCGGCTGGCAGCCACCACCTCTGTGCGGGGCTCTTGGCTGGCTCTGGGCGCTCAGACTGGTACCCAAGTCTGGGGCTGGGCGTTACAGAATTTTTTGGTTTTTTTTTATTTTTATAATAGATGTATTCTGGGTTTGTGTTTTCTAATTACAAAAGTAATACATGAAAAATACAGAAAACGTGAGAAACACAAAAGCAATACAAAGAAGAAAATCTCCCCGTGATGTCGTGAAGAAAAAATGATAAACACTAGTAGTCTGGGCTACATGCCTCTGGTCGCTTTTATTTGCAACATTGGAATCATTCTTTCCACTTCACGGTGTTTCTTAAATTTGTTTCCGCGTTGTCAGCCTTTCTTCTATAACCTGGTTTCCAGTGA
Source organism: Moschus berezovskii (assembly GCF_049115385.1). NCBI lineage: Eukaryota > Metazoa > Chordata > Mammalia > Artiodactyla > Moschidae > Moschus > Moschus berezovskii. The sequence continues at coordinate 856,226 of NC_142483.1, forward strand.
CTCTGTAGTATCTCCTCAGGTGGAGCGGCTCCCTGTTGCTGACTGAGCGGTTTCCGGTTTGTTTGTTTATTTGTCTGTGACCATGCTGGGTCTTCACTGGGGTGTGCGGCACCTCATTGCAGCGGCCCCTCTTGCTGAAGAGCACAGGCTTGGTACTTGTGGCACACAGGCTTAGTTCTTTGGCTTGTGGGATCATCCCAGACCATGGGTGGCACCCGTATCCCATGCATGGGCAGATGGCTTGTTAACCACTGGACCACCAGAGAAGCCCTAGTTTCCACTTGTGAAGATGCTGCAAAAACCCGTTTGTATCTTTGCACTTTTCTGGTTGTTCCTTGGGAAAAACTTCCAGAGTCAAATTGCTAGGTCTAGAGATGTGTCAGTCAGCACCCCAGCATCCCAGAAGCAAAGGCCTGCTCACAGAGGCATCCAAGGAGGTCGCGTTTTGGTGGGTTTGTTGTTGTCGTTGGACACGTCCTGCCTCAGGTTTATTTGTACCAGTGTCCAGGAGCACACCAGCCCTGTGCAGACAGCAGCCCTCCTGTCCTCACACTGGCAGACGGCGGCCTGTACTCTGCAGCCTGTGTGGGGGCCTGGGCGCCTTTGGCAGAGCAGCCTCCGTAGCTACGGTGCCTGGGCCTTGGTTCGAGTCTTAGCCTGGGACTTTGGGACCGTTGGTGATGTGGGTGCCGGCACATTGCCGGGCTTCAGGTGAGTGGGGTAGGTGAGTCCTGGGCATGCACTGCTGCCCGTGGGGACCTGGGGCTCCTGGTGACCCGACAACCCCGCAGGCGCCCTCCCGGCCTGCGCCCTCTGCAGGCCCTGCTGTGCTCCTGGGCAGAGTGCGTGCTCCTCAGGGGCTCGGGTCCACCATCTTAAGCAATTCGTGCCTCTTGACCAGGGTTTCCCAGTGCTGTCTCTGTGCCAAGCTGGGGACAGGGTGTGTGTGATGTGGTTCTTGGACCTGCCCGTGTCTTCATTCTGAAGCGCCTGGAAGCAGAGAGACCATGGAGGGTCATTCATAGACAGTGGGCTCACCAGGGGAGCAGCACGGGGTGGCACGCCGGGGAGTCCGGGGCTTCTGGCAGCAGAGTGGTCAGCGCCCACCTCCAGGGGACAGAGACAGGCAGATGGCAGGAACCCGTCCTGTGTGGGGAGGGGCTGGGGAGCAGGGGTCCCGACCCCAGCAGTGGGGTGATGGGGACAGGGGCGGGGGTTTGTGCTCCAGCTCCTCCGGGGCACTGTGGCCGGCTGTGCCTCCCCAGCCTGTCGAGGAGTCTGGGCGGGGCTGCTGTGGTTCACGGGTGGGTCCCCGGCAGAGGACGGGGTGGCCCTGAGCTGGACGTGCCTCCAGCTCCTCCGGAGCCCCTGTTGCTGTGCCTCCCCAGCCTGTCGAGGAGTCTAGGCGGGGCTGCTGTGGTTCACGGGCGGGTCCCCGGCAGAGGACGGGGTGGCCCTGAGCTGGACGTGCCTCCAGCTCCTCCGGGGCCCCTGTTGCTGTGCCTCCCCAGCCTGTCGAGGAGTCTGGGCGGGGCTGCTGTGGTTCACGGGGTGGGTCCCCGGCAGAGGACGGGGTGGACCTGAGGTGGACGTGCCTCTTCTGCAGGCTTGTGTCAGTGTGGCCGGGGCAGCCTCCAGAAAGGGCGCTCTGGTCTGCATGCCCCTCGGGGAGTGAATGCCAGGTTCTGGACCCTCCCCATCACTGAGTTCTGACTTGGAGATCTTTGTTGGTTTGATACGTAGAACTCTGATGGCCAGTAAGTTTTTACTGTGGGGCTTCTCTGGTGGCTCAGCAGTAAAGAATCCTCCTGCCAGTGCAGGTGCAGAGACATGGGTTCAGTCCCTGGGTCGGGAAGATCCCCTGGAGAAGGAAATGGCAACTCACTCCAGTGTTCTTACCTGGGAAATCCCATGGACAGAGGAGCCTGGTGGAGTACTTGAGGCCTCAGAGTTGGACACAGCTGAGTGACTATAAACAGCAATGGACTGTAGCTGAAGTGTGTGTAAGTTAAAACACACACACTCTGAGTGTGTTATGTAGTCTCGTTCTTTTTGATTTGAAGCACATGCGATTAAGAGCAGACTTTGGAGTCAGGCAGAGTCCAAAGTTCCAGCCCTGTGATTTTGGTCTGGTGGCAATCTAAGCCTGTTTTCTCTGGAAGGAAATAGTATCACAGCATTGTGAGGTTTAAATGCAATAGTATATTTGAATTTCTTAACACATGGTAACGTGTTATGAGATAACATGAAAATGTTAGCTATTATTATTACGTTTCCATTTTTTTGAGGCTTGCTTATCACTGTACAAATCTTTATATAAAAGGGATACAAACTTAGTGTCTGACATAAATGGAAAGTTTTTTCCAATTTCTTGCTTCCTTTTCATTATAGTAATACTTGAGATACATAGGTGAAAATCTTTAAGCTTTGACAGTCTCTTTTGAAATGTTCTTACGTGTTTTGTTTGGAAAAGCCTTCCCCGTATGAGATAGATGCAGCTGTTTCTTCTGTTCTTTTGCAGCTTAGGTTCCACCTGTAGCTGTCTGCTGGCTGCCATCAGTCTGGGCGGGGGTGCAGGCGGGTGGAGCTCGTCCGTGTGGAGGGCTGTGGCCGCAGCAGCTGTGCTGTGCTCAGTCGCTCAGAGGGTCCGTTGGGAAGGAGCAGCTGTGCGCCTGGACCGTCCCGGGATAGCGGTGGGGTGGCCGGGGGCTGATGAGCTCAGGTTTGCTCTGCCCCTGCCTTCCCGCATGTGTCTCCCCTTCTGTTCTCTCACGTGGACTCTCTCCTCCCGGGACTCAGTAACTGACCGTCACTCAGTGGGACAAGTCCTCCCGCCGGCTGCACACAGTGTGCCTCCTGGTCTGTGCTGTTCTCCCCCGAACGGTGGGGAGATGCCAGGACCAGGGAGGGCTCCGTCCTTGCCCCTCCCCTGTTGCTCTGCTTGCCCACAGCCTTGCGCTTTCCCCAGCTTAGTCTCTTCTCTCTACGGCCAAGGAGCTCTCTGAAGGAAGGGGACCGTGGGATCCAGGCCGCACGTCTTCGCTCTGCAGGAGACGCCCTTGCAGTCTGGCACCTGCATCCTGCCATCAGCCCACTTGGTGGGCGTGAGACTGAGGACGCCCAGGGGTGCTCAGTGCCTTTCCAAGGTCACAGCCGCTCTGTGGTGGAGCTGTGTCGAGAGTCAGTGCCTGCTTACTGACCGTGGCTCCAGCCTGACCCCCAGGCCTGTGACGCCCTCACCCTGTCCCACCTCTCCATTCCGACTGCCCGTGGCTGGGTCCTGCCTTAGTCCTTGGCCAGAGAGACTGCTCATCAGAGGCTCCCGCAGGGGGCGGGGCTCTGCCACTTTCCGTACTGGTGGTGTCCTCGCCTGGGGGCTGCAGTGCAGCCTGTGTCCCCACGCTGGGCCCCTGGCTGCATGGAGGGTGCGCCTTTTCCTAATTCTCCCCCTGGGGGGGACATCTCTGTGCTGGCGAGGGCCCTAAGGTCAGCCTGCCTGGCCTGCCGTTGTGTTCTCAGCGCAGGAGGCTACGCCTTGAGGCCGTGGCAGGCGCGGAGTGTTCAGGCCGTGGGGCTGGTTGGTGCGAGGTGGGTCTTGCCCCAAGAGCACGGCCCAGGGTGGGACCGTGTATGCACGCCCCTCGCCCTCTGCTCCCAGCCCGGAGAGTCAGAGGCTTCCCTCCAGGGTCTCCGGGAGCAGGGAGGGCATCATTCATGGGGTTGCTGCTCAGGTTGGGGAGACACAGAGGCCTATGGAGGGTTTGCCAGGGTGGGGAGTCTGCCCAGAGTTCAGGGCGAGCCTCGCAGACCGCTGGTGCAGCAGCGGCCTTGGTGGCTGGTGGCCGTGCTACAGGCCGTCCAGCCTCAGGGCTATTTCGGTGTTGAGGACGTCTACCCGCGAATCCAACTCCGAGTTCTGCTAGGCACCGAGTTGGGTGTTGTGGTGTGTCACCTCATTTAATCTTCACAGAAGCATTGAAGTATTTATTGTTATTCCCATTTGGCCAGTGGACAAACTGAGGCCAGTGGAGTCTGGGTAACTGCCCAGCTAATAAGTGCAAGAACCAGAATGCAAACCCTCGCTGTCAGACTCCAGACCTTGGGTCTGTCTCCTGCTGCGTCTCAGCTCGGTGACTTGACTAGAGCCAGCAGTGATGTCTTAGATCTGCTGTGGGACTTGGCACTGTTTCTTCACAGCGCTTGCGCCTTGCGTAGTTCGCTGCGCTTCACAGCCGCTCTGTGGGTCAGCGGCAGCACGCTGGGCGGGGCTGAGGTTGAGAGGTGGTGAGCCTCGTCTGAGGTCCGACGGGCTGTGTGCAGCAGAGCCCAGTCTGTGGTCAGGGCCTCCTGAGCAGGCCTGCCCTGAGCCCTGCGATGGGGTGTGTCAAAGAGGGGACAGCGCATGCTTGTTCTGGGGCCCTGTTCTGTGCCTTGTTTCTGGTCTTTTGGGCCTGCAGGAGCTGGAGCTGGGCCTGCTCCAGGAGTGTCCTCGGGGCCTGACGTCCCAGCCTGGCCAGTGATGAGGGCTGTGACCTTTCTAACCTTGGCTTCAGCCTCTTTGTCCTCGAGTGAGACCGTGGGAGTGATAGATTGAACTCTTATCCAGCTCCAAAATACTGTGATTCTCGACATTTTGGGTGAAAAGACTGGTCTCAACAAAGAAGGGAAAAACAGTAGCATGTACGTCCCTGCCCTAGCAGCGAATCAAGCCCACGCGCAGCCTGATCTGTTAGTTCACGCACTGTGTTCGTTACCGGGACTAGTGTCCCGGATTGTCCTCCACCCCAGACAGTCCTGCCGCCGCCCCACGCTTTCGTTTTCGTCTCCTTAACGAAGTTCTCTGCTCATGGCTTTAATTTTCCTAGTGAGCAAGCTAATTAGCGTTGCACGGGATGGGAGAGAACTCTCTAAGGCTGGCGTGTTCTTGGAACCCAGTGTGCCAGGACGGTGTGTTGGCCGTTAGCCCTGCGCCTGGCGTCAGTGTCCGGCCCAGCCATGGGGTCCGGGTGCTGAGATGGCGTCCGGACCTGCCTTGCCTGTCGCGGTTCGTGTCCCTCCCTCATCCTCACTCCTAGGTGGCCAGCCTGTGTGGTCGCTGAGCGAAGCTTCCAGCCGCTCTCACCGAGCAAGCCCAACGTGGGGCGAGCTCAGCCCGAGAAGATGCAGGGTGGCTGCTTGGTCTGGCCTCATCTGTCCGGAGCCCCCCAGAGCCAGCGTAGGGCCCCGCACTCCTGGGTCAGGTAGGAGAGGGTTGGAGGGCCCCTCAAAGCAGGATCCAGGTGCCACTGACAGGGGGACAGAATGATGCTGTTGACTGGGGGCGCCCGAGTGCCTAGCTCTCTAAGCATTTTCACGTGAAGGTCTCTGTCCCCTCATGGCAGCCTGACTAGTCTCCCGCCTCGTCGTGTGGGAGGCGGCTCGGGGAGGTTCGCGGGTGATGGTGGCAGGGGCTCAGCCCTGCGGGCTCTGCTTCAGGACCTGCTCCTTCTTTGTGTCAGCTCCTTCCTCGTGATGCTTCCGTTGCTGCTGTCTGGAGTGAACTTGTGGATGCCAGGTCACCGTGGCAGCTGTCTGCTGGGCCTGGGGGTGGTTTCTCTGCAGCCGTCTCGGTGGCCGCGTCTGCCGTGCAGCGATTTGACCTTCCTGGCAGCTGCACACACATCAGGCACGTTTCCTGAAAAAGAAAGGAAAAGAAAAAAGTGTCATATTTTTGTTTTATACTAGTAGTAAGTGTCCTTATATGAAAATCAGAAACATGCAACAAGTTAAAAGAAAAAACCAAGCATCCGCAGCCCCATCATTAACCCAGAGTTAGTGACGGTAACATTTTAGTGCATTTCTTCCTGGACTCTCTGCCTTTACAGATGATAGGTAAAGTGTGCTTCTATGAAGAATGGCGTTTGTGGGCACAGATCATTTCTTCCTGGACTCTCTGCCTTTACAGATGATAGGTAAAGTGTGCTTCTATGAAGAATGGCGTTTGTGGGCACAGATCATTTCTTCCTGGACTCTCTGCCTTTACAGATGATAGGTAAAGTGTGCTTCTATGAAGAATGGCGTTTGTGGGCACAGATCATTTCTTCCTGGACTCTCTGCCTTTACAGATGATAGGTAAAGTGTGCTTCTATGAAGAATGGCGTTTGTGGGCACAGATCTTGCTGTTTCACTTGCCCACATCTTTCCAAGGCAGCAAACCCAGCTCTTCAACCTCAGCTTTGAGGCTGAATTAGCACCTCGAATGTGGATGGGCTGGCTGCTTCAGTCAGCGTCCTGCCCTGTGAAAGCAGCATTGTGGCGTAAGCAAAGCGTCATGAGCATCCATAATTGTTTCCTTCCAGTCTGTTTCTAGAAATAATAGCCTCAGGGTGCTTGTCTTTAAGGGGTTTCACGCGTGCTTTCCCTCCAGGCTGTAGCTGGATTTCCCTCCCGTCAGCGTCAGGTGGAGCACCTGGGCCCCGCGTACACGTTACCGGGTGTGATGCTGAAATGTACCCCTGTGTGGTCAGGTTGCCAGTCCACAAGATTTGTTCCCGGGCTAATTTACATTTCTGTGATGACTGTTGAGTCTGACCATTAAAAAGTCGTGTTTAATTATATGGAAAGCTTCTTCGCTTGCGTGTCTGTTCTACACAGATCTTTTGTGAGTTTTGTCAACGTTTCTGTATTAATGCTCCATTGAATAACTCAGGGGGCAGTTTTCAGTGATTTGACATTAACCTAAAAGGACGTTTAAAATGATCTTTCAAGGCTACTGGCTCTGATGCTGGTTTTAATTCCTTGTTTTAAACAGAGGAATCAGTTCCTTACTGTTTTAGCTGAGACTGAAGGTCACATTAGAGGATGGCTGACCCTGGAAGGCAGAAATAAAGTTCAGTGCAACCTTGATAAACAGGAAAGAGACCTACACAGCTGGGGTGAAGTGTTAGGGGGAGATTATGCAGCATGACCTTTTTAGGGAAAGCACCGCAGTGAGATTAAGGGGAAAAGGACTGGATGCAGCTTATGTGCTGTGATAAAGTCAACCTGTGTGTGAGTCAGGAGATCTTCCTTTACATTTTGTGTTAGTTAGCCTCCAAATCAGGCATTTTGTTCAGTTTCTAAGTTTTTTCACCAAATATTTATTGTGTGCCTACACTGTTGATTTTGTGAGCACTCTTTATTTTTTATTTGAGCATTTTTTATTTTAGAGTGTGGCTGATTAACAATGTCGTGATAGTTTCAGACGGACAGCAAAAGACCCAGTCATATACACACGTATCCATTCTCCCCCAAACTCCCCTCCCATCCAGGCTGCCACATAACACTGAACAAAGTTCCCTGAACTCTACAGTTCAGTTCAGTTCAATTCAGTCGCTCAGTCGTGTCCGACTCTCCGCGACCCCATGAATCACAGCACGCCAGGCCTCCCTGTCCATCACCAACTCCCGGAGTACACTCAAACTCATGTCCACAGAGTCGGTGATGCCATCCAACCATCTCATTCTCCGTCGTCCCCTTCTCCTCCCGCCCCCAACCTTTCCCAGCATCAGAGTCTTTTCCAGTGAGTCAACTCGTCGCATGAGGTGGCCAAAGTATTGCAGTTTCAGCTTTAGCATCAGTCCCTCCAATGAACACCCAGGATTGATCTCCTTTAGAATGGACTGGTTGGATCTCCTTGCAGTATAAGGGACTCTCAAGAGTCTTCTCCAACACCACAGTTCAAAAGCATCAATTCTTCGGCGATCAGCTTTCTTCACAGTCCAACTCTCACATCCATACATGACCACGGGAAAAACCATTGCCTTGACTAGACGGACCTTGGTTGGCAAAGTAATGTCTCTGCTTTTTAATATACTATCAAGGTTGGTCATAACTTTCCTTCCAAGGAGCAAGCGTCTTTTAATTTCATGGCTGCAATCAGCATCTGCAGTGATTTTGGAGCCCAAAAAAATAAAGTCTGACACTGTTTCCACTGTTTTTCCATCGATTTCCCATGAAGTGATGGGACCAGATGCCATGATCTTTGTTTTCTGAATGTTGAGCTTCATGCCAACCTTTTCACTCTCCTCTTTCACTTTCATCAAGAGGCTTTTGAGTTCCTCTTCACTTTCTGCCATAAGGGTAGTGTCATCTGCATATCTGAGGTTATTGATATTTCTCCCAGCAATCTTGATTCCAGCTTGTGCTTCTTCCAGCCCAGCGTTCCTCATGATGTACTCTGCATATAAGTTAAATAAGCAAGGTGACAATATACAACCTTGACGTACACCTTTTCCTACTTGGAACCAGTCTGTTGTTCCATGTCCAGTTCTAACTGTTGCTTCCTGACCTGCATACAGGTTTCTCAAGAGGCAGGTCAGGTGGTCTGGGATTCCCATCTCTTTCAGAATGTTCCACAGTTTATTGTGATCCACACAGTCAAAGGCTTTGGCATAGTCAATGAAGCAGAAATAGATGTTTTTCTGGAACTCTCTTGCTTTCTCCATGATCCAGCGGATGTTGGCAATTTGATCTCCGGTGCCTCTGCCTTTTCTAAAACCTGCTTGAACATCTGGGAGTTCACGGTTTACATACTGCTGAAGCCTGGCTTGGAGAATTTTGAGCATGACTTTACTAGCGTGTGAGATGAGTGCAATTGTGCGGTAGTTTGAGCATTCTTTGGCATTGCCTTTTTTTGGGATTGGAATGAAGACTGACCTCTTCCAGTCCTGTGGCCAGCGCTGAGTTTTCCAAATCTGCTGGCATATTGAGTGCAGCACTTTCACAGCATCATCTTTCAAGACTTGAAATAGCTCAACTGGAATTCCATCACCTCCACTAGCTTTGCTAGTAGTGATGCTTTCTAAGGCCCACTTGACTTCACATTCCAAGATGTCTGGCTCTAGGTCAGTGATCACGTTATCGTGACTATCTTGGTCGTGAAGATCTTTTTTGTACAGTTCTTCTGTGTATTCCTGCCACCTCTTCTTAATATCTTCTGCTTCTGTTAGGTCCATACCATTTCTGTCCTTTATCGAGCCCATCTTTGCATGAAATGTTCCCTTGGAATCTCTAATTTTCTTGAAGAGATCTCTTGTTTTTCCTATTCTGTTGTTTTCCTTTATTTCTTTGCATTGATCACTAAGGAAGACTTTCTTATCTCTCCTTGCTATTCTTTGGAACTCTGCATTCAGATGCTTATATCTTTCCTTTTCTCCTTTGCTTTTTGCCTCTCTTCTTTTCACAGCTATTTGTCAGGCCTCCTCAGACAGCCATTTCGCTCTTCTGCATTTCTTTTCCATGGGGATGGTCTTGGTCCCTGTCTCCTGTACAATGTCACGAACCTCCGTCCAGAGTTCATCAGGCACTCTATCAATCAGATCTAGTCCCTTAAATCTATTTCTCACTTCCACTGTATAATCATAAGGGATTTGATTGAGGTCTTATCTGAATGGTCTAGTGGTTTTCCCTACTTTCTTCAATTTAAGTCTGAATTTGGCAATAAGGAGTTCATGATCTGAGCCACAGTCAGCTCCTGGTCTTGTTTTTGCTAACTGAACTCTGCAGTAGGTCCTTATTGGTTTTCCATTTTAAACACAGCAGTGAGTACCTGTCATCCCAAACTGCCTTAGATGTCCCTCCCTGCCACATCCTTCCCCACTGGTAACCATAAGTTTCTTCTCTAAGTTGGTGAGTATGTTTCTGCTTGTATCATTTCTGTTTAGATTCTGAATGTGAGAGATATCATGATGTTTCTCAGTATGACAGTCTCTGGGTCCGTCCATGTTGCTGCAGACGGCATTACTCTATTCTTTTTGGGCCGAGTAATATTCCGTTTGCATATGTGAACCACGTGTTCTTTGTCCTGTCCTCCGTCAATGGACGTTTAGGGTACTTCCATGTCATGGCTGTTTTTAACAGTGCTGCAGTGAACGCTGGGGTGCACGTGTCCTTTCAGGTCGTGTTCTTCTCTGGGTATGTTCCCAGGAGCGGGGTGGCAGGGTCATATGGTAGCTCTGTTTTTAATTTTTATTAAGGAATCTCCATAGTGGCTGTACCATTGTAGGAGGGGGGTTCTCATCTCTTCACATCCTCTCCAGCATTTCTCTGTGGGTTGTCTTTTAAGAGTGTTTGAAAGCTTGTCAGAAATCATTTATCAGTTTACAAAGTTCCACTTAGAATTCAGTGCAATTCAAGAAAAGGTTTGAGCAAGCATGTTTATCTGGTGGTTTTGGCATCCCTGTACATAGGGTGACCTGTGAGAATCAGTGCATCTTTATTCTTCTTCTTTGGTTTAAATTCATTTATTTGTTGCGACTGCACTGCGTCTTCATTGCTGCACGTGGGCTGCAGTGGTTGCAGCTCAGGGGCTCCCCGGCGTGGGCTCCATGGCTGTGGCACACAGGCTCCATGGCCCCACAACACGTGGGGTCTTATTTCCCAGATCAGGAATGGAGCCCGTGTCCCTTGCATTGGCAGGCATATTCTTAACCCCTGGGTCACCAGGGAAGTCTCCTGCTTGTGGGTTTTTTGATGATAATCAGTCTGAGTGGTGCGAGGTGATGCCTCGTTTTGAGTTTTGATTTGCGTTTCTCTAACATCAGTGTTGAGCCTCTTTTCCTCGACCATCTGTATGTCTTGTTTGGAGAACGTCCATTTCGGTCTCCTGACCGTTGTTTGCTTGGGTTGTTTGTTTGGATGATGTTCAGCCTCACGGACTGTTTGTCAGTGCTGGAGACCAACCCCGGGCCGGTCGTGTCATTTGCGATTGTTTTGTCCCATTCTGTGGGTTGTCTGTTGTTTTGTTTATGGTTTCCTCTGCCGTGCAGATGCTTTTGAGCTTAATGAGGTCCCACTTGTTTATTTTTGTTTTTGTTTCCATTATTCTGGGAGCCAGATTGGAAAAGACATTGTTAAGATTTATGTCGGAGAGGGTTATGTCTCTGTTTTCCTCTAGGCGTGGTAGTGTCTGGTCTCACATTTAGGTCTTTAGTCCATTTTGAGCTTCTTTTTCGTGTATACTGTTAAACAATGATGTAATTGTGTATGTATGTATGTATGTATATTTTCATGTACAGCTGTCCAGTTTTCCCAGCACTTTTTGTTGAAGAGACTGGTACAGCGTTGCCTCCTTTGTCATGCATTCACTTCAGTTCAGTTCAGTCGCTCAGTCGTGTCCGACTCTCCGCGACCCCATGAGTCACAGCACTCCAGGCCTCCCTGTCCATCACCAACTCCCGGAGTTCCCTCAAACTCATGTCCATCGAGTCGGCGATGCCATCCAGCCATCTCATTCTCCGTCGTCCCCTTCTCCTCCCGCCCCCAACCTTTCCCAGCATCAGAGTCTTTTCCAGTGAGTCAACTCGTCGCATGAGGTGGCCAAAGTATTGGAGTTTCACCTTTAGCATCAGTCCTTCCAATGAACACCCAGGATTGATCTCCTTTAGAATGGACTGGTTGGATCTCCTTGCAGTCCAAGGGACTCTCAAGAGTCTTCTCCAACACCACAGTTCAAAAGCATCCATTTTTCGGCGATCAGCTTTCTTCACAGTCCAACTCTCACATCCATACATGACCACGGGAAAAACCATAGCCTCGACGAGACGGACCTTTGTTGGCAAAGTAATGTCTCTGCTTTTAAATATATTATCAAGGTTGGTCATAACTTTCCTTCCAAGGAGTAAGCGTCTTTTAATTTCATGGCTGCAGTCAGCATCTGCAGTGATTTTGGAGCCCAAAAAAATAAAGTCTGACACTGTTTCCACATGACAAATAATGTCATGCATTAATTGACCATAAATGCATGGGTTTACTTCTGAGCTTTCCATTTTGTTCCATTCGTCAATATTTCTATTTTTATGCCAGTCCCATGCTAGTTTTTTTTTAATTTATTTATTTTAATTGGAGGCTAATTACTTTACACTATTGTAGTGGTTTTGCCATACATTGACATGAATCAGCCATGAGTGTACATGTGTTCTCCATCCTGAACCCCCCTCCCATGTCCCTCCCAATCCCATCCCTCTGGGTCATCCCAGTGCACCAACCCTGACTAATGCATGTATATGGAATTTAGAAAGATGGTAACGATAACCCTATATGCAAGACAGCAAAAGAGACACAGATGTGTAGAACAGTCTTTTGGACTCTGTGGGGAAGGGCGAGGGTGGGATGATTTATAGCATTGAGACATGAATATTATCATATGTGAGACTGATCACCAGTCCCGGTCCAGTCCACGCTGGTTCTGGAAAATGTGCTCTTCATCTGCGTGGTTTTGGCTGCGCTGGGTCTTTGTTGCTGTGTGGGCTCTCTCTAGCTGTGGCGAGCGGCGGCTGCTCTAATGTACCGCATGGTCTTCTCATTGCTGTGGCTGCTCTGGCAGCGTGGGCTCTCGGCAAGCAGGCTTCAGTCGTTGGAGCTCGCGGGCTCAGCAGTCGTGGCGTGTAGGCCTCGTTGCCCTGTGGAACGTGGGGAATTCGCAGACCAGGGACCAAGTGCGTGTCTCCTGAATTGGCAAGTGGATTCTTAACCACTGGACCATCAGGGCAGTCCCATCCGTACCGCTTTGAAGACTGTGGCTTTTCTGAAGTCAAGGACCCTAATTTCCTCCAGCTCTGTTTTTCTTTCCCCAGGTTGCTTTGCGTCTTCAGGCTCCTTGTGTCCTATATAGATTTTAAGGGTGTTGTCGTTCTAATTTTGTGAAAGTTGACGTTGGTGATTTGATAGGGCTTGCCTTGAGTCTGTAGACTGCCTTGTGTGATGTAGCCGTTTTGACAGCATTGATTCTTCAGACCCACAGACACGGCGTGTCTTTCCATCCGTTTGCATCTTTGGTTTCTTCCATCAGCAGCTTACGGTTTTCAGAGTACAGGTTGTTTTGTCTCCGTAGGTAATTTATTTCTAGGCAGTTTAGTTTTTTGATGCAGTAGCAGATGGATTGTTTCTTGAATTTCTCTTTCTGATCTATGTTCTTAGTATACAGAAATGCAGCAGATTGCTGTGTATTTTCTAACCTGCAACTTTACAAAATCATTGATGAGCTCCAGTAGTTTTCTGGTAGCTTCTTTAGGATTTTTTATGTATAATATCATGTCATCTCTAAACAGTGACAGTTTAACTTCTTTTCTACTTTGGATTCCTTTATTAGAGTCATGCAGAAGTAATTGCACTTTTAGACTGTGACTTTTAAATTATGATAACTAGTCTCAAATCCATCTTTATTAATGAAAATAGGAACAATTACAGTCAACACATTTTTGCCAGTGAGACATGTTTGTTTATTCCTGTAGCATAAAAATCTGTGCCTCAGGATTCAATGAACTTTTGGAAAGCATTTTCTGCCTCCTGCTGGTTGTAGAACAAGTGTTTTTCCCTGCACTACGTTGATTTGGCTTGGAGCTCAGCATTCAGAAAACTAAGATCATGGTATCCGGTCCCATCACTTCATGGGAAATAGATGGGGAAACAGTGGAAACAGTGTCAGACTTTCTTTTTTTGGGCTCCAGAATCACTGCAGATGCTGATTGCAGCCATGAAATTAAAAGACGCTTACTCCTTGGAAGGAAAGTTATGACCAACCCAGACAGCATATTAAAAAGCAGAGACATTACTTTGCCAACCAAGGTCCGTCTAGTCAAGGCTATGGTTTTTCCCGTGGTCGTGTATGGATGTGAGAGTTGGACTATGAAGAAAGCTGATCGCCGAAGAATTGATGCTTTTGAACTGTGGTGCTGGAGAAGACTCTTGCGAGTCCCTTGGACTGCAAGGAGATCCAACCAGTCCATTCTAAAGGAGATCAAAGAGCTACTTTTTTCAGCCAAAAAAAAAAAAAAAGGAGATCAATCCTGGGTGTTCACTGGAAGGACTGATGCTAAAGCTGAAACTCCAATACTTTGGCCACCTCATGCGACGAGTTGATTCACTGGAAAAGACTCTGATGCTGGGAGGGATTGGGGGTGGGAGGAGACGGGGACGACCGAGAATGAGATGGCTGGATGGCATCACCAACTCGACGGACATGAGTTTGAGTGAACTCTGGGAGTTGGTGATGGACAGGGAGGCCTGGCGTGCTGTGATTCATGGGGTCGCGGAGAGTCGGACACGACTGAGCGACCGAACTGAACTGAAGGTAAGATTGTATTGCTATAAACTTCCCTCTCAGAACCGCTTTTGCTACATCCATAGGTTATGGATTATATGAATTGTCTCATTTTTTTGTAGTTTTTTTCCTTATAGTTTATTCCTAATCTCATAGCATTCTGACTGGAATAGATGCTTGGTATGATTTCAGCTTTCTTAAATTTACCGAGGCTTCCTGGTGGCCCAGCATGTGGTCAGCCCCAGAGACTGTGTCATGTACACTTGAGAAGAGTGTGTGCTCTGTTGCTTCTGGGTGGAATGCTCTGTAAGCGCGGCCCCTTACTGTTCTCTGTCTGCATGAAACCGGGCTGTTAGAATGCTCTGTAAGCGCGGCCCCTTACTGTTCTCTGTCTGGATGGTCTGTCCGCTGATGAAACCGGGCTGTTAGAATGCTCTGTAAGCGCGGCCCCTTACTGGTTCTCTGTCTGGATGGTCTGTCCGCTGATGAAACCGGGCTGTTAGAATGCTCTGTAAACGCGGTCCCTTACTGTTCTCTGTCTGGATGGTCTGTCCGCTGATGAAACCGGGGTGTTAGAATGCTCTGTAAACGCGGCCCCTTACTGGTTCTCTGTCTGGATGAAACCGGGGTGTTAGAATGCTCTGTAAACGCGGTCCCTTACTGGTTCTCTGTCTGGATGAAACCGGGGTGTTAGAATGCTCTGTAAACGCGGTCCCTTACTGGTTCTCTGTCTGGATGAAACCGGGGTGTTAGAATGCTCTGTAAACGCGGTCCCTTACTGGTTCTCTGTATGGATGAAACCGGGGTGTTAGAATGCTGTGTAAACGCGGTCCCTTACTGGTTCTCTGTCTGGATGGTCTGTCCGCTGATGAAACCGGGGTGTTAGAATGCTCTGTAAACGCGGTCCCTTACTGGTTCTCTGTCTGGATGGTCTGTCCGCTGATGAAACCGGGGTGTTAGAATGCTCTGTAAACGCGGTCCCTTACTGGTTCTCTGTCTGGATGGCCTGTCCGCTGATGAAACCGGGGTGTTAGAATGCTCTGTAAACGCGGTCCCTTACTGGTTCTCTGTCTGGATGAAACCGGGGTGTTAGAATGCTCTGTAAACGCGGTCCCTTACTGGTTCTCTGTCTGGATGAAACCGGGGTGTTAGAATGCTCTGTAAACGCGGTCCCTTACTGGTTCTCTGTCTGGATGAAACCGGGGTGTTAGAATGCTCTGTAAACGCGGTCCCTTACTGGTTCTGTGTCTGGATGGTCTGTCCGCTGATGAAACCGGGGTGTTAGAATGCTCTGTAAACGCGGTCCCTTACTGGTTCTCTGTCTGGATGGTCTGTCCGCTGATGAAACCGGGGTGTTAGAATGCTCTGTAAGCGCGGCCCCTTACTGTTCTCTGTCTGCATGAAACCGGGCTGTTAGAATGCTCTGTAAACGCGGTCCCTTACTGTTCTCTGTCTGGATGGTCTGTCCGCTGATGAAACCGGGGTGTTAGAATGCTCTGTAAACGCGGTCCCTTACTGGTTCTCTGTCTGGATGGTCTGTCCGCTGATGAAACCGGGGTGTTAGAATGCTCTGTAAACGCGGTCCCTTACTGGTTCTCTGTCTGGATGGTCTGTCCGCTGATGAAACCGGGGTGTTAGAATGCTCTGTAAACGCGGTCCCTTACTGGTTCTCTGTCTGGATGGTCTGTCCGCTGATGAAACCGGGGTGTTAGAATGCTCTGTAAACGCGGTCCCTTACTGGTTCTCTGTCTGGATGAAACCGGGGTGTTAGAATGCTCTGTAAACGCGGTCCCTTACTGGTTCTCTGTCTGGATGAAACCGGGGTGTTAGAATGCTCTGTAAACGCGGTCCCTTACTGGTTCTCTGTCTGGATGAAACCGGGGTGTTAGAATGCTCTGTAAACGCGGTCCCTTACTGGTTCTCTGTCTGGATGGTCTGTCCGCTGATGAAACCGGGGTGTTAGAATGCTCTGTAAACGCGGTCCCTTACTGGTTCTCTGTCTGGATGGTCTGTCCGCTGATGAAACCGGGGTGTTAGAATGCTCTGTAAACGCGGTCCCTTACTGGTTCTCTGTCTGGATGGTCTGTCCGCTGATGAAACCGGGGTGTTAGAATGCTCTGTAAACGCGGTCCCTTACTGGTTCTCTGTCTGGATGGTCTGTCCGCTGATGAAACCGGGGTGTTAGAATGCTCTGTAAACGCGGTCCCTTACTGGTTCTCTGTCTGGATGGTCTGTCCGCTGATGAAACCGGGGTGTTAGAATGCTCTGTAAACGCGGTCCCTTACTGGTTCTCTGTCTGGATGGTCTGTCCGCTGATGAAACCGGGGTGTTAGAATGCTCTGTAAACGCGGTCCCTTACTGGTTCTCTGTCTGGATGGTCTGTCCGCTGATGAAACCGGGGTGTTAGAATGCTCTGTAAACGCGGTCCCTTACTGGTTCTCTGTCTGGATGGTCTGTCCGCTGATGAAACCGGGGTGTTAGAATGCTCTGTAAACGCGGTCCCTTACTGGTTCTCTGTCTGGATGGTCTGTCCGCTGATGAAACCGGGGTGTTAGAATGCTCTGTAAACGCGGTCCCTTACTGGTTCTCTGTCTGGATGGTCTGTCCGCTGATGAAACCGGGGTGTTAGAATGCTCTGTAAACGCGGTCCCTTACTGGTTCTCTGTCTGGATGGTCTGTCCGCTGATGAAACCGGGGTGTTAGAATGCTCTGTAAACGCGGTCCCTTACTGGTTCTCTGTCTGGATGGTCTGTCCGCTGATGAAACCGGGGTGTTAGAATGCTCTGTAAACGCGGTCCCTTACTGGTTCTCTGTCTGGATGGTCTGTCCGCTGATGAAACCGGGGTGTTAGAATGCTCTGTAAACGCGGTCCCTTACTGGTTCTCTGTCTGGATGGTCTGTCCGCTGATGAAACCGGGGTGTTAGAATGCTCTGTAAACGCGGCCCCTTACTGGTTCTCTGTCTGGATGAAACCGGGGTGTTAGAATGCTCTGTAAACGCGGTGCCTTACTGGTTCTCTGTCTGGATGGTCTGTCCGCTGATGAAACCGGGGTGTTAGAATGCTCTGTAAACGCGGTCCCTTACTGGTTCTCTGTCTGGATGGTCTGTCCGCTGATGAAACCGGGGTGTTAGAATGCTCTGTAAACGCGGTCCCTTACTGGTTCTCTGTCTGGATGGTCTGTCCGCTGATGAAACCGGGGTGTTAGAATGCTCTGTAAACGCGGTCCCTTACTGGTTCTCTGTCTGGATGGTCTGTCCGCTGATGAAACCGGGGTGTTAGAATGCTCTGTAAACGCGGTCCCTTACTGATTCTCTGTCTGGATGGTCTGTCCGCTGATGAAACCGGGGTGTTAGAATGCTCTGTAAACGCGGTCCCTTACTGATTCTCTGTCTCGATGGCCTGTCCGCTGATGAAACCGGGGTGTTAGAATGCTCTGTAAACGCGGTCCCTTACTGGTTCTGTGTCTGGATGGTCTGTCCGCTGATGAAACCGGGGTGTTAGAATGCTCTGTAAACGCGGTCCCTTACTGGTTCTGTGTCTGGATGGTCTGTCCGCTGATGAAACCGGGGTGTTAGAATGCTCTGTAAACGCGGTCCCTTACTGGTTCTCTGTCTGGATGGTCTGTCCGCTGATGAAACCGGGGTGTTAGAATGCTCTGTAAACGCGGTCCCTTACTGGTTCTCTGTCTGGATGGTCTGTCCGCTGATGAAACCGGGGTGTTAGAATGCTCTGTAAACGCGGTCCCTTACTGGTTCTCTGTCTGGATGGCCTGTCCGCTGATGAAACCGGGGTGTTAGAATGCTCTGTAAACGCGGTCCCTTACTGGTTCTCTGTCTGGATGGCCTGTCCGCTGATGAAACCGGGGTGTTAGAATGCTCTGTAAACGCGGTCCCTTACTGGTTCTCTGTCTGGATGGTCTGTCCGCTGATGAAACCGGGGTGTTAGAATGCTCTGTAAACGCGGTCCCTTACTGGTTCTGTGTCTGGATGGTCTGTCCGCTGATGAAACCGGGGTGTTAGAATGCTCTGTAAACGCGGTCCCTTACTGGTTCTGTGTCTGGATGGTCTGTCCGCTGATGAAACCGGGGTGTTAGAATGCTCTGTAAACGCGGTCCCTTACTGGTTCTCTGTCTGGATGGTCTGTCCGCTGATGAAACCGGGGTGTTAGAATGCTCTGTAAACGCGGTCCCTTACTGGTTCTCTGTCTGGATGGTCTGTCCGCTGATGAAACCGGGGTGTTAGAATGCTCTGTAAACGCGGTCCCTTACTGGTTCTCTGTCTGGATGGCCTGTCCGCTGATGAAACCGGGGTGTTAGAATGCTCTGTAAACGCGGTCCCTTACTGGTTCTCTGTCTGGATGGCCTGTCCGCTGATGAAACCGGGGTGTTAGAATGCTCTGTAAACGCGGTCCCTTACTGGTTCTCTGTCTGGATGGCCTGTCCGCTGATGAAACCGGGGTGTTAGAATGCTCTGTAAACGCGGTCCCTTACTGGTTCTCTGTCTGGATGGCCTGTCCGCTGATGAAACCGGGGTGTTAGAATGCTCTGTAAACGCGGTCCCTTACTGGTTCTCTGTCTGGATGGCCTGTCCGCTGATGAAACCGGGGTGTTAGAATGCTCTGTAAATGCGGTCCCTTACTGGTTCTCTGTCTGGATGGCCTGTCCGCTGATGAAACCGGGGTGTTAGAATGCTCTGTAAATGCGGTCCCTTACTGGTTCTCTGTCTGGATGGCCTGTCCGCTGATGAAACCGGGGTGTTAGAATGCTCTGTAAATGCGGTCCCTTACTGGTTCTCTGTCTGGATGGCCTGTCCGCTGATGAAACCGGGGTGTTAGAATGCTCTGTAAATGCGGTCCCTTACTGGTTCTCTGTCTGGATGGCCTGTCCGCTGATGAAACCGGGGTGTTAGAATGCTCTGTAAACGCGGTCCCTTACTGGTTCTCTGTCTGGATGGTCTGTCCGCTGATGAAACCGGGGTGTTAGAATGCTCTGTAAACGCGGTCCCTTACTGGTTCTCTGTCTGGATGGTCTGTCCGCTGATGAAACCGGAGTGTTAGAAGCTCCCTCGCAGTCATCGTGTCGTTGTCGCTCTCCCGCTTTTTGTCTGCTAGTGCTTGCCTTACACGTTGCGCTGTTCCTGTGTGGGGTGTACGCATGTTTCTATTAGTTATGTTTTCTCCTTGGATTGAACCCTTGATCATTATGTAGTGTCTCTCTCTGCCTCTTATAACAGTCTTTGACTTAAAGTCTATTTTATCTGATATGAGAATCGCCTCTCCAGCTTTCTTATGATTTCCATTTGTCTGGAATACCTTCTCCCATCCCTGACCTTCAGACTGTAAATGTCTGCACGTCTAAGGTGGGTCTCTAGTTGATTATATATATGTATCTATAAATGTGTATCTATGTACGTGGGGTCGCTCAGGGTTGGACACGGCTGAGCGACTTCACTTTCACTTTTCACTTTCCACTTTCACACATTGGAGAAGGAAATGGCAACCCACTCCAGTGTTCTTGCCTGGAGAATCCCAGGGACGGGGGAGCCTGGTGGGCTTCCGTCTATGGGGTCACACAGAGTCGGACACGACTGAAGTGACTTAGCAGCAGCAGCAGCAGCATATACGTATCAGTTCAGTCAGTTCAGATAAGTCGCTCAGTCGTGTCCGACTCTCTGCGACCCCATGAATCGCAGCATGCCAGGCCTTCCTGTCCATCACTAACTCTTAGAGTTTACCCAACCTCATGTCCATCAAGTCAGTGATGCCATCCAGCCATCTCATCCTCTGTCGTCCCCTTCTCCTCCTGCCCCCAGTCCCTCCCAGAGTCAGGGTCTTTTCCAATGAGTCAACTCGTCACATGAGGTGGCCAAAGGATTGGGGTTTCAGCTTCAGCATCAGTCCTTCCAGTGAACACCCAGGACTGATCTCCTTTAGGATGGACTGGTTGGATCTCCTTGCAGTCCAAGGGACTCTCAAGAGTCTTCTCCAACACCACAGTTCAAAAGCATCAATTCTTCGGCAATCAGCTTTCTTCACAGCCCAAATCTCACATCTATACATGACCACTGGAAGAATCATAGCCTTGACTCGACGAACCTTTGTTGGCAAAGTAATGTCTCTGCTTTTTAATATGCTATCTAGGTTGGTCATAACTTTACTTCCAAGGAGTAAGCGTCTTAATTTCATGGCTGCAATCACCATCTGCAGTGATTTTGGAGACCCCCAAAATACAGTCTGACACTGTTACCACTGTTTCTGCACCTATTTCCCGTGAAGTGATGGGACCAGATGCCATGATCTTAGTTTTCTGAATGTTGAGTTTTAAGCCAACTTTTTCACTCTCCTCTTTCACTTTCATCAAGAGACTTTTAGTTCCTCTTCACTTTCTGCCATAAGGGTGGTGTCATCTGCATATCTGAGGTTATTGATATTTCTCCCAGCAATCTTGATTCCAGCTTGTGCTTCACCCAGCCCAGCGTTTCTCATAATGTACTCTGCATAGAAGTTAAATAAGCAGGGTGACAATATACAGCCTTGATGTATTCCTTTTCCTATTTGGAACCAGTCTGTTGTTCCATGTCCAGTTCTAACTGTTGCTTCCTGACCTGCATATAGGTTTCTCAAGATGCAGGTCTGGTATTCCCATCTCTTTCAGAATTTTCCACAGTTTATTGTGATCCGCACAGTCAAAGGCTTTGGCATAGTCAATAAAGCAGAAATAGATGTTTTTCTGGAACTCTCTTGCTTTTTCCATGATCCAGTGGATGTTGGCAATTTGATCTCTCGTTCCTCTGCATTTTCTAAAACCAGCTTGAACATCTGGAAGTTCACGGTTCACGTATTGTTTAAGCCTGGCTTGGAGAATTTTGAGCATGACTTTGCTAGCGTGTGAGATGAGTGCAATTTTGCGGTAGTTTGAACATTCTTTGGCATTGCCTTTCTTTGGGATTGGAATGAAGACTCACCTTTTCCAGTCCTGTGGCCACTGCTGAGATTTCCAAATTTGCTGGCATATTGAGTGCAGCACTTTCACAGCATCATCTTTTAGGATTTGAAATAGCTCAACTGGAATTCCATCACCTCCACTAGCTTTGTTCGTAATGATGCTTTCTAAGGCCCACTTGACTTCACATTCCAGGATGTCTGGCTCTAGGTGAGTGATTACACCATCATGATTATCTGGGTCGGGAAGATATTTTTTGTACAGTTCTTCTGTGTGTATATATATATATGGGTTTTGTTTTTGTATTCACCCAGCCAGCCTATGTCTTTGGTTGGTACCTTTAACCATTTACAATTAAGGTAATTATCCATATGTATGATCCTATTACCATTTTGTTAATTGTTTTGGGTTTATTTTTTTAGATCTTTTCCTTCTCTTGCATTTCCTGCCTAGAGAAGTTCCTTTAGCATTTGTTGTAAAATTGGTTTAGCGGTGGTGAGTTCTGTTAACTTTTGCTTGTCTGGAAAGCTTGATCTCTCCATTGAATCTTATCGAAAGTCTTGCTGGCTAGAGTATCCTTGGTTGTAGGTTCTTCTCTTTCATCACTTGAAATGTGTCGTGCCATTCTCTTCTTACTTGCAGAGTGTCTGTTGAGAAATCGGCGGGATTCCCCTTGTATGTTACCCGTTCCTTTTCTCTTGCTTTTGTATCTGTCTCTGCCTTTGACGTTTGTCACTTTGATTAGTGTGTGTCTCAGTGTGTCCCTCCTTGGGTTTATTGTGCCTAAGACTGTACTTCCGGGACTTGACTGACAGTTTCCTTTCCCACGTTAGGGAAGTTTTCAGCTCTTACCTCTGCAGATATTTTCTTGGGTCCTTTTTGTTTATCTTTTCCTTCTGGGATCTCTATAATGTGAATCTGGATGCACTTAATGTTGTCCCAGAGGTTTCTTGGACTGTCTTCTCTTCTTCTCATTCTTTAAAAAATTTTTTAAATAATTATTTATTTATCTGGCTGTGCTGAGTCTTTGTTGTGGCCTGCAAGATCTTTTAGTTGTAGCACGTGTGATAGTTGCAGCGTACAAACTCTTAGTTACAGCATGTAGGATCTTGTTGCCTGACCAGGGACTGAACCTGAGCCCCCTACACTGGGAGCATGGAATCTTAGCCAGCGGACCACCAGGGAAGCTCTCATTCTTCTTTCTTTATTCTGTCCCATTGCCGTGATGCCCGTCATTCTGTCTTCCAAGTCACTTACCCATTCTTTTGCCTCAGTTGTTCTTTTTTTTTGTTTTTACTTTGCTACACTGCACGGCGTGTGGAATCCTACTTCCCTGACCGGGGATTGACTCTGCCCCTGTGACGGAATCCCAGCGTCTCACCCGTTGGGTCGCCAGGCAAGTCCTTGCCTCAGTTATTCTGCTGTCGATTCCTCTGGCATGTTTTTTGTTTCAGTGACTGTACCCTTCGTCTCTGGCTCTTGTTGCGTTCTTCTTGGTCTTTGTTAAATCGTTCTTGTATCTTCTCAGCCTTTGTCCCTGTTCTTTTTCCGAGACCTTCGTCATCTTCAGTGTCGTTATTCTGAATTTTTTTCTAGAAGGTTGCCAATCTCCACTTCATTTAGTTGTTTTCTTGGGGTTTTATCTAGTTTCTTCATTTATGACATAATTTTCTGCCTTTTCATTTTGTGTAACTTTTGTGATTGCAGCTTTCTTTCTGCAGGCTGTAGTTCTTTTTGCTTCTGCTGTATGCCCTGTGGTTGATGAGGCTGTCTTAAGAGGCTTGTGCAAGCATCCTGATGGGAGGGACTGGGTCTTGCTCTGATGGGCAGGGCTCAGTAAAACTTGAATCTCCTTGTCTGCTAATGGGTGAGGCTGTGTTCCCTCTCTGTCAGTTGTTTGGCATAAAGTGACCCAGCACTTAAGCAACGGTTAGAACTAGACATGGAACAACAGACTGGTTCCAAATTGGGAAAGGAGTACGTCAAGGCTGCATATTGTCACCCTGCTTGTTTAACTTCTGTGTAGAGTACATCATGAGGAATGCTGGGCTGGGTGAAGCACAAGCTGGAATCAAGATTACCTGGAGAAATATCAATAACCTCAGATACACAGATGACATCACCCTTATGGCAGAAAGTGAAGAAGAACTAAAGAACCTCTTGATGAAAGTGAAAGAGGAGAGTGAAAAAGCTGGCTTAAAACTCAGCATTCAGAAAACTAAGATCATGGCATCCAGTCCCATCACTTCATGGCAAATAGATCAGGAAACAGTGGAAACAGTGAGAGATGCAGATGCAATGCACCATCATTGCAGATGGTGACTGCGGCCATGAAATTAAAAGGCGCTTGCTCCTTGGAAAAAAAGTTATGACCAACCTAGACAGCATATTAAAAAGCAGAGACATTACTTTGCCGACAGAGGTCTGTCTAGTCAAAGCTATGGTTTTTCCAGTAGTAATGTATGGATGTGAGAGTTGGACTATAAAGAAAGCTGAGCACCGAAGAATTGATGCTTTTGAACTGTGGTGTTGGAGAAGACTCTTGAGAGTCCCTTGGACTGCAAGGAGATCCAACCAGTCCATCCTAAAGGAAAGCAGTCCTGAATGTTCACTGAAAGGACTGATGCTGAAGCTGAAACTCCAATCCTTTGGCCACCGGATGCAAAGAACTGACTCATTGGAAAAGACCCTGATGCTGGGAAAGATTGAAGGCAGGAGAAGAAGGGGACAACAGGATGAGATGGTTGTGTGGCATCACTGACTCAGTGGCCATGAGTTTGCATAAACTCCGAGAGTTGGTGATGGACTGGGAGGCCTGGTGTGCTGCAGTCCATGGGGTCAGGGAGAGTCGGACACGCCTGAGTGACTGGACTGAACTGACCCAGCACTGGAGCCTGCAGGCTGTCTGGTGGAGCTGATGATGGCTTAGTGGGCGCTTGCCAGAACTGCTGGCACCAGTGCCGTTGTCCCCTTGTTGACCTACACTTGGCCTCCACCTCCGCAGGAGACCCTCTAGCACTAGCAGGCAGGTTGGGCACAGTGTCCTGCGAGGTCCCTGCTCCTTTCCCCTGGGTCCTGGTGAAACAGTTCACCGCAGGCTGGGAAACTTGAACTCATGTGCTGGGACTCAGCCAAAGTCACTTTGAGATTTGTACTCATGAGACTGGGACTCAGACCCAGCCGAAACTCTGCTTGTATTTGAACCAACGTGGCTGGGACTGAACCCAGTCAGAACCCACGGTTTTCCAGCTGAGATCACCAACCTGGTTTCAGGACCTAATGAAGCTTAGGTTCTTCATGTGTCATTGCAAAAAGCATTCTGTGAGAGGTGATAGGTAAGAAGTGGATTTACTTAGAGAAATAGATGAATAAAGGAAATTTAGAGATGCACTCCACAGAACATGGGCCATCTCAGGGGGCAGAACAGCCTTGGGAGAAACACACTCTGCAGACGAGTGTGGGCCACCTCAGGGGGCACATGTTGCCTTGGGCTGTGGTGCATTAAGCTTTTATGGGCTGATGAGTGGGGGAATTATTCCGGCTGTTTTGGGGAAGGGGTGGAGATTTCCAGGGATTGGGTCACTGCCCACTTTTTGGTCTTTGGTGGTTGGCCTTGGAACTGTCATGGCGCCTCTGCGTGTATCATTTGTCTGATGTGTTACAGGGAGCGCATACTTAGGATCAAGGTCTGGCTGGCGGGTCTGCCATTTTGGACTCATTTGATTCCAATCAGTCTATGCTGTGCCCTCAGGACACGTCACTCTTTGGAGGTTGTCCCCGCCCCCTCCCTCCTGTCTCATTCTCCAGGTTTTACTCCCGTGATCTTACGGGAAGCACAAGGCCGATGCTCTGTCTTCTGCAGCTGTGTCAAGGCTGAGTAAGGCTGCTGACCTCGCCTGTCAGGAAGGGAAGATCCAGGGCCCGGGGGCAGGACAGCTGCTTGTTCTGGACCAGTATGGGCAGGAGTCCTCTCAGAGCTGCTCTCTTGGTGTGGGGCTGTAACTGCCCCCGCTCCTTTTCCTTGCCCTTTCTTGATGAACCTCCTTGATGATGGAGCACTCTTCCTAAGCACCAGAGCATAAAAATACCTGTAAGTGACAAAATATTTACATGGCACAGTTAAACATCTGATTATAGTGCAACCCATGAAGAAGCCTGATTACTGTTGTGACATACAGATTTTAAGATAACCGCTAGAACTATACCATCATATGAGGATATATCCAAATTTTAGAAACCTTGTTTTATTTTTAGAATGTCTGTATGACTCAAGCCAACAAGTTTAAGCTACCCTCAATACCAAGTATAAGTTTTGTCCTGAAGTCCTAAATATTTGCCAGGTAACATGAACCTGAAATTCATTTTGGCCAGATTATTTTGTATTTCTGAGTATTTATATTAGTGCTTAATTTAAGTCAATTAAATAGAGCTCTTTCATGAATTAATTAATGACCTGTCTCCTGAGAAATCTGTATGCAGGTCAAGAAGCAACAGTTAGAACTGGACATGGAACAACAGACTGGTTCCAAATCAGGAAAGGAGTATGTCAAGGCTGTATATTGTCACCCTGCTTATTAAACTTATATGCAGAGTACATCATGCCTAATGCCAGGCTGGATGAAGCACAAGTTGGAATCAAGATTGCCGGGATAAATATCAATAACCTCAGATACACAGATGCTACCACCCTTATGGCAGAAAGCGAAGAAAAACTAAAGAGCCTCTTGATGAAAGTGAAAGAGGAGAGTGAAAAACCTGGCTTAAAACTCAACATTCAGAAAACTAAGATCATGGCATCCGGTCCCATCATTTCATGGCAAATAGATGGGGAAACAATGGAAACAGTGACAGACTTTATTTTCCTGGGCTCCAAAATCACTGTGGATGGTGACTGCAGCCATGAAATTAAAAGACGCTTGCTCCTTGGAAGAAAAGTTATGACCAACCTAGATAGCATATTAAAAAGCAGAGACATTACTTTGCCAACAAAGGTCCGTCTAGTCAAGGCTATGGTTTTTCCAGTGGTCATGTATGGATGTGAGACTTGGACTCTAAAGAAAGCTAAGCACCCAAGAGTTGATGCTTTTGAACTGTGGTGCTGGAGAAGACTCTTGAGAATCCCTTGGAGATCCAGCTAGTCCATCCTAAAGGAAATCAGTCCTGAATATTCATTGGAAGGACTGATGGTAAAGCTGAAACTCTAATACTTTGCCCACCTGATTCAAAGAGCCAACTCATTGGAAAAGACCCTGATGCTGGGAAAGGTTGAGGGCAGGAGGAGAAGGGGACGACAGAGGATGAGATGGTTGGATGGCATCACCAACTCGATGGACATAAGTTTGAGTAATCTCTGGGAGTTGATGGTGGACAGGGAGGCCTGGTGTGCTGCAGTCCATGGGGTCACAAAGAGTTGGACACGACTGAGCAACTGAACTGAATTGAATAACACACATATACAAACACAGAGGCCTCTAGTTCCTGTTCCAGAATTTCAGCTATGATCTTGAAGACCCAAACCGTTTTCCCACAATCGTGCTAAATCTGGGAGAGGGTCATTTACGGCCTCTGTCTCTTCGTGCATGTGACTCAGTAGTTGAGAAACATTAGCAGAATTATCTGAAATTAAAGCAGAGTATTTGGTCTTAATGTGTTCTCTGGCCAGTGGCGTCCCTTTGCGGTTAAAGCTGGCCACCGGATGGGCTGTGAGCACTGTTATCCTTCAGCCCAGTGTCAGCTTAGTGTCAGCTGCCGAATACTAATAAGGCAGTTGCTGTCACTGCTCACGGGCAGGCTGGCCATCCTGCTGCTGTCTGGTCCAGACCCTTAAATAGATATGCAGCAGGTTGATCTGTAGGTCCTAAATGCTGGGTTAACACACCAAGGGCCATACCCTCTTCTTTAGTCACAAAGAGAAAAAATGGTTTTTCTAAATTAGGCAATCCCAGAGCAAGGGGGGCCTAATAATTTTCCTTTTAGAGTTTGGAAGACTTGTTCTCCTGTATCCCCTCCAATTTAATGGTCCACTTGCTGTGTTTTGTTTTAGGAGCTCCTGCAGCAATTGGACATCTGGCTCATAACCAGGAATCCAAGTCCAGCAATATCCAGTTATCCACAAGCAGGCCTTAAGCTGGTTTACTGTTTTTCATGACTTTAATCTTTGAATTAACACCATTTTATCAGCAGATGTAAACCTCTTTCCTGGGGTAAGCATACATCCCAGATACCGAACCCTCTATTCAGAAATCTATATCTAAGCTTTAGACACCCAGTAACCCTTTTTCCAGAAGTGAGTTAGAGTCTTAAAAGTGTTCTCATCCTATTCCTTTTTTGAAAAACTTTTAGTGAAAAGTCCTCTGCATATTGCAGAGTAACTCCATCCTGTTGTTTGGCTGCTCAGTCGTTTCTGACTCTTTGTGACCTCTTGGACAATGAATGTTCAGGGTTGATTTCCTTTCGGATTGACTGGTTTGATCTCCAAGGGACTGTCAAGAGTCTTCTCCAACACCATAGTTCAAAAGCATCAATTCTTCTGCGCTCAACCTTCTTTATGGTCCAACTCTCACATCCATACATGACTGCTGGAAAAACCATCGCTTTGAGTATATGGACCTTTGTTGGCAAAGTGATGTCTCTGCTTCTTAATATGCTTTATAGGTTTGTCATAGCTTTTTATCCAAGGAGTAGGTGTCTTTTAATCTCATGACTGCAGTCACCATCCACAGTGATTTTGGAGCCGAAGACAAGAAAGTTTGTCACTGTTTCTGTTGTTTCCCCATCTATTTGCCATGAAGTGATTGAGCTGGATGCAGTGATCTTGGTTTTCTGAATGTTGAGTTTTAGGCCTCCTTCTTCACTCTCCTCTTTCACCTTCCTCAAGAGGCTCTCTAGCTCTTCGCCTTCTGCCATAAGGGTGGTGTCATCTGCACATCTGAAGTTACTGATATTTCTCCCGGCAGTCTTGGTTCCAGCTTGTGCTTCATCCCACCTGGCAATTCGCATGATGTACTCTGCATGGGCGTTAAATAAGCAGGGTGACGATATACAGCGTTGACGTACTCCTTTCCCAACTTGGAACCAGTCCATTGTTCCATGTCTGGTTCTAACTGTTGCTTCTTGATCTGCATACAGATTTCTCAGGAGGCAGGTCAGGTGGTCTGGTATTCCCATCTCTTTAAGAATTTTCCACAGTTTGTTGTGATCCACACAGTCAGACTTTATCGTAGTCAGTGAAGCAGACATCAGCTGAGTGTCTTCCCCAGTATAGCGGACTCAAGGCATCTCACGGGCCTCTTCAGGACAAAGACCTAATTTTAAATCTTTTCTTACCTTACTGCTGTCCCTTTGTAATGCCAACTGAAACCATTCACGTCAGATTGGAATTTGAACCCATGTTCTGGGACTCAGCGGAGAAGGCAGTGGCAAGCCACTCCAGTGTTCTTGCCTGGAGAATCCCAGGGACGGGGGAGCCTGGTGGGCTGCTGTCTGTGGGGTCACACAGAGTCAGACACGAGTGAAGTGACTTAGCAGCAGCAGCAGCAGCAGCTGGGACTCAGACCTGGCCAAAATCCTGCTTGGGACTTGAACCTGGTCAAAACCCTGCTTACTGAGGCTCAGGTTCTTTGTATCTCAGCACAGAAGGAAATCAGTGAGAGGCAAACTGATAGGCAAGAAACAGATTTATTCACATAGGACACTTGTAACAAGCGTGGGCAGGCGAGGGAGCTCTGCCCAAGGATTAAGGGGGCTACCATTTTATAGTGGAAAGTGGGAGGAGAAAAGACCACCTTCTTCAAGTAGAAGGGTAGTGACATTTCGGTCCACCTAATGGCCTGGGGCATATTTCCTGCCTTTGTTTATTGCTTTATTGTTAAGCAACAATTAACTTACAGTCACCTCCTAAAGATTCCTAGGTTTTCCTCTTATCTGTAGACCCCTACTAGGACTTTTTTATAGTCCTTCTACTAGGCTTCCCCAATGGCTCAGTGCTAAAGAGTCTGGCTGCTAATGCAGGAGACTCAGGTTCAATCCCGGGGATTGGAAAGATACCTGGCGAAGGAAATGACAACCCACTTCAGTATCCTTGCCTGGGAAATCCCATGGACAGAGGAGCCTGACAGGCTACAGTCCATGGGGTCGCAAGCGACCAAACAACAACTGGGATTTCTACAACGACATGTGTAACTTTCCCAATCTATCCCTGTCACTGGTGTGCCAAGACTTTGTGTGTAACCTCCAGGGTGGAATCTCTGTTTCTGCCAGTCTGGTGAAAGTCTGCAATCAAATCCCACTGGCCTTCAAAGTCAGATTCTCTGAGGATTCCTACTTCTGTTCCTGGGCCCCTAGGTTGGGAAGCCTAACGTGAGGCTGAGAACCTTCCCTCCAGTGGAAGACTGTGTATACTTGTTCTCCACTTTGTGGGTTGCCCCTCCGGTGGATGCGGGGTTTAATTTTGCTGTGATGGCCCCCTGCCACCCGCTCATTGCCACTTCCCCTTCATCTCTGGCTGTGGCGTGTCTTGCTCGGTGGCTCCAGTGTCTCCTATGGACAGTTACTCAGCAGGGAGTCGTGGTTTCGGTGCTGTCCTGAGAAGAGCGTGTCCTGTGCTCTGCTGTCTTGTGTGAGAGCTCTTAAAACTGGCGAACCCAGAGTCTTCACAAGAGAATGCAAGTGACAGCGGGACGGATTGAGAATAAGGGACAGTTACGGTTTTAGCCGCAGGAGAGAAAGGCAAGCTGGGCGCTAAGAGGACGGACGTGTAGACCCCCCTGAGGGAGCTGCTCCCCGTGCTCCCCTCTCGGGGAGGACACAGAGACCAGCTCAGGCTGTGAGTGAGCCATCCCAGTGGGTTTAAGGAAATTGGGGAGGAAAAAAAAAGCCAACGACCCAGAAATGCCTCCTTAAGGAGGCCAAACGTGATCTTGAAGAGGACTGCAGCCCATCATTGTAGACATTTTCTAGAAACTCTCTGCTGAGTCAGTTTACCCTTTGGTTCAGTTCAGTCGCTCAGTCGTGTCCGACTCTCTGTGACCCCATGAATCACAGCACGCCAGGCCTCCCTGTCCATCACCAACTCCCGGAGTTCACTCAAACTCATGTCCATTGAGTCAGTGATGCCATCCAGCCATCTCATTCTCTGGCGTCCCCGTCTCCTCCTGCCCCCAACCCCTCCTAGCATCAGACTCTTTTCCAGTGAGTCAACTCCTCGCATGAGGTGGCCAAAGTATTGGAGTTTCAGCTTTAGCATCAGTCCTTCCAATGAACACCCAGGACTGATTTCCTCTAGAATGGACTGGTTGGATGTCCTTGCAGTCCAAGGGACTCTTTAGAGTCTTCTCCAGCACCACAGTTCAAAAGCATCGATTCTTCAGCGCTCAGCCTTCTTCACAGTCCAGCTCTCAGGTCCATACACGACCACGTCCATACATGCCTTGACTAGACGGACCTTGGTTGGCAAAGTAATGTCTCTGCTTTTTAGTGCACATGCATCATTCAGGCATGTATAGTCTGTGCAGTTTCGTATTGAAGTAGGATCCATAAGAAATAAGCTTTATTGAGCCGCCGTTGAGGTAGCTCACAGCATCACAGCCGTCAGGCCTTAGGCCAAGGGACCCTCCCAGGTCCTTCTGCTGGCCAGGCCCAGGACTCCTTGGGGTCCTGCCACAGCCACACCTGAGCATACCACCCACAGTCTGGCTGTGCTTTGAGCTCAGGGGGTGCAGGACCTGCAGGTGACTCTGGGGGAGGCTTAGCGCCTCTCTGGGCCTGGGGTTGTGCACCCCTTATGTCATTCGTTTCAGCCTCACATCCCAGAGAGGTGGCTGTGCTGAGCCCTGGGACTGGTCACCAGATTTAAAATCCGCCTGCAGAACTCTGAAGCTTGACCTTGGCTATTATAAGGCAGCTAGCTGGCGAAGGAGCCCAGTTTCAAAGGGGTCAGGACCACGGGGGTGATGCTGCAGCATCAGCTGGCCCCTGTGGTTTATGAAGCCCCTTCTGGCCCTGCCTGGCTGGCTGGGAATATGTTTTCAGAGACTGGCTTTGCCTACACAGGAGCCTGAGATTGGCAGCCTTATGCTGCGATGGGTCTGGCCTCACGACACAGAGAAAGTGCCCTCCCTCCTCCGAGCTTTGTTTCTGCATCCCTTACAGGAGGGCTGTGGGTAGGCACTGGTTGGGATGTGCAGGCCTGATGTTCCCCATAGCTCAGGGGAGATGTCGTTTCCAACAACCGCCACCTGGGGGCGCTGCCACTCCTCAGCATGTCAGCCAGTGCATCGGGCAGGGACGCTGACGGGGCCGGGGATCGAATGAGTTCCCAGGTGGGCCTCTCGTGTCTCAGGGACAGTGAGGAGACCTGGCTGGCTGGCCGAGCCCTGGGCAGCTTAGCCATCCCTTGACCTTCATACACTGAGACCTAGCTGCAGCCCCCCCTAGGTGGCATGGGCTGTGAGGTGCCCGAGTTGTGATGCCTGTCCAGGGCACACGGACAGGCTTTGAGGTCCTTATTCGCTGACTTGAAAGGGCCTCCTGGGCATCTCTGCTTGTTCAAATCTGTGTCCAGGTGAGGAGTATGTTTGTCTTTGACAGACTTGGGGCTTGTGGGACCTGACCCCAGACCCCTGAAGTGGATGGAACGGGAAGACAGAAACTGGAGTAACAAGCAGGGTGGAGCCCCGCTCTCCGTGGCCACAGGGCTGTCAGTGGACAGGTCTCAGGTCAGGTCTTCATGCTCTGCGGCGTTGTGCAGTCCTGCGATGGTGTTCCAGGACACGATCCAGCTCTGGGAGACGGCCGTGTATGGGAGTCAGGTGTCCAGCAGACAGTGTTGTTCCAGGAGATGGTGGTGCTCAGGGAAATTGTGGTGTCTTGGAAGAATGGTGCTTCAGGAAAGGTGATGCTCCAGGGGAAGTGGGGTCCGGGAGATGGTCGTGTCCAGGGGAAAAAAAAGTGTTGTGGTGCTCCAGGTAAAATGGTGGTGCAGGAGATGATGGTGCTCAGGACTGGGTGGTGTTCCAGGAGACGATGGTGGTGGGAAGGAGACTGTGCTTCAGGAGGGAACAGTGTGCAGGAGGCGGCGCTGCCCAGGAGACCGAGGTGTCCAGAAGACAGCGGTGTCCCAGAGAGCTTGGTGGCTCAGTGGACAGGTGCTCAGGGGGTGGCAGTGCCCAAGGGACTATACTGCTCAGGGGGTGGCATTGTCCAGGAGACTTTGGTACTCCAGGAGATGGGAGAGCTCAGGAGAGGGTGCTACTCAGGGGACGGTGGTGTTCAGGACGCCGTGCTGCTGACGAGACAGGGGAGGCAAGCAGTCTACGGTGCTCCAGGAGACGGTGATTCTCAGGAGACAGTTGAGTCCAGGAGACATATTGCTCCAGGAGCTGGTGTGTCCAGGAGACAGTGGTGCTGAAGAAACTACTGTGTCCAGGAGACGGTAGTGCTCAGATGGTCTCCATCTGCTGCAAAGCAGACAGCGGCCTCCAGGACTGTCTCCAGGAGACGCTGTGTCCACAAGACATGCTGCTCCAGGAGGCAGTGGTGGTGCGGGAGCCTGTGGTTCCCAGGAGACAGGGGTTCCCAGGAGATGGTGGTGTCCATGAGTCTGTGATGCTGAGGAGACGGTGATATCCAGGAGATGGCGTAGAGGAGACAGTGGTGTCAGGAGACCGTGGTGTCAGGAGACCGTGGTTTCCAGGAGACCGTGGTGTCAGGAGACCGTGGTTTCCAGGAGACCGTGGTGTCAGGAGACCGTGGTGTCCAGGAGACCGTGGTGTCAGGAGACCGTGGTGTCCAGGAGACCGTGGTGTCAGGAGACCGTGGTGTCCAGGAGACCGTGGTTTCCAGGAGACCGTGGTGTCAGGAGACCGTGGTTTCCAGGAGACCGTGGTGTCAGGAGACCGTGGTGTCCAGGAGACCGTGGTTTCCAGGAGACCGTGGTGTCAGGAGACCGTGGTGTCAGGAGACCGTGGTTTCCAGGAGACCGTGGTGTCAGGAGACCGTGGTGTCAGGAGACCGTGGTTTCCATGAGACCGTGGTTTCCAGGAGACAGTGGTGTCCATGAGACCGTGGTTTCCATGAGACCGTGGTTTCCAGGAGACAGTGGTGTCCATGAGACCGTGGTTTCCAGGAGACCGTGGTGTCAGGAGACCGTGGTTTCCAGGAGACCGTGGTTTCCAGGAGACCGTGGTGTCCATGAGGCCGTGGTTTCCAGGAGACCGTGGTGTCAGGAGACCGTGGTGTCCATGAGGCCGTGGTTTCCAGGAGGCCGTGGTTTCCAGGAGACCGTGGTGTCAGGAGACCGTGGTGTCAGGAGACCGTGGTTTCCAGTAGACCATGGTTTCTAGGAGACAGTGCTGCTGTAGAAAAAGTGGTGCCTAGAAGACTGGTGTTTCACGGGAGGGTGGTGCTCCAGGAGTGTCTTATGCTGCAGAAAGCTTGTGGCTCCAGGAGAGAAAGGACAGAGGAGACAGTGGGGCCCAGCAGATGGGGGGGACCAGGCGACAGTGGTGCTCCATAGGCATGGTACCCAGGTGACGGCAGTGCTCTGCAGACCGTGGTGTCCAGGAGACCGTGGCCCTCCAGGAGAAAGCAGGTCTAGCAGACTGCAGTCTCCCACGAGATGGTGGTGCTCCAGGAAATAGTTTTTTTCCAAGAGAGACAGTGCTCCAGGAATTGGTGATATCCAGGAGAATGTGATACTCCAGGAGACGGTGGTGTTCAGGGGCCAGTGCTATTCAGGAGACAGTGGTGTCAGTAGACACGGCACTCCTGGTGACGCTGGCGCTTGGGAGACAGCGTTGCTCTAGATGGATGTGGTGTCCAGAGGGCTTGGTGTTCAAGGAGATGGTGCTGGAAAGGAGACCATGGTTCTCCAGAAACGCTGCCACCTGAGACAGTGGACTCAGGAGATGGTGGGCTCCGGGAGACAGCGGTGCTCAGTAAACATGGTGCCCAGGTGACAGGGATGCTCTGGAGACAGTGGTGTCCTGGAGACTGTGTTCTGCATGAGCCAGTGCTGCTCCAGGCAGTGGTGGTGTCTGGGAAACAATGGTGCTTCCTGGACAGTGGTGCCCAGCAGACAGTGGCATTCAGGGCAGACTGTGGTCCAGGAGACAGCCGTACTTAGTGGACAATGCCGTCTGGAAGATTCTGCTGCTCAGGAGACACTGACATCCAGGAGACAGTTGTGCTGCCGGCGAGGGAGGTCTCCAGGAGACCGTTGTACTCTAGAAGATGCTGGGGCTCAGGAGACATCGGTGACCAGGAGAATGTGCTGTCCAGGTAAGAGTGGTGTGTTGGAGAGAACTTGTTCCATGGTCAGTAGTGTCCAGGATGGCGCACAGGAGACAGTGGTGTCCAGCACACAGTGGTGCTTAGGAGCCTTGTTTCCAGGAGACAGTGATGTCCTGGAGACCGTGGTGTCCAGGAGACTGTGGTGTCCAGGAGACTGTGATGCTCCAGCAGGTGTTATAGTCCACTGGTTAGTGGTGCTCAGGAGATGGTGGTGCCCAGGAGTCAGTGTGCCCAGGAGACTGGTGCTCTGGGAGTCTGTCCACCCGTGAGACATGTCTGAGGCTGAGTCCATTCTCCCACCTCTTGCTGTTTTTATTGGTGCTCTTGTTCACCTTCATTTCCCAGCCCTCTCCCCTCTAATTGCTCTCCCTCTTCCTCTCCTCCTGCCAGTCCTCCCCTCCCTGAGTCCCGTCCTCCCCTCCCTGAGTCCTCCCCTCCCTGTGTCCCATCCTCCCTGAGTCCTCCCTTCCCTGAGTCGTCCCCTCCCTGAGTCGTCCCCTCCCTGAGTTCTCCCCTCCCTGTGTCCCATCCTCCCTGAGTCCTCCCCTCCCTGAGCCCTGTCCTCCCTGGGTCCTCCCCTCCCTGAGCCCTGTCCTCCCTTCCCTGAGTCGTCCCCTCCCTGAGTCCCATCCTCCCTGAGTCTCCCCTCCCTGAGTCCTCCCCTCCCTGAGTCCTCCCCTCCCTGAGTCCCATCCTCCCTGAGTCCTCCCCTCCCTGTGTCCCATCCTCCCTGAGTCCTCCCCTCCCTGGGTCCTCCCTTCCCTGAGTCCTCCCCTCCTGAGTCCTCCCCTCCCTGAGTCCTTCCCTCCCTGAGTCCTGTCCTCCCCTCCCTGAGTCCTGTCCTCCCTTCCCTGAGTCCTCCCCTCCTGAGTCCTCCCCTCCCTGAGTCCTCCCCTCCCTGAGTCCTCCCCTCCCTGAGTCCCATCCTCCCTGAGTCCTTCCCTCCCTGAGTCCTCCCCTCCCTGTGTCCCATCCTGAGTCCTCCCCTCCCTGGGTCCTCCCTTCCCTGAGTCCTCCCGTCCTGAGTCCTCCCCTCCCTGAGTCCTTCCCTCCCTGAGTCCTGTCCTCCCCTCCCTGAGTCCTGTCCTCCCTGGGTCCTCCCCTCCCTGGGTCCTCCCTTCCCTGAGTCCTCCCCTCCTGAGTCCTCCCCTCCCTGAGTCCTTCCCTCCTGAGTCCTCCCCTCCCTGAGTCCTGTCCTCCCCTCCCTGAGTCCTCCCCTCCCTGAGTCCTTCCCTCCCTGAGTCCTGTCCTCCCCTCCCTGAGTCCTGTCCTCCCTGGGTCCTCCCCTCCCTGGGTCCTCCCCTCCCTGAGTCCTCCCCTCCCTGAGTCCTCCCCTCCTGAGTCCTCCCTTCCCTGAGTCCTTCCCTCCCTGAGTCCTGTCCTCCCTGGGTCCTCCCCTCCCTGGGTCCTCCCCTCCCTGGGTCCTCCCCTCCTGAGTCCTCCCTTCCCTGAGTCCTTCCCTCCCTGAGTCCTGTCCTCCCTGGGTCCTCCCCTCCCTGGGTCCTCCCCTCCCTGAGTCCTCCCCTCCTGAGTCCTCCCTTCCCTGAGTCCTTCCCTCCCTGAGTCCTGTCCTCCCTGGGTCCTCCCCTCCCTGGGTCCTCCCTTCCCTGAGTCCTCCCCTCCTGAGTCCTTCCCTCCCTGAGTCCTTCCCTCCCTGAGTCCTGTCCTCCCCTCCCTGAGTCCCATCCTCCCTGAGTCCTCCCCTCCCTGGGTCCACCCTTCCCTGAGTCCTCCCCTCCTGAGTCCTTCCCTCCCTGAGTCCTCCCCTCCCTGAGTCCTCCCCTCCCTCTGTCCCATCCTCCCTGAGTCCTCCCCTCCTGAGTCCTCCCCTCCTGAGTCCTCCCCTCCCTGAGTCCTGTCCTCCCTGGGTCCTCCCCTCCCGAGTCCTCCCCTCCTGAGTCCTCCCTTCCCTGAGTCCTCCCCTCCTGAGTCCTCCCCTCCCTGAGTCCTGTCCTCCCCTCCCTGAGTCCTGTCCTCCCTGAGTCCTCCCCTCCCTGGGTCCTCCCTTCCCTGAGTCCTCCCCTCCTGAGTCCTCCCCTCCCTGGGTCCTCCCCTCCTGAGTCCTCCCCTCCTGAGTCCTCCCTTCCCTGAGTCCTCCCCTCCTGAGTCCTCCCCTCCCTGAGTCCTGTCCTCCCCTCCCTGAGTCCTGTCCTCCCTGAGTCCTCCCCTCCCTGGGTCCTCCCTTCCCTGAGTCCTCCCCTCCTGAGTCCTCCCCTCCCTGAGTCCTCCCCTCCCTGGGTCCTCCCCTCCTGAGTCCTCCCCTCCCTGAGTCCTGTCCTCTCCTCTGCTGATCCCCCCACTTTCCTCTGTCCTCCTCTCCCCTCCTCCTGCCGACCCTCCTCCCCGTCTCCGCTCCCCCCCATTCCTTGCCTCTCTTTCTCTGCTGCCGTTTTGCCCCTCTCTCCCTGCAGGATGCCTGCTCTGGCCTCCCTGCTGCTCTCAGCTTGCTGGCCCTAGTCCCTCTGGTGGCCTCCTGGGTGGAAGGCATGCTCCCTTTCCTCCCACGGGAACCGTTCGCCTGTCTCATGTCCCTTTTGCTCTCTTTGCTCCTGGAGTTCTGAAACTCGCAGTCCAGACGGCCTCTCCTGCCCCCTGCCCTTTTTCCTCTGGGGGCTGACCTTGTATTTGCAGACAACAAGAAACATTCCACATACTCTACACTTGGATTCCTCATTGTTAATATATTTCTGCATTTGCTGTGTTATTCTGTGTATGTTCTATAGACATAGTGACAGAGTGCTTCTTCCATAAGCCCTTGACAGTACGTTGCAGACAAAATTCCCATTTGCCCCTTAAATACTTCGGCGTGTGTTTCTAACAAAGACGTTCTCTGGTCACACCATAGTGTGTTAATCAGAAGCAGGAAACAGACATGGATACAACCTGTGCCATGCAAGCAGTGGTGTCCAGCTCTTTGTACCTCTGTCGGCTATAGCCCACCAGGCTCCTCTGTCCACGGGATTTTCCAGGCAAGAATACTGGAGTGGGTTGCCAAGCCCCCTTCCAAGGGGTCTTTCCAACCCAGGAATCGAACCTGCAACTCCTATACTGCAGGCGGATTCTTGACCTGCTGAGCCATCAGGGAAGCCTGATACAACACTATGTAACTACAAAGTGTATTCAGACTTTTCCAGTAGCCCACGAAAAATAATGAACTTTTCCGGCTCACTGTCTAGTCCAGGGTCATGGACTGTGTTTAGTCCTCTGTGTTTTGTTTCTTTTATTCTGGAACACTCAGGCCTCTCATGATTTTGATTTTGATTTTTTTTTTAAGGAGACAGGTCAGTTATTTTGTAGACCCCTTCTTGGGTTTGGTTTATCTCGTGTTTCCCCTTAAGCAGATTCAGGCTGACTGTTTTTGGTGGGAATGTCATGCTCGTCTCATCATCCTCCGTTAATCAGACCCAGTTACTCCTAGGTAAAGCTTGGTTTCTTTGCTAGTCTGCACTCACGTTTCGATCCAGTGTCACTGCCCCATCCCCCATTTTTACCCCACCAGGGCCTGTCCCCCCAGCTGCTCATGTGTGGCTGCTGCTGCTAAGTCACTTCAGTCGTGTCCGACTCTGTGTGACCCCATGGACTGCAGCCCACCAGGCTCTCCTGTCCCTGGGATTCTCCAGGCAAGAACACTGGAGTGGGTTGCCATTTCCTTCTCCAGTGCATGAAAGTGAAAAGTGAAAGTGAAGTCGCTTAGTCGTGTCCGACCCTTAGCGACCCCATGGACTGCAGCCCACCAGGCTCCTCCGTCCCTGGGATTTTCCAGGCAAGAGCACTGGAGTGG
This sequence comes from Moschus berezovskii, assembly GCF_049115385.1. Lineage (NCBI taxonomy): Eukaryota > Metazoa > Chordata > Mammalia > Artiodactyla > Moschidae > Moschus > Moschus berezovskii. The sequence continues at coordinate 894,297 of NC_142483.1, forward strand.
GGTGCCGTTGCCTTCTCCGGCTCATGTGTTACCGCCTGTCTTATTTCTGGTCTGGAGTCTGTACCCCGGTGTGCCTCCCATTAATCCTCCCTTCTGGCGTGAGGGGCACTTCCCCGTCTCAGGTCATATGCAGTCTTGTCAGTACACTCGGTCCTGTGCTTCCCGGCCTTCTGTGCGGGGTTCTGACCATCACTCGGACGCTTACATTCTCCTCATCCTGGGGAGCACACGTCCACGATGCTGCCTTCTCCCTGTTGCGATGTGAGCAGTGATCACTCCTCTGACGTGGGTCGTGGAACAGCCACAGCTGCGGAGTGTTGGTGCTGTCAGTGGTGCCCAGGCCACAGACCTGTGTGCTGCATACTGCTCTTAGTTTACGGATGAGGGAATGGAGACATGTGGAGGTTAAGTACCGTGTCCACAGCCATGCAGTTCATACTCAGTGGAGATGAAATTACACAGAGCAAGGGGAAGGAATAATTTTGGATGCCGAGAGGTGGTAAAGAAGGAGGAAAAGAGGATTCTGCCGATGTCAAGGACAAGTGAGTGTCAGTGATGCGTCAGGTCACCGGAGATGAGGGGCTGGAAGAGGCTGGAGGCTTGGTGGGAGATGTCAGTTTGGGAGCCTTTTGTGTTGAGGAAGTAGATAAAGCCTTCAGAAACAGTCAACTCACTGAGAAAGAAATCCAGAAATGATGCGTCAGGATTGACGATCTGAAAGTGAGAGCTTTAGGGAGAGGGGAGGAGCTGACGCAGCTTGCAGAGGAGACTGCATCGTGCTTGGAAGTCTGATCCCTCCGTGGGGCTTCCTGGGCGCAGGAGGCTGGCATCAGGGGCTCAGCAGGCGGGCTGCGCCGCTGTCCCTCTGTGGGCTTTGTGTCGGGTGCTGGGGATGCAGAGTGGAGAAGGTTGCCCTGCTTGTCCACGGTAGCTTGAAACCTGGCAAATCCTGTATCTTTCTTGTTTTAGACAGTAGAGTTGCTTTTAATGCTGCTGGTTAAGACACATTGATCAGAACTCTCAACAAAGCTTAGAGTCTCCAGGCTAGAAAGAACCTTAGAAATCCTAGGTCTCGGCATCCTCTCTTGTCACAGGAAAAACTGAAGCCTGGGGCAGCCAAGGGCCCCACTGTTACTTGGACAAGCATGTCAGTGCTGGACAGTAGAGGGTGTGTCAGCTCAGGCCTCCCCTTGGGGACGCCCTGCCCAGCGGGGCTCTGCAGGGCCGCGCCTCGCTGACCTGCCCCTGTCAGGCCCTGTCCGCGCTGCTGGCTGCTTCCAGCGCTCTTTGCCTCTGATGTCACCGCTCCTGTTAATGGCGTGGCTCCCTCCACAGTCAGCCCCTCCTCCTGCCGTGCTGACCCTCCTGTGGGCAGTCGTCCTGCCCTGGGCCGCCTCTCGCACCCGGCCCTGTCTCACCGCTCCACTCCCGTCGGCTCCGTCTCTCCTGAGCCACTGTGGCAAAGCCCTGGAATCTGTGCTCTTTGGTCCCCTCCTTCATCTAATTCCTGTGCTTCGCTCTCAGGGTAGAAATGCTGCTGCTGCTGCTCAGTCACGTCAGTCGTGTCCGACGTGTGACCCCATAGACGGCAGCCCACCAGGCTCCTGTCCCTGGGATTCTCCAGGCAAGAATGCTGGAGTGGGTTGCCATTTCTTTCTCCAGTGCATAAAAATGAAAAGTGAAAGTGAAGTCGCTCAGTCATGTCCAACTCTTCGCGACCTCATGGACTAGCTTACCAGGCTCCTCTGTCCATGGGATTTCCCAGGCAAGAGTACTGGAGTGGGTGCCATTTCCTTCCCGGGTAGAAATGAGACCTCACAATTGGAAGCGGTTTTATATGTTTTATGCCCAGGCACCCATCTGACATTCTGTTGTACAGATTCCTGCCAAGTGGTCAACCAGCCCATCTCAGTCATGTTTTTGTGTTCCATTTTTGTTTTAAACAGGTCAGTCATAAAATTCATACTTAGATTGAGGTTAGACAGTTCTATTCTTCTGTTTCCTTGATTTGGGGCTTTCCAGGTGGTGCTAGTGCAGGAGATGTAAGGGACCTGGGTTTGATCCCTGGGTCGGAAAGATCCCCCGTAGGAATGCATGGCAACCCACTCCAGTGTTCTTGCCTGTAGGACTCCCACGGACAGAGGAGCCTGGCGAACTGCAGTCCATAGGCTTGCAGACTTGGACACACTGAGGCGACTCAGCACGCAGGCGCGCTGGTCTCACAGAGGCGGCCATCTCTCTGTCTCTGAGGACGCTGATCCCTCCTCCCGAGCGCTCCGCTGTGCACTGGAGTCGCCCTTCTCTGGGAGGACAGTTGCTTTGCTGGCGGCCGTCTCTCTGTCTCTAAGGACGCTGATCCCTCCTCCCGAGCACTCCGCTGTGCACTGGAGTCGCCCTTCTCTTGGAGGACAGTTGCTTTGCTGGCGGCCGTCTCTCTGTCTCTGAGGACGCTGATCCCTCTTCCCGAGCACTCCCCTGTGCACTGGATTCGCCCTTCTCTGGGAGGACAGTTGCTTTGCTGGCGGCCGTCTCTCTGTCTCTGAGGACGCTGATCCCTCCTCCCGAGCGCTCCGCTGTGCACTGGAGTCGCCCTTCTCTGGGAGGACAGTTGCTTTGCTGTCTCGGTCACGCTCCTTCCTGAGCCTGGCTTTGCTCCTGTGGCCTGTGAACCGTGACTGTTCCTCAGTGTTCGTGGAGGGGGTGCTAGGCTGCTCAGTCTTACAGGCTGGTGTGGGTTCCCTGGCTGCTCTGCACCGGGAGCAGGTCAGCTTCCTTGCAGAATGTGCAGGGGTAGATCTTAAATTACTAAGTCTCTGCCGCTCCAGAGAGTACAGTTAACAAAGGGGTGGGTAGGTGGCTTTACTTACTCGTGTAAATCTTATAGTGAACTTTCAGTGATCATTCAGCTTCTAAAACATAAAAATTTTTCTTGTGAAAACAGTAATTCTTAGAGCCCTCTGGATCTTTGTTCTCATTTGAATGCTTGCTCTGTAGGCCTGCTGTACAGTTCTGTCCAGAGATTTATTTTCATGACATTTCTCATAGTTTCTTGATTTCCTGTGTCTTCTTTTTGGATTTCTTGGAGAACTTTTTTCCATATGTAATTCTCTCCGAATCTGTGGATAGTAAAACCTTTAAGACTTTGTGTATATGAAAAGTCTTTATTTTGTAATCACATTTACATGATAGTTTGGTTGGGTATAAAATTCCCAGTTCAGAGTAAGCTCCCCTCAGAATTTTGAGCACGCTTTTCCTTCTTGCAGTGTTGTTGCTTAGAAGCTTGATGATGGTGTGATGATAGTCTGTTCCTTGTTCCTTTGTAGGTAGCCCGTTTGTCCTCTGAGAGCTGACGTGTCCTGAGAGTGAGGCTAGGTGTGAGCCTGCCACTGTTCCCTGTTCACGTCCCTTCTAGCCTGAGGGTTCCTTCTGTGAGGCCTGGACTTGGGATGTTTCTGTCTTGTTGAAGGTCACATTAACTAGACACTGCCTACACCGATTGCCTTTACCCCTTAGCTCATTTTTCCTTTTGCTTTTTCTCTGATGACTTTTCTTCAAGGTGTTCTATCAAAATTTCACATACATTGAAATGACTTTTAGTTTCTAAGAACTTTTCTTTTACTTAATTTATACTTTAATTGAAGGATAATTGCTTTACAGAATTTTGCTGTTTTCTGTTAAACCTCAACCTGAATCAGCCATAGGTCTGCATACGTCCCCTCCCTTTTGAACCTCCCTCCCGTCCCCCTCCTGATCCCACCCCTCCAGGTTGCTTCAGAGCCCCTGTTTGAGTTCCCTGTGACATGCAGCACGTCTCGCTGGCTCTCTGGTTTACACACGGTGCTGTAAGCCTCCACGCCACTCTGGCCGCGCACCGCGCCCTCTGCTCCCTCCCCCCACGCCCACAGTCCTCAATAGTTCTCCAAGTCTGCCTCTCCATTGCTGCCCTGCAGATAAACCCCAGACCTTTTCTTTTTAAAAGGCTGCTTGATTCTGTTACCCTGTCCTCACTTTAGGGACAGCAGTGTGTTTGTGTCTTTCTGAGACGCTTAGGACAGCGTGAAACGTTATCTTCTGTTCCCTGAGTTTTGTGTTCTGTGCCCTCACTCAGCCCACAGTACTTCTCTCTCCTTGACTCTGATGGTAAGAACTTCCCTCCTCCACTGCTGACTTTTCCTCTTTGTTTTGGTTGAGAGGTTATCTGATTCTCTGAGCTCATCTGCTTTCCATGTTACCAGAAATTTATCTGTGTTTTTAGACTTTTATTCTGATGGTGTAAAACAATTCTCTCTCTTGTCAGAAGTTTGGGAGGAGGAGACTGAGCAGCTCAGTCACGCCCATAGACCATTCCCAGCCCCGGTTCTATGGTGTTTCAGAACTTTGATGTTTATTATTATTATTACTTTTAGCTTCCATAAAATTTCTTTTTTTAAGTAGATAAATTAAGATTTTTAGTTGGAGTTTCAATGTCGGTGATGTTTATCATTCTGAAACAAAGTGGGGCCGCCAGTATCTGTTGCTATCTAGATGTAGACTCTGACATTTTGAATGTGTTTCCAAACAAACTGGCCTGTGCTTTTCCCACTCATTGAGAAGACAGATGTCCCAGTCTCCAGGAGCCCTCCGTTCTCGGGGGCTGGCGGGTGAGGAAGCGCTCCTTCCCCGCCGGCGTGGCGCTGAGAGCACGGGAAGGCTCCAGACACCAGGGCTCAGCCTCTGCCCTCTGCCCCCGGCATCGTTCAGTTCAGAGCAGGAGTGCCGATCAGGGACGGTGGTCATCACCTGTGCTGAGAGGGTCCTCAAGACCCCCACCCCAGCCTGTTAGGAAAGGGGTGAAGGGTTGTGATGGGTTTTCAGGGGAGAGCGCAGATGAGGAGCCAGAGAGATGCAGAGAGCCGGCTGCCTGGGCGTGGCGCAGACGGCCTGCCATCTCGGGTCTGTGGGGCTTGTACGTGGCAGGGTCGTGCCACATCGCTCCCATGAAGGAAGTGAGGGCCAGCCTGGGGCTCGTCCCCCAGCCCTGTCTGTCCCCTCCAGTCCAGCCTGTTTCCCACGCCTTTCCCACGTGACCCACTGTCCACCGACCTCCCCGCCATCCCCCTGAGGCTCTCCTGGTTGTTTTTATCATCTGCTCAGCAAATCCATGAACAGTGAAGCTCAGGAATGAAATCTCCCTCTCTGTCCACAGATTATGTTTTTCCGGACCTGACTGAGAAGTCGAGTCCCACGGACAACATGGGCCAGAGTCAAGAGACACCAAGTCTCCCCTCCCCACTGCCCGGGGTGGACCTGGTGGGGCCGCCTTGGCACGTAGCCCCCGGAGAGGAGGAGGAGGAGGAGGAGCAGCTGCTGCCGGTGACGAGACCCCAGGAGGATGCCCAAAGGCAGGCCCCTGGCTTCCCGCCGACAGGCAGCAGTCGGGTCCCAGGGCCCCCTGAACACCGGCCCGAGGAGTCAGGGGACCAGGCTGCCTCAGGCGGGGAGGCAGGCAGCAGCATGGAGCCCGGCCTGTCCCCGCCCAGGGTCAGCCTGAGCCCAGTGACCCTGAGGGGTCAGGACGTGGCCAGCCGTGGGGCGGGGCCCACGGTGCTGCCGGCCACGGGGCGCGGCAGCGAGTCTGAGGTCCCTCTGGAGCCTGGTGCGGAGGCTGCTGCTGCAGCTGTGGGCTTGGCCGGCCAGCCAGGCGTGGGGCCATCCCCCGCCTCCTTCCCTCAGACGGTGGCTCCTGGTGGGGCTGAGGGCCCCGGCAGAGACACCCTGCAGCCCGGAGCCTCAGCCTCTCTCCCGCTGGCCCCTGGAGGCACAGAGCTGACACCTTCTTCTGTGACTCTGGGGCGAGATGATCTCAGGCAGGAGCCCCAGGAAGGGCCAGCCGGGGCGGCTCCGTCCAGAAGGCCCTGGGACTCCACGCAGGTAGAGTGGCCGTGCGGGGCGGGCACGGGCGGGCGGGCAGCAGGTTCCAGGGCACTGCTCACGGCCCAGCAGTGGCGTCCCGCCCACCCTGACCCGCGGAGGCTCAGTGTCCGCCCCCCCAGCCTCACCCCCGCCCCCGCCGGGTCAGGGTCCCCTGCCTGTCACAGCTGCTGGGGGGCACTCCCGCCATCCCCCCTCCCCCCCACAGCCCCCCTCGTGTGCCACTGCCCTGCCCTCCTCCCCACCCCAGGCGTCACTCACACCCCCAGCCCGGCCCACCCCAGGCCCCAGAAGAAAAGGGCTGGTCCTGGGCCGTCAGCCTGGGTGTCCGCCCACAGGCGCACTGTCCGCCCTTTGGAGCGTTCCAGCTCCCTCTGCCCTGGAGCCTCTGCGCGGGGCCTCCTGTCCCCGAGAGAGCAGGTTGTGGGCCAGGCCGGGGGCCGTCAGTCAGCTGGTCTGCCCCTGGCGGCACAGCCACCCCCGGCCTCGCCCGCTCGCGTCTCCCGAGTTTCCATTCAGACGCCCTCTGTGTCGCTGCACAGGTGATCTGCAAGGACTGGAGCGATCTGGCGGGGAAGAGCTACGTCGTCCTGAGCATGACTGAGAACGCAGACTGTGTGAGTGCCCGCGGGCGGGCGGCCCTGTGGGGGCTGCGGGGGGCGGGCTGCCCTCACCAAGGCCTGAGAAGAGGGCTCCCCGGTGTTAAATCCCCAGGGCTCCATGCGCGCGCCTCCTCTGTTGGTGATTTCATGGATAGTGTCGTGTCTTTGCAGGTTGCTTTTCCCGTGTGTCATTTTGGTCAGTTTTCCACACGCATCCTCTCTCGGGTGTCTGCTGGCGGTAGTTTGGAGCTGTTTTCAGGAGGGCCGGTGCAGCCTGCTGGTGGGCTGCACTGAGCTTCTCCGGAGGGTGGTCTGGCTGGGCTGTTTCATCTGAGACTGTCTTATGTCAGTGTCTTTGGTCCTTCTTCCTGGGTGATTAGGATCTGGGAAAGAGGGACTTTGTCCTGCCTTTTGGCGTGGGGCTGGTCGCCAGCGTTCTGGAGCAGGTGCGAGAGGGCTGTGTGTCTGTCAGCACAGGCGCGCCTGACAGGAAGTTCATTCACTGCGCTCATTTGTCGCTTGAGCCTCTCCCACAGTTGGGCCTGCTGTCCTCAGGGTCAGAGACCCTGTGTTTTACCATCACTGAAGATGAACTTTCAGTCTTGGGCAGGGAGAAGGGATGTTTGTCAGCTCTACCCTGCTGGGTGGGGGGCGGAGGGGGGTCACCTAGGAATAAAGTGCTTCTCAAGCAGACTCAGAGTTGCCTTGCTCCAGCACTGTCCTGGAGCTCCCGTCGTCCCCTGGAGCTCGCCGGCGCTGCGCGCCCTGAGCACTCAAGGAGTGGACGCGTCGGTGTGACTGCATCTCAGCTCTGCCCAGGCTGGCTCAGGACCTGTTCTCTGGGCTCGCTAAATTGGGAAACCGACCCGCCATCCGTCTACTTCCGGTGCCCAGGTGTTGGTTTTCGTCTCCTCTGTTGTTTCATTGTGGCCTTGTCTTTGTGGTTTCAGACCTTAAGAAACAACCCTCCTTCTCTTTAGTGGGTTTGGGGCAGGGTAGTGAAAGTACATGCACGTAGTTAATCTGGAAGTGACCAGTGAGGTCGGCACTTCTTCCGAGCATCTTTGTAAACGAGGTAGACGTGGCATCACGGGTGTGCTTTAACCCAGGGCAGTTGTTAATCTCATGTATGCTCACTCTGTTAACTGGATAAACTGCACAACGCGAGGGTTGTGGGTCGAGTTTATTTGGTCTCTGAGCACAGGGCCCTGGGAGGCAGCCTCTTGGAGTCCCTGAGGAGCTGCTCGGAGAGGTGGACACTGAGCTGGGATGACGTGAATTTCGGTGAAGGAGCTGCTTGCAGCCGGGGTCTCGGGGGAAGGCTGCCGCTGGCCTCGAGGATCTTACAGTTCGTGACAGCTGTGCTTTGCTGCATGTGGGACGGAGTGGGGATCTGGGGCCAGCGACGTTCTTCCTTAGTGTACATGTTGCCTCTCCAGGGGCCCAGGTGTCCAGAATGCAGCATGCTCCATCCTGCTTTCCTTTCAGAGGGTTTTTGTATGCCAGCGATGCCAGTGGACAGTGAGTTGATCCTTGTGGACTGAGCGGCGGGCAGTCTGCTTTGTCTGCACCTGTTTGGCCAGTGAAAGCCTCTTTGAGTTGGCTCCTGAGTCTTTCTGACCAGTCTGTCCATGTGTGATCATCCCCTGATTCCCTTTTTATTTATTTACTTGACTGTGTTGGGTCTCAGTGGTGGCCTTGGGTCCTGCAGGCCTATTGCTGTGGAGCGCAGCCTCCAGAGTGCGAGGGCTCAGGAGTTGTGGGGCACAGGCTTGGCTGCTGTGCAGTATGTAGGCTCTTCGTTCCCCCAGCCAGGGTTCACCGTGTCCCCTGCACTGGAAGGTGGAGTCTTCACCACTGGACCGCCAGGGGGCCCCTGGGGTCGCTTTCCAGGTAGCGGGATGCACCAGCCTCTTCCTGTATGTTCCCTTCCTCCGACCCAGAATTGGCATTCTCCAAGGAGGAGAAGGGGACGACAGAGAGTGAGATGGCTGGATGGCATCACCGACTCTGTGGACATGAGTTTGAGTGAACTCCGGGAGTTGGTGATGGACAGGGAGGCCTGGCGTGCTGTGATTCATGGGGTCGAGGAGAATCGGACACGACTGAGCGACTGAACTGAACTGAACTGAACTGAAGGAGCCTTCTTGCTGTTTATGGACACGTGGTGCTTAGAGATCACAATGTGGGGCCTTGAGACCCTGGAATTGGGGTGTGCATACTTGGATAATGAAGTCTAAAGTTAGTCTCTTTTTCTTCCCAAACAACACAAAGAAATTAAAATGCTTTCTGTTTTCCCTGGTTTTATCTGCTTTGTTATTCTTCTCATTTAATGTTTGTTCAGTTCAGTCACTATCATGTCCGACTCTGCGATCCCATGGACTGCAGCACACCAGGCCTCCCTGTCCATCACCCATTCCTGGAGCCTGCTCAGACTCGTGTCCATCAAGTCAGTGATGCCATCCAGCCATCTCATCCTCTGTTGTCCCCTTCTCTTCCTGCCTTCAGTCTTTCCCAGCATCAGGGTCTTTCTCAAGGAGTCAGTTCTTCGCATCAGGTGACCAAAGGATTGGAGCTTCAGCTTCAGCATCAGTCCTTCCAATGAATATTCAGGACTGATTTCCTTTAGGATGGACTGGTTGGATCTCCCTGCAGTCCAAGGGACTCTCAAGAGTCTTCTCCAACACCACAGTTCAAAAGCATCAATTCTTCTGCTCTCAGCTTTCTTTGTAGTCCAACTCTCACGTCCAGACATGACCACTGGAAAAACCATACCTTTGACTAGATGTACGTTTGTTGGCAAAGTAATGTCTCTGCTTTTTAATATGCTGTCTAGGTTGGTCATAGCGTTTTTTCCAAGGAGCAAGCATCTTTTAATTTCATGGCTGCAGTCACCATCTGCAGTGATTTTGGAGCCCAAGAAAATAAAGTCTGTCACTGTTTCCATTGTTTCCCCATCTATTTGCCATGAAGTGATGGGACCAGATGACATGATCTTAGTTTTCTGAATGTTGAGTTTTAAACCTACTTTTTCAGTCTCCTCTTTCACTTTCATCAAGAGGCTTCTCAGTTCCTCTTCACTTTCTGCCGTAAGAGTGGTGTCATCTGCATATCTGAGGTTATTGATATGTTTGACATCTACCTAATTAGTCATTATTATGGTGGGGTTTTGTTTTTATTGTGGTAAAAAAACCTGGCATAAAATTTACCATCTTGATCAGTTTTGAGTGCACGGTTGTGTTAAGTATGTTCACGTTATTGTGGAGCAGAGCTCCAGGACTCTTCTGTCTTGCAAAACTGAAACTGACCCCATAGCAGCTTAGTCCCCCCGCCCCCTCAGCCCGCCTTCTCTTCTGGTCTCTGAACCTGGCTGCTCGGGGTCCTTCATGTTAGTGGGTCACACATGATTGACTTTTGCTGTGACTTGCTTGTTTCACTGAGCATCCCGTCCTCAAGACATATATTGGTTGCAGCAGGTGTCAGAACTGCCTTCCCTTTTAAGGCTGAGCAGTATTCCAGTGTGTGGAACGACCACATTTTGCTTATCTGTTCATTTGTCGATAGACATGTTTTCGCTGTTGTGGAGAATGCTGCTGTGAACGTGGTGTACAAATAACCTCTTCCAGACCCCTCTTTGAATTGTGTTGGTTTACACGCAGAAGTGGGTTGCAGATCACCTGGTGATTTTATTTGTAACTTTTGGAGGAGCTGCCATACGGTCTCATGCAGCAGCGGCACCATTTTCCATCGCCCCAGTCACCACGAGGAGTTGTGTGTAAGCGCAGGGCCTGGGCAGTAGCTGGGGCACTGCTGTGGCCATGGGGGAGCGTGCCCTGCCCCGGGAGGGCTTGGCAGGGAACACAGGGCACACCCGCGTCTGTGCTCGGGGCGTCCTCATGCCCCAGGCTGTAGGCATAGCCGGGGAGGGCGGCTGTCGGGTCAGGAGAGAGTGGCACAGCCGGAGCGCCACACCGCCTTCCAGATTTCCTCAGGGAGCCTCCGTGTGGACTTGTAACGCCATGAATTAACCCTGCATGCTTCTGAACTTGACAGAGGGGGACTCCTTGAGTGTGGTGTTCTGTTCTGGCTTCTCGTGCTTCAGCACCGTGCTTTCCGGAGCCTTCCATGTCCTCGCGAGCGTTGCCGCGCGTTCATGCTCCTCCTCTCTTTATCCCTCTGGCTGGTGACGGGCCTTTGAGGAGCTTCATTTCCAGGCTGTTGTGGGTCTGCTGCTCTGGAGGCTCTGGGATCTGCATGTTGGCGGGTGGGCACTGGGTACATTCTGACGGGTGGCGCCATGGGTCACCTTGGCCTGGTGCTGTGCAGCAACTTCCCACGGTGGCCCAGCAGTTTGAGTTTGTTCCTCCGGGCAGCGCCTGGCGCTCTGGGGCTGCTGGTTGTCAGCGCTGTTTCCCAGTGTGACCATGTGGCAGGGTGTGTGGGGTGCTGGCCTCGCGTTGAGCTTTACTTTGCGTTTCTCTGATGATCAATGAGACTGAAGGACCTGCCAAGAGTGTTTGAGCCTCTCTTCTGTGAAGCGCCTCGTCGGCTCTTTGGCGCACTTAGCGACCGGGCTCGCTGACGTCACTGATGGACGTCTGTGAGTCGCTGAGGCGTCACGGGTGTGACCCCCGATCTGGGTATATGGTGCGAGCATCCCCTACTCTGGGCTGCCTTTTGACCCTCTTAGTAGAGCCCTCAGATAAGTAGAAGTCCTTTTTCTTAACTTCACCATAAAACAGTCCAGCTTACCAAGCTTTTTCCTTCATGGTTGGTAGTTTTGGGTCCAGCTTAGAAATCTTTGCCCACTGCATGGCCACGCTTACTCCTGAAAGCTTTCCATGTAAAATGTACCTGAGGTGCCTTTGGTGTGGGTGTGAAGGATGACTCCAGGTGTGGCGTTCTTTCCTGTTGCGACATCCAGTTGTCCCCGCACCTGTGGTTGAAAAAGTACTTTTAACCCTCACAGAAAGCCCGCGGTTTTAGGACCAGCACCCACATTCTCAGATGGAAACCGAGGCTCAGAGAGGAACAGTGTTTTGCTGAATGTCACAGAGCTGACAAGTGGCAGGGCCAAGCTGTGAACCCACACGGTCCCGAGCCGCGCTGCCTCCTCTGTCCCCGTCTGCAGGGCGCATGGCGCCAAATTAGGTCGAGTCAGCAGGCCTCCTCGCAGCTGACACTGTGGGTCTAGGCCTTGAGCCAGCCAGACAGTGGGCCCCGAACATAGCGGGTATGCTCAGGTGGTGAGGGGGCCCAGGACACGCACACGCTGACGGCAGCAGCCGCTCTGGGGACTGGGGCTTCCCTCTGGCTCACTCAGGCATCTCCAGGCACCAGCCTCTTGCGAGCACAAAGCTGAACCGGCTTCTGTGAGGCCGCGAGCCTGAGGCTGGTAGGAGCCGTGCCTGGACGTGCTGTGGCAGCAGGAAGCGCGTCATTTTGCAGGTGTGACAGTCTCACCACTTAGCTTGGGCTCCAGCAGAAAGGTCGGGGCCCACACGGGTGGCAGCCCCGAGGCCGGGCACTCAAGAGAGGCAGGAGCCAGGGGCTGTGACTGCCCACGTCCGAGAGGGGAGAGGCTGCTGGAGAGCACCCCCAGGCCTGGGGAGGGTCTCTCTCAGGGGGCCCCATGGGGACAGGGACTGGCTGGGAGCCAGGAGCGAGGTCTCCTGCATTGCCGAGTTCCTGTTTGGTGTTTTTAAGTTGTGTAATTCCCTGTGCACAAGGGGAAGGGAACCTAAGCAGGACAGGAGTGTCAGGTGGGAAGGAAGTCTCCTTGCCCCCGCCCCCAGCCAGAGCCCTAGCGCTGTGGCCACTCTGCTGGTCCTGCTCCCGCTGTAGCCCGTGAGGACACAGACGTCCTCCCTGACTCCCTGACTTTGGGCCTTCTTTCTGCAGTGACAGGCGAGGGCCGGGCTGGGGCGGGCGCCTGCCCCCTCTCCTCCAGCTCATCCCAGCTCTCCGTCACATGCCGCATGTGGTCCCTCGGGCCCTGTGTGGGTGCGTCTGTTCCCTGGCTCGCCTGCGAAGAGCTGTGGGCAGGCCCCGTGCTTGCCCTCCTGGGGGCAAGAGGCCAGGGCGGGACTAGGTGGACTCGGGTCTTGCGCCCCTGCTGTCCCGCGTGGTCCCCGGGGCTCCCTGAGCAGCCCCTCTAGGCGGCCCCCACGGCCTTTCCCAGGTGGGAGGGGCCCGGCCTAGAAGTGGGGCTCGGGGGCGCCACCCCCAGTGAGTGAGACTTCTCACCGCCCTCAGGAGGCGTTCCGGCGGCACCGGGGGCTGCAGCTCCTGGCCCTGGTGGAGGGCGTGCTGCCCCGCCACGGCCGCGGCCGCCATGGTGCCTGGCACATCTCCCTGAGCAAGCCCAGCGAGAAGGAGCAGCATCTGCTGATGGCGCTGGTGGGCGAGCACGGTGAGCGGGGCGAGGCTCAGGGCTGGGCAGGGCCTCCGCGTGGGTCATGGAGAGAGGGGGAGGGCGGATCTGGTTGGGAGGACCGTAGGCCTGTGTGCGGCACAGGCGGGGGTCTGAGGGTCAGGGGCCGAGCACCTCACGGCCGTGGCTGTGCTGACGGTGCCCTCTGCACAGGGGTGGTGCCCACGCAAGACGTGCTGTCCATGCTGGGCGACATCCGCAGGAGCCTGGAGGAGGTAAGAACGCGGGGTGGTGGAGGCATGGCGGGGCGCGGCCTGATCCAGCCCCCGAGGGGCGTGGAGCCACCCGCAGCCGCCTTGTGAGCCACATGACACGGCAGGTGCGGACCCAAGCCACGGAGAGGGGTGGTCAGGAGAGGGCGCGGAGCGGAGGGGCCTTGGGGGCTGGGAGGCTGGGTGGCGTTCCCTGGGTGAGCAGTGGAGAAGCGCCGCATCTGCTCAAGGAATCCTGCAGAGCCTGGTGGGCAGGGGAACGCCACATGCTCCCAGAGGCATGGGAGGGCCACCACGCGCTCCTGGGACCTGGGCTCGGGGTACAGGCTGGCAGACGCCCCAGATGCACCTTCACTCATCACCCCCCATGAGGACAGCCCGTGTCCTCCAGGCCCTGATCAGTCCCCGTCACACCCACGGGCCTGCAGTGTCCAGGCAGAGCTGAGGTGCGCGTGCCGTGGCCCCCCCTTATCTCCTGCGTGCCAGGCCGAGAAGGGCGGGGCCAGGGAGGCCCCTTATGGTCTGCGGCTTCTCGATAAGTGCACGGGGTGCTGAGGGCCAGACTGGGTTCTCACTCCGGCTTATTGCCACCCGGGCTGTGGGCAGGGAAGAAGCCGTGTTGAGTCCTGCTGGTGCCCGTCTAGATGAGAGCAAGAGAGGAGATGCCCCCACCCCAGGCACGGCCAGGCTCCACCCCAGATGTCCCACGAGGCACAGTGTCTGCACCATCGGGGGGCGGGGCTGGCTGTTAGCTGTGGGGTTCATGACAGGCCGGGGCTGGTGGGCTCCACCTTGTGTACAGGCCCTCCTGCCTCTTCCCACCCTGGGGTCTGGGTCTTCTGACTTTACGAGACGCTTCATTCAGATGGACTTGACTGAAAGGCACGCTGGGTCTTTTTTGTTGTTTAGCAAAGAGCCCTTTTTAAAGTTTGCATTTGTTATTTATTTGGCCCCGCTGGGTCTTAGTGGCGGCCCTTGTGGTCTCCGAGGTTGATGGCTGTGTGCAGGATCTAGAGCTGTGGCATGACGTGGGTTTAGTTCCCTGAGCAGGAGTGGAACCCAGGCCTCAGGTGTTGGGAGTGCTGAGTCTTAGCTACTGGACCACCAGGAAAGTCCCTGGGCTGGGTTTTTGGAAGTACACAAGTGAGCAGATTTTTGCGTGTGCATTGCTGGTGAATCCAGCAGGAGAAACTGAATCTTGATAACGTAAAAAGTGGAAAAGCACTGGAAATGCACAGGTCATTCACAGGAAGAAGAGCTTATTCCCAGCCTTGGAAAGGAGGCCCGCAGCAGAAAGTGGTCCCTAGGTCTCTGCAGCCAGCAGGCGGCCCCCTGCCGCCCTGCCACCTGTCATTTGGGGATGGCCCCTCACCTTCTCTGCTGCCTGGGCCTGAGACACTGGAGAGTCTGCCCAGCCCAGGGGCTGCGGGGTGGGCACAGCAGCCGCTTGGCCAGGGCTGGCTGCCCACCCGAGACAGCCCACAGTGTGGGGGTGCTGGGCAGCTCAGTGATACTGGTGACATTCCAGAGGGAAGAGGAGGCTGGGGGCAGACCAGGACGTGGACACCCACCCCAGGGTGGGAGCTGAGGTTCCGGAGCCTGGCGGGGCAGGTGTACAGTGGAGAACGTGCGGAGGCCCCCAGCTGCCCTGTCTGTGCCCACGTGGGTGGGGCAGTGTGGCTGTAACGGCCACTTCACGGCGGCCTCTGGGGATTGGGCCCCCTCCAGGTGGGCGTGGGGCCCTACGCCAACCACAGTCGGGCCAGAGCCAGGGCAGCTCTGCTGGAGGAGGCTGGGGCCCTTGGTGAGGGCGGTGGGCTCAGGCGGGGCCCTCTCCCAGCACAGGCGCCAGGCCTGGGCCCCAGCCCTGAGCCCTAGCCCCATGGGCCCTGGGGGAGCCCAGCACCTCAGGGCCCCAGCTAAGGCCCGGCCCTCCCCCAGATTGGCATCCGGAACTACTCGGCCACCGGCAGCTGCGCAGCGCGGGCCGGCCGGGCGCGCGGGGACTACGGGACGCTGTTTGTAGTGCTGGTGGTCATCGGTGCGCTCTGCGTGCTCATCATCGCGCTCGGCCTGCTCTACAACTGCTGGCAGCGCCGGCTGCCCAAGCTCAAGCACGTGGTGAGCCAGCAGCGCGTGCGGGCGGGCGGGCGCCGCCCTGAGGGGTGCCCCAGGCCAGGCATCTGCAGCGGTGTCCTCGGGCTGGGAGGGGGCAGCTGCAGGGACGCGCTTGTGCGGAGGGCGCCATCCTCCCTTAGGCGCTGGAGGGGCGTGGGCCTGGGGGTGCGGGCCCTGACTGCTGGGTGGGAGGCTCAGTGGTCATCTTAAAGGGTCAGAGCTGGGGAAGCTGCGGACGAGGGCCTTGCGTCGTCAGGGTCCGCGGGGTCAGGGCCGGCGAAGGCCCGGGGTTGGGGGCGCGGGGCCCGGTGCGCTCGCCCAGCGGCCCCTCCCGCCGCAGTCGCACGGTGAGGAGCTGCGCTTCGTGGAGAACGGCTGCCACGACAACCCCACGCTGGACGTGGCCAGCGACAGCCAGTCGGAGATGCAGGAGAAGCAGCCCAGCCTGAACGGCGGCGGCGCCGTCAACGGCCCGGGGGGCTGGAGCGCGCTCATGGGGGGCAAGCGCGACCCCGAGGACTTGGACGTGTTCGAGGAGGACACGCACCTGTGAGGGGCTGCGCCCCGCCCGGCCCTCGGCGCAGGGCCCCCAGCCTCCCCCGACTCAGGACGCACCTCGTCCCCGCCCCCGCCCGACGCCCCTCGAGGCCACCCCGGGACCCCATTAAAGCCGTCCGGAGAGCACGCCGGCCCGCGTCCCCTGCGCGACTCGTTCTTGTGCCGGGCGGGGCTGCAGGGGCGGGCGGGCTGCGCGCGGGGCCGCCGCCTCTCGCCCTCCTCGCCTCCCCTCGGTCCTCCGGTCGCCAGGCGCCGCTAGGGAGCGGGCGGGGCGGGGCGTGTTGATACCCGGCGGGCCGCCGCCCGAGGTGGCTCGGCGTCTGGGCGTCTGCGCCATGGATACCTGCGATCTGTTCTCCAGCTGCAGGAAGGGGGACGTGGGCCGAGTGCGGTGAGGACGCGTGGTCCCCCGGAGGGCGCGGGGGCGGCCCGCGGAGCGCCCGCTGGGGGTTGGGGGAGGGCACGGGCCGGCCCAGGCGCGGACCCCAGCCCCCAGCCGGCGCCCGGGCTCCAAAGCAGGGCCTTTCTGGTCGAGGAATTCAGCGGGGACGCGGGTGCTGGCTTGACTTGTCCCGGGGTCCCGTTGGGTTTAGGGTTAGGACTGTGACGCGGACGCCCGGAGCAGCAGAGGGTGGAGAGAAGGGGAGGGTCCGGCGGTCAGAGCCTGGGGGCGGGGCTGGGACCCCAACGTGGCTACTCTGATGGGCTACGGACCGGTGCTGGGAGCGCCTGGGTCCGGAGTCAGGCTCCGGTTGTCGGAGCGCCTGGGCGCTGCCGTCGCCGTCACTGCGGCTGCGCCGGAGGGGGTGCGGCTTGCTCGGGAGGTGAGGCGCCTACTGTCTTCCTTCACCGTCCTCCGCTGGAGCCCTTCCCCGGGGCTAGTCCCGGACTTCCGAGTCCTGCTGCCTCCCTGGGTTTCTCCCCAGGTCGGGTGCCACTTGGGGTTTACTTGGTAGCCCCCAAAGCCTGGTGCTTTTCAGAACACACTGGGCCCCTCGTGCCTGGGCATGTGTAGGAGGCCTCGAGCACCCTTGGTGGTCCCCCCTACCCGTCTGGTCTGCCGCCCTGTCTCCGGACTCCCACCTCTGGAGTCTGTCACTCTTCAGGCCCACAGCTCCAGGACCCTGCAGGCCTCCTGCTGGGCGCCCCCCCAGCGCCGTCAGCCCAGTGCTCCGCCTCTTCAGCGCTGAGGCCCCTGATGCCCAGACGCTCCCACGTCTACCCCCTGTCCCGGCTTCTTGGACTTAAGCGCCTGTCTTGCTCTGTCTCACCTGCTCTCCCCGGGGGAGGCGTCCGTCCTTCCCCTACCGCAGGTCTTCTCTGACCCCCACACCCCCTGCCCAGGTACCTGGTGGAGCAGCGAGATGTGGAGGTGAACGTGCGGGACAAGTGGGACAGCACCCCGCTGTGAGTGCCGGGGTGGGGGGGGGGCGGGGGGGCGGGGCGGCTGGGCCTGCGGGCCTGATGGTGCCCTCGCCCCATCCCCTCAGGTACTATGCCTGCCTTTGTGGACACGAGGAGCTGGTGCTCTACCTGCTGGCCAACGGTGAGTGCAGGGTGGGCGGTGAGTGCATTCCTGCACTCCCTCAGAGGTGCTCTCAGCACCCATCCCCCAACCCCCATCTCTGGGGCCCAGCTCAGCATCTGCCCAGAGCCCAGGAGGCCAGTCTGACCGGCGTGAAGTCCCGTAGGGCCTCCCGCGAGCTGGAGAGCCTGACTGCGTCTGAACTGCCCTGTGAAACGTGCCCCTCTGTCCCCAGCCAGTCCCCGCCGGCGTCGCCGCTCTTCCTCGGGGCCTGGCCACGTGCCGTTCCCTCTACTCGGACGGCTCTTTCCCAGGGGCTCGCTTGGTTCAGGTCCTGCTCCTTTTCTGCCCCGGCGCCTCCACAGCCACCCCTGTGGCAGCAGCACCACGGCCACCCTTCACCTTTAGTTTTCTTCAGAGCCCCTGACCTCATTGCTAACCTGTGTGTGTCCTGCCCCTGGAAGCCCAGTTTGCTGCAGTCAGGGGCCTGTTCTGTCTGGTGTGTCCCCGGGGCCCAGCATAGGTCAGGCCAGCCTCCACGGTGTCCGCGTGCTCAGTGGCGTGTGCCCAGGGCCTGGCGGGGAGGGTGCCGGGGCAGGGCGGGCCCCATGTGTGTCTGTGTGGGGGCGGGGGGCGTGAGCACCTTCCGGTCCCCAGCCGTGGGGGGCAGCCCCAGGCCCCGCTGACAGGCAGCTCTACCGCCCCCAGGAGCCCGCTGTGAGGCCAACACCTTTGACGGCGAGCGCTGCCTCTATGGTGCGCAGAGCGACGCCATCCGCCGGGCGCTGCGTGACTACAGGCAGGTGACGGCCTCCTTCCGGCGGCGGGACCTCTACTACAGCTTCCTGCTGCGGTGAGCTGCCCTGTGGGCCTGCGCTGGGGAGGGCTCTCCAGCTGCACAGGACTCTGGGCGCATCGCTGAACCCCCATGGCCCGCAGGCTCCTGGAGCAGGGCCTCCACAGCGACATGGTCTTCTTGGTGCACGGCAAGTCCTTCCGGGCGCACCGTGGCGTCCTGGGCGCGCGCAGCACCTACTTCGCCCACATGCTCGACACCAAGTGGAAGGGCAAGAGCGTGGTGGTCCTCAGGCACCCCCTGGTGCGTCCGCGGGCGCTGGGGGGGGCTCGCGTGGTGTGGCCGTCTCTGACCCTGTCTCTGCCCACAGATCAACCCCGTGGCCTTCGGGGCGCTGCTGCAGTACCTGTACACAGGTGAGCCGCGCTCGGTGGGCAGGGGCTGCGGCTCCAGATGTGGCCCTGGGGCCGCTGTTTCCCTCTGGGGATCGTCTGCTGCGGTGGGACGGTCGAGCTGCCTCCTCGGTCAGCTCTTCCACCCACCGTCTTAGGCCCTCTCATCTGTTCTGAGGCCCTCTCATCTGTCCTGGGGCCTGAGAGCTCAGACAGCGGCCCTGTAGCCCAGTGGTTGGACAGATGGACCACCCGCCTCCTGGGGGTTCGGGGTGCAGCTGAGGACTTCCTCAGTCCCCGAGTCTCCCCTCATGCTGCCCCTTCACCCAGGCTGCTTGGACATCGGCGTGGAGCACGCCAGTGACTGCGAGCGCCTGGCCCGACAGTGCCAGCTGTGGGGCCTGCTCGACGGCCTGGAGGCCAGGCGTGAGTGGGGCCATCCCAGGCTCGGGTGGGTGCCTGTGGGCCACCCACCCCCTGAAGCGGCACGCTCTTCCCCGCAGTGGCCTCCAAGCCGGGCGTGTGCATGAAGGTGCTGACCATCGAGCCCCCCCAGGCGGACCCCCAGCTGCGGGAGGACCTGGCCCTGCTGGCTGACTGTGCCCTGCCCCCTGAGTTCCGGGTAAGGCCCCGCCCTGGGCGGCGGGTCAAACCCAGAGCCTGGTGCTTCCCTTTTCTGAGCCATGCTCTTGCTCTGTCTGCTCTCGTGTCTAACTCAACCCCTGGAGCAGCGTCACCTTCCAGGGTGAGCTAGAATCTGGGGCGGGGCCTCTCGCCCTCCCACCTACCCTGAGGCTGCCCGCCTCCCTCCCCAGGGCGATCTCGGGGAGCTGCCCTTTCCCTGCGACGGCCTCAGCAGCTGCCCCGACGTCTGCTTCCGCGTGGGCGGTTACGACTTCCTCTGTCACAAGGTACGCGGCTTCTCCCGCAGACGCCCGCCCAGCCCTGCTCCCGGGGCAGCCCCTCCTGAGCCCAGCCTCCCGCAGGCCTTCTTCTGTGGCCGCAGCGAGTACTTCCGGGCCCTGCTGGACGACCACTTCCAGGAGAGCGAGCAGCTGGAGGCCTCAGGTGGCCTCCCGGCTGTCACCCTGCACAGCGTCTCGCCCGAGGTCTTCACGCACGTGCTGTACTACGTGTACAGCGACCACACCGAGGTGCGCCACACGTCCGGGCCGCGAGGGGAGCGTGTGCCCGCGGGGACTGCTCTTCCAGCTGCCCCGAAGGCAGCCGGGGTGTGTGCAGTCACCGTCAGAGAGACCCCAGGAAACAGCAGCTGAGGAGGAGGGCTTCGCTCTCCCTTCTCTGGTGATGCCCAGGGCAGGGACGGCCCCTGTCTGGGAGGGCTCAGCGGGGCAGAGCACCCTCCGTAGGCTCCTGTCACGGCCACTCCCGGAGCGGGGGACGCCCGAGCAGGGGCCTGCCCAGCAGCAGCAGCAGGCGTGGGTCTCAGGGCCAAGCCGGCCTGTGCCATGAGCCCCGGGGACACCGTCCGGTCTCCAGGTGCCCTCCCTCACCCTCTGTCGTTGCAGCTGCCACCGGAGTTGGCCTACGACGTGCTAAGCGTGGCCGACATGTACCTGCTGCCGGGCCTGAAGCAGCTGTGTGGCCGCAGCCTGGCCCAGCTACTGCATGAGGACAGCGTGGTGGGGCTGTGGCGCGTGGCCAAGCTGTTTGGCCTGGCGCGCCTGGAGGACCAGTGCACCAAGTACATGGCCAGGGTCATTGAGAAGGTGAGTGTGGGTCACGGGCGGCCAGGCCTGGGTGGGGCACAGATGCTGACCCGGCCTGTCCGCAGCTGGCCCAGCAGGAGGACTTCGTGGAGGCCGTGCGGGAGGACGCCGCGTCCGTGGTCGGCCGGCAGGAGACCGACTCCATCCCGCTGGTGGATGACATCCGCTTCCACATGGGCAGCCTGGTGCAGACCCGCCGCGCCATGGAGCAGGCCGCGCAGCGCCTACGGGTGCTGGAAGAGCTGCTGGTGTCCATCGGCCTGGACTGCTGACTGCTGCGCATGGGGCCATCAGGGAACTGGGGATGTCCCAGTGGCCTCAGAGGCTCCCTCCAGTCTGCTTGGAGACCCTGGGAGGCTCACCTGGGGATGAGGCCTTTCTCACAGCACAGACCAGCCCCTGCGCTCCGGGGCTGGGCACTACTCAGGGCATCCTGGGGTGAGGGTCTCTGAGGGCCACCCTCCTCCAGCCCCCCACCCCTCCTGCCATGTCTTCCTGGAGGAGCTGGCTTCTTTGCACAGAGCCGCCACGAGGGGGCCAGACTGTCAGTGTGGCAATAAAGCTTGACTTCACTGTGGGAGCCTGTGTGCCAGGACGGGGTACGGGGCCTCATTGACAAGACAGGGTGTTGCCTGGGGCCCTGAGACCTGCCTTCCAGGACTGGCCTCTGCCAGCCAGGCTCCCCTTGCTGAGGCCAGCCTGTCCCCCACCTTCGGGGGCCAGGGCAGGTTTGGAGGAGCCAGGAGTTGTTGCCCCGGGGACAAGGGGAGCCATTGCGGTCTGGTGTGCACTTAGTGAGCCCCGCTGTTCTTAACCGCCGTGGGGGCTGAGGAGAGAAACCACTGTCTGTCCGACCTCAGCCCGGGGCCCAGCTCCCCATGCCTGCTTCTAAGCAGACGTTCGAATCGGTGTTCAGACACGTTACTAGGGAAAGTGATCGGTGCATTCTGTCCCAAGCCTGGATCCCAGCAGTGTTCGTATTTGGGGAAGTAGGCCAGCCACCAAGGAAAGATGCAGAGACAGAGGGAACAGCTGTGGTAACATGACGTGTGTGGGCAGCTGTGGACCTGGGAGACGGCCCGAGGAGGGGCCGGGGCCGCAGGCAGGGGTGCTGCTCTGTCATCCCGGGGGCCCGTATTCCTGTTTGAACTGTCAGCATTTGGGTCACTGATGACGTTGAGACAGTGCTTATTCTGATTCCCCAGGTTTTCTCAAGTTTTGTGCCCAAGGCAAGTTCTTCGCTTGCCTCACCCTAGTCTGGCCCCAAGCCCCAGATGGTTCTTAGCCCTTCTGTAACGGCCTTTCCACCTGCAGGAATGAAGGCTTTGTTCCACCTGGAAGCTGCCTGGCTTTCAGGGCCCCATCTCCCGGCAGCAGGCTGAGGAGGGGCTGGGTGTGCAGTCCCAGGGCTGGGGGCCGCCTGCCTTCCTGGAGCAGAAGTTCTGAAGGCATCAGCAGTTCTCACCTGGGTAAAGTCTGAAAGAAGCAGCTTCTGGAGGCCTGGCCTCAAGAGTCTCATTGGCGACCTGTGCCACGGCAGCTGGGCCCTGGGTTGCAGCCCTGGTGCCCTTGTGTCCTTACGGCATGTGCGGGGCGGCGCTGCCAGCCCCTGACGCTGGGGTGCGTCCTGCAGGCCCCGTGACGCGTGGGCTCAGCCCACAGTGTCGGCGGGAACGCTTCCTGAAGGCGGAACACGGCAGGTGAGCACCTGGCACAGCCCTCTCCACCTGTAGGTCTCGGACCCGCGTGTGCTCTTCCCGAGGCCTCTGCCCCCGGGTGATGGTTGCCCAGTCTCCGCAGCAGCTGCCAATCGGGCTCTGAGTGTCTGTCCTGGCACCTCAGCCGCGGTCGGGGCCCCACCTGCTCCCCTGCGCGTCGGCCTCCGCCGGGTGGTCGCGGCTCGGGTCTCCCTGCCGCAGAGCCTCAGATGCGCACCTGGCACCCGGCTCCTCCCCCAGCTCCCCTGCCCGCAGCTGTGGCCAGGCCCGCAGGGGAGGTCTCTGGTTTAGAGCCTGCAAAGCCCCCTTTCCTCTCTGCCCTCCCTGCGGGCCAGGGGGAGCACGCCCTGGCAGGAGCAGGATCTGGCACCTTGGTCCACGGGCAGGAAGCCCTGCGCTTCAGGCAGCACCCTGACGGCAGGGGAGACAGGTGCAGCCGCCCTCCAGCCTGTCCTGTCGGGGGCTGCGTCTGTACTCCAGACTCTCCAGCCAGGGCCGTGGAGGCGGCTGCGCTCCCCCACACACCATCCTAGGGGCTGCTACTGCAACCTCAGCCCTCAGGGCCCAGCCCCTCCGACGGACTCTCTGGTCTTGCCTGGTGCTCCATCGGCTTTTCCTGCCCTGCTGCCCTTGGGCCAGCCGTGTCACCCCACCCGGTTCTGGGGGCAGCCCCACGGCCGCGGGGCACAGGCCACGCGACAGCCCTCGGCAGGAGCGTCCTTGGGACGGGGACAGCCTAGGAAGACTGCCCACGACCCACACCCCAGGAAAGTGTTCTCGTATGCTAGACAGGGATTAGTGGTCACACCATCTCCCAGAGTAGATACAGCCTGAAGCCAGTGCAGGCTACGTGGAGAAACGTCGGGAGGGGAAACCACTCTGAACTAAACTAAGCAACGGGAACAGCTGATTCCGGTCTCCTGCCTCAGTCCTGACTGCCATACAGAAGGGTGACCCACTCCAGCGGGCTCAGGGGAGTGGGTCGTCCGTCCTTCAGGTCTACACGCCACCCAGGGGGCCTCTGCCCAGGGGCAAGGCCAGCTCTGGCCCCCCACGGGGCCTATCCCATGGCGAGAATGGCATCAGACGTCATCTCAGAGCAGCGAAGTTTGCAGAGTAGAGACAGCCCAAGCCCAGCCCAAGCCCACCTCCTCCCACGAGCACGCTGGCCGTCGATGAAGAAAACCAGAGCCTCCCTGAGACGACCCACCACTGACGACATGAAAAAGGAACCACGGCTAGACGGCGGAGCCCCCAACCCTGGGAGGAGGTGATGCTGCAGAGCGTCCCCCAGGAGTGAGCGCTGGGAGCCCACACTGCTCCCCATGTCGGGGTGTGACCCGGGGGCCCCCAGAGCATCTGGCTGCGAAGGCGATGAGGCTGAGACCCACAGACTCAACGCTGACACGGCCGCACAAAACCTCATGCACGCCTAGCCAGGCAGGAGCCTGGGCCTGACCTACCTGCTGCCCTCGGAGCGTCTCCTGCTGAGACGGGGCAGCTGGGCCTCACCTGGACACATGCTGGCCCCGTGAACACAGCCTCTGGGCTGAGAGCCGGGAGACTCAGTCACACAGCCCCGGGGCGGGGTCACAGCCCCAGCCATCAGCAGACAGGCCGCCTTGAGACCCTCCCCGACCCCTCCTGATGGGCACGGCCCTGCCCACCAGACAGCCAGGACGCAGCGCCATCCACCCGTGGGGCTGGGCAGGCACTGGGCCTGCCCTCCAGTGAGGCTGCTAGGCCAGCCTCGCCCACCAGAGGGAGACACCCAGACACAAACCAGAGTCTAAACTGGACAGCTACATGTAAAAGAAATCAGAACATTGTCTAGCACCACACACAGAAACACACAAACTCAGAGTGGATTAAAGACCTACATATAAGGCTGGAAACTATAAAACTACTAGAGGGAAACTTAGGCAGAACTCCCTTTGATGTAAATCACAGCAGTATCTTCTTGGATCCATTTCCTAGAGTAATGAAAATAAAAATAAACGGGACTTACAAGCTCTTGCACAGAAAAGGAGCCCATAAGGGGAGCAGACAACCGCAGAGGGGGAGGAAAGACTTGTGAACAGTATGACCGACAAGGGTTGGTCTCCACAATATACAGGCAGCTCCTACAGCTGAGTATCAAAACAGCAGACAGTCCAGTCCAAAAAATGGGCAGGAGATCTATGCAGACATTTCCCAAAGAAGACATACAGACAGGCCAGAGGCACCGGAAAAGCTGCTCAGCGTCACTGATTATTAGAGAAATGCGAATCAAAAGTGCAGTGAGGTACCACCTCACACTCGTCAGGATGGCCGTCATCAGAAAGTCTAGAAATAGTGAGTGCTGGAGACAGTGCAGAAAAGGGGGCTCCCCTCCACTGTTCGTGGAGGTGCAAACTGGTGCAGCCACTACAGACAGCAGTACGGAAGTTCCCTAAAAACCAGAAGCAGAATCACCATGTGACTCAGCAGCCCCGCTTCTGGGCGCACAGCTGCAGAAAACCATAATGTGAAACGCGCAGCCCAATCTGCTCGGCGCTGCTGACCACAGCCATGGCACAGAGCCGAGGCGTCAGCAGAGGAGCGGGCAGAGACGGGACCCCGCTCTGCAGCGGGACTGCTCAGCCTTCAGCAGTCACGCTGGTTGTGGCGACGCGGCCGACGCAGGCACCACTGAGCCACACAAAGGCACCAGCAGCCCACGTGAGGTCTTCACAACACGGTACGAGCGGACTTAGAAAGCAGACGCGCAGCGTCAAAGCCGCGCTTATCCACGGGGGTGAGGGGAGGGGTGCATTCCGAGTCTGGGGTCATCTATATACATGACTACATACACAGCACTCAACAAAGGCCTGTGGGGCGCCGCCACTGCTGGTGCTAGACTGGTGCTGCTCAGTATCCGTAATAACCTGTACAGCAACGGAATCGAAAACAAGCACTCAGCTGGACGCCAGAAACTGACAACACTAAACCAATTATGTGCTGTGCTAAGCCGCCTCAGTCGTGTCTGATCTCTGCGACCCCATGGACTGTAGCCCACCAGACCCCTCTGTCCAGGGGATTCCCCAGGCAAGAATCCTGGAGTGGGTAGCCATGCCCTCCTCCAGGGGATCTTCCTGATCCAGGGATCGAACCTACATCTCTTAGGTCTCCTGAATTGGCAGGTGGGTTCTTTACCACCAGCGCCGCCCGGGAAGCCCGAACACTATCAGTTCAGTTCAGTTGCTCAGTGGTGTCCGACTCTGCAACCCCAAGGAGTATAGAGCCGGACACGACTGAGGGACTGAACTGATAAGCTCTTTGGCAAAAGCTATTAGGGCTTCCCTGGTGGTTCAGAGGTTAAAGCGTCTGCCGCCAATGCGGGAGACCCGGGTTCGATCCCTGGGTCGGGAAGATCCCCTGGAGAAGGAAACAGTAACCCACTATTCTTGCCTGGAGAATCCCATGGATGGAGAAGCCTGGTTAGGCTACAGTCCACGGGGTCACAAAGAGTCGGACACGACTGAGCGACGGAACCGAACTGAACCAAACCGATGTTCCTATATAAAATAAAAATTACAAAAAGGAAACCATAGTATTGCGCCTGCCAGACCGGGCCCACACTGAGCAGACCAGACCCAGAGGCCCCCACCGCTGGGCCCAGCCCTGCACACTATCAGCCAACACAAGCTTCGGGATCCCCCAGGCCCCCCACCTGACTGTCAGGAGCCACGCCCCCCACTCCAGGACCAGCTCCACCTGCCTGTAAGGGGCACCACCACCCCAGGCGGGGCTTCCCCTCCAGGGGGCGGGCGTGGCCCTGAGTCTCCTGGGCGGACTCTGCTCCCAGTGAGCCAGCACCAGCTGGGGGCCCTAGGATTCTGGAAGCGGCTGCCACGTGACCAGACCCTGCTCACCAGCAGCAACCACACAGGGCGGGACCGGGCCACCCACCAACCGCCAGAGCCCCTGTCAGCGCCCGGGGAGAGGGGACACCCAGGGCACTCCCACCTTGCCCAGGTCGGGAAACGGGACCAAGAGACAGAAAACGGCAACGCGGACAGGAGGAGCCGGCAGAGGAGCGCGCCCCAGACGATGAACAGGACAGACCCCAGGAGCAGACTCGAGTGACGCGGGACGGGCCGCCGGCCGCGGGAGTTCAGAGCGGTGACTGCGGGATGACCCGGAACTCAGGGCAGAAAGACGCGCAGGGTGGTTGAGAATTTCAGGACAGCAGCAGCAGCGCGTTAAACCCGAGGGCCCTTGGAGGGGTGGCCTTGGGTGGCGGTGCGGGTGTCCGCCGTGAAGTGGGCCTGCACCCATGACCCCAGCATTGGGTTCCGGCCCAGCCCAGACAGCACCTCTCCCTGTCCCTCACACATTGGCCCTGGACCCGGGGACCAGACCGTTCTGATGAAGACCCAGTTCCTGCTGCTCGGTTCCAGAGGGCACAGGTCTCCGAGGGTCCCCCAAAGGCGGGCTGCAGGCCGACAGGCTTGGAGGGTTGGGGCCGGAAGAGCCACTGTCCGAATCACCAGACACGCTTGGGAACTGACGGGCTCGGGGGGCGGGGTGCAGGCGGGCGTGCAGATCACTGCCTCAGCCACGGGGGAGCTGGGGTGGGCGAGGCGGCGGGGCAGCCCCAGGTCGGGGGACCAGGGCGCCTTCCTAACCTGTCAGGAGTCGGGGGCCCACAAAGCGTGGTCAGCCAGGAGGCCACCTGTCTCTGCAGGGCGTAGCGGAGTCGATCAGACAGCCAGGCAGACGGCGTCAGAAACGGTGGTTTATTAGGGCTAGCTACATCGGTCCTGCACTTTCCCGATACACGGGGCCCCCAGCAGCAGGCGTGAAGGGAGGTGGCTGAGCCGTGGGGATGACAGCAAACTGGGAAACCGCCTAAGGGTGGGTGCTGGCGGTCGGTGAGCGGGGACAGGGTCCTGCAGGGGGGGTCCGAGCACCAGGGGCCGAGGGACGCCGTGGTCAGCACCCCGTCCCCACCAGGAGCGGGCCCAGCAGGGCCGGGATCTCCAGTGGCCGCGGGAAGCCTATTCTGGAAAGCCCGTCCGCACAGAACCACCTCCCGTGGCCCAGGCAGCCTGAGTGACGGGTCCACACAGGCTCAGCCACCCGCCCCTCCCTGGCCTCAGCACCCCGCCCACCTCAGGGCCAGGCCTGTGCGGCCTTGCTGCCTACACACACCCAGCTCCCCTGTGCCACCGAGGGCCGGGAGGGCACGGCCCAGGGGCTCCGGGTTCAGTGTGGCGGGTGACCGTGATTCAGGACTCACCGGGTACTGCCAGGATGGGGCCCCAGACACGGCTGCCCACACCCTGGCCATGGAGGGCATGCCCTGGCCCACCCCAGTGAGGAAAACAGTCTCGGATCCGAGGAGCATCTTTCTGATATGGGCGATTCTTTGACCAGATGGCAGAATGTGGCTGAATGTGCATCTCTGAAAGCTTTCAAAGAAAATAAGTCCATGCATCGAAAGACTCCTGGTCAGACCACGTGCCTGGCTTGGGAAGCGGGCCGCCGAGGTGACATGTTTCCACATGAGGCGCGGAGGTGGCCGGGTGTGGGCTGGTGCGTGGCGTCTCTATGGCTCCTCGGCCCAGGAGGACAGCGGGTGGAGCCCCCAGGGCACTTTCTATGTTTTTTTCCTCCAAAGGTCCCCCCACAAGCCCATGCGGCTCCTTGGCTGGGGGGCCCTGGAATGGAAGTGGGGGGCCTCCCCAGAAGAGCAGGGCGCAGTGGGGCAGCAGCTCCCGCCACGCGAGGACTGGGGCGAGCCCCACCCGGCCCCACATCCAGGGGCCACGCCTTCCCCTCCCGGGGCGCAGTGCCCCTACCACGCTCACACAGACAGCGAAAGCACCCCCTGGGCACCGGCTAGAGCAGGGAGGGCCAGGGGGCGCGGGCAGGGCACCAGTAAGGGGCGGCTGTCGGGGCCCCATCGCCCTTCCTGCTGAGGCCTTGGGCGGGGCACCGCCTGGGACCTGCTCCAGCCACGGGAAGTAGCTGTGCAGCATGGCACCATCAAGACCCCTGCTTCCCGCCCACGGCCTCCGCGTCCCAACAGCATCCAGCACAGAGGCCCTCCAAGCTGTGGGTGAGCCGTCAGGGAGGGGCGGGGGGGGTGGTCCCCTTCCCTCGCCCAGGACCCCGCCCCCTGGCCCAGCCCAGCCCCAGGGCTCACAGAGCTGACGCAGGCCAGGGTGGGCCCGCGGGCATTTCTGGGCCTCGGCGGCCCTCAAGTCAGCCTGGGCAGTGGACACCGCCCCGCGTCCCATGGCCAGAGGGGCACAGACAGGGTGCGGGTCAGTGGGAGGGTGCCCTCCAGTTATTGCTGGGGTGGGGGGGTGGTCCTGGGACCCTGCAGGGCAGGAGAGGCGGGGCAGGGCTCCGTGTGGCCTCAGGCCTTCCAGCATATTCTCTGGAAAGTGCCCCTGACCTCCAGTTTTTGCATAAAGCGTCCACCGTTTAAGGCAGATCCAGTGGTGGACAGCCTGACAGGTGACAAGACTGAGTCAGTTGTGCTAGGGATTCCTCCAATCTGTGGTGTGTATGTTTCCCAGCCTGAGAAGCCAGCCCCCGCCCGTCCTCTGCCCGCTCCCTGACGGTGGCCCCGTGGCTGGCCAGGGCTCAGGGCGGGCACCCCGTTCCCGCCACCGCTGTCCTCTGCGAGACCCACGCGTTTATCTCCCGGAAGACGGAGCCGGTCACCTCGGGAAGCTCTTTGTGGAGGATGTGGTAGGCACCTTCGTAAATCTGCAACCGGGAGAGACGGGCAGTCAGGACCACAGCGGGTGACGAGGCCGCCAGAGAGGACCCCCGCTCTGCGCCCACGCCTGGTCAGCGGGCAGTCTGCAGACGGACGCCCCTCCGTGGTCGCAGGCCTTGAACACCGCCCCCCGCCGCCACCCCACCCTGTCCATGCGCCTCTCCCTGCAGGACCCCAGCCTCCGGATCTGCACGCCCCCCGCCCACATGGTGGTCCTGACAGCACGCGGAACCCCCCCCCGAGCTGCAGGCTGGTGTGGCCGTGGGGTGGTGGGGGCTCTGGCTTCCTCCCTCCACGGCCCCCCAGAACCCCGTCCAGGCCCCAGGCTGTAGGAACCACCCATGGTGGATGCCTCAGAATCTGTGTCTCCAGCCCGACCTCCCTCCGGACTCTGCATGTGTGTAACCAGCAGCCTCGCCGTTCCCAGCAATCTAACAAGTCTCCAGATTTCTGTCACTGCCCGCACTGAAATCATGTGACAGAAAACTGGCCACCTTAACCCCCGCTGAGCGTGCAGCTCAGGAGCCCTGTCAAGTGGCTCTACAGCACTCTCCTGACAGCTGAAACCCTGGCCCCGCTACACGCCCACTCCATGCCCTGCTTCGCTACTTTCTTTTTTCTGGCCAAGCTACATGGCTTACGAGATCTCAGTTCTGCGACCAGGGCCCCGGCAGTTGAAAGCACCGAGTCCAAACCACGGGGCCACAGCGAATTCCCTCTGCTGTCTATTGCAATGACTTTGCTCGTTCCCTGGGGGAATGTTGGGCCCGTGTCCATCTTGGGGCTGCCGTGACCACGGGGGTGTAGACCTCTGAGTGCCCGCTTTCGGTCCTCTGTCCCGGTTTCAGGCGCGTCAGAACGGGACTCGCAGTCCCCAGGGCCGCCTCCCCCAGGTACCGTCTCTTTCTTTCCAGCCCGACCCCGTGCCAGGCTCATCTGAGTCCCCTTCTGCCCAACGGCTGGCCAGGGCTGACCCTCGGAGCGGAGCTGGGGAGGGGGCGGGCGGGCAGAGGACTCGAGGCAGAGCTGAGCTGCAACCCCGGCCCCTGTGGCAGGCATGACACTGCGGGGACCGCCTGAGTGCCCATGACCGAGCAGGCGGCCCCAGACCAGGCATCCACGCGGCTGTGCCCATGGGGAGGCCGCCGGGGGTGGGAGCCACGCACCTGAGGCTTGTCTGCCCCACCGACTGCCCAGAGCCACCTTCAGGCTCGGCCGCCACTCAGTGCGGACACGGCCCATGGGTCCGCTCTCTCCCCGTCCCTCCAGCCGGCCAGCTTCTTGGTCTAGAGGGAAGATGCTCGGGGGGCTCCCCCACTGGAAACGACACTTTTCCGTCCTGTTGTGTCCGACACACGGACGTTCCCCGGGGAATGAACGACCAGCTGATGCCTCTCCAGCACCGGGGACGCGCCTCCCAAGCGCAGGCCCCCCGCCCTCCCTGATGCGGGGTGGTGGCAGCCACTCACCTTGAGCGTCTTGTCCTGGCTCTTGGCCGACTCCATGAGCAGGTAGGCGCCCCTGCTGTCGCAGAGGCGGTCGGCAGAACCCTGCAGCAGCAGGAAAGGCAGCGTCAGCCCGGGCAGCGCCCGCTCCACCCGCGACACTGCGTTGAGCAGCTGGACGCCGAAGCAGACTTTGACCCCTTCCCGGCAGACCAGGGGGTCCGCGTTGTAGATGTCCACCTGCGGGGAGAGGGGCGTCCGTCAGTCCCCGGAGAGCCACCCCCCGCATGGCCCTGGGTGCCTCAGCTTCCTGCCAGCCAGCCCTGCGCCTTCTGTCCAGGCCTAGGGCCCCCAGACGGGCTCAGCCTCAGTCTGCACCCCTTCCCGTGAGCACGTCGTAGGCTGGCGTTGATGGTGTCACGTGGCGATACCGTGGTTGGCATGGGTCTGCGTCTGAGTCTGTCTCCCCTGACACAGGGTCGCTGGGGTGAACCTGCTGAGTCGCTGGGGGTCGGTCAGTGCAGCGATGGGGGCGCATGGCGGCCTTGGGCTTCACGCAGCAGCCACCTGCTGTCCCAAGAGGCCGGTCCACTGCCCCGTGTACCCAACCAAGGCCACGGCCGCCCCTCTGCCGGACACGCTGGGCAGCCAGGTCCACCCTCCTGAGCCATCTGCCTTCCAGGACCCCCTCCAGCACTAGCTCTGCCTGCAGCTCTGGATCTGAGCCAGCCCTGGGGGGCTCCCCGGCCCTGCCCTTGTCTCTGGCGACACCCTGCTCACCCCCAAGGGGACAGTGAGGGGCCTGCTCGCTGCAGAGACGGGGCAGGCGTCCACCAGACCGCATCCTGCCTGAGGGGCTTGGCACCTGCCCACTGACTGGCCGCCAAGCCCCTTGGGGACGCGGCTCTAGGTTAACTGCTTTGACAGCCCAAGTGACTTCCTGCCCCGGGCCCCTTTCCCATGCCTGGGGCATGGAGGCCCTGTGTACACACTGACCAGCCCCGTGTACATGCTGACCGGCCCCGTGTACATGCTGACCCAGCCCCGTGTACAGGCTGACCGGCCCCGTGTATGCACTGAGCCCCGTGTACAGGCTGACCCGGCCCCGTGTACAGGCTGACCCGGCCCCATGTACAGGCTGACCGGCCCTGTGTACATGCTGACCCGGCCCCGTGTATGCACTGAGCCCCGTGTACATGCTGACCGGCCCCGTGTATGCACCGAGCCCCGTGTACATGCTGACCGGCCCCGTGTACATGCTGACCGGCCCCGTGTACAGGCTGACCCAGCCCCGTGTACAGGCTGACCCGGCCCCGTGTACAGGCTGACCGGCCCCGTGTACAGGCTGACCCGGCCCCGTGTATGCACTGAGCCCCGTGTACATGCTGACCGGCCCCGTGTACAGGCTGACTGGCCCCGTGTATGCACTGAGCCCCGTGTACATGTTGACCGGCCCCATGTACATGCTGACTGGCCCTGTGTACAGGCTCACCCGGCCCCGTGTATGCACTGAGCCCCGTGTACATGCTGACCGGCCCCGTGTACAGGCTGACCGGCCCCGTGTATGCACTGAGCCCTGTGTACATGCTGACCAGCCCCGTGTACATGCTGACCGGCCCCGTGTATACACCGAGCCCCGTGTACAGGCTGACCGGCCCTGTGTATGCACCGAGCCCCGTGTACAGGCTGACCGGCCCTGTGTACATGCTGACCGGCCCCGTGTATGCACCGAGCCCCGTGTACAGGCTGAGGGGTTGAGACCTGGGTGTCGGGGGAGCGCAGACCCTGCACCCCTGCACAAGGCAGCAGGCTCAGAGGGTCAAGCCCCCCCCTCAGGTAACCAGCCCGCCCGATCCGGCGGCCTCTGCTTTCTGAGGTCTTAAGACCTAAACCCACCAGAGGTTCAGTGTTCTGCAACCCAGGCAGGAGGCGGATGGGGACCTCCCCCGCCAAGGCCAGGCCCGCAGCACCTGAGCAGCCAGCACCCACCCGAAACCCCAGAGAGGCCTTCCTGGGGGACCGCATCCCTGTGACCCTCTTCCAGTGACCATCAGAGGGTCAGGCCTCAAGGGGGGCTACACAGCAGCAACACGGGTCTCTGGGGGGCCAGCCTGACATGCACACAGGCATCCTGGCTGCTGTAGCCCTGTGGTCCTGCAGGAGGGGATGCGGGCAGAGGCACACGGGCTCTGCCTGCCTGCTCAGAAAGTGAAGGTTGCTCAGTTGTGTCCCACTCTCTGCGACCCCACGGACCACACAGTCCATGGGATTCTCCAGGTCAGAACACCAGAGTGAGTAGGTTTTTCCTCCTCCAGCGGATCTTCCTGATCCAGGAATGGAACCGGGGTCTCCAGCAACGTAGGCAGATTCTTTACCAGCTAAGCCACCAGGGAAGCCCAAGAATACTGGAGTGGGTAGCCTTTCCCTTCTCCAGGGGATCTTCCCAACCCAGGAATGGAACTGGGGTCTCCTGCATTACAGGTGGAATCTTTACCGGCTGAGCTGTCGGGGAAGCACAGAGGCCCTGGCTGTTCTGCAGCCGCTGCAGGACCAGCCTCTCTGGGGCTCAGAGATGTTCCCGCCGGAGTTGCAGGGGGTGGGGGCAGGGAGCGGGGAACACGGGGATAGGGAGAGGGTGAGCAGACCTCTACACGGGGCACCGGCTGAGCCAGGCCCTCATGGTCGCTTCTGCGCAGAGGTCCATGCCAAGAGAGGCTCCTGTGGCTCGAGGCTTATTTGTAAGGCACTGGCAGATTCCCGGCTGCGGGAAATAGACAAGTCTGTGCGGATAAGCTGTGTGGGGTCAAGTTGCAGAGCAGGACTGGCCCGCAGGGAAGTGACAGCTGGGTCTGGAGGGGTGGCGGGGCAGGCCGGGCCTGTCTGCAGCCCTGGTTGCAATGAGTCCAACGCCTTGGGGTGGCCAAGCCCCCCAGGCTGCAGGTGGGTGGCCTCCCGGCCACGTGGGCGGAAGCCACGAAGGCCACAGGAGTGGTGGCCCGACCCTCAACGCAGGCACGCCGGAAACGTTAGGTGGCGGGGGGGGCACCTGGAGCGGAGCCCCCAGCAGGTGTCAGGGGGAGCAGGGCCAGCCCCTCCTCAGCCCCCTGGGTGCCCGGAACTCGCCATACGGCCAGCCAGTGTGCGTGCCAACCAGCCAGGAGGTGCTTGGAGGGCGTCCTGGTGTAGCGACAAGAGAACATGGTCTACGTTCTGGAATGCAGACCACCTCGGCACAGGGCTGGGGGTGCTCCTGGCAGCAGAGCCAGAGTGGGGCTGGGGGGGCCCCTGCCGGGAGCAGTCAAGGTTGGTGGGCGCCAGGGGCTCCCCACGGCCCCTCCTCCTTGCCTGCCCTGCAGGCGGCCTTGGCCAAAGGACTATGTAGAACATCCACGGCTTTTCCGAGTGGGAGGGCCTCACGGCATTCTGAGCACCCGTGGTCGGGGGTGGGATGCTCAGCATGTCAGTGGGGCTCGAAATGTGAGGACAAACACGGAAAAGGCTGAGCGGCGGCTGCCGTTTCCAGGACCTCAGTGCCACGAGCCTGGAGGCGAGAGTGGTTTAGTTGCTCCAGTTGCGTCCAATTCTTAGCGACCCAATGGACTGTAGCCTGCCAGGCTCCTCTGTCAGTGGGATTCCCCAGGCAAGATTAGAAGGGTTGGATTGCCATCTCCTTCACTGGGGACCTTCCTGACCCAGGCATCGAACCTGCGTCTGCTGTACTGGCAGCTGGATTCTTCACCACGAAACCTGACGTAGGTTCAAATCCTTACAGAACAGCTGTGAGTCCCTGCGGAAGGGACTTGGCCTCTCTGGGCCGAAGTTTCAGGAGATGGATGTTCTGGAGCTGTGGCGAGAAGCAGGGCAACAAGACACAGTGCAGCGGGCGGTACTGAGATCACGCCGGGGGCCCCTGCCTCTCCTTCCCTGCTGGGGGCCTGTGTGCGTCTGCGGGGCCCGGGCTGTCAAGTGGGGCTGTCACACCGCTTGTTCTGGCTGCCGCAGCGAACCCAGGACGGGAGCCCGCCAGGGAGCCTGCGTCCGTGCCAGCCTGCAGCCACTCCAAGTCCCGCTTCAGCAAGCTCGACGGGCCGTCAGTGCCATCCTCTGGCCTCAGGGCCACCGGACTCCAGGGGAGACATCCCCATGGAAGGCAAGCCTTAGAAGCCGACTCTGGGTCCTCGAGATGTCTGTTCCGCCCATTTCCCTCACCCACCCCT
This sequence comes from Moschus berezovskii, assembly GCF_049115385.1. Lineage (NCBI taxonomy): Eukaryota > Metazoa > Chordata > Mammalia > Artiodactyla > Moschidae > Moschus > Moschus berezovskii. Next base: position 928,710 of record NC_142483.1, read on the forward strand.
TGGCACTGCTATTTTTAAAGCTCGGCAGAATGTGGAAAGGACAGTTCCCAGCGCCCGCTGGCAGGAGCTAATCTTCTCTGCTCCCTACTTAATCCAACCGGAGCTCAGGCTGCAAGTCTGCCCAGCAGGGAAACTGAGCAGTGTTTCTGGAGAGTCCCCCCGTGGACACATGATGCTGTGTGACCGTGGATGGGGACGTGGCGACGGACCGCTAAGGGAAGCCCGCCCGCGAGGCATTCACCAGACGCTTCTGCGTGGTGTGAGGCCTTTGGGGACATGCTCGTGATTTCACAAAGGAGACAGAAGCTCTGAAATCTGCTCCTTTCAAACTCAGAGTGTTTGGAATCAGCTCATGATCTTTTTCTCCTCCTCTTTTGCCCAGGAACTTGCAGGTGGTGAGAGAACCGAACGTCTCCACTCTGAGCTCTCAAAGGGCCACGGTCCCTCGCCCACAGCCCAGGCTGCCCAGCACAGCAACTGCACTTGCTGCTGTTCAGTGGCTCAGCTGTGTCCGACTCTCTGTGAGCCCATGGACCACAGCACGCCAGGCTCCCCTGTCCATCACCCACTCCCGGAGTTCGCTCAAATTCATGTCCATCGAGTCAGTGATGCCATCCAATCAGCTCATCCTCTGTCGTCCCCTTCTGCCTTCAGTCTTTCCCAGCATCAGGGTCTTTTCCAGTGAGTTGGCTCTGCATCAGGGGGCCAAAGGATTGGAGTTTCAGCTTCTGCATCAATCCCTCCAATGAATATTCACAGTTGATTTCCTTTAGGCTGGGTCTCCTTGCAGTCCAAGGGACTCTTCAAGAGTCTTCTCCAGCACCACAGTTTAAAAGCATTGATTCTTCGGTGCTCAGCTTTCTTTATGGTCCAATTCTCACATCCATTCGTGACTACTGGAAAAACGATACCTTTGACTACACACACCTTGCTTGGTAAAGCAATGTCTCTGATTCTTAATATGCTGCCTAGTTTGGTCATAGCTTTTCTTCCAAGGAGCAAGCGTCTTTTAATTTCATGGCCTGTGGTGATCTGCAGTGATTCTGGAGCCCAAAAATGAAGCCTCACTGTTTCCACTGTTTCCCCATGTGTTTGCCATGAAGAGATGGAGCCAGATGCCATGGTCTTCATTTTCTGAATGTTTGAGTTTTAAACCAGGTTTTTCATTCCTCTTTCACTTTCATCAAGAGGCTCTTTAGTTCCTCTTCACTTTCTGCCAAAAGGGTGGTGTCATCTGCGTATCTGAGGTTATTGGTAATTCCAGCTTGTGCTTCATCCAGCCCGGCATTTCTCATGATGTACTCTGCACAGAAGTTAAATAATCATGGTAACACTATCCAGCCTTGATGCACTCCTTTCTCAATTTTAAACCAATTCGTTGTTCCATGTCCAGTTCTAACTGTTGCTTCTTGACCTGCATACAGATTTCTAGGGAGGTGGGTAAGGTGGTCTGGTATTCCCGTCTCTTGAAGAATTATCCACAGTTAACTGTGATTGACACAGTCCAAGGCTTTAATATAGTCAATGAAGCAAAAGTGGATGTTTTCCTGGAATTCTCTCTGTGTGTACCAGGAACCAGGAGGAAGGAGCAGTGATCCCCAGAAGAGATGGAGCCAGACTTGCCTGTGGGGGGTCTCTGGCAGAGGCGTGGGTCGGCAGTGGCCTGCCCCGGGGTCAGGGCCACTAGCAGCAGCAGTCCTGGAGGAGCGGTATATCCGCAGACGTCCTCCTGGAGGAGGTCAGGGCCTGTGGACTCCAGGACTGGGAGGGCACCCCACCCATCAGCAGACAGCTGGATGAAAGATTTACTGAGCAAGGGCCCGGCCATCAGAGCAAGAGCCAGATTCCCCCACAGCCAGTCCCTCCCCTCGGGAAGCCCGCACAAGCCTCTTATCCTTCTCCATCAGAGGGCAGGCAGAATGAAAGCCACAGTCACAGAAAACCAGCCAAGCTGATCCCGTGGACACAGCCTCGCCTGACTCTGTGACACTGTGAGCCATGCTGTGTGGGGCCCCCAAGGCGGACGGGTCACGGTGGAGAGGTCTGACAAAGCGTGGTCCCCTGGAGAAGGGAATGGCAAACCACTTCAGCGTTCTTGCCTCGAGAAGCCCAAGAACAGTATGAAAAGGCTGCTGCAGAAATCGGTGGTTTTCCTGGAAACGGCACATTTGAAACAGTCATCCTTTGCCTGCGGCAGGTGGAGGAGGCTCTGCCCGCAGGCCTCGCCCCGCACTGACCCTGCACACGGAGCGATGGTCCCCAGCACCCCCGCCGCCACGTGGGCCGCATGGACCAGGAAGTACAAGTCAGGAGCTCCATGCTCGGAAACCCCAGCTGAAAGGACACGCCAAGCATGGACTTTGAAATCAGAGGCTCTGTGTCGCAGCTGTGCCCCGACTGGCTTGCAACCTTGGGCAAGACATTTACCCTCCAAACCTCAGTCGCCTCATCTGTGAAATGGGGCTAATGTCGGCCCCTCTCCTGTCAGGACTGGCTCTAACGCTGTGCTTCACAGCACACAGGTCTGCCTCTTGGGATGAACATCTTTCTTTACTCAAATATTCTTGACCCTGGTGGGTCAAATGTGGCTCCAAGATGGGGTTTGGGAGGGACTGCTCTTAAAATTAAATTCTAATTCAAATGGGGTGTGGATGACTGGGCGGACTGGCTCCCTCCGGAGTCCCGCACAAACCAGACTTAGCAACAGCAGGCTCTCAAGGCCGGGGAGCTGGAGCTGTGGCCGGAACATCCCTGCCTACATGCCTGGGATGACTCCCATCCAGCTGAGTGGCTCAGAGGATCAAGAGGCCACATTCCATCACGATGCCAGACCCCAAGGAAGCCAGGGCTGCCTGGCTCAAAGTCCTGACAAAAGACGGGACACTGAGGCAGGAGATGACTCGGTGGTATGCTCCCGTTGTCCAGGGCACCACCTGTTCACCGGCCCTGAGCCTGCGGGGTCCTGCCCCCCAGACAGAGCTCTCAGGCAGGCGACCCCGGGCAGGCCCCGGCACCTGGGGAGCATCTGTCTGCCCCTGCAACACGGGCCACTGTGGGTGGGTGAGGACAAGCCAGAGCCAGCCACCTGGCCTGGAGCTCGACGGCCCGTCCTTGCAGGCAGGGGACAGGGCGCTAGCCCTTTATCAGAGGGGTGGGGGTGTGGTGCCCTGACCGCACTGTCACGGACCACCCTGGCTTCCACAGGGACCCATGGACACAGGAACCAGCCTGACCCGTGGACACACAGCACCGGCCTGACCCGGGGACACACAGCACCGGCCTGGCCCGTGGACACGGATGCTGGCCTGGCCGGTACCCCTGGTGCACCCTCCAGCCTGGCCGCACGCTCCCCTAGCCCCACAGGACAACTGTCCTCCTCTGCTCTCAGGCCACGAGCTTGGGCAGGGTGACGCCGCCCCCTTTCCGGGACAAACAACCGACTGTCTAGGGGTAAGAACCAGCCCTGGGATAGGGCACAGCTTCTGAAAGAGTGACGTAGCCCAAGGACACACCACAACCCGATTCAAATCAGATGGGAGCAAGGTGGCAGACAAGACTAGACCTCAACCCTCAGCAGCAAAGGGATGACACACCCGGAGGCGCTATGACAGTTCTGCTGGCAAAAGACCAGGGAGGGGGCGAAGTCCCCACCCCTGCCCCCAAATAGCTGGAGTACCCGTCCCACTCATTCGCAGATGAAATGACCCAGCCTATAATCTCTGACCGCGCCACATCTGGGGGCCACACTCACCCTCTGCGATGGCCCACACTCTGCCTGTGGAGGCTGCTTCTCCCTGTGTCTGGAGAGACCCACTTCCTGCCTGTCACTGTGTCTCTCCCGAATTCTTTATGCAATGAGACATCAAGAACCTGCGCCTCATGAGGTCCTGAAACCTGGTACTGTGGGTTCTGGCTGGGTTCGAGTCCCAGTCTGAGGTACGTGGTTTCAGAGCTGCTGTTGGAAGGCTGTGCTGCCTCTCCACTGGTTGCTCACGTAAAGCTGCTGGTGGCCAGCTTCACCTCCACTCGGGGAATCTGGTTGGGAATAAGGCCAAACCAGGGGCACACGAGGTAGGGGCAGAGCAACACTGGTGACACACTGAGCCCCTGGATCCAGCTGTGCCTGAAGCCGCCCGAACATTCTCCAGCAAACCCCTCTTTCCGCTGAAGTCATTCTGAACTGGGCTGTGGTCACTCACAAGCTAATGAGACCTGGCTGGCACACACACAGCTCTACCCGGTCAGGTACTCCGCGCACGTGGGCACAGCTCGGAGAACCACCCGCCAGACCGTGAAGCCAGACGGCGCTTCACATCCCTCCATGTCCCCGCCACCTGATGCAGAGCCTCGGTGGAACGGCAGCAGACAGCCGCGGCGAGGCCAACGCCCGGATTCCCCCCAGGCCTGGGCCATGGCCGGCTCCCCCCACCAGCCCCAGTTGCCCCCAGTTCCTCAGAAAGACTCACCTCCGTCTTATTCCTCGAGAGCACACTGGAGTCGATCCGGCCCAGGGACATGTTCGGCAGGACAAGGTTGAGAACTTTCGCAGCGAAGACCTGGATGCAGGGGAAGCTACGGTCAGCGCCGTGGGACCCTGGCCGGCCACCCCACGGGCTGCCTACGTTCCACTAAGGAGAGGGACACCTGGACGGGGCGTCAGCCGGGCCCGATCCCAGGCCGGGCAGCCAAGGACCCCTGCTCGCCCCGCCCAGATGGCCTCCCGGGCTGGGTGGGGTCAGTCGGGCAGGGACAGCAGCGGCCATCTGCTTCCTTGCTGCTCCCGATGTTTGCGGCCACCTCCTGGACCACTCCGGGCGGTGATCTAGAATTCTCTGTGGGAGCAGAAGCACCCAGGCACCCGAGCTGAGGCAGGAAGCACCCTGATCAGAAGGCACCGCTGACTGTCTCGGGGCAGAAACCACCGCCAGGCCAGGCAGATGCGAGGTGGTGGTGGGGCACGGGCCTGGCTCCTGGCGTGTGTGTGCATCGGGGGCTTGCACACCACTGGCCTGTCCCTCAGCTGCCCATGGGGTCACTGTGTGCCAAGGCGCCGCCACGCAGAAGGTGCTTAATACACGCTGCCCCAACGTGATCTGGACTGAGGTCCAGGCCGCCCCCCCCACCATGAGCTGGTGTTTATCCAGGAGACATGTCAACCGGCTCTCACGCGTCGGCTGCGGGGGCAGGCCATTTCTGTTTCTGCAGACACCCAGGGAAGGTGAGCTGTGAAATGCTGAGATTAGACTCGCTCGGAAAGCAGGGGACAGTGAGTCCCGGGTCTGTGTGGCCATCACAGGGCCGACAGGGGGTCTGCCCCTTGGCACCCAGTGACCACAAGGTGTCGCATGGTCCTGGGGGCTCCCCGTCTTGGGATCTTGACACGAATACCCTGTGGGGAGGGCTGACTGTCCTTTAAGAGACTACACAGGCTCAGCGCCACTGCCCGCAGCCGATGGATGGGGCGGACAGAGGCCTGGGGTGGGCCGCCCCTGTTCCTGGTGATCAAGAGGCCTGCACTCACTTGCTGTCCCCCCAGCACCCCTGTCCCCCGAAAGCTCTCTTCCTCGGCCATCAGGAGCCTCATGACCTCGCACACAGCTGGGCCCCAGACAGCCGGGGACCCATAGGGGCGACCTCTGACCTCACCGCAACCCCACGCTTGGGTCCATCCTCACGCGTGTGGACCAGCGGCCTCCATGTGCCAGGCGTTCGCCCACCCGGCCCCGAACACCCATGATCCAACCTGGATCCAACCCACATCAGGCCTTGAATCTCCCACACCCGCTGAAGTGTCAGGGGCTGGACAGGACCCATCTGGCAGGGTCAGGGGTCAGGCTGGGGTGGGCCAGCCCCAGGGACGAGTACAGGCCGGGGAGGGCTCGAATTCCAGGAGGGAACGGACTGGCTGCTTCTGAGCAGACAGGACGATCTGTGGGCTCCTGGACTGGGGGCTCCTTTGCGAGCCTGAGCCCAGGAGCTGAGATCTGTGCCTCCAAAGGCCAGAGTGTGAACGAGGCGGAAACACGGAGGTTCAGTGCTCCAGGCGCAGAGAGGGGACAGCCCGGCCACCCTGCCTTCACCGGCCCCGCCCCACGGAGGGTGGGCTTTCGGGGCACGCCCCCTCCAGCAACAGGGGCCCCAGGGAGTCATGGGGGGACGTCACGTGGGGCCCAGAGTCTGCCGAGCGGCTCCGAGGCTTCCTGCTGTTGTTGACGACCCGCCACGGCTCCCCGGACGCAGGGACTGTGGGCTGACTCTGCGCGTGGCCCCATCACATCTGGGCCCCCGCGTGTGACGGGACCAGGCCGGCTGCCCTGGGCATGTCTCACTGCCTCGTGCAGCATGGCTTTTCAGTTCAACTGCCCCTTCACCTTCCCTCCCGGGACACCCGGCTGAGTCCTGGCGAGGACTCTGCCGCCCGGAGCTCCCGGTCTCCCCAGGAGCCCCGAGGTCTCCGCCCAAGCCCTGCTCCTCCTACCTGGCTGCTGCACTGGGCACGGCTCCCCCCATCGGGCCCCTCCCTTAGTGACAGTCCGCAGCACGGCTCCATGTGGGGCATCGTCTCTGACCCCCACGGGCAGGACCAGGGACAGGGCCACACCTGACCCGCACGCTGCCCTTTCCAAGGAACCCAGGGTGAGAGAGGTGGATGCCACCCAGACCCTGAGCTCTTCTAAACCAGCGGAATGTGTTCTGGCCACGTCTCTAACAAGACTCAATCGGACAGAGACGAATCTCTGATGGCAGGGAGGTCGTAGCTAAAAAAAAAACACCTGGGTGCCTCTTTGCCTGCTCCCCACAAAACCAGAGAAGGGGAGACGCCGTCTCAGAGGGGGAGAAGCTCGGAACTGCTGCCCAGCACACGCTCTTTACGGGTGGGCTCGTTTCTGTAGCCTTTTCATTAGGAAGAAGCGAGAGAGTGGCTGGCTGGCGATCAAGGAAGCTGGGGTTGAGGCGGGGCCCCGAGGTCCAAGGCGAGCAGGGAGGCGGGGGGCAGAGAGAGCCCGCAGACCCCAGGTGGGGAGGATTGATTTGTCCAGGTCCCTGCTGCCTGCCGCCGGCCTTTGCCCCAGCGCCGTCCACCAAGAGAGCCCACGGCCATGGGGAGGAGGGGCGCGGCAGCGGCTCACCCACAGAGAAGCTGGCATCCAGGACACAACGGTTCTTACTGTCAACTGGAACACTTCTTGCAGACTTTTTGGAGGATCCTGCGGGCGCGTGGAGAGAGCCCCGGATCCCGCTCAGGAAGGAGTGACCCGGCCATGACCCTGGGAGGAGACCCCCACCCTCATCATGAGGCCAGCGGGCTAAGGCAGGTCCGTGCAGCCGCAGAGCCCCCCAGGGCACCTCAGCGCTCGTGGCCTGAGGACAGCCTGGGAGCTGAGACCCCAGCCCCAGAGAAGGAGGCAGTGGAGACTCGGAGCTGGGCAGGCTTGCGTCTGACCTCTGGTTCGGAACCAAGAGAGTCTGTGGTCCTCAGTTTCTGTTTGGAAGAAAAGTTATGACCAACCTAGACAACATATTAGAAACCAGAGACATCTCTTTGCCGACAAAGGACCATGTAGTCAAAGCTGTGGTTTTTCTAGTCATCACATCTGGATGTGAGAGTTGGACCATAAAGAAAGCTGAGCGCCGAAGAATCGATGCTTTTGAACTGTGGTGTTGGAGAAGACTCTTGAGAGTCCCTTGGACTGCAAGGAGCTCCAACCAATCAATCCTAAAGGAAATCAGCCCTGAATATTCACTGGAAGGACTGATGGTGAAGCTGAAACTCCAATGCTTTGGCCACCTGATGAAAAGAACTGACTCACTGGAAAAGACCCTGATCCTGGGAAAGATTGAAGGCAGGAGGAGAAGGGGATGACAGAGGATGAGATGGTTGGATGGCGTCACCGACTCGATGGACATGAGTTTGAATGAACTCTGGGAGTTGGTGATGGACAGGGAGGCCTGGTGTGCTGCAGTCCATGGGGTCGCAAGAGTAGGACATGGCTTAGGGACTCAATAACAACACAAAAGTACGGACAACGAAATGGAGCTTGAAGGGCTGCCGGGAGGTGGCCTGACACCTGAATCCTCCAAGGAGCACCCTAATGGCCCCCAGAGGGGCCCCCTGTGTGCCTGGGGAGACCGAGCAAACCCCGTGCTGCTGAGTGGGGACTCCAGGGGGCAGGGGGAACCCCAACAATCTCATCCTCGAAGAAGGCCAGGGCCACGCCCGACGAGTGAGCGAGTGAGCAAGTCTCCCTGGCCTGCCCCTGGGTTAACGGCAGGCCCACCCCTTTAAGTGCCAGGGACCTGCACAAGCGCCTTTATTGATTCCAAAGGTTCTAATGGCTCTGCAAGCCCACTTTAAAGCTTCTGCAACTGAAAGGCTTAACACGAGGAAGGTGATCACACAGCTGCTCGCTTCCACAGTGGTGCAGCCGGCTGACCTGGGCACGGGGAGGGAGGCACAGCTGCGACAGAGCCCGGAGGCTTCCTGGGGACGGGGGGTGGTGAGCGCACCCCCAGGCGGACAACAGGGAGCCTGTGTGCTTTAGGGTGCTCGCGGCGGCCGCTGTCAGGGCCAGGTCCCAACCCAGCCACGCCCCGGCTCCCGGTCTAACTGTATCTGAGCTTGATGACCGGCCCTTCCTGGGACTCCTCCCATGTCCCCTCCAGCGCCCTGGCTCCAGGGCCTTCCGGACTCCGGGGACTAAAAGCAGAAGAGCAACACCCAGATGGGAAGCTGATCCCTGGTGGTTTTGGGGGGGAAAGGACGTCCTGCCACACCCACTGGCCGAGCCAGGGTGCACTCTGACCTTCAGTGAGACCGTGGCCTCATTTCCCGTCCGTGAACCACGCACAGGGCAGTGACGGAGGGGAAGTCACCCGGGCGTGTCTGGCATACGTGCACGGCCCCTGGCGCCTCCAGGGGGGCATCTGGGAGCACAGGGCTGCTCTCGCATCTCCACCCGGGACCCCGGGGACAGCCTCCAGCCAAGGGCAGACAGGGTCACCTGGAGGACCAACCCAGCCCTCACTCGGGGTAGATGTCCAGGGCGACACCAGGTTTTCCCGGAGAAAGGACGGGTCACCCTGCAGCCCCGCCCGCGTGTCATCCCAGGGGTTCGTGGTGCAGCACCAAGGGGGTGGCGGGGGTCCCCATGTCCCCGGGGCGGCCGCGCTGCGGCGTCTCCAGGGAGCGTCCCGCTGACCCTGACACTTGTCCTGGGGTCCAGGCTTGCTGTGTCTACAAACTCCTGCTTCCACCCGGATCTGAGCGCAGATGGGGTTCTCCCAGTCTTGTCCCCGGGCTGCACATACCCCAGCTGGCTGGAAGTGGGGCGGGAACCAGCTGTGCTGGGGCTGGGGGCAGGGGGCTACCACCCTCCACATGCCCGTCTGTGCTCCGAGGCCCCGGTGCTTCCTGCTGCTTTGTGAAATGTCTCCATCGGGACAACAAAACAGAGCAAAGAGTCAGTCGCTCCACTGCGTCTGACTCTGTGACCCCATGGACTGTGGCCCGCCAGGCTCCTCTGTCCAGGGGATTCCCCAGGCAAGAATACCAGAGTGGGTAGCTGTGCCCTTTCCAGGGGATCTTCCCAACCCAGGGATTGAAGCCGTGTCTCCTGCATTGCAGGCGGGTTCTTTACTGTTTGAGTCACTAGGGAAACCCATGGGGAACCGGCCGCTGTGGACACACCTCTGACCTGTCCAGGAGCCACGCTCTGCAACAGGAGTCACGGACCAGAACGCAGCTCTGCGCACTGCACCCAATAGTCTTGGGGCCCAGGGAAGCCCCCTACCCCACCGTCCACCTCAGCCAGAACGGGAGTCTCTAGGAACCTGCCTCTGGGGTCCTGAAGACCGAACCACTGGAAACCCAAAGGCCAGGTGGGGAGGCAGGCACAGTGGCAGGAAGGACAGACGGCACGCCCCTGCCCGGACGCGTGGCCCTTGGAGACGCACACGCCCGCTGCCCAGCCGTGGCCAACAGGGGGAGCTGGGCTCGCGCCCTCTGCCTCGCCCCTGCCGCTGCAGGACCCCTCTTGCGTCCACAGGCATCACCCAGAGCCCACGAGTCTGAGATTTCCTTCCGAAGCTGCTCAGGCGAGGCGAGGCCAGAGAGTGACTCCGGGCTCCCGTGTGGCAGACGCGACGCAGACTCTGTGGGTCAGGACTGCCTGACCCCCCAGCCCCAGGGCAGTGACAGGCCTCACAGAGGGGAGCGGACGCCCCCCAGGCCTAGGGGCCATGGGGACGCTCGTGAATCCTGGTTAACAACCGGGACCCGCGTTCCCCTGCCCACAGGACATCTGTTAGCGCCGGCTGGGAGAGGTCCTGACAAAGGCCTTGCCCAGGAGCCCCCAGTGTGTCCGAGACTGGAGGGGGCACCAGGTGGGCTCCCCATTGCAGCCCAGCTGTGCCCCATGCCCCGCCTCTGTGTCCTTCATCTGAAAACCCCCAGAGTCCTGGGCTTTTCTTGGGGCGGGGCGGCCCGTCACTGCAGAAAACATACACCGTCCTTCCCCTCTGGGGAGACGCCCTTGCGGGGGAGTGGACAGCCCTGGAGGATGGGGGGCGGACCTGGGGAGCAGAGGGTCCTTTCCAAGCCCCGGGGTCCCGAGTGTAACCGCAGCCAGTGACCTCCCCATCCCTGGGTGAAGGCGGGAGCTGGGGGCAAGATTCACACGTGAGCCGGGCACATGCTGTGCAAACACGTCACGAACAGAGCCCGCGGAGCGCCGTGGGGGCTCCACCCGGGACTCCGGTCCTGCTCACTCTCTTCTCTGACCAGGACCCTCGGGTGGTCCAGCTGCACGTTACGTGATCACAACCAGGAGGGGAGGGGGCCAGGAGACTAAGCCCCCTGGAGCCTCCCCTGGGAGTTTGTGAATGAACCCATCCTTCCAGGCAGTCCCACCTCCGCTAGGCACTGAAATTCACTGGAGCCGATTTCAACAAGTCAGGGGTGATTTCCTTAGACAGGAGTAAAACTCAGAGGAGCTAGCTGTCTTGCCCCTTCGGAGAATCGAGTAAAGAGGTGTTCTCTACTTAAGCCCTCAGAGAGGCCCTGCTTTCTCCTTGGCTCGGTCCAGCCCCGATTCAAATTGCTGAGACTCTGTTTCCACGTCCAGGGTCGGGATCACGGCTGTGGCCCTGGGCTGGAAGAAGCACCCCAGTGCTGGGTCCTCAGGGGCCCACTAAGGCATCGCGGCAGGGCCCCTCTGCCCCGTCACTGACAGCGAGGTGGGGCTTGGTGCAGTGCCTGCGGGGGTGGCCCCACCTCACTGCCCCCTCCTGCTCCTCTGAGAGTCCTGAGCACTGGCTCGGGGGGAGCAGCTGTCCGTCCGCCCCCGTGTCAGGGAGAGACTGACCAGTGATCAGGGAGACACGGGCTCCATGTCTTCCACCCTCACTGGGTCTCAAGGCTCTGAAACCTGGGCCCAGATTGGGTCAGCATCCCACATCCATGATCTGGCTGCTCCCAGGCCATGGTGTCCGCTGCTTCCTCAGGGGGCAAAGCTCAGCCCAGCCTACAACCTGCTGGGAGCGCCACGCGGACCGTCACGGCCAGAAAAACACCCCCGAGGAGCCACGTGGGTCGGAGGTGAGTGCGCTCAGCCGTGGACAGCTGCGAGACCTTTCCTCCTCTGAATGTTCGCTGAGAAACATGCACAGACGGGAAGCCAATTTTTTTGTTTGTTTGTCTGGGGGGGAAAAACCACACCTGACTTGAGAAATGACCAAATTCCGGCCACAACAATGCTCGCTGTGTCCAAACCTTGTGATGACAGTGGGGGAAGACCCTTTGCCCCGGACGCGAGCTGTGAGCACACGCTCAGGGCCAGGGAGGCTTGCCGGGGCTCACAGAACAGGAGGTCCACTTACCTTGAAAAGTGTCACCGAGTCTGGATTGGCGACGACCAGCGGGGAGATGAGAACCATGCCCGAGAAGTGGCCCGGCCTCTCGGCAGCCGTGAGGATGGAGATCGCGCCGCCCTGCGGGAAGTGGGGCCGTGAGGTGGGCAGGGGCGCCGTCTCAGGTTCCCCAGGCCCAGAGCCGCTACCTTGGAACAGGCGCCCTCTAGTGCTGGGTGAACTGGACCCGCGATCACCCTAGTACACGTGTTTCCCTAGGGTTTTCCAAGCACGAACGTTTCAGGGGATGTAAACAAGGTTCCCGCTTGGCTTTAAGTGCCGTGATGACACATTTCTATTTCATTTCAAGCCAAAAGCTGGCAGACCCCCAACTCATGCAGTCCGTCAGGCTTAAAATGAGATTAAAAAAAAAAAATCTGAGGATAATAAGAGATTGCTACAGTGTTTTTTTTCCTGGTTCAGTTAAAGGGCCCAGGAATCCAGGTTCCAAGAGAAATACTTAGTGGACATGAGCGGTGCTGAAGGCAGGTGGCCGTGCCTACTGACTGAGCTGAACCAGGGGCTGAAATCCAGATGCTCACGAGGGCCAGGCCGGGGAGAGGCTGGCAGGGACAGGGCCGGGCTGGGGGGAGAGGGGACGGTCCCCCAGGGTGCAGAGCCCAGCAGCTCAAAGTCCTCTGCTGGCCCGCGAGCCTGGGCGCCTGCAGGCAGGCCTGAACTGGGTGCTGCCGGTTTGAGGAGACTCGATTTAAAGACCACAGATGATGTAAAGTTCACAGATAATTTAAAGATTCTGAGAGGAGTCTGTGTATTTAAAAGGCAAAAGGGATTAGGAATGACCTTTAAGGACTGCTTTCCTGGGGACCCTGTCCTAGCGGGAACCGAGGGGTCCCACCCCGAAAAGGGGACCCTTGGGCCCTGACGGGAAGGGACGGGTGGAGGAGCCCTCCTCTGGGGCCGCCGCCAGGACGCCAACCCCACCTTGTTTCCTGAGCAAACACTTCCTGGGAGCCCCATGTGCGTGTGCAGAGGGGCCGCGCCGGCTGGGCAGAGGGCGACCCCCCTCCATGCCCAGCCGGGGGACGCTGGGCCCGGGGGCCCCCGTGGTCTACTCACCATGGAGTGGCCCAGGAGGAAGATGGGCAGCCCCGGGTGGTCCCTCTGCATGGCATCCACGTGCTGCAGCACGTCCCTGACGAAGACATGGAAGTCGGACACCACCATCCGCTCGCCCTCGCTCTGCCCGTGGCCGACTGGAAGGGGGACGGGGCACAGAACCGGTCAGAACCGGTCAGCAGAGGCTGGCGCCCCTGCCGAGCCCAGCCGCCTCCTCGCACAATGATCACCACTGTCCCGGGAGGCCCCCCGACCCTGCCAAGCACGCTCTCAAGTGTGGAGATTCTCCACCGCCCCCAAACCCATTTTACAGATTATGAAATGGAAGCACAGACAGGTTAAGGAACATGCCCAAGATCACACAGCCAGGAAGTGATGAGCCAGGAGGTAAATGCAGCAGAGCCTGTCCATGCAGCCAGGAGGCCTTCCCGGTGGCCGCTTCCCAGGAGGAAAGCAGGACGGGCACACAGAGTCCAAGTCCCACTGGGCGCCCCCAGCCCCGCGAACACCAGGGTGTGCATCTGCGCTCCAGCGTGTCACCGGGTGAAAGCCGCACCCCGTCCCCTCCTCCCTACCTTCTGGGGACGAGGAGGGGACAGACTTGCACCAGCCTAGGGTGCCAGAAACGCGCTCCGCGAGACGCAGCGGGACTAGGCCGCGCTGCTTCCCTCCTGCGTGTTACCCTCCGCCCGGATCCGAGCTGTTCCTTTCCCCGTGTCCTTTCTGAGGGCCCTGCCACGCTCCCCTCTCTGAGGGATGCCGGTTGCTATGGAAACCGGGTGCCGTGAGCGTTTGCAAAGCGCAGAGAAGGTGCTCCTCAGCACAGGGATGCACATCGGGCACGCCTGCCTGGAGCCCCTCGGCCGCCTCTGCCCGGAGGGGCTGTGACCGAGCCCCCCACCCCTCGGACGGAAAGCACGGCTCGCAGCGGCTGGAAGCTGGGCCGCCCAGACCCTGACTCGGAAACCTTCTGTGAGGCCAGACCGCAGCCTGTTCTCTGCTCCGTCCCCCACGTGTGTCCGCCCACCGCCCCCCAACCCAGCCGCCTCCAATGCCTCTGAATGTGCAGTCCGGAGCTTCCTGTCGCCTTTTCGGCACAGATCCAGCCCCTTAGGCTCACTTTTTACTCCTGACGGAGGCAAAACGCGCCATCATCACCGCACTGCAGCACACGTTTGCACACGTTTCTGCACAGATTCCATGCGACCGTCGCTGCGTCCCCCCAGAGCCTTTCCATCAACCCCAAACTGAAACCGTGTGCCATCTGCTGTGGGCTGGGCCCCTGCCCCAACTCACACGCTGACACCCCACACCCACAGCGCAGGAGGTGGCTGGATTTGCACACACGGTCTTTCAAGAGGTGATTAAGCTGCCCCCAACCAACAGCAGCCCACTGCAATATCCTTGCCTGGAAAAGCCCACGGGCCGAGGAGCCTGGTGGGCTGTCGTCCGTGGGGTCGCAGAGTCGGGCACGACTGAGCAAGTAACAGAACCCTCGGCCTGGTGTCCTTGTAAGAAGAGGGTAAGACACGGACACACGGGGACAGCGGGGACTGTCCCACCACGAGTGGCGGCGTGGGCAGGAGACGGCCGTCTGCACACCCAGGAGACAGGCCTTAGGAGGAACCAGCCGGGTCGACAGCTTCATCTGGGATTTCCAGCCTCCAGAACGCTCAGGACATAAATTCCTACCCTTAACATCACTCAGCCGCCCAGTGTACCTGCTAAACAATAATCCCCAGCTCACTCCCCGGACCTGAGAATATAGTTCAATAATGATGTGGCCCGAGTATTACGTTTAAAATCCAAAGTATTGTAAACACAATTATTTTCTCTGTGTGCCTATGCTACTAATTGATACACGATTAGATTAATTTCAAAATAAACTTCTTTGCAACTATAAATCTTGCTGTATCATTTCCAGTTTAATTCTCTTCTCTGATTATGTGGACATTTGCCTGGTGCAACAGTTAGAAACATTAAAAAGCATCCACTCGGCGATGGCTCACTTCTGCTCCTGGCCCCTCTTGTTCCCCGTGGCTGATGATCTTATTATTTTCTGTGTCTTCTCTCAAAGCATTTCTTTTTGCAAAAATAAGAAAATATCTCTCTACCTGTCCGTATTTCCCCCTTTGTTTTCCTTTTACATGAAAAGTAGCATGATACAGGGAGAAGGCAATGGCAAGCCACTCCAGTACTCTTGCCTAGAAAATCCCATTGATGGAGGAGCCTGGTGGGCTGCAGTCCATGGGGTCACTACGAGTCAGACATGACTGAGCGACTTCACTTTCACTTTTCACTTTCACACATTGGAGAAGGAAATGGCAACCCACTCCAGTGTTCTTGCCTGGAGAATCCCAGGGGCGGGGGAGCCTGGTGGGCTGCCGTCTGTGGGGTCACACAGAGTCGGACACGACTGAAGTGACTTAGCAGCAGCAGCAGCATGATACAGAGCCACCCTATTCTAAACCAGTTTTTTTCAGCTTTAACGTAGTCTGGAGATGACTTCAGATGGCACACAGACCCAGCTCTCCCTCTGTCTTGGGGCTCCTCAGGTGGGTGAACCACGGTTCACTCCAGCCATCTCTTGCCAAAACCGTGTGTGTGGCATCCGATCCCTGCTCACCAAACCGCTGTCTGTACTGCATCACTGGTGACGACTCTTCTACCTTCGTGACCGTGCGCCTCTGGGGCACACAGCCAGGGGCAGGTCTGCTTGGCCGAAAGGTGCCCGCAGATGCCGTTCCGGTGGGTTGGCGTCGTCCACGGGGGGCGTGCGGGGTTGAATCTACCAGCCTCCCAACAGAGCATATCACTCTGTGTTTGGATTCTCGCCCGTATGACAGAGGAGAATGTGCCAGTCGAATGGCTTCTCATGTTTTAAGAGTGACTTGTGTTTCTTTCCTGACAATTCCTGTCTTTGCTGTTTGTTTGTTTTCTATCAGGGTTTTGCATTTCTTGATATTTAAGAGCTCTGTGTACATGAGCTGGTCATCTGTCCTTCAACTTGACGTCGTGTTTAGCTATGGAAGATTTTTGAGAAAATCGTCAGTCTTTTCTTTCTTTGGCTTCTGAATTTTGATTTTCAGTTATAAAGGCCTTCTCTACTGCAGGGGCGTCAAGGAACTCTGCACTTTTTCTGAGGTCTTTTCTGGTTCCATTTCTTGGTGGGGTAACACACACAGCATAAAGTTCGCAGCAGCCCCCTATGAGAGCATCGCTCAGAGCCGGCAGGCACATTCACAGAGCTGGGCAGCTGACCAACACTGTCCCCGGATGCGGCTTCCCTCTCCACACGCACATCCTGATCCAGCCGCAGCTCGTCGGGGTACATGGTTTGAGACACGGCTCCCTTGCCTGGGGGTTCTTTCCTTCTTAAAACCGAGGTGACGTTCATACCACCGACCAGTGACCACTGTAGAGTCAGCTGACTTGGGGCAAGTTGTACATTCCCAGTGCCGTCCAACAGCCCGGACCAAGTTCCGAACTGCAGACGCGCCTAAACTGTCTTGGCAGCATTCACGAAGACGCCCTTGGTCCCTGCACCGACGGTGACGCCATTCACAGGAAGCTGCCTTTTCCGTGTGAGTCTGGCCTGTCTCTAGCTTTCTGCGCCGTCCTGCTGGTGGGCCTACACATAGGCCAGCCCCACGGAGAAGCACGGCGGCCTGCGCCCACCCCGCCAGGTTCTCAGGCCTGGAGGGAGCCCCGAGACCCACGAGCAGTCCTGGCGCTGCCGGAGCCAGTCCCTGCCACACAGCCACGAGCTTCCCCCGTGCACCCCACACGGGTCAGGTCTCTGCCTGAGGTGCGCTGATTAGGGCTCCCCCCTCCCCCAGCACCGCCCCTTCCCCGTGGACCGAGGACGCCGTGAGCTGGGGGGGCACGGCTCTGCTGGGGGCTGCACTGTGAGCCAACGGCACAGTCGGCCTGGGACCTCAGCAGGAGGCTGGGCACGAACGTGCCTGCAAGCCAGGCCGTCTTCAGACCCAGGGTCCCTTTCATTGGTCTGCACGCTCCTCTGGCTCCTTGTGACGGCCTGGCCAGGGCAGGTGCCAGCTTTACAGCTGCCAAAATGAACTGCAGCCTGTTTCCACGACGGCCACCATCACTGCGGCCAGTTCACCTGACGAGGCGTTTCCATTCCAACCGCGTGGATGGAGCGGCAGGGCTGTGTCTGAAATTAACATTCTCTTCCTCGTATGTTTGAAGAGAAAGCACCTTACCACGGGCCTTGATCCAACATATGTCTGGCGTTGTTTACCCTGATTCTGCTGTGTTCTATGTTTTTGTTAAGTCCTCTGTATTTTGACGCTTAATCATCTGGTTGAAGCTGACCCTGGAAGGACTGCTGCTCCCAAGGTTAGTGAATCTCCGGACATGGGAAAGAACCGACTTGTGAGCTGGCCCGTCACACGCAAACCAACCAGTCCAGAGCCCACCTCCCTGGGCCACTCACTGTCCTGTCACCCAGGCCCACGGACCAGACAACCAGGGGCGGCCCCCAGACCCTTCAGCCCACTGACGGTACCCAAAGCAGCCCATCCTCACCGCTCCTTCTCAAAGAAACTGGAGTAAGGACCCCGTCCACACCCCTCCCCACCTCCCCCTGCCTGCGGTCCAGGCCCGGGGCCTCCCCGAGTGGTGGTCATGCTCCTGGTTCTGGGGATCTTTGAGTACAATAAACTGCCTCCTGGAGGTCATTTCCATGTGTCTCCTGATCAAGCCTGGTCAGATTTTGACTCCACAAAACCAGATTCCACACCTGATGGAAACCCTGCCCATGTCCCCGTAAAGCACGCTGGCGTTGTATTGCACACACGGTAAGTACTTACGCCTGCGGGGAACGTTTCAGCAGTCCCTGCCTCTGTCTCAGACAAAACAGTTCTCCCGCCAAGTGATCTGGTGGCACCACGTGCTAAAGACCGAGGACCCATCCCGAAAGGCGGGGCTCCCGTTAACCCTGGGACCGGAGGAGACGAGCATCCAACTCCCCTCTTCTCAGGGAGCCGGTTCTACTTGGGACCCCTTCTCTTACAGACAGAAGAGCTGGTGAAACACAGCCCTGAGGAAGGAGAGAGATGAAGTGTAGAAAGCCAGTCGTGACAAGACCCAGTGTGGACGCAGCGGGCTGTAATCCGCACAGCCCTGTTCCCAGGGCTCATGATCCTCAGCACTCCGCGAGTTACCTGTGAATTCTCCCCCATTTTCTGGCTGAGAAAACTGACCTGCAGACAGACTGGCGGGAGCTCGCCCCACGATGAGTTAGAGGGTGGCCACGGACTTGAGCGCTGGGTTCAGACCCCAAATCTCAGCTTCTGCTGTCCTCGGGCGGGGCTGCCGCAGGGATGCACAGCCCCAGAGGCTGCCACAGCCCCGTGCCTGCTGCACGGTGGGGACCAGCACGGTGCCTCTGGGTCCCCCCTGCTCCCCCAAATCGACTCGGATGCTCCTACTGTTACCATCAGGGCAAGATGCACCTGTGATGGAAAACACAGGCCGGCAGGGCAAGCCCGAGGGACGTGCTGTCCCCACTGGACGTTGGCGCACGGGCTCCCAGCTTCACCATTCTCCCTCACAGGGGCGCACCGCACACATCTCTGGCGAGGGTCCGCAGCAGGACCGATGGCTGACCATACGCCGCACTGGAGGGTCTGCACAAGCTGAATTCTCTCCCCACTGCTCACCTCTGCTCCTCCAGACACTCCACACAGACGGAATTTGCTGGATGGACCCAGGCCCTGGGAACGTCTGACCAGGAAGAGGACGGACTCCCGTCCACCCCAGCAAGGCTGCAGGCCCGCGCTCCTGGCCGGCCTACAGGAGGCCAGCAGGAAGAAGGCGTGGGCCTCTTGAAGGACATATGGCTCAGCAGCGAGATAGATGGTCACTGTGGCCCCTCTGGCCTCGAGGACCACAGGACCAGACGGGAGGAGCCTCGCATAGGGGTCACAGCTACTTGGACCCAGAGGGGAATGCAGCTACTCGGTAGAGCGCCAGTGCAGCCCAGCCCGGTGAGGGGCAGGCAGGGGACCCCACTGAGCCCCGGTCCAAATCTAAAGGGAGTCACTAGCCCATCTACGTCACCCGGGGACACCAGAAGACAGCCTGCATCTCACAGGTTTGAAATTCCATCCTTTGCAGCCAGTGGTTCCATCCCCAGGAGGTCACACACCCAGGAGAGAGTCCTGGGCGGCAGCAGGAGACAGGGAAACACTGTTCCCCAAAGCCTACTGTCGCTGCTGGGGAATGGGCACTCTGCAGCAAAGGGGTCACTCCACAGCAGCAGGATAACGAGGACGGAAAGTCTCAGGTAGCAACTGCATGCTGCTGGCAGACTGCAGCCACGAAATTAAGAGATGCTCACTCCTTGGAAGAAAAGCTACGCCCAACCTGGACAGCAGATTAAAAAGCAGAGACATCAATTTGCCGACAAAGGTCTGTCTAGTCAAGGCTATGGTTTTTCCAGTGGTCATGAATGGATCTGAGAGTTGGACCCTAAAGAAAGCTGAGCGCAGAAAAATGGATGCTTTTGAACTATGGTGTTGGAAAAGACTCTTGAGAGTCCCTTGGACAGCAAGGAGATCCAGCCAGTCCATCCTAAAAGAAATCAGTCCTGGATGTTCATTGGAAGGACTGATGCTGAAGCTGAAACTCCAAAATTTGGCCACCTCATGTGAAGAGTTGACTCACTGGAACAATAAGACCCTGATGCTGGGAAAGATTGAAGGCGGGAGGTGAAGGGGACGACAGAGGATGAAATGGCTGGATGGCATCACCAATTCAATGGACGTGAGTTTGAGCAAGCTCCGGGAGTTGATGGACAGGGAGGCCTGGCGTGCTGCAGGCCACGGGGTCACAAGAGTCAGACATGACTGAGTGATCGAACAGCAACATGCAGCAACACGAACGAACCTTAGAAATGAAACACAAACTGGAAAAGGCAAGTAAGGTGTTCGAGTTTAGCCAGTGCAGGGGGGCCTGGGTTCAACCCCCAGTCAGGGAACTAGATTGCACATGCTGCAACTAAGGCCCAGCGTAGCTAAAATCAAAAAGAAAAAAGCATTTGCATTAAAAAAGAAACAAGCAAGGAAATGAAACACAGAGTTTCAGATGCTCGTTGGGCACTGGCCACTAGTCCGTCGGTAAAACTGGGGACGTCCCGTCGCCGCCTCACAAAGCTGGTGGGGTACGAGAGCCAGCACGGCACGCCCAGCGCGCGGGGGTCTCCGCCCCGCCAGCCTCCTCCTCCTCTCCACGTGCAGTCTCGGGGAGAGAGCCCCCAGGTTGTCTTCGCATTCGTGACCCTCCCCTCGGACGCCCGTCTGCATGTCTAATCTGCATTTCTCCTTGCCAGCATCCTCTGCACAACCATGGTTTTCTTTCCAACTGAAAGTAAGTTTAGCATCTAGCAGACCCTTTTTCCTTCGAAACAGTAAGCTGGTCTGTTGTGTCCCCACCAGAGGACCGAAGCTCCCACGTGGTAGCTGAGAGGTGTGTAGAGCTTCCGTAATCCACGGAGAAATGCAGAACCTGGGCAACCCAAGTCTGGCCTCCACTGAAACGGTAACAGACGCGCGCTTTTAAAGAGCGAAAGAGGGGACTTCCTTGGCGCCTGCACATTCCCTCAGTCATGTCCGATTCTTTGTAGCCCTGTGGACGGCAGCCGCCAGGCTTCTCTGCCCGTGGGATTCTCCAGGCAAGAACGCTGCAGTGGGTGGCCATGCCTCCTCCAGGGGGTCTCCCTGACCAGGGGTTGAACCCGGATCTCCTGCATTGCAGGCGGATTCTTCACCATCCAGGCTACCAGGGAAGCCCAGCGAAGCCCATGCGCCACAAGCACTAAGCCTGTGCTCCAGAGCCCGTGACTGCGGAAGCCTGTGTGCTCCAGAGCTCGTTCTCCGCAGCACGTGAGGTGACTGGAATGAGGAGCCAGCACGGCCAAAGGCAAACAGCAAAGGTGGCCACGGTGAAGTGAACTGCCTTAGAGAAGAGAACAAGGCCTCCCTGGTGGCTGACTCCACACTCCACGGGGGCTCGCGTTCCGCCCCCAGTCAGGGACCTGGAGCCACGAGCCGCAACTGAGACCTGGGGGCTGAATCACTTCACAAGAAAGAAGAGCCCAGATCCCTCGCTCAAGACGGGAGACGCCGGGCAGTTAATGTTTAGGAAGCGGCCTCTCAAAGCTTTGGAGACATCGGCGACTAACACCAGCTCCAGCCACAACCCACTCCAGAAAAGGCAGGAGTTTCTCACCCACAGGGAGCCAACGGAAGTGATGGCAGGTCGAGTGCACACGAGAAACGGCTCCTCTGCTCTGGACCGGGGCCAGCTCTGCACGCTGAGGCCGAGGCAGGGCCCTGGGGCAGGGGGATGCCCTCCCACACGTGGGTACTGAACCAACGCTCCTGCAAGTTCAAACTCAGCTACGATGCCAGGAAGGGGAGCGGGGGCAGAGACTGGAATCCGGCCTCTGTGTCCTCCCCCGACCGGTGTGGACAGAGCAACGCCCAAGGCAGGGGAGGCCTTGGGTAGAAGCCACCTGCCAGAGGCGGGCGTCCAGCTGGCCCTGACTGTGGGCCCGCCGTGAACGGTCAGAGACAGGCTCTGGGGCCGTGCCGCTCAGTTCCCAGCAGAGGTCCGAGCCCAGTCCCGGGGGGACCAGGCAGGTGGGTGGTGGCGGGAACCCTGCCAAGGGAGCTGAGCCCCGAGGCCGTGGGGGCAGGCTGACCACAGAGCTGGTGGTGGCCGCAGCCGGGTGGCGAGGATGTAAACACACCGAGGTGAAAATTACGCAAAACCCGCCCTAGCACGCAAAGTTCCACAAGGCGGTGCTGGAGACAAGTTCTGGGGCAGCGCCGTGTGGAAGGAACAAAAGACCTGGCCCTGCTGGCCTGAACTTAAAACCTGACTGAAACAGCAGAGCCCTGCGTCCTTGCTCCGGTTACAGAAGCTGCCCTTGGTCACGGCGGGTTACCTGGAAAAGCCAGGGAGGTGTCAGTGGAGGCGGGCATGGGCCCAGGGACAGCTCCGGATCGGGCACCCTGGACCGAACCCGGGCCCACAGGTGAGGCCTCCTGCAGTGTTTCGACACCCCCCGGGTCCCCCGCAGAGCGGGCATGCCCTCCTCGGACTGTGGGCAAGATGAACCGAGGCCACCGCGTCGAGTGCCCAGGTCTGGGTGTTGCACAAAGTGGACAGCAAGTATTAGTTGTGGAGACGACCAAAAAATTATCTTTTTCAAAGCAACAGGAGCTTCCCTGTGGTCCAGTGGCTGGGAGTCTGTGTTACCAAAGTCCCTGGTCGGGGAACGACTGGGTCCTGCGTGCTGCAACCAAGGCCTGGCACAGCCAAACAAGTGATTTCCAATTACTTACAAGAATGTTTTACATAAAAAAGCAGCAAACCAGCCCTGCCCTCACCAAGCAGGAGTAAACACAGTGCAGGTCTGGTCTCATTTCCGTGATGGCCAAAGGGAACAGTACCAGCTGCCCTGCGACACCCTCCAGGACATGTCCTTGGAAGAAAAGAGCTCGAGTTCTGAGGGACGCCTTCACTGTCACCCCTGATGTCTTTGATGACCCACACACCCACGCGGCTCCTCCCGAGGCCCCCAGGGGCCCCCTGTCCTGTCTGTGCCGCTGTCTCAGCTGGCATGGGCGCCTGGCTCTTGGCCAGTCCGAGTTCTCCCAGTCAAGACAAAGCCACGTGCTCGGCAGTGACTGTTCTCTGCTGGCAGGAGACTTATGCGGGGCCCCCAGGGGCCTCGCAGAGGGGCAGAAGGTCCTGGGGGAGGTGGCCACAGGCGTCCCCTGGCCAGGGCAGTCAGGGAGTGTGACCAGACTCCTTGCTCAGTCAACACCCTCATCTCCTTATGTGTTAGGACGGAGCTGGGGAGAAAGACAGTCCTGAAGCTGACAAGCGTCCTCTCAGGGGCCACTGCAGGAACAGGGCAGAAGCTGACCATTTCGATTGGCCAAACACGTCCCACTTGCCTGCTAGGTGTCCCGTCTTGGCTAGGCTTTGCGGGGGGAGGGGGAAGTGATTTTGCACTTAACACATAGAATACATGAATTATTTCCCCCACACTGACATACAATTTGTAACTGTGATTTCCACTGCATGATACCCCATCAGGGGATCAAATCAGAGCTCACATTACTCTCAATGGCAGGGCACTGAGGTCGTCGACAATCTTTGCTATTCTAAATAACACTGAGATGAACAACTTTTCACAGATGCTTATAGAATTGTTAGGATAAACTTACCAAATCGGGATTTCTAGATTGAAAGATACGACTATTTCGGGGAGTCCTCATTTATAGACTTGACAATGCTCTCCAACTCGAGAATTTCCGTGGTCCCCAGCCAAGCACGGAAACGTGGATTCCATCACATCCTTGTCAGCACAGGGAATTACAGCTCTGTCTTTATTTCAGGAGGCGTCACAAACCCACGTTCTCCCCATTTGGGTGCTTTGCTTCCAGGTAAAAACCCTACAGAAAGCTACCGTTTGGGGCTGGAGAACGTGCAATCAAATGTTTTTCTCTCCTTTTTCTAGGGCAACTCATTTGTCTGCCTTTGGTAGGGAGACAGCCACAGAACACATGCCTGACCCGAACCACGGTTCATAAGGTAGCCGAGGCTGAGCGAGTTGGGAGTCCTGACTGCTGGCAGGACGTGTGTGAAAGCTCGAACCACGTCAGGCGCACCCAAAGGAGGCGTGACAGAAAACTTCACGTCCCGGGGCCGGCAGGCTCCCCCCAGACAGAAAGCTTCACGTCCTGGGGCCGGCAGGCTCCCCCAGACAGAAAGCTTCACGTCCCGGGGCCGGCAGGCTCCTCCCAGACAGAAAACTTCACGTCCCGGGGCCGGCAGGCTCCTCCCAGACAGAAAACTTCACGTCCCGGGGCCGGCAGGCTCCCCCAGACAGAAAACTTCACGTCCCGGGGCCGGCAGGTTCCCCCAGACAGAAAACTTCACGTCCCGGGGCCGGCAGGTTCCCCCAGACAGAAAGCTTCACGTCCCGGGGCCGGCAGGCTCCCCCAGACAGAAAGCTTCACGTCCCGGGGCCGGCAGGCTCCCCCAGACAGAAAGCTTCACGTCCCGGGGCCGGCAGGCTCCCCCAGACAGAAAGCTTCACGTCCCGGGGCCGGCAGGCTCCCCCAGACAGAAAGCTTCACGTCCCGGGGCCGGCAGGCTCCCCCAGACAGAAAGCTTCACGTCCCGGGGCCGGCAGGCTCCCCCAGACAGAAAGCTTCACGTCCCGGGGCCGGCAGGCTCCCCCAGACAGAAAGCTTCACGTCCCGGGGCCGGCAGGCTCCCCCAGACAGAAACTTCACGTCCCGGGGCCGGCAGGCTCCCCCAGACAGAAAGCTTCACGTCCCGGGGCCGGCAGGCTCCCCCAGACAGAAAGCTTCACGTCCCGGGGCCGGCAGGCTCCCCCAGACAGAAAGCTTCACGTCCCGGGGCCGGCAGGCTCCCCCAGACAGAAAGCTTCACGTCCCGGGGCCGGCAGGCTCCCCCAGACAGAAAGCTTCACGTCCCGGGGCCGGCAGGCTCCCCCAGACAGAAAGCTTCACGTCCCGGGGCCGGCAGGCTCCCCCAGACAGAAAGCTTCACGTCCCGGGGCCGGCAGGCTCCCCCAGACAGAAAGCTTCACGTCCCGGGGCCGGCAGGCTCCCCCAGACAGAAAGCTTCACGTCCCGGGGCCGGCAGGTTCCCCCCAGACAGAAAGCTTCACGTCCCGGGGCCGGCAGGCTCCCCCAGACAGAAAGCTTCACGTCCCGGGGCCGGCAGGTTCCCCCCAGACAGAAAGCTTCACGTCCCGGGGCCGGCAGGCTCCCCCAGACAGAAAGCTTCACGTCCCGGGGCCGGCAGGCTCCCCCCAGACCGTTCTGCACCTCCTGCCTCCCGTCTCCCCTCGTTGCTCTGTGGGAAAGAGGAAGCCAGTTTCTCCACAGACCCTCCCGACTTCAGGCTGCAGTGTGATCCTGCTGTTCAGAACTCAGCATCATGGTTTCAAAGCCCATTTTCAGGGGATATTCCCCGGGGATCGAACTTCCCCAGGGAAGAATCCGTCTGCCAACACAGGAGACCCAGGTTCAATCCCTGGGTGGAGAAGATCCCCTGGAGAAGGAAATGGCCACCCATGCCAGTATTCTTGCCTGGAGAGTCCCACGGACAGAGGAGCCTGGTGGGCTACTGTCTATGGGGGTCACAAAGAGTCGGACACGACTGAGCGACGAACCCTTTCTTTCAAAGCCATTCATTTCGAATAAAGGTCTGGCTTGTTTTCTGCACTTCCGAGACATCTAACAGCAGAAACCCCACACACAACCGTCTTCTACGCTGAAGGGTAAGAACAGGAGATCAAAGACAATTTAAAAGCAGAAGAATTGTACCCTTAAGCTAAGAGGCCACCGTGATCGGTCATGACAGCCGACACACAAATGCTAGAAACGCCCTTCTTAGTTTCAAAGCAGCCAGCGCGGGACAGAGGACTGTGAGGGGCCCAGGGCAGAGGCCACGGCAAGCAGAACAGGCCGGACAGAGCCTGGGGCTGCCCCGCTGGCGGGCATCCGTCCCCGGCCGGACAGGGAGTAAGCACTGTGTGATCGGAGGTTCCGCTTCCGTCTCTCGCCCTCTCTGTAGAAAATGTGCAGATGGCAGAGAGGCCGAGGTTGTAGCCTGCTGGCCTGGAACACAGTTTGTTCCCCTCAACACAGCCACTTTTCCCTCTTCTCTCTGCGGATGGTCCAGGCTTCCATCACGGACACTTGGAGCGGCGCGCTTTTGTCCCCCAGTGCCCGCCGCACGAGCGCCCCTCGACGGCAGGAGAAACGGGCTCCCGCAGCATCTACGCGCAGACTTGAAGGCATGGAGGGTGTCGAGACAGAAATTAGTTTCTCCCCTAATTGACAACAGCGTGAAAAAAGGCAGAGGGTGCCAGGATTCAGCATACGGGCTATGGAGACACATCTCGGCTCGGAACTTTTCTTTTTCTCTTGAGCTGTTACAACAACGCGCTTCATAACGTAACCAGCTAAGAGGCGGTTAACGGTGTAGCATTTCAGAAATAATGCATTCTCAGGATTTCATATTTAGAGGGCTTATTTGAAAACATCCTCCTCTCCACTGCATAAATAAGAGGAAACAGTGTGACAAGAAGTGTCATAACGGCGGTTCTCGGCATCTAGCGAGACGGTCTCCCTTTCGCATCAGCGGCAGGATGGCTGGACGGAGCCGCGTCCTCCCGGGATCAGCTGCCCCTCCCCGGGGTCACGTTCCTTTTCCATCTCACGAGCAGGCGGGGCTCTGGGTGATGCCGGGTGAGCCAGAGTCACCCAGAAAGGCCAGGCCTTTCCCCCAGATCTTGATGGAGGCTGAACACACACACAGAGAAAGAGCCTGAGGTTCACAAACAGGCAGCAGCTGCAGGGCGGGACAGGCGTTGGCAACACAAATTCCAGGATGCGATGAGATCAGGAGATAAACGTCCTCACAGAGAAACAGGATGCGCGGCCAATTCCCAACAGCACAGGGAGCAAACGCTGCCAGGCCAGCAGTCCCGGGGGCGTGAAACCTCAGGAAAAGGTTTAACGTTGGAAACACAAAATCTCATAGAAGGTCCAAGGGGCGGGCATCCACCGGTCAGGTCAGGCAGAGTCCCAGCCTGACCTGGTTTCCACAGATACTCCGCTTTTAAACTCCGTGTCCTTGGGACAGTCTTCACTTTTGTTAGATGGCGGATGAGACAGGCTATTGTTCTGGTGCGTGTTCCCGGCTCTGTGAACCCTCGACTGGCAGAGTTTTCTGGAGGAAGAACAGGCGCCTGGCCTGGGTTTGGATCCGGCTGCGTCTGGCCGTGAGCTTGGACGTGGACCTGCCTCACGGCCGTGGTCCTGTTCTCCCCTTGGGGGAAATCGCCTGGATTCCAGCGGGCGCTGCTGGACGAGCGAATGCGGAAGCAGATCCCAGTGGCAGCTGCACCGTCGGCCAGCAAACACCGCTCCTCTTCCCCCACGCCCCGTGCTTCGACCTCACGGTGGCGACTCCAGGAACAGAAGGGCTGTCCAGGGATGCCTGGGTCCCAGCATGCCCTCTCCCCACGGCACCCCTCACCTGTGCAGCTGGCGGGACCAGCCACCCGCCCTGCCCTTCCTGCACAGCCCTGCCAGGGAGTCAGACCCCAGCCCCGCACTCCTCCCCGAGCAGCCCTCGGGCTCCCTGACTGCACATGTTCTAGCCCTGGGCCTCTTCTAGCGCAGGGGTCTGCACGCCATCGGCCGGGTCTGCGGGGAACACGCACCTGCCCCTGCCCTGCCTCTTCATTCCTCCTGGGAGGGGTCTGCAAACCTGAGGGGCCTGCTCCCCAACCTGACGGAGCCAGCCCCAGGAGCGAGTGACCTCGGGGTGTGGGCGGGTCCTGCCGCTCCTCCTGGGGCCCCCGGGCGCCTCCCTCTGACAGCCCAGGCCGAGGCCACACTGCGGCTGCGTTCCCAGGCCCCCGCGCTCCATCCTCCCCGGTTCCAGGCTCCACACACACCCCATCGGGATCTCTCCCCGCCCCACCATGACGCTCAGCCCTCCTTCGTCCTGTGCACCCCCCAGGAGGCCACCTGACTTCTCCCTGGGACCCTGGGACCGGCATCGGTACACGACGATGCTCTGACAGCCTCACCCGCAGGGCCGCACCCCAGAGACGGGCTGGGGGGGCCAGAGCCTCGAGTGCCAGCCGCACCTCAGGGAAGCGGGGACCGCGGCGGGCCAGAGGTCAGGGTCGCTGACGAGGGGCTCCCCCCAGGGCAACCAGCAGGCCCACAGCAGGGCTTTGCCATGGAGAAGGCCTCCGAGACACGGGAGCCAGCAAGGTGAGCTGGGCCCTGTCTAGGAGTCCAGGCCCCGGCCTGCCGGGCAGCCCCGAGCAGAATGCTCGCCCTGTCTGGGCTCGGCCCCTTCCCTGGTGCAGCCCAGGACACGGGGACACGGCCCCCATCAGCTTCCACTCGCCGTGCTCACACTTCACACCTGCAGAAGCAAGTCGGGGAAAAGCAGGGGGCAGAGCGAACACCGAAAGCACAGAGCCCGCCCCGGGGGCCCAGGGTCGCGGCGGGGACAGCTGCCCACTCTGGGCTCGGTTATCTGCACATACACGGACAGACAGAGACACACAGAGAATACCACACACGCACACTCATATACACACAGGCACACTCACGTAACACCACATACACACCACACATACTCAAACACGATACATACACGCAATACCACACACCCCCCGGCACACACACACACCAGTCACGCGCACAGTGCCACACACAGAGACACACCACGCACACCGCTGCAAGGACACGCCATAGACTGAGGTTCTCTCTTGGAATCAGATTGCGGTTATTTTTGTTCTTTTGTCCTTCTGTATGCTTCAGAATGTCTGCAGTGAACTGGTATTTCTGTCATACCGCGGGGGGAGGGTAGTTAAGGCTGTTTTATCATTTTTTGAAAAATCACACTCGGCCATCAGTACAGATACATAAAGCCTGAAAATAAAGCCAACAGCTCTGCAATCAGCCTGCAATCATATCTGCTCCCGAGAAGCGCCTGTAATTGGAGCTGGCGTGTTCGGGCGTGAAAGCGGGGGGCGAGGTGTCGCAGGCTTGGAGACGAGGAGCCAGTGGGGGGTGAGGAGGGAATGACAGTCGGGCTGAAGGGCCCTTCATGGAGCCACAAGGCGGCCGAGGCCTGCCCAGGGCCATCAGCACAATCCCCTGAGCGCCACTGAGACAGAAAAAGCAATTATCAGAAGCCGCTCCACGAGCAGCTTTGTATTTCATTCTGCCGTCTCTGCCTCTTGGAAACACACCTGTGGGCTTGCCCTGGTCCCTTCTGGGCTGGCGGGGAAATGGCTGCACCCCCCTGTCCCCCAGAAGCAGCTCCCCGCTCCTCCTGGAGGGACCCAACCCTGCTCGGGACTGGATCCCGGCTCACGACTTACTTTGACCAAACGCAGCCCAGGTGACACCTAGCCGGGTCTGCTCCCAGGCTCCAGAGGTCTCACAGCTTCCAGAAACCCTGCTGGCCAGAGACCAGTGGACTCCTTCCCAGCCTAATGCCTGCTGCCCAGACTCAGGGACCACCAGCTAGACGAACAGCAGGCATGGAGTCACCAGGACAGCTGAGTGGCTGACTGGCCGTGTCACGCTGGCCCGGGGGGGGAACCTTGTCAGTCGACACCTGCCCTCAGACACGGCGGGGCCCTGGCCGGAGGCTCATTCTCCTGAGGTGGACGCTGGATGTCCCAGCCCGCCCCCGGGCCATGCCAGGTGCCACACTGTGGCACAGCCACACGTGACAGCCAGTCAACAAGCCCTCAAGTTATTCACTGTAAATTACAAAGCACGCGAACAACGGCGCCGACTCACAGGAAAAGCCCCTGACGCCAGGAGAGACTGAAGGCGGGGGGAGAAGGGGACCACAGAGGACGAGATGGTTGGATGGCATCACCCACTCGATGGACATGAGTTTGAGCAAGCTCCAGGAGACGGTGAAGGACAGGGAGGCCTGGCGTGCTGCAGTCCACGGGGGCGCAGAGTCGGACATGACTCAGCGACTGAATAGCAGCAGACAACGTGAACAAAGCCTCGGCCCTGCTCACCCCACTCCGGGGGCAGGGGTACTTGCCAGACCTTTCCCTACAGACGCACGCAGGTCTCCACCTCCAGATAAGTCTGTGTTGAGCTCTTTCTGTCCATAAACAGGACTCTGTTTGTTTCCCTTATCAATATGCCTTGGAGGCCTGTCCAAAGCTAGAATTACAGATCTCTTTCCTTCCTTTTAGGGGGTCTGCATGTGCCCAGGTCTGGACCAGCCACCCCTCTGGGACAGCGCCAGGACTGTTCCTGCCTCTTCGCTATAGAGCAGGCTTGCAAGGAGGAGGTTTCTTCCTCCCTCCCTCCACATCCATAAACCTGCAGAACATGGGACTGTCAAACAGTTTTACCTTTCTCGTCTTAATCTAAAAAGCACTCATGCTGAGGCTGCTATTTTTATCCAAGAGGAAAAAAATCTCCTTCCATTTACTTGTTCCTGTACCCCTGATTGATTTTTCTGAGTCAAAGGCCTTGTATTAAAAAAAAAAAAAAAGAGGTTCCCTACTCTTGCATAATAAAATAAACATCAGATTCCCACCAGCAGGAAAAGAATCAGTACAAAAATGGAAGACTCGCTGTTCACAGAAGTAAGTGCAAAAGGAACCCAGACAGATCAGAAAAGACAAAAAAGACACACAAAACAGAAGCAGGATCGTGAGGTGGCAGGGAGCCCCTCCTGAGCAGCAAGCCCAGGCCCAGGAAGGTGGACTCGCTTCCACACCCTCTTCCTGCTCTGGGGGACGGCCTGGCAGTCAAGCCTGAGTCCACACGAAGGCCCGGGACCCAGGGCTCTCCCAGCTGGAATGGATCCCTGTTTCCAGGCACAGTCCCTGGATTCTTGGGCTGTGTGACCCAAGCGGGTCAGTGGCCAGGCTCAGCGCCCGCAGCTCAGTGAGCCGGGCTCAGACGCCGCAGGGCCTGGGGTCTCACTCTGCCGCCCGGGAGCCTGGGCCAACGCTGTCAGCTCTTTGACGCCGCCCTCCGTGC
Organism: Moschus berezovskii; assembly: GCF_049115385.1. Lineage (NCBI taxonomy): Eukaryota > Metazoa > Chordata > Mammalia > Artiodactyla > Moschidae > Moschus > Moschus berezovskii. The sequence continues at coordinate 959,333 of NC_142483.1, forward strand.
TGGAGGCGTGCGGTCCGGGGCAGGAGTGTTCCTCCTGCAAACAAGAGGTGGCTCTGGAGCCATTGACGACACGGGGCCACGTGCGTCAGGGCACTGAGGAGCCCACCCCCAGGCGCAGGGCTCACCACGCCCACAGGCCCCCAACACCCTGTCCTCGAGGATGGGGCGGGCCGGCCTGGATGAGTCTGGACCAGCCAGCACCGGCCAGGCCCTGTGCTCCCGGAGGCAGCATTCCTATCACAACTGCATCGCAGTCTCTGGGGCGCTGCCCAGCTGTGCACTTGGCACCGGCCTCCTGGGTCCGCAGGTCCCGTGCCCCACAGGCTAGAGCTCTGTTTGTGGCCATTTTGGCCGCTGGGGTAGGAGTGGGGGCACACCTGCCCCTCCCCCATGCCCCGGCTTCACCCCACTCCTCTGCGCTTCCTCGTCTTGCACTCCCCCCAGGAACTCAGCCCGGCAGTGACCTCTGACTCCAGGCCCCGCGCACAGCCCTGCCCGGTTCCTGCTGAGCTCCTGAGATCCCCTCAAAAGGAGAGGCGCCCAGACTAAGGGAAACAAGCTGTCCGGTTTAGGGAATCAGTCTTGCTGGCACCCTCACAGCCATAAAAGGCAAGATAAGGAAGAATCAAAAAAAAAAAAGCATAAAAAAGCTCCAAACAGATGCGTACCATGATCGCAAGAAACACTTCACTTCTGCTCCAGCGCCCTCAACCATTAGGCGAGCGTCCTTAAATCTCGTGCTGTGGGGAGGGAAGGCTACCTAGAAACACGGTGCATCCACCCTGGGGTCTCCGCTCTCCACGCACATCACCAGGGCTTCCCCCCGTCACCCCCAAAACCCCCACCCCCCAGCAACCTGGCCCGGGAGAGGAGATCACAGCATCCGGTCACAGCTGGCTGGCTGCACTCTGCCACCTTAGGGGGGTCACCAAAGTGGGTTCACCCTACAGGCCTGGGGAGGGGATTCCCCAGTGGGTCCTGGGATGGGGTCCTGAGACGGGGTCCTGGGACAGGGGCTCTTGCTCTCATTTCCCAAGTCCTCCTCGGCCCTGGAGGAGACCAAAGGGAGGGACTGGAAAAGGAAAGGGGTTTCTGGGCAGCCTTGTCTGGAGACTTTCACACATGTGGACCTGCACTCGTGTTTACACGCCGCGTGCACTTTAAACCAGAACAGCCCCGACGACTCGCTTTCTGTCCCAAAACTCGCCGGAGCCCACGGGAGCGCCTGTGCAGGAGGAATGCTGGGTGGACAGGGTGCTGGGTGTTCACAAGCGTCCCCTGGCACCCCCAGCCTCCAGGGGGGTCGGTGGGCTGCACCACACGAGGGCCATCAGACCCTGGTCAGACCCCAGCCGCTCCCAGGGGTCTGCCCCAACCACATTGCTCAACCTCAGCAAGAAAAGCAGAAGGTAAAACCCGAATTCAGACAATTTCACTTCCCATGAGCCATCGTGACCCGGGAGCGGGGGAAAGCCCAGAGTCAGCGACGGGCTCACGTGAGCTGTGCTCTGTTCTCTGAGACAGGGAGATGGCCACTGAGCAAAACTGGGGGTGGACGTATGCGAGTGCAGCCCCACGCAGCACAGGGCGCTGTCCTGGCCCCCCGCCCCGCGTCTCAGCCCCCTGCCCACACACAGTCACACGACGGCCAGGCATGGCTCAGAGGATGCGCAAAGGGCAGGTGCCAACGCAAGAAGGCGGCACACGTGGGAACCCAGGACGCGGTGCTTGGTCAGGGGGGCAGCCGCCAGCCGGCACTCAGTACAGCTGGGTGCCGGCAGACGTGTGGGGCAAGTGTCACTACTTCCAGAGCAAGGCTCCCCCGCAAGCCTCCTGTGAGCCCAGACCTCTCCACGGAGGCAGGGTCACCCAGCTGCATCGCCGGCACTGCCCCCCAGTACAGGATCATACACTGCCCATGAACCGACCGAGCTAATGTTTACCCAACGACTTCTTTACACGGGGAGTCACAGCTCTCACCACTGTTAATGGAAAGCCGGTCCCTTCCTGGAAACCGAGAGGGGCCGCCTGCCCAGGACCCACTCCCTCCCTTCTGGGTGGTGACCTAACTCCTGGAGAAGGGAAGAGCCACCCACTGCAGTGTTCTGGCCTGGAGAATCTCCGTGGACAGAGAAGCCTGGCGCCACAGTTCACGGGGTCACAAAGAGATGGACAGGCTGAGTCACTATGACTTTCACTTTTTTCAACCCTGCTTTTATTCGGATCAGCTGTGAAACCAGCTAACGTGCTCTTACCCACAGCCTCGCTAGCAGCTTTGCAACGGGTGTGGGAAGACTAAGTTCTGTGAAGCGAAAGCCGCTCAGTCGTGTCCGACTCTTTGTGACCCCAAGGGCTACACAGTTCATGGAATTCTCCAGGCCAGGATACTGGAGTGGGTAGCCTTTCCCTTCTCCAGGGGAGCTGCCCAACCCAGGGACTGAACCCAGGTCTCCCGCATAGAAAGTGGATTCTCTACCAGCTGAGCCACAAGGGAAGCCCCTGACTGAGTTCTAGGCATTGAGCAGTAAGAGGAAACCAATGGATGAGGCCACAGAGAGGGACGGCAGCAGCATTTCTAATGTCTGAAATATACACATGATGTGATGGCTGGAGTTCCAGCTACCACTGTGGGCCAGGAGGGACACTTGAGGCTGGATGCACGTCTCTCTGGCAGAACAGAAGCATGACACAATGGAGCCATCATTCCAGGGTGGATTGCTGTTCTGTCACTGAGTCGGGTCAATTCTTTGCCACCCCGTGGACTGTAGCACGCCAGACTTCCCTGTCCTTCACTGTCTCCCAGAGTTTGCTCAGACTCATGTCCCTTGAGTCAGTGATGCCATCCAACTTACCCTCCATTGCCAGTGGTCTAGGCACGTCCTGCTCCCTCAGTACTGAAGCTGAAGCTCCAATACTTTGGCCAGTTGATACAAAGAGCTGACTCCTTGGAAAAGCCCCTGATGCTGAGAAAGTCTGAGGGCAGGAGGAGAAGGGGACAGCAGAGGATGCGACGGTTGGATGGCATCACTGACTCGATGGACGTGAGTTTGAGCAAGCTCCGGGAGACAGTGGAGGACAGAGGAGCCTCGAGAGCTGCAGTCTGTGGGGGCATAGAGCTGGACACGACTGAGCGACTGGACAGACAGGGGCCCGAGCTGGCCCCTTTACCGGTGTTTTAGCTTCCTCACCCCTCTCTCGAGTAGCCCAGGCTCCTGCCGCCCTCAAGGTCCCCTGCCCTCTGCTCAGCTGTCACCACCTCGGTGAGGCCAGCCGCCCCGGGCCCACCGCCCACCCCAGCCAATTTTCTCCCCCTCCCCGTTACATGCTCTGACGTCACTCATTTCCATGTAGGGCCTGACAGGGCAGAGCCGGTATGAACCCGGAGTGGCAGTGCTGGGCTGAACCGAAGAGGGAGGGCGGCTCGGCGTGAGGAGGCAATGGCCGAGGTCCTCTGCACACACCAACCCTCAATGCCAGCCCTCCCGAGCCCCACCCCTGCCGCTGGACTCAGAGCCCGCCGCCTCTCTCCGCAGCTCTGTCGCTGGAGCAAGGAGAGCAGAGACAGCGCTGACGAGTTTCTCTTCTCGCCCACTCTTTAAAGGGGGCCTTAAAGTCGGATGCATTTGATGGGGGAGCCAGTGGTTTTACCACAATGATGACGAGCCACCGCGAAAGGGGAAACGTCACTCTTGGAAGTGGGCAGATGCAGCAGCTGCAGGGGAACATCTGGGGTCAGGGGTCCCAATGCTGCCATCCTGCCACTGAGACCAGCCCACGTCTGGACAGCGTCCAAACCTGTCCCCACACAGACGTGAGACAGAGCCTCAGCATTGCGCCCCGCACACCGCGTGTCCAGTGAGAGTCAGCTGACCCCCTGTAGGTCTCGAGCTCGAGAGGGACGTCTGTGTCCACCTAGGTCACTTAGAAGTCTCAGCACGGGCTGCTCCTGCCTGCAGACTGCAGTTCACAGGAACAGGGCCAAACACTTCACCAAACGCTTCGAGCTCGTGCATGAGGCGGGGGCCTGGCCGGCCCCTGAGCAGCCTGGCCCTCAGCCGCTCTCTCAGGGACCCTGGGCTTCCCTTGACCATGAAATGCAGCAGCACACATGATTCCTTTCCTTTTGTTTTTTTTTGGGTAAAAGACACAGTTTCCACCGAATAAACCCTCTAAGCGATTTTTCCGATCTGGTGACATCTGCACAACAGCCAGGAAAAGAAATAATTACTATCATGGTGGCAGAAGGATCCGGCCCCTCTCCAGGACTCCGGGAACTCGGGGGGAAGGAGAGCCGGGCCCCCCTCGCTCCCACGCTGACGGTCCCTGCACAGTGGAGCGGGGGCCGTCACGGCCTCCACGCAGAGCGGAGTGGAGGGGAGTGGAGGAGCCACCCACTTAATGCACAGAGTCTGCACCGGCGCGATGATGGATGGTTTCCAGGGGATGTCTCGGGCCATCGCTCAGACGAGCCCATTGCTCAGATGGGAAGACTGAGGTTCCGGCAGGTGAACTGACTCATCCTGGCCACACTGACAGAAACATGGTCTGCCTCCGTCCAAGGGCGTCGCACAGAGCTCGCCCTGGCCGGGCTCACGCCGCCACTGACAACACCCCCGGCCCCCCGCCCCATGGCGCTCAGGGATTGGAAATGCAGCAACGCTGTCTGAGGACTCGGGGGTGGGAGAACCGTGTTTCTACTCCCAGGACTGACTCTGACACTGTCGGTCCCTGGGGGGAGCCTGGTGCCACTGGAGGAGTCAAGCCTCTCCCAACAGACCCCTGGGAGGGGTGGCGGGGGGTGGAGTCCCCAGCCCCCACCCCAAAGCAGGTCTCTGGAAGTCAAGACCTTGGCAAGGGCAAGAACACGTGGGCTTGATCCGGCTCCGTCCCCCGCACGAGGCTGTGCAGCCTTGGGCAGGTTACTCTCCGTCTCTGAGCCAGCCTGCAGGCACGCTGGCTGCTGTCACCACCCTGCTGCAAGGAGTCAACCAGGAGCGAGCGTGGAAAACATTACTAGCACGGAGATGACGGATTCTCCCCCAGCAGGAAAGCCTGAGGCGACTTCCAGCCCAAATTCGTAAACATGTACATGATTCACCAGTCTGAACTTGGGCAAACCCACAGAAACCATGGTTTTTCCATCAGATGCCTCGGAATTCAGCAGACATTCGGAGACCTTGCTAGGTGCAATGTTCTAAGCAGGAGTCAGGAAGCCTGGGTCGGTCATTGGCCACTGTTTGCCTGAGTGCTTAGAGTTGGGGGGCACGTCTGAGGCTGACCTCACTGAGAGGGGGCCTGCAGTAGGGGGGCATCCCCACCCGGGCGATGACCAGCCTGCCTGCTTCCTGGGGTGCCCCAGGCAACGCCCTTCCTCCCCGATGCTGTGTCTCGTTTGGGGCGCTGGGTTGGTTGGCTGGCTTGGATCGGGGAAGGATAAGAGGCTGGGGGCCTCTGTCTCCAGCAGGCAGGGCCCCTGCTGCCCACCCTCTGCTTCCAGAACCAGGGCAGGAGTCCATGCAGCTCCCAGGGAAGCTGCTGCGTGGTGTGGCCGGGTCGCAGACTGCACCCCGACTTCCACGCCTGGTGGCAGGCTTGGTCTGCGTGGATGCAGCCCACGCTGCAGGCCGTGCTGGTCTCGGTTTTTGCAGATGAGGAAACAGAGGCCCTGAGAGAGGCAGCACATAGCCCATCCAGGCCGAGAGCGGGTGCGGCCCCTGGCCGCCTCCGCCCCCAGCCCGTGCAGCCTGCGAACGCGCTTCTCGGGCATGGCCTCTGAGAGCCCAGCTCTCCTGTGTGGACTCGCCTGCCCTCCTAGGCCGGGCCTCCTCCGTGAATGTCCAGGCAGGTCCCAATCGCACGAGGCCCCAGGGGCTTGATCACGAGATGTTCTTGGCCTGAGTCTACCCCGAGGTCCCCAGCGGCCTCTGATTGCTCCCTTTCGCCACTCACAGGACAGCACTCTAGGGAGGCCCTGCCCGGCTGACTGTGGGATGAAGCAACCGTGGAAGCAACGTGCGGAGCAAAACCCAGCAAAGGCCACAGAGACCCCCGGGCAGGGGGAGGCGCGTGCAGCTGGGCATTTATCATTGCAGGCTGGCGACAGGCCTGCGCGGCCTCCTGCCTGCTGCAGGGGTCCCTTCCTGCGGTGCAGGGGGTGCCAGCTGTCCCCTCCTCCTCCCGCCCCGGCCCTGGAAGCATCACAGTGAGTTATTTTTAGCTTCTGGCGGCAGGCAGCTGGTCACATGCCGCTTGAGCTGGCACTTCAGAAAGGCTACACCTCAGGGGCAGAGGCGATGTCCGTCCCCCGGGCCCCTGCCCCCGCTGTGGGGCATGTGCTGCAGCCTCCCCTTGCCCACTCCCTGGGGGACGAGCTGCAATGCCGCCAACTGGCCCCCTGAGCTTGCAAATTTCTTTCAGAAGCTCCCTTCCCCGGGCCGTCTGCAGCCAGAACCATTTCTACTGTTAATTCACTAAAAGGTCAGCGGGCGGGGACGTGTGGGGGACCCAGTCCTGGGAACCTGGGGTCTCAGTGTCAATCTGCAGATCAGGGTGAGACCCTGAACCCATACCTGCACGCCCGGAAGGGGGAGACGGGTCCACTGCGGCTGCAGCTTTGTCGGGGACCCAAAGCCCAGTGGCTACAACCCCTCCTTCAGCTTCAGCCATGAGCCTTCAGGGGAGGAAATCCTGCCCGGCGGCCCCGGGCCCCGCGCGCCCTCAGTGCCCTCGGGTGGGAATCACGGGCACCCTGCACCAGGCACCACCCTCTGCAGCCCCAGCTCATGAGGACCGGGGCCTGGGACCCTGACTACACCATCTGCTGCGATGAGAGGCTGGGGCCTGGGCCCGGGCGCTCCCTCCAGGCCACTGCAGGGCCCTGGTCTCACATGTGCAGGAGGAGCCTGCCGGGTCACCAGCACCAACTGGGGACACATGCCGGCCCACCCGGCCCGAACGTCTTCAGGAAAAACTCAGTACGCAGGTGGGAAAAAACAACCCAGAGTAAATGTGACTAAAGCCAGGAGCATGGCAGACACGACTGGGTGGCTGAACAACAAGCCGGCTGCAGCCTGTGCCAAGGCAGAAGGCGTCTGGGGGCCTCCCTGCTGGTCCAGGGGTTAAGAACCCGACTGCCAAGGCAGGGGACACGGGTTCGATCCCTGGTCCGGGAAGATCCCACGTGCCACGGGGCAACCAAGGCTGCAAACCACAGCTACAAAGGCCAGGCGCTTGAGCCTGCACGCCGCAACTGCTGAAGCCCCCAAATGAGAAGCTGGCGGACCACAGCCAGAGAGCAGCCGCCGCTCAACTACAGAAAACCCACATGCAGCAACAGCAAAGAGCCCAGCCCAGTCCAGTCATTAAAAAACTCAAACTGCTTAGAAGGTGACCCGGTGACCACGGGTGTTGTGACGTGAACTGACTTGAATGCCGGTCTTGCAGACACCAGGTCAAACGTGACTTCCGTTATGTACACGTTATCATCAGGTCCCTGTTTCCCCAGTTCCTGGACTGTGCACAGAGCATCCAGGGGCTGAGAAGAACTTCCTTCCCTGGATCACCCACTCTTCGTTTCTAACACAGCATCACCTGCAGGCAACTCGACTTTTTCCTCTTCCAACAAGTGACTCACCGGAACACCCCGGAAACCGCTTCCTCCGAGACAAGGAGTGAGGTCCGCCTCCTCCTTATCAGAAAGTCTCCGGTATTTCCATCTCGGGCCATGTGAGTGGTTCTCGGTCCCTCGGGGGAAATTCCTCTTGAAAGGTAACCGGGTGGCAGGTTATCAGGCAGTTCCCACCCTGAGAGGAGAAAAGACTGAGCTTCCAGAGCATCCCGTGCGGCAGCCACAGCCCCTCACGCGGAGCCCTGCTCCGGACTCAGAACGGAACTTGCCTCTAACCCTCAGAAAGGCTGCCAGCTTGCGTCTCCAGCTGCGCTCGTCTCCTGCTTCTGTGCGTGAGTAGACAGCGGCACCTCCCCCAGTGAGCACTGCCTAAGCGTCTCTAGAGATGGAGCCCGCGGTGGGTAAAGGCAGGGTTGATGCTTTCAAACTGTGCTGCTGGAGGAAGACTCCTGAGAGTCCCTTGGGCTGCAAGAAGATCCATCCAGTCCATCCTAAAGGAGATCAGTCCTGAACATTCACTGGAAGGACTGATGCTGAAGCTGAAACTCCTGTATTTTGTCCACCTGATGCGAAGAACTGACTCCTGGAAAAGACCCTGATGCTGGGAAAGATTGAAGGCGGGAGGAGACGGGGACGACAGAGGGTGAGATGGCTGGATGGCATCACCGACTCGATGGACTTGAGTTTGAGTGAACTCTGGGAGCCTATGATGGACAGGGAGGCCTGGCGTGCTGCAGTCCATGGGGTCGCAAAGAGTTGGACACGACTGAGTGACCGAACAACAAAAGGAAGCCTCCAGATCCGGACGAAGAGGCTGCTCGGTGACAGGGACACCCCATCAAGGGTGACAGGGAGTTTGGATTAAATAAAGCAGGGAGGGTGAGCCGCCTGTGGCAGAGAAGATGGAAACTGGCCACCTGGCCTGGGGGCTGGACCAGGAGGCTCTGTTCCTGAAGGTCACGTCTGGGTGGAGAGGGCTGGGGTCTCCGGGGCGGGCGCAGTGTGGATGTTCACTGAGCATCCGTCGTGTGAGTGGCAGCTACCGCACCGCGTTCCCTCACCAGGTAGATACTGTGAGTCACAGGAGGCTCGCGGAGGGCTCGCGCCCAATCCGAGGTTTCCAGTCGTGTCCTCTGACGCTTCTCCCCATGATGAACCCCCAGGGTGAAGACCACCCCCCTCGACCCCAGGGACAGGTGCATCAGACCCTGGGGGACCTGCTGCCCCAGGGAAGGTCCCTGTCCTTTCCACAGCCCACAGCCCAGCAGAGACCTCAGTGGGAGGCTTTCAGACCACGTCTGCTGTAGACGCCTGATCTGCCTCCTGCACAGGTATTACACGTCCAGTGCTAACAACGTCGATGCTGGGCCTTATTTAAAGTAAATCTGAGGAACTTCCCTGGAGGTCCAGTGGCTAAGACCCCACACTCTCAATGCAGGGTCGGTCCCTCCTCCGGGAACCAGATCCCACAGGCCACAGCTAAGAGTCCAGCGGTGACCTGGGTGCCCTCCTGGAACCTGCCCAGTCGAATCTGAAAATCTGGGCACTGGCCAGCCTCTGTGTTTCCACCGGCCTCCCAGGACCCTCTGCAAGCGACATGAACCTGCCCTCTGTCCATCCATCCCACGGCCATGGGCAACCTCCCTGTGGTTTTTACCACCATCAGCTCCACTTCACTGATGAGCAAACAGAGGTTCCCTTGGGGCTCAGCTGGTAAAGAGTCCGCCTGCAATGCAGGAGACCTGGGTTCAATCCCTGGGTTGGGAAGACTCCCTGGAGAAGGGAAAGGCTACCCACTCCAGTATTCTGGCCTGGAGAATTCCAAGGACTGTATAGTTACGGGGTCGTAAAGAGTCAGACATGACTGAGCAACTTTCACCTCAAACAGAGGTTCACAGAGTTTGGCTTTATGCAAGAAAAAGGCAAGTGACCAAAGAGACTCATGGCAAAGACTTGACATCCGAGCTGGCAGGTCAGGGACGTGGGACGTGACTGTGGACGGAGCAGGGGGAACCTCGAAGATCTGGACGCCACGTGGAGGCGGCTGGGCCCCCTCCCCTGGCAGGCTGGCAGCGGGTCCGCCGGGGCTGGGCCCCGCGACTGTTCAGGCATCAGTCTCACTTTCGTATTTACTAAGTAAGGCAAGAAAAAGGAGCACACGAGTCAAACGCTACAAACAAAACGCATGAGTGCCACTGACAGAAGTACAGAACTGACCCAGCAAGGGGCCGGGTCACAACTCCCCCGCCTGGAGGCCACGCCCGCACCACTTTCCCCAGAATTTCCAAAACCTGGCTTCTGCCTGGGCAGGGCCCCACCCAGGGGGCCAGGCAGAACCTCCCCCAGGACTTCCTCTTCAGAGACGCCCCGCCCCTGGCTGAGTTCTTTAAAAAGAAACACAGACCAACTGCCTCAAACACTTTCCCTAAATATCTGCAGATCATGAGTTCACTGCTCATCAGTGAAAAACGGTCACGAAAGACGGGGCAGCCCGGGTCCCACCCCCGCCCCGGTGGAGTCCGGGACGCCCTGGGCGCAGAGTCAGGGTGCTGCCCACAGGAAGGGCCCAGAGCCTCGGGGTCCTGGAGACGGAAGGGCACCCGCCGCCTGCATCCCGCCCACAGCAGGTGGATCGGGGGCCGCCCGCCCCCCGCTCCTGCTCGAGGGGTTTCCAGTGAGCCATCGAGAGCAGCTGGTGACCGGGGACGGCATGAACGCGAGCCCGGGTTTCTCGGCGCCACATTTGGAACAGCACAGAAACTCCCACCCGGTGATTCCACCTCTCTGACCCCCTGGAGCCCCCCGCCCCCGCCAGTACCGCCCCCCACCCCGCACGGCTGAGCCCTGGACCTCGTCTCCCTGGGTGGTCACGCTCTGCTGAGGGTCCCTTCCTGAGCCCCAAGGTCCACAGCGTCTCACCTCGGAGCCCGACGCATTGCAGGCCAGGGTCTCGCTCCCCCTCCGCTCCTAACGCTAAACCCCAGGGTCCAGGCCGGTACTCCCCCCAGAAGGATGCGAGCCCGCGACCCCGTGTAACTGGGTTTCACTCACATGGGCTCCCCTACCTGGAACAGCGGTTCTCAAACCACAGCTGCTCATCAGACTCACGCGGAGGGTGTCTCAAGGGTCCCAACACGCCTGGCCACACCCAAGAGATCAGTCTCTGTGGAACGAGGGGCCCTGGGGAAGACTCCCCCGTGTTTTGGGGGTGCCCCGATGAGAACCACAGCTCTCAGAGACTGGCGCTGGCTCCACACCCTTCCCCTCCTCTCAAGCTCCTACTCATCCCACAAAACCCAGCATCCCGCCGGCCCCTGGTGCTGGGAGGCTGTGTACTTGCAAGAGGCCGAGCCCACCTGAGCACCTGAGTTACGGGCCTCGGGGCTCCTCTGCCCCAGCCTTGGCCGCCAGAGCCCAGAGTGCTGGCCCTGCCACGGGGTCCTCCCCACCCTGCGGACACGGACACTCGCGCGCGGGCGTTTGCTGCCGCTCACGGCGTCTCTGGTCTCGTCTCCTCTGGGCCGTTCGCTCCTTTCGCTCCACACACCCTGGTCACGCTTCCGCACTCGGCTCAGCGAGGAGAAGGCTGTGGGACCAAGGGCGGGATGATCGTCTCCACCTGCCGTCAGCAGAAGGGCACGTTTCCTCCACGGACAGTGAGAACCTGACAAGGCTGGGCTCTTCACGGGGAATGTGTCCAGGGGCAGGGCGCCTGTCCACGCGTTCCCCCTCGTGCAGCACCTGACCCAGGGCGAACACACGATCAGGAACACCCACCGATTGAAACGTTCACCACATCAGAACGCCGGGCACCGGTGACCCCGGCAACACCCTCCACGCTGGAGCTTCGGAAAGCCGACGGGGCCAGGTGAGATAGGGGACGCCGTGAGCCAACATGGCTCAGAAAGTACGCAGGGTGGAGACGGCTGAGAAAAGCTCTCTTAAACAATGAGCCCGCAGTGTGGCCAGCAGAGGAGGAGAGGGTGCTTGGAGTGTCCATGCTGTCCTTCCTAACAGAGCCCGGTTTGGTCTCGATCAGCAAACACGCAGCGAACAAACTGGACACCACCCCCCTCATCGCTGGACGCAGTCACCTGGCGCCGGTCCTGCACACACGGTGTGGCTGGAACTCAGCGGGAGCGCTGAGACAGGTCTGCTTTCCCGGCAGGAGCCCAGCCCGGCCTCTCCACCGCTTTCGGCATCGTCTTCCTGCAAGACCGCAGGCTGGAGCTGGTACCCGTGGGCATGAAAGCCATGTGCTAGGAGCAGCTGAGCAAAGCTGCAGATGCAGCCTTGGGCCCGACAGCACGGCAGTGTCCTGAACTCACCTCGGGCTCTGCTTGTCCTGGGAGAAAAACAACCCCTCATTTGAAATAATCTATCAAGATCAGGGGTCTGACGCTGGTACGTGTGCCCTGTGACGAGGAGGGCCTCAGACCCTCACCTCTGAAACGGGTGATGGACTCAAGTGTTATGAGGCTTGGAGATAATATATGAGAAGGGCCCCGGCCACAGCCTGGCACGCAGCTGGCACGTAATAACGACAGGAATAAAGTTTCTATTTCTGGAAAAGTCCTCTGTGTCCATGAGGTCGTCTATAAAATTCTAAGGTCAAACAAAACAGTTAAGCGAGACGTCAGCTGAGCACCTTCTGTTTGCAGGCCACTGGGCGTGGGGAGAAGTGGCCAGACCACCCACCCCTGGTGTCTCCAGGTTTCCGTCTGAACAAGAAAATCCTGGAGCTCAGTTAAGCAACGAGATTTAACCTAAAATCAAGTCAGCATAGGATTTGCAGAAAGCCGTGTTTCTATGGATCATGTCCCAGGAACCAGCCTTGAAACCACCCTTGGTAGGTCTGTTCGCTTTGAGAAGCACTGTCTGTCTTTCAGCCAATCTCCCCGGAGCCTCTGTGGCCGGAAAGGGGACCCAAGGACCCAGCACTCCCGCTCTGGCCTCGGCGTCCCGCGTCCAGGTGCACCTGCTGCTCTGCAAGGGGGCTGGAGGGGGTCCTGCAACCGGCAGAGTGAAGAGGAGGCACCACCACCCTCTGCTGGCCCCCGAACGTGCCTGTCATTCTAGTAGCACACCACCTGCCCATTTGGCAGATGAGAAAACTGAGGCTGGAAATGGCTGGAAGTCTGAGGTTCACGGCTGGGATCGCAGTCCAGGTGGCTGGGCGCAGGTGTGTCTGCCTCAGGGCGGGGGGCGGGGGGGCAGGTCCCCGGGGCAGAGGGGTGACAAGCGAGTGCAGAGACTAGAGACAGGGAGGTGGCGTCTGCCAGGCCCCGGGCCCTCTCCCTGCAACTGGCCGCGTCAGTGCTCTGACACTCTTCCCACAGAGGCCCGCTTGCATTTAACAGCTAAGCGGGAAAGAACGAAGCTCCCCTTCATAGGGGTCAGCCTGGTGTGGACGGGGCGGCGGCATGGAGAGAGGAAGCGCCAGAGGCCTGGGCTCCAGCGCCTCCAGGACTCCCAGCCCCGCCTCTCCACGAGAGATAAGGGGGCTCTGGGCGCTAACCACCAGCAGCTGCCTTCTCAGCCAGCACAGGACCCCAGCACCCCGCTTCTCCCGCAAAGGGAGCCTCGGCCACTCTCAGCACTAGACGAGGACGGTCACGCGCTCACATCTTGAGTAAAGTACCTCCATCAGGTACTTGCCAGAGAGACCGCCCACGAGTCACTGCAAGAAACCGTCCAATCAAGCGAGGTTCGCGGCAGCTGTACTTAGCAGTCGGGAGAGTCCGGCCTCAGTCTCAGAGGCCACTGGCAACATCAAAAGGCGGGTTGTCTCTCTTCTCTCTTTACTCTTAAAAAAAGCCCTTCCAATTGTTCTTCAGCGTTCCACGATCACACACATAAACAAGGCGTGACACAGCCACCCGCTCCCACGGGTCTGGCCAAGGGCAGCTGATAAGAGGGTGGTTGATGCCAAGGACAAAACCATATTATCTTGAAACTCCGCTGGAGGTGCTCCGTGTCTGCCTGGCACAGACGCTCTGTGCTCTCAGAATGCCCCCCGTGTTGTTCAGCTCCTTGTAACAAACGTTACCGGAGACAAATGTGATAGAAAATAAGTCATTCCCACCCGGGCCTAACAATGTGGAAAGTACCAGAGTAAATAATGAGAGTCCCACCATGAAATTCAGGCTAATCCTTGAATGTTACCTCTTAAATGGCCTCACAAAGATCACTGGGAATGTCTGCAAAGGACAAGAGAACATGATGCCCACAGCAAGCAAGTCCCTGGACAACATTCTCAGGACAGGACCCTTGTGTGAATCCAGCTGGAAAAGGGCTCTTGGTAACCAGGTCGCTGTCCAAGGGACTCTCAAGAGTCTTCTCCAGCACCGCAACTCAAAAGGAGAGCCAACGGAAAGTGAAGGGCTGGAAAAAGATAGTCCATGCAAATAGAGACCAAAAGAAAGCAGGAGTAGCAATACTCATATCAGATAAAATAGACTTTAAAACAAAGGCTGTGAAACGAGACAAAGAAGGAAACTACATAATGATCAAAGGATCAATCCAAGAAGAAGATATAATAATTATAAATATTTATGCACCTAACATAGGAGCACCGCAATATGTAAGACAATTACTAACAAGTATGAAAGGGGAAATTAACAATAACACAATAATAGTGGGAGATTTTAACACCCCACTTACATCTATGGATAGATCAACTAAACAGAAAATTAACAAGGAAACACAATCTTTAAATGATATAATAGACCAGTTAGACCTAATAGATATCTATAGGACATTTCACCCCAAAACAATGAATTTCACCTTTTTCTCAAGCGCACACGGAACCTTTTCCAGGATAGATCACATCCTGGGACATAAATCTAGCCTTGGTAAATTCAAAAAAATTGAAATCATTCCAAGCATCTTTTCTGACCACAATGCAGTAAGATTAGATCTCAATTACGGGAGAAAAACTATTAAAAATGCCAACATATGGAGGCTGAACAACACGCTGCTGAATAATGAACTAATCATAGAAGAAATCAAAAGAGAAATCAAAATATGCATAGAAATGAATGAAAATGAAAACACAACAACCCAAAACCTCTGGGACACTGGAAAAGCAGTGCTAAGGGGGAAGTTCATAGCAATACAGGCACACCTCAAGAAACAAGAAAAAAGTCAACTAGATAACCTAATTCTACATCTAAAGCAACTAGAAAAGGAAGAAATGAAGAACCCCAGGGTCAGTAGAAGGAAAGAAATCATAAAAATTAGGGCAGAGATAAATGCAAAAGAAACAAAAGAGACCATAGCAAAAATCAACAAAGCCAAAAGCTGGTTCTTTGAGAAGGTAAATAAAATTGACAAACCACCAGCCAGACTTATCAAGAAACAAAGGGAGAAGAACCAAATCAATAAAATTAGAAATGAAAATGGAGAGATCACAACTGACAACACAGAAATACAAAGGATCATTAGAGAATACTATCAGCAATTATATGGCAATAAAATGAATAACCTGGAAGAAATGGACAGATTCCTAGAAAAGTACAACTTTCCAAAACTGAACCAGGAAGAAATAGAAAATCTGAACAAACCCATCACAAGCACGGAAATTGAAACTGTAATCAAAAATCTCCCAGCAAACAAAAGCCCAGGTCCAGACGGCTTCACAGCTGAATTCTACCAAAAATTTAGAGAAGAGCTAACACCTATTCTACTCAAACTCTTCCAGAAAATAGCTGAGGAAGGGAAACTTCCAAACTCATTCTATGAGGCCACCATCACCCTAATCCCAAAACCTGGTAAAGACCCCACAAAAAAAGAAAACTATAGGCCAATATCACTGATGAACATAGATGCAAAAATCCTTAACAAAATTCTAGCAATCAGAATCCAACAACACATTAAGAAGATCATACATCATGACCAAGTGGGCTTTATCCCAGGAATGCAAGGATTCTTCAATATCCGCAAATCAATCAACGTAATACACCACATTAACAAACTGAAAAATAAAAATCATATGATTATCTCAATAGATGCAGAGAAAGCCTTCGACAAAATTCAACATCCATTTTTGATAAAAACCCTCCAGAAAGTGGGAATTGAAGGGACATACCTCAACATAATAAAAGCTATATATGACAAACCCACAGCAAACATTATCCTCAATGGTGAAAAACTGAAAGCATTTCCCCTAAAGTCAGGAACAAGACAAGGGTGCCCACTCTCACCACTACTATTCAACATAGTTCTGGAAGTTTTGGCCACAGCAATCAGAGCAGAAAAAGACATAAAAGGAATACAAATTGGAAAAGAAGAAGTAAAGCTTTCACTGTTCGCTGATGACATGATCCTCTACACAGAAAACCCTAAAGACTCTACCAGAAAACTACTAGAGCTAATCAATGATTACAGTAAAGTTGCAGGATATAAAATCAACACACAGAAATCCCTTGCATTCCTATACACTAATAATGAGAAAATAGAAAGAGAAATTAAGGAAACTATTCCATTCACTGTTGCAATGAAAACAATTAAATACTTAGGAATATATCTACCTAAGGAAACAAAAGACTTGTACATAGAAAACTATAAAACACTAGTGAAAGTAATCAAAGAGGACACGAATAGATGGAGAAATATACCGTGTTCGTGGATTGGAAGAATAAATATTGTAAAAATGAGTATACTACCCAAAGTAATTTATACATTCAATGCAATCCCTATCAAGCTACCAACAATATTTTTCACAGAACTAGAACAAATAATCTCACAATTTGTATGGAAATACAAAAAACCTCGAATAGCCAAAGCAATCTTGAGGAAGAAGAATGGAACTGGGGGAATTAACCTGCCGGACTTCAGGCTCTATTACAAAGCCACAGTCATCAAGACAGTATGGTACTGGCATAAAGACAGAAATATAGATCAATGGAACAAAATAGAAAGCCCAGAGATAAACCCACGCTCCTATGGACACCTTATCTTCGACAAAGGAGGCAAGAATATAAAATGGAGAAAAGACAGTCTCTTTAACAAGTGGTGCTGGGAAAACTGGTCAGCCACTTGTAAAAGAATGAAACTAGAACACTTCCTAACACCATACACAAAAATAAACTCAAAATGGATTAAAGATCTAAATGTAAGACCAGAAACTATAAAACTCCTAGAGGAGAACGTAGGCAAAACACTCTCCGACATAAATCACAGCAGGATCCTCCAAGACCCACCTCCAAGAATATTGGAAATAAAAGCAAAAATAAACAAATGGGACCTAATTAAAATCAAAAGCTTCTGCACAGCAAAGGAAACTCTAAGCAAGCTGAAAAGACAGCCTTCAGAATGGGAGAAAATAACAGCAAATGAAGCAACTGATAAAGGATTAATCTCCAAATTATACAAGCAGCTCCTGCAGCTTAATTCCAGAAAACTAAGTGACCCAATCAAAAAATGGGCCAAAGAACTAAACAGACATTTCTCCAAAGAAGACATAAAGATGGCTAATAAACACATGAAAAAATGCTCAACATCCCTCATCATCAGAGAAATGCAAATCAAAACCACAATGAGATACCATTTCACACCAGTCAGAATGGCTGCTATCCAAAAGTCTACATGCAATAAATGCTGGAGAGGGTGTGGAGAGAAGGGAACCCTCTTACACTGTTGGTGGGAATGCAAACTAGTACAGCCACTATGGAGAACAGTGTGGAGATTCCTCAGAAAACTGGAAATAGAACTGCCATATGATCCAGCGATCGCACTCCTGGGCATACACACCGAGGAAACCAGAATTGAAAGAGACACATGTACTCCAGTGTTCATTGCAGCACTGTTTATAATAGCCAGGACATGGAAGCAACCTAGATGTCCATCTGCAGACGAATGGATAAGAAAGCTTTGGTACATATACACAATGGAGTATTTCTCAGCCATCAAAAAGAATGCATTTGAATCGGTTTTAATGAGGTGGATGAAATTGGAGCCAATTATACAGAGTGAGGTAAGCCAGAAAGAAGAACATCAATACCGTATATTAACGCATATATATGGAATTTAGAAAAATGGTAACCTGAACCCTGTATAAGAGACTGCAAAGAGACATAGGCATTTAGAACAGTCTTTGGGACTCTGTGGGAGAGGGTGAAGGTGGAATGATTGGGGAGCATGGAATTGTAGCATGTATATTATCATAAGTGACCAGTCCAGGTTCGACGCATACATTTTCCTCTGTTCATTTCTTTGCATTTGTGCTTTTTTAATAAAATTCTTTTTTAGAAATAAAAAAAATAAATAAATAAATAAATAAATAAAAAAAAGGAGAGCCAACGAGTCCATCCTGAAGGAAAGCAGTCCTGAATATCCTTTGGAAGGACGGATGCTGAAGCCGGAACTCCAATCCTTCGGCCATCTGATGCGAAGAGCTGACTCACTGGAAAAGACCCTGATGCTGGGAGGGATTGAAGGCGGGAGGAGAAGGGGACGACAGAAGATGGGACGGCATCACCACTTGACGGACATGAGTTTGAGCGGGGGAGCCTGGCGTGCTGCCGTCCACGGGGTCGCAAAGAGTCAGACTGAACCACAAACCAAGCTGTAGCTCCTTATACACAGAGCGCCCGAAGCTCCCCCGTCACCCCAGGCCCGGCACTGCCTCCCACCCCTCTTCACTCATCACTTCCAGGCCGGATGGAACAGAAGCAAGGCTTCTGCATCTGGACGACAATGATAGATTTCTGCCTTGCAGGGGCACAGAAATAACCACCTTCTCTCACGAGAACTCTTCCATCTTAATATTTTCAGGCAAAGAAAGATCTCGGCTGGGGGCCGTCCCAGACACGGAGAACAGCGCCCGACCAGAGCAGGAGCTACAGACAGACTCCGGTAACAGACGCTGCGCTTTGATGGTCACTGTGAATTTCATCACTGAGAAAGAATTAAAGGCTTGGCCTGCGGCCGTGCGCATGTGCGGCTGTGTGTGCGTGTGAACGAGCCCCGTGTTGTGGGCTCTCTCAGGCCCGCATGGCCCTCGAGACCCTGACTGTGCCCCTGGTCTGCAGCGCCCTGGACATGCCTGGAGGCCCCAGGGGGCCTGGAGCCGGCTTGCACTGAGTGCAGCGCCGTCCGCAGCCCCCTGGGGGAAACCAGGGCCCGACTTTCACGGAGGCAGAGAGGGCGACGTGGCCTGGGACGAGCTCGCGCACAAAGGTATCCCGACCCTGGGGCTTTTCAGCGGAGACTTCCAATCAGCCTGCATTCAGTCCCGGCGTAAAAGAAACTGCGGGCCAGACACTTTTTTTTTCTGCTTACAGAACGGTTTGTCACTTAAAAACAGCCCATGGAGAACGCCTTTCTCTGGTCTCAGGGCAGGAAGCAGAGCGGAGTGCCCAAGGAGGGAGCAGGGAGGGATGAGGCGGACGGGGCCCGGGGTGGGCCGGTACTCACTGTGGTCGTGGGCGAAGACCAGCAGGCCCAGCCCCACCAGCATCTGCGCGAGCTCGTCGTAGCGGCCGCAATGCTCACCGGCTCCGTGGGACATGAACACCAGCGCCCTGTGGGACGAGAGACGGCGGTGAGGGAGGCCTGGAGGGGTCCCAGGCTGCGGGCCGGCACGGCCTCTGAGGGCGCCTCCCGGGTCGGAGGCAAGCGGAGCACTGTGGTCAGGGGACCCCAGCCGAGCCTCCAGACCCAGGGGAGCCGGCCCTAGAGGGCAGGTGACCCCAGAGAGGAGAGCTGCATGGATGGGGGACCCCAGGCCTAAGGCTGCCGTTTGGGCCCTGAAGCCACAGCTCCTGGCCCTGCGCTGGCTGAGTGGTGGGGACACGGGGCGGCCTGTCACTTGCACACAGACACCACCCCCCCAGGTCGCGTGCCTCGGTTCATTCCACACGAGCACGCCCGTCCCCACCCCCACAGCCTCCCTGAGGACACACGCACTCTCTCTCTGCTCCTCTGCGCCTGGCACAGCTCTGAGCTGTGCTGGGCACACTGCGAACGGGGCTCGAATGAAGGAAGCAAGGAGGAAGGTGTGAGGCTCTGAAATAAACGGGCAGCCTGCACCCAAAGCCCAGGCAGAGGAAGCCACGGGACTGGCAGCAGAGCACCCAGCCCGCCCGAAAGCCTGCGACGTGGTGAGCCCATCCGGGGCCACATGGGGCCCCAGAGTCACCCAGTGTGGGGAGGGGGTTACAGGGGGCGCTCAGATGCTGGACTGTGCAACTAGACTCCCCTCCAGGCAAGGCAGGGACTCACAGGAGCCAGCAAGAGAAGGGGGACGGGGAGGGGGACGCTGAGATGAACTGGGAGGGGCAGGGGACGAGGGAAGGGAGCGGGACAGCAGCTGCCGTCCCGCTGAGCACTAAGTGTGGGTCCCTCCCTTAAGCCCACACACAGGATTTCGGATCCTCGTTATCACCCTACACTTGACCTTCTTCACAGCCAAGACAAACCGGGGAAGCCACACGGCAAGCTGGCACAATGCGGATCAGAGTGCCCCCGGCCCGGCTCTCAGGTCTCCAGTGGGCCTCCAGGGGCTGAGAGGACAAGTCACCTGCTCCCACCCCGTCTCTCCAGACCTCCAGCGCCTCCCGGCTCCTAACCCGTCCTCACGCGGGGCTTCCAGGCTCCTCAGCAGCAGCAGCTCATCCCGGCTCAGGGCCTTTGGTCCCCTCTCCCCAGAGCACTGTCTCCTGGATCTCCCCTGGTTGCTCCTCATGCTTGGGCGCACTGCAGACCTCCCTGCGACAGCCTCCCCACCTTGGGCCTTTCTGACCTGCTCTGGGCCCTCACCGACTTCACAGGTTGCACTGAGCCCTCCGGGCTCACCTCAGCTCGCACTGCTTTGCTACTCACTTGTGGGCTTGCTTCCTGTCTCCCTCCTCCCCCCTGAGGTCAGCTCGACAGGCCAGGAGCCTTGCCCATCACGTTGCCAGCAGAACCCCGAGCTGTGCCAGCCTAGCGGCGCTCTGCAGCAGCCAGCGTGTATGTATGTGGCAGGTGACCCGGCTCCTGTGTTCCCTCTGCAGCGCCCATCTGCCAGGATGCGGATGTTCCGCTCTGAGCAGCGCATGAAGCAGCACTGCGGACCTCACCTGACTCTGTCATCTGTCCTCCCCGCCCTTCTCCTAAAATACAGGAGACATCTTCCACCCTCTTTACTGCAGCACACCACATCCAGCACCCTCCGCTTGATCGGACATCGGTCTGGGCCGATTCACCTGCCCCCCAGCCCTCGGGGTCAGCGGACGGGATTGTCTCAGCTCCCCCGGCGTGTGTTGGAGCCGTCACCTCCAGCTGCACCAGGGGCTGCGCTCCCAGAACGAGCAGCTGAAGCACTTTCCAGTCCTTGGGGAGCGTGGCAGCAGCTGAATTAATTCAGCCCGTGGTTAATGCAGGTGGACAAGCCCGGTCACACGACAGCCAGCCTCTCCCTGCGGTCGGGGCCCACGGGGCACACGAGGACCTCAGGGGCTCCGTTCACGTCCCCGGGAGTGGTGCTCCGCACTGCTGCCTGGAACAGCCTGCTAAGACAGCCCACCCCGGAGCCAGCAGTGTGAAAGACACTGCTCTTAGGCCAGAAGGACGTCTCATCCGGCGGCTCTCTCTCTGGGAGTCACCCGGGGAGCTTTCGACCATGCCTGGGCACGTCCCACCCCAGACGCACCTCTGGTTAACGGGTGGATAATGGTCAGGGAGGGCCCAGAGGTCCCACAGGGCGGCCAAGGTGGAGAGGTACCTCCATCGGGAGCAATGCTGCTCAGAAGTCGTGTGGGATTCCAGGGGCGGGAAGGCTGCCCTTTGGGGGTGGAGACTTGCAGCCACTGTGGAGCCACTAGACTCCCAGGGGGATGTGCTGGGGAAACCACAGGCTCCTCTGAACTGACGTGGAAGCTTCTGGGGCGTGCTGTCGCCACCCTTTCGGAAACAAAGCAGACCCACGCGGCCATCCACTGCGGGAAGCTCAGGCTCTGCAGCCCTCTCCCCATAGGTGGACGCACCTGCAGGCTCACCTCCCCCGGCCCAGGTCAGGCTTCTCCATAGACACGTGCTCTGCACTGGCCTTGTCTGGATCTGAGCTGCCGCCGCTGTGTGTGTATGTGTGGGGGGTGTCCTTGGCTCCTGGATCCAGCTCTTACCTGAACCCCAATCCTGATGCATCAGCTCCCCCAAGGGCTCCCACATTTACTGTTCCCTGGACCCAAGCCACAGAGCCCTCTGCTCTTTCCACTGCATCACAACGAAGCTGCTGCTGCCCCATGATCACGTCCTCATCCTTCCCTCCTCAGCCGAGGGTTCCCCTTCTCAGTGCTGAGATATATGGACGGTGGTGTGCTGCTAAGCATTTAATAACCGCACTAGATGGACCTGATTTGTACTGTCTGCCAATTTCCATGGTGTAAATGCTGTCAACACAACAGATTTCAAGTTACTAACATGATACCAGGGGACAGGGCCCAAGGGAGGGGTGCACACAGTCAGCTCCTGAGGGCAGGCCACATGGGCACCCGTTCCTGACCCTGCTTGGCTATGCCCTGGGTCTCAGGCTGCTTCTAACTGCCCCCGGGATAGGGCCTTCAGTGCGCGTTGCCGCCCAAACGGCTCATCCACAGTCAGCCCTGTTCCTCCTCCCTCGACTGGAAGGTCCCTCCAGGGCAGAAGCCTCGTGGGTCTGTGGGTCTCGTCTCCAAGGATGCGCTCAGCTGAGTTAGATGCCGACACATAGCAGGAGCCTGGGAAGGGCAGACTATATGATCCCTCCACCCACCGCAGACCCCAGGCTCAGACCTTCGGCCCAGGGTGGGGCTCCCCTACTCCCACCCGCCCGTTGGGGCACCACCTCCACAGGCAGCCTCTCCCGTCTCCCCACACCTGCTGTGGGTGGAGCCTCTGCTCACCGGTCCATCCGAGGGCCACATCTGAGGCCCAGCCGTCCCCCTGCCCTCCCAGGCCCCCACCCTGTTCACACACACACACACACATCCAGCCGTTCCTGGCCTGAGTGTGTACCCTGTGTCTTCTGGGAAAAGGGCACACCACCCCAGCCCCTGGAACATTCTCCCCGCCTGCTGCCCGCCCGCAGCCCTGTTGGCCTAGGGTTTCACAAGACACCATTTCGGCTCTGGGAACAGCACCCAAGAGGGCCAGTAAGCAAACACCAGCGAAGCTGGGAAGCTGAGGACAGTGAGCAAAGGTGAGGCCGGGCCAACGCGGCAGGAGCCCCGGCATCACCAGGCACGACACCTGGGCAAAGTCCCAGGCACTCTCAGGGTGCGGGGACGGCAGTCCTTCCACTGGGATCATCCAGAAATACCAACGCGAGGAGCGGGAGAGGGACACCCAGCCCCGCCCTGCCCTTGCAGAGCCGACCATCCACGGGGGAGACAGGCCCCGGCAGAGAACACGGCTGTCGGCGCGAGTTACAAGAAGCGCCGGGAACAGAGTGGGGGCCATGGGGCGGGAGTGCAGGGAGCAGACAGGAAGGCAGGCTGAGAACGAGACTCGCACGGGGGCGAGGAGGGCCGTCCTGTGCGGGGCCCTGCCCACCCCTGGCCAGCAAGAAGGGGGGCCAGTCCTGAGCAGTGGGGGGGGGTCCACGCAGAGGAGAGGCAAGCTGGGCAGTGATCTGGTCTGACCTCCTGAAGCCCCAGGGGCTGCTGTAACAGAGCGGGATGCAGGGGACAGGGTCTGCCCAGGAGCCCCAGTGGCCAGACCCTCAGCAGGAGTCCAGGACAGCCATGCACTCCCGCCTCCCCTGGCCCGCACACTCCCAGGAGGAACGGCTGCAGAAACCCAGCAGGCTGTTCACGCAGACAAGGCACAAAGCAGGTTGCAGGAGGGGCTGGCAGGGCTGCTTCCTGCAGCTTCTTCACCGGCTGCAGCCCGCTGGGAGCCGGTCGTTCTGGGACAAGGTGACTATTGGAGGGGAGGCCCGGCTCCAGAGCAGATGGCCGGCCTGGCACGCAGCCCCAGGGAGGTGGGGCTGCTCCCGGGGAAACATATGCCACCCTCGACATGCACACTCAGAGTCACAAGCCGCCTCTGAGCCCAGGTCTGACGGAGCAGGACTCCCCTCCACCCAACAAACCGATTCTCTTCAGTCTTGTTTATCCGTGGGACAGACCTCTCTGGGTCTCAGTGTGCTCACCTGTAAAATGGGGACAGTCCTAAAACCACCGAGCACAGAGGCTTCATGAGGTAAACAGGGAGACAGGTGTGGACGGGGTTCGAGGTCTTCCCTGGCTGTCCCAGGAGAGCCTGCTATTTCGGCGGCACAGGGGGGTCCACGTGCAGCCTCCGCCACCCCCTTAAACAGGTTCCTACAGCTCTGTGGGCCTCAGTTTCTCCACCTGTGAAAAGGACCACTGCGCCCCTCGACAGGGTTTGGGGATGAAAGGAGAGAACTGACACACAATCCGTCGTGGATGGTCTGCGGCTCCCGCCACCTGCTCTACTGACCGTCACGCACTGGATGGTGATCCCCTCCTGGACCCACACTGCCCAGGGACCCCTGGAAGGGTGGGCCACCTGCTTCCGAGACACAGACCAGGGATGGGGGGCACAGCGTTTACCCCCACGTCACTGGCAGGCCTCTGGCCTCGGCTGGGACCCGCTCCCACATCTGTCTGCACACCTGCGGGGGAGGCAAGTGGCTGTCGGGAGACCAAGAGGGCAGACTGAGATACTCGGCGAGGCCCGGCCAGGGGAGACAGCGCCAGTCCCTCCCCGCTCACCCTTTCCTGGCCGCCCCGCCTCATCACAGGAAATCTGAGCACTCGTGTCATCAGAAAAAGTCAGAAAGACCAAGGATGACAAGTCTGGTGGGAGGGATCAGCAGGAGCAGCTCGGGGCAGGGGCTGGGGGGTCCGCTGACCCAGAAGGCAGCAGCCATCGTGGACGCCAGCCCCACCAACCCCTGTAGGGTCCTCCAGTGAGGCAGGGGATGGGGTTCGCCTGCCTCCTGGGGAGCTGCGCTTGCTTATTTCCAAGGCCTCCCCCTCAGGAAACCAGCTGGTTACAGCATCGTCCGCATCCACCCTGCTCCTAACTTGCGGAATTGCGTGACTTGAAAAAAATCCATGCCCCGCCTCCCTGGCGCATCTGCCATCAGACCCGAAAGTGGGACTGTGAGGGTGGCTGGGGCCCCCTCCGGTAAGCGGAGCGCGCCAGGCCCGGCAGGACACAAACCCAGTGCCTGGCCACCTCCCAGAGCCGAGGACCGGCGCATCCCTCCCTGGCGGGGCTCCCAAGGCACCAACAGCGTGCAACGGGGATGAGAATAGAACAGAGCTGGTGAGGGGTCTAAAAATCTCAGAGGGAGCTCGAAATAGACCTCTCATTTGTAAAACAGACAGATAACTGCCCATCTCCTGGGCCTCGTGAGGCCTGATTGAGAGAATTTATGGAAAATAACCCAGAGGGACGCTGGGGGCAGTGAGCCGTTACATAACAACCAGGACTGGCAGCTGGTACTTGTTGCGGCCCAGATTCCGGCCCAAGCGTGCTGGGCACCAGCTTGCCAGGCACTCACAGTGGCCTGGAGGTGGGCATGGCCAGTGTGGGCCCAGAGGGAGCCAACCCGCGTTCCTGGGGGTCGCCCGGCTGGAGGTCGTGAACTCTGGGCCACGTGGGGCCACGTGGTAAGGGGGAGACATCCTGCATGGCCATGCCCCGGGGAGCGGTCAGGCGGCGTCCCAGAAGCCCTCACCCCAGGAAGCAGCTGGAGCCTGAGGTCCTCCACAGAGGTCGGCTCTGAGTCCATGACCTGAAATCTCTGCCCGAGCACCTCCACCCTGCAGTGGTCACTGGGCTCTCCAATGCAAACTCGGCCGGGGGGCAGGGGCGGTCCCATGAACGACCCGGGTGCTGCTCCACGTCCCTCCTGGGGAGGCCCACTCCCAGGGGACGCCTGGCTGCCTCCTCCCGCACCAGGTCCCACGGCCCACCTGCCCCGGGGCCCCCGTGGGGATGAGGACATGGCCTCCTGCTCTGCTGGGACCCAGCCAGGCAAGGCCCTGGTCCTCGTGGCTGCCCACTCTTCCCTGCATGGCGGCACAGCGTGGCCGGCGCCCCCAGACTGCCTGCTGAGGGCGTGGCTGCCAGGCCCCCGGAGGCCCTCTCCCGCCTCCTCTCAGCGAGGGGCACGTCTCCCACCCAAAGTCGAGAGGCACCCCAAAACAGAGGACAGCTGAGCAGAGAGACCACTGGGCTCCCCCACTCCCCATGTTCCGCGCTGCAGCCCTCGTCAGGAGCCTGCTCCTGCGGCGTCTGCAAGGGCAGATCCATTCCAAGTTCATCCCCACACAGCTGCCCAGCCCACCCGCCTGGTTCACACCTTGCAGCCCCCACGGCAGCCACATCCACGCCGATCACCCCACACAGTGGCAGGCGGCCACAACCATGTTCACGTCCCCGAGCTGCCCTGGCCGGTGGACGTGGACAGATTCCGATCTGCTGAGCGAGGGTGCCTCATCCCGCTCAATAAGCTACTTGGCCACTGCCCCCCCAAGACACCCTGGGGCCACTCATCCCACCTGTGAACTCCGAGGCCAGGACCGTCCACCTCCCTTGCACGGAAATTCTGCAAGCGGCTCCCGTCACTGATGCTTTGTCCCCGTGGGAGGGAGAGTCAGGATCCCCGACCTTTCTCAGGCATTGTGCCCAGGGCCACGCGTGGGTCCAAGCCCACGCCTCTCTCTCCACGGAGACCGACAACCGTGGATCTGGCTTTAAGGCACTTGAATGAGATCAACGCATTCATTCACCTTGACAACATGCGATGGCCCACAAACATCTTAAGACTTGATGGGAAGAGGCACAGAAAAAAACTTAAGAGTTGCCAAAAAGGGGCATGCTTTAAAAATCGGTTCTCCCCGGATTGAGACCCCACTTCTGGCATCTGAGGAAGTCACTCCCGGACTCAGGTAGGCAGGTGTAAAAGAGGAAGACCCATCTGGCCTCACGGGGGCATCGTGAGGAGTAAGCGACCGTGTTCTCCAAGTGCCCGGCCCACGGCATGTGGCTTCCTGGCCCCGGGAAGCCTGCGTCAGGACTGGGTAGATCAACTCAGCTGAGAACACGCGTGCGTGTGCGGGGAAGGACTGCTGCACTCAGCCAAATGGTTACGAGCCCAGGCACCACCTCGCCTTCGGGTCTTTGTATCTGGGTTTTTACACACGCAAGCAGGCCCCCTGTACCAGAAACAGACTTTCACTCAGGAGCACTGCAGCTGGCCAGCAGCCTGCCCAAGTCCGCAGGAATTCCCTGCGTGTCCCCTGGCTCCACAGGCTGACCACAACGGCTCCCACCGCAGAAGTAAGGGAGTCGGAGCGGAAGCAGGTACTGAGCAGGACGATGGCCACCCTGCACCTCAGCTGGGGTCTGCCCCGGCCCCTCTGAGTCTCTGCTGCAACCTGTGTGTCCACCGGAAGGAGAAGGCCTGGCCTGGCAGGCTTGCACAACCTGGACGGTTTCAAAACCCCACTAAGCTAACTCTTCACAAGCCAACGGCACTGAGATATCAGAAAAACCAGGGCTGTGTGTGCAGGTTATGACACAAACGCAAAGTGAGTGAAGTGAAGTCGCTCAGTCCCGTCCGACTCTCTGCCACCCCGTGGACAGTAGCCCTCCAGGCTCCTCTGTCCGTGGGATTCTCCAGGCAAGAACACTGGAGTGGGTTGCCGTGCCCTCCTCCAGGGGATCTTCCCAACACAGGGATAGAACCCAGGTCTCCTGCATTGCAAGTGGATTCTTTACCCTCTGAGCCACCAGGGAAGCCAAACACAAATGTAATTCTATCTAAAAAATTCTGAGATTGGCATGCTTTGAGAGCCTGTGTGCTGGGCTCTGCACTGTGTCCCCTAGGCTGGAAAAGCTCTGGATCTCAGGGACTCTTTTCAGATGTCAATTTGCTCCTTCTTCGTAAGGGCCTGTTCTTTATAGAACATTCTATAGATAAGTCTTCTCAAACCCTATTGAAGTTATTGGAAAGTTCCCAAAGTTCTTGTAGCAAAGCTATCTCCTAATGAGATGTTTTCTTGAGTCCTCAGAACTATGTCCTCTGGTGGGGCTGCTAAAACTCTTTTGAAATTCTGGTGATTTTCATCTTCCGCTCATCTTTTTTGGAAGTCAAGATGTGTCTAGTTTGAGGGACTTAGAGGTGACTGAGGGTCTGCCCAGATCCCACAGTCCTGATGCAGCAGAAGGCACGGGATGGCCCCCAGGACGTCACCAGGACTCCTGGGGCAACAGTGATTAAGGCTCCTGGTGAACTTAGGAAGTGACAAAGCAGGTCACCGAACCTCCACAGGTACGACACGAAAACGCTCAGGCCCACACCTCACTCATGAAAGTCTGAAGAAGGAATACGGCTCCTTCTGGAAAAGGGAAAAACGCAGACAGGCATCAAGAAAAACTAAAACCTGCATGTAAGCGCCCCACCCAGGGCCGCTGCCGGGGCCGCGGGGTTTCCTTCCAAATGCACTAAATTCAGTTTGTTACGACTTACACTTTAATTATGAACTTATAACCACAGCTTACAACTGTAACCACACCTAATGCTTCATCTGAGGTCCTTCTTTGGATTCACTGACCTCTTTCCAGGAAGAGTTTCCCACTGGAGGAGCAGGCCAGCACCGCCTGCTTCAGAGCTGTGGTGGGTGAGCGGACGGAACGCCCGAGCAGAGCCCCTGCACCAGGAGGCGCCCCAGAAATGGTGCGGGGGACACACACGCCTGCTGCACACAGAGCAGACGTCACCAGCCCAGGAGGCCTGACCCTTCCCAGCCCCACACTCTGGATTCACACTGCATTCACGCTGGGCGGCAGGTTAGAAAAGGCTGGTGCTGATCCGCTTCCATCCCCAGCTCCACACCTCAGGACAAGGTCACTTGCACGTGGAGTATCGAGGCTCGGGCACTCAGGGGACCACAGCTGACCCTTCACCAGTGAGCACCGAGGAGCCACCGTGCGTGGCCTCACGCCCTCTGGGAAACCAGCAGGTGAGGGACATGGATGTGGCAGGGATAGGGCAGCTCCAGTCTGAGCCCAGGCCTCCTTGACTCCTGGGCCATCAAAGGGAAGCTGTCACACAGCCCTCAAGACACACAGAGGCCCATGGGGCCCCAGTGGGGAGGTGTCACAGGACGCCTGGTCTACCAGCCCTGAGCCGCATGCAGCACAGCCTCCCTGTGCAGGGATGATGCAAGCCGTCCACCAGGAAACCACAGGCCACAGCGAAGGTGTGTTTCTATACAAACACGCAAAAGCAGTTCAGCAGCAACCAGCTGCAAGCAGAGGGGGCTGGACCGGCCGGTGCACCGCACTCCTGGGTCTCTGCCAGCTTCTCTGGCTCGCCCCCCACCACCCCCCACCCCACGTGGCCATCCCCAGGAAGACTGGGCCCACAGCAAGGCCGAGGCTCTTCCCCAGCCCACAGCCATGGCGTCTGCAGGCAAAGAAAAGCGTCCTCAGTGCACGGGGCTGTCTCGGCCCACAGAGGGACTGCCCCCCGGCCTGCCAAGCCTTGATCTGGTCTGGCTCAGTATACGGCCATTCTCTGAGCCGGAAGCCCTCTGGAGCAGAACTGGGGCAGAAAGAACGAGCCCCGCACCGCCCTTTCCACCGTGACTGTCTTCACTCCCTGCTCAGACGCCTCAGACTGCGTGTATTCTGAACACCACTGATTTCCTAAGATATGCCGGCTTGGAAAACAAAGTAGAACTGACAACAATACAAACTGAAGCTCCTCATGCACTGCTTGCAAATAGAGGGAAACAGTGGAAACAGGGACAGGCGCTATTTCCCTGGGCTCCAAAATCCCTGCAGATGGTGACTGCAGCCAGGAAACTAAAAGACGCTTGCTCCTTGGAAGAACAGCGATGACCAACCTAGACAGCAGATTAAAAAGCAGAGACGTTAGTTTGCCAACAAAAATCCGTCTAGTCAAAGCTATGGTTTTTCCAGTGGTCATGTATGGATATGAGAGTCGGGACCATAAAGAAGGCTGAGCACCTACAAATTGATGCTTTTGAACTGTGGTGCTGGAGAAGACTCTTGAGAGTCCCGTGGACTGCAGGGAGATCCAACCAGTCAATACAAAGGAAATCAGTCCTGAATATTCATTGGAAGGACTGATGCTGAAGTCGAAGCTCCAACACTGTGGCCACCTGATGGGAAAAACTGACTCACTGGAAGAGACCCTGATGCTGGGAAAGATTGAAGACAGGAGAAGAAGGGGATGACAGAGGATGAGATGGCTGGATGGCAACACTGACTCAACAGACTTGAGTCTGAGTAAACTCCGGGAGACAGGAAAGGACAGGGAGGCCTGGCGTGCCCAGCCCATGGGGTCGCAAAGAGTCAGACCCAACTGAGCAAGAACAGCAACACGCGCCCAGGAGAGCCTCCCGAGAGCACCCAGCCTCGTCCTCGGCTGACCCCAGCCTCAGCGTGGGCCGTGCCAAGGTCAGCGAGGCCCTGTGGCCCCTCGCTGTGAGCTGCCCTGGGCGGGTAAGCACACACGGTGCAGCGGGCACACGACGGAAAGCCGAAGGCCAGAGCGTGTGTCTCTGACCCCGGGGGCACCGCTTGCCCTCACTCCTGCGGCCCCCACGGCTCCTCCTCTTCGTCACGTAACCACGTGCGTGCTGCGTAAACACCAGTCTGTTCCAAGTATGTCCCAACTCATACTGAACAGACCCATCCTCACGGTTTTTCTGGTCTTGTTTCTTTGGCTTTGGAGCTGTGGGGCTTCAGCCACGGGGACGTGGCAGAGACACAGCAGAGTCCCCTGCGGACAGGCGTCTGGACTGGCTCCACCGGCGGATGCGGCGAGTCCTGCCCTGGCCGTTGTTGTGTGAGGCCCCTGGCACTCATGGGCCAGGGTGTCCCTGTCTGGTGGCAGAGTCACGGCCCGGCGGGTGAGGACCGTCAGCTCCACCAGGCAGGCCCGGCTCACCTTCTCACCGACAGCGCTCAGCCCTCCTCTGCACACATAGCAACATCAGCATTCAGATCCGCCAGCTGAACGGCTGGGAGAAAGAACCTCACTGTGGCTTTTATTCCCATTGCCCTGATCATCGGTAGGGCGGTGGCTTCATCCACCGTGAGCCTTCCGGGCCATGTTTGTGTGCCACGACCCGCGCCCACCTCCCACCTGTCCGGGGGGCTCCTGCCCCTCTGGTGGCGCCCGAGCCACACCGAACCCCAGCCAGCATCAGTCACACTTCCTCCTGGGTTCCCAGTCTCCGGGCGTGGTTGTGTGACAGGCCCTGGTCACCCTGGGCTAGAAAAACCTGCTTCTTTGCTTTTCAGGCAGTTAAGTGACACCTTGCAGTCTCTATCGCCCGGAACCTCGCCCAGCAGACACCAGGCTGCTCAGTGGGTTGATGGGTTCGTGGGGTTTGCAGGAAAACTTTTCCTCCCAGCAGAGAGCACTCTGGTCTTGGGCGGGACGTGAGGATGTGCGTGATAGGACAGGCAGGGCTCCTCACCAGCTCGGAGCCTCCAGCTGCGTTGCAGGCAGCCCCAGGTCCACCACTGCGGCCCAGCCTGCAGCTTCTGGACACGGAGCCCGGGGCCCGCTCCCCAGAAGGCCGCGCCACTCACGTGCGTCCCCTGCACCCGTCTGCTGCCGCCCCCAGCCCCCGCTACCCGGGACCTGAGGATCGCAACAGCCTCCCGGCTCCACACCCCGCCCCCAGCCCCTCCCACTCCAATCTGTGCAGCTTCCCATCCTGCTGACGCCAAGAGTCGTCCCCGCGATGCTCCGGCAGCTGACTTGCTCTCAGCCCCACACCTCCCGGGCCCCCCCTCCCTCCCTGCCAGGCCGTCCGGCACATGCTCCACACCCCTGCCTGTCCTGAGGCTCTGCGCTCAGGCTCCCCCAGAGCCGTCAGGCCACGAAGGTCTCTGGAGGGTGCGGGTGGTCAGGGCGGCAGAGACCACAGATGACCCAGCTGAGCCGGGAAGCAGGGAAGCAGCTTGGGGTCACAGGTAACAAGGCTCAGGATGAGGGGCGGCAGAGTTCCCACGAGGGTGGGGGGCAGGCAGGGCCAGGTCGGACACCATCCAACACCCAGGACTAATTATCAGGGAGCAGGGGCCCAAGGGAAGCGGCCGGAGGGATGGGAGACACAGCTGGGAGCATCCATCACCCCAAACCGGACCTGTTACCCCAGCGGGCCCTGCCCAGGAGCCCTGTAACATAAAGATGACTAAACCGAGCCTGACAGGGCTGAGGTCACACACACGCCATCAGAAGAGGTGCAAGTAGAACTGGTACCCAGCGACCGCCCCTCCCACCAGGACCCGGGGGCCCAGCTTCCGCTCCTGGCTCCAGCCTCACCCACGGTGAACCCACCCACCCTCTCTGCAGTTCCCCGCCTCACGCCCTGTCTTGGGGGCCATGGGGCAAACGGACGGGAGCGGCAGTCACGAGAAACTGTGGCCCAGCCCCAGGCTCGTCCCCGTTCCACAGCCAACGGCTCCTCTCCCAGCCACGTCACCGGGCTTCTTGGCAGCCCCCAGACAGGTTAACAGTTGCTGTGAAATGAACAAGCGATCACAGCATAGTGACGGGCAGACAGCGCGTCCCCTGCTTGGCCCCAGGCTCCACCCCCGCTCCCGGGAGCTTCACCCGCACACACGGCGCCAGGCGGAGGCCACAGAGCCCGCGTCCCACAGCGAGGCGTGGCCACGTGACCATGGGCATGGACACAACTGCCGTGTACGGTCTCCACGACACCCGCATCGCACTGGCTCTTTCTTCCTCCTCCCCACGCCCTGCAGCCCGGACACCAAGGACCTGGCTGTGGTCACTAGCCCAACCCTCGGGGTGGGGGGCAACAAGGTGGAAGGGGCTGGGCACCCGCCTGACCACATGGCCCCCTGGACTGGTGCAGGAGACAGACCCAGACATAGGTCTCACATGAGCATCACGCTGTGGGGTTTCTTGTTCACAAAGCTCAGGCTGAACCGTAACGACCATGGACCCTCATGGACAAGCCCGTCACGCAGGCAGAGGCCAGAGGGTGTGGGTGCAGACCCACCTCTGTGGTTCCTTAACCGTGCCCGTGGCCCATTGCTGAATCCCGTTTCCTTTCCTGGGAAGCGGGAACCACACAGGGCCAGCCGTGAGGCCGACACGGAGCGTGCTACACAACGCCTCTTGCCGCACGGCCCCGTCGGTCATTCTTGGCAGCAGGAAGCAGGTGCTATGTGAGGCCCGTGTGGTTTGCCACTATCTTTCTGCCACAACTGATGCTTCTGCCCTCACGTCCACGCTAAGGCAAGCTCCTAACAAGCAGGGCGGCGAGACCTGCGGCGCTTAGTTCCGATGCTGCAAGGCTCCGGCGAGTTTCTAAGAACACCTGCTTTATTAAGAAAGAAAAACACTGCTTATCCAATCCTATGTATTCATCTGGCCTTCCCAGTGGCTCAGTGGTAAAGAATCCTCCTGCTGAAGGCTCAGGTTCCCTCTCGGGGTTGGGAAGATCCCCTGGAGGAGGGCATGGCAACCCACTCCAGTATTCTTGCCTGTAGAATCCCATGGGCAGAGCAGCCTGTGGGCTACAGTCCATGGGGTTGCAAAGAGCCGGACAGGACTGAGCATGCATGCACGCATCTATCTATCCACCCATCCGTCGTCCGCCTACACGCAGACAGATACAGACATAGACACAGACCTGTTTCTCCCGGGAGGCTGCTCAGACCCCACGGTCACACGACGGGACACACACCTGTGGCGGGACCGCCTGCCACGGCCCACTAGTTCCTTCAGTGACAGAGGCTGACTGAGTTCGGGGTCTGGCTTAGGCTCTGAGGACACACCTGAATTAGACAGAGTCCCTACCCTGATGGAGCTTCACGTCCCTGGCCGGAGCCAGAATAATCAGTAAGTGAATACATGTCAGGCCCCGTGAAGCGCCGTGGAGAGAACGGTCAGGACTAGGGGGCCAAGGGATGCCGCGCCCCCCTCCCCCAGCGTGGAGTTGCTTCCTGCAGCCCCAGGCCCTCTAGACCCAGGTTGAGGTCGGGGTCAGG
This sequence comes from Moschus berezovskii, assembly GCF_049115385.1. NCBI lineage: Eukaryota > Metazoa > Chordata > Mammalia > Artiodactyla > Moschidae > Moschus > Moschus berezovskii. The sequence goes on from NC_142483.1 coordinate 992,973, forward strand.
ATTCTCCAAAGAAGACGCACGAATGGGCAACAGGCACGTGAAAAGATGGTCCACGCCACTAGCCACCAGGGAAGCGCAAATCGAAACTACCATGGGGTGCCACCTCGTGCAGAGTGACCATCGCCAGAGTCCACAAACAACAAGCGCTGGAGAGGGTGTGGACAGAGGGGGCCTTTCTGCACTGCTGCCAGCAGCGCTCGTGCTCAAAATGCGATGAGCAAGCGGGTCTGGAGGCCCGGGCCACGCTCGACCAGGCCCCCAGGATCAGCTGGGCGTGAAGAACACACGAGAACTCCAGGGATGAGAGGCACATACCTGCCTCCCGTAAACCAAGCAGGAAATGCACACGGAAACGCACTCCTCCATCAAGACAGCTCCTTCCCGAAAAGGATTTCCTGTGCTTTTGGGGTGTGGCCTCGGGGAGTGGTTTATGTTCCATGGCAAAGCAGTCTGTGTGTAAGCGGCCAGGAAAACACGGCCCTTCGTTGACACCAAGAGTGTGATGTCTTCAGAGGTGTCTCCTTGCAGCCACCGCCCGCCTGCCGCCCTGAAAAGGTCCTCACACCAAAGGGGCTGGAGTCCAATCAATATTTGGAACCGGCCCTCAGGGAAATCACTAACGGCCTGCCCACAGAAGCACACAGCCTGATGTTCAGGATGGTCCGTTAATGGCGAGCATTATAGCTGCACCAGCGTCTGTGATGAGGAAAACCGAGGCCAGGGGTTGGGCTGACGGACCGGCTTCTCTCAGGAGAGCTCTGGGCTCCGTCCCAAGCCCAGGTACCCTCCTCTCTGCACAGAGAAGGACCTGCGTGGGCTCTGGTTCCCAGCCATGGGCCGCCTGCCCGTCAGAGGCCCCAGGGAGTGCTCCGGCCTCCGCCACTTCCCAGGGTCTCAGCTGGACACACAGCAGCAGGGACGCTGCGGGTCCGCGTCGTCGGGGTGCTGGGACGTGGTGTCCCGTCCCACAAAGAACAGAGCGGCAGGCTCTCGGCAGGGGACAGGCAGCGGGGAGGATTTGTGATTGCAGGCGTGTGCACATTGCAGAAGCCAGACCATTGGTCTCTGGAAGGGACAGGAGAAACCTCAGCGCTCCCCGGGCAGTGCGACATGTCACAGGGCGGGCACTCCTGTCTCACGGGCTCCCACGCAGACGGGCGCCCGGGCCCAATGCTGGAGGCCCGGCGTTAAGTGATGGACACTGGGTCATTAGGATCACCTAATCCCCCCATCACGTCCTCTGGGTGGGTAGGGAGGCCTCAGCGAGGTGCTGGTCTGTCTGAAACAGCTCCCCAGCACAAGCCAGCTCCAGTTTCTGGGCCGAGAGAAGCCGGAGCTGACACACAGCCTGGGGGTGTTCCTGTGCCCCGTGCTCCCCTTCTGCTGAGGGCATCTCAGACTGGCTCTCCAGCCCCCAAGTTAGAAGAAACTTTCCGCTCAAAATGGACATGCAATGAAAAAGAAGGTCCAGTCCAAGAGAACAGCGAAGACAGGACTCTCAAGTTGGACGCTGCGGCCAACACCACACACGTGGCCTGCACAGAACTGGAATGCAGTTCCCCGGGGTCCTTCCCCCGATGGGCGGGGGTCACCAGGCCCCGCTCACCACTGGACGTCTGAAGACTCACCCAGAGGAGCGAGGCCGCAGACAGAGGAGACCCCTGTAAGAGGTGGTCAGTTAGGAGGCCAACCTCCAAGTGGACCTGGGGGGTAAGGAAAGCCCCAGCGTGGGCCTCCCTGGCGGCTCAGCAGTGAAGAACCCGCCTGCCAGTGTGGAGACGCGGGTCTGATCCCCGAGCCAGGAAGATGCCACACGCAACGGAGCAACTAAGCCCGTGCACCCAACTGCTACGGGCCCACATGCTCTGGAGCCGGTGGTCGGCAACAAGAGAAGGCTCTCCACGGAGGAGCCTGTGCACCACAGCCGCGGAACCGCCTCTGCGACTAGAGAAAAGCCCGCGCAGCCAAAAGTGAACAAGATTTTTTTATAAAAGAAAGCCCCATTTCCAGGGAGGCCAGCAAGAGAGTGGCTGAGAGCAGGAGGGTGTGGATGGCAGGCGGGTGCATGCTGCCTCCTCCCCGGACAGCAGGCTTCCGTCCAGACCAGGCCAAGGTCACCTCGGCTCAGAGCCGGTCCGGCAGGGTGAGCTAACACCCTGTGCCACCGGTCACCCGTCCCTCACTGCCTCGGCCACCTGGCTCCTTGCAGGTGGGCCTTCGCCTCTCACTAGGCTCAGATCTCCGGGTCCTGCCCCAGCCATCCCATCCCTGCGAGGGAGCGAACAGTCCCAGCTCCTCTGTGCCCCCCATCTGCAGAGCCAGGAGACTGACCATCTATCTGCACAGCGGTTTCCAATTCCTCAGAGTCCGAGAGTGTCGCCAAGGCCCGTCCTGGGGGTGGGGTCAGTCGTCCAAGCTCCCTGCTTTCCCTTCATTTCTCAGTGTCTTGCCATGAACATGCTCACGCAAAAACAGCAAATTTCATTTACGACAACAAAATTCAAAGACCCAAGGTGAGCGAGCAGGGGAGAGCCTGGAGGCTGAAGCAGAGATGGCTGCAGCTGGAAAGATGCTGGGGGGAGGTGGGGCGGGTCCACGGGGACCCCTGCCCCGGAGATGACCCCCCTCCCTGCTGGAAGGGCACAGAACAGGGTGACTGACACACACCCCAAGAGGAAGGCCTGCATGTTCCCAGGAGGAACCTCTCCTCAGACCCGAAGGGGCACCTGAAGTTGTTCGTGGACGTCGGGCGACACTTGGATCCTGCTTGACGGCCCTGCGAGGGGTTCTGACAGCGGCGTGTGACTTTGCACCTCGATGAGGCAGCACGGTGGAGAGAGTGGGGGCCTGCGGTCTGACAAGCAGCTCCCAACCTTCTGCAAGAATGTGCTCGGCCCCATCTTATGTAACAGTCTTTTTTTTTTTTTTTTCCTGGAAGGAGAACAGCATGAACTTTCCAAATCTGCAGATGGCTCCAAGTCCTTCTGGGTGGTGAAATGCCAAGCGGATGGCAATAAACAATCGGGAATTTATTGAGAATGCAGGAGAGGGAAGAGGAGCAGAGAGATGAGCTTAGGGGCAGGCTCGCCACTCTGTGGGGACAGAGCTCAGGCCTCGGAGCTCTGCTGAGACCTTGCTGGGCAGCGCCAGCCAGGCGAGTGTCCTCAGAGCTGCTGGAGCTGGACGTGGGTTGGAGGGGAGGGACCTGGCACCATGGGCTCTCTCCACTCCTTGTTGCTCCACCCAGGCCCCTGGTCGGAGCCCCTGGCCGAGCCTCAGTCTTCCCATCCGTCGGGGGGATTTACAGGGCCCCTGTACACACATCCGGGCACTACGGACAGCTCTGTACGTGTTTACAAGGCAGAGGTGGGTGCTGGAGAGAGCAGTGCCTTTAGAGCAGAGACGCGAGTTCAGATCCCGGCTCCGCGTTCATTAGCACGTGATTCTCTGGGGCCAGTTTCCACGTCAGTGAAACAGCAAGCATGACGTCAGCCTCATGTGATGGTGTGAGATTCATGGAGGTGAAGCCCAGGAGGGATCCAGCGAGGTGTCAGACTTGAGCGTGGGCCTTTCCGAAGATGGTGCAAGGCTTGAGGATATGCATTCCATTTTTATAGTCATATTTCTAATCTCTTTTCCATGACTGTACCTTTAATACGACTGAGATCACCGCCTTACACCCTGTTTTTCCCTTGCAGCATCATATCCTAAGTAACTCTGTGTCACTAGGTTTCTTTGGTAAACATCATTAAAAACGTTTGCCTGATGCCTCTTAACTCATTTGCTTACGTATCTGTGGGTTTTTTTCGTAAGAGCTTTCATGGGATATAATTCATAGATTATATAATCTGCTCTGTTAAACTACACAATTCAGTGGTTTTTCACGTATTTACAGAGTAGTATAACCAACCCCGTAATCAATGTGGAGCATTTCCATCACCCTGAAAAGAAACCCCTACTGTTAGCTGTCACCCTCAACTGTCTCAACCTCCACCCCAGCTCACGAAAACCATGAATACGCCTTCCTTCTCCAAAGACTGGCCTAGGCTGGACACACCACGAAAAGGGGGTCACATTAACAGGCCGTCTTTCGTGACTCGCTTCGCTCAGCATAGCTGTTTCGGGTCCATCAATGTACGAGTATTTCCGTCGTTTTTATGGCCAAATATCCCTCTGTATGGACATGCCACATTCATCCATTCACCGGTTATGGGCATCTGGCTTGCTCCCACACTTTGACTATTAGGAATAACACTGTCACGAACATTTGTGTACAAGTGTGTGGACATGTGTTCAGTGTTTAAAAAATTGAAGCATAAACCATTCAGTGTTTCAGGTGTAGAGCAAAGCGATTCAGTGACACGTATCCTTTCCAGGTTCTTTTCCATGATGGGTGATTAAAACACGTTGACTAAGGTTCCCCAGCAAACAACACAGGCCCCTGTTTACCTGTTTTAAATGTACTAGTATGATCTGTTAGTCCCCAGTTGCTTTCAATACATACAGGGATGGAACCGAAGGGTCGTGGGGTAACAGTGTTTAACCTCTGAGTAACTGTCAGCCTGCTTTCCCAGGCGGCTCCGCCACTTTAAATCCCCTCAGCAGGCCACGAGGGCCCAGACGTCTCCACATCCCACCGTCTCGTCACCTGTCCTTATCACAGCCATCCGCGTGGCTGGGAATTGGAACCTCATCGTGGCTCTGGTAGGTCATCATCTCCCGATGACAGCTAATGCTGAGCATCTTTTCATATGCTCGTCAGCCATCAGTATGTCTCGTCTGGGGAAATGTTACTCGAGTCTCTTGCCCATTTTTCCAGGGATGCTATCTTTCTATCACTGAATTACGAGCATTCCCTTCACATCCCAGATACGACTCCCTTATCACACGGATGTTCTGCAAGCGTTCGCTCCCATTCTGTGAACCATCGTCTCGTTTTCTTCAAAGTGTCCTTTAAAGCACAAACATTTTTCATTCTGATGAAGCCCACGATGTCATTTTTGTTTTCTTTCGTTGCTTGTCCTTGGGGTCATATCTAAGAAACCACGGTCAGATCCAAGGTTGTGCACGTTCACTCCTGTTTTCTTCTGAGAGTCTTACAGTCCTAGCCTTTGCATTTAGGCCCTTTGTTACTGACGTGCCTGCTGTGCGGAAGCGGTCCACCTTCATCCTTTTGTATGTAGATATGCAACTGTTCCAGGGCCTCCCAGGTGGCGCCAGTGGTAAAGAACCCACCTGCCAATGCAGGAGGCATAAGAGACACGGGTTCAGTCTCTGGGTTGGGAAGACTGGAGGAGGAAATGGCAACCCACCCCAGTATTCTTGCCTGGAGAAGCCGATGGACAGAGGAGCCTGGTGGGTTACAGTCCACGGTGTTGCAAAGAGTCAGACATGACTGAGCAACACACACACGCATCCAACTGTTCCAGCACCATTTGTTGAAGACTCTTATTTTAACAGTCTTTTCATAATAGACTATTATTTGCAGCTCCTGGGAAAAGGGAATATTCACACCTGGTTAAAAACAACCATGAGTGGTACCCCGAGGGACAAAAGTTAGTAAGGAAGGCGGAGGAATGGCTACAGAGCAGGCGGCTGCTGGGTCTACAGGGCGCGGACAGAGCTGACCCTTGGCATCGCCCACTCTCATGGCTGAGCCTGCCTCAGGCCAGCAGCCAGTGCGGCTTGCTGACAGCAGGTGGTCTTAAGACACAAGACACCAAGGCAAGGGCTAAACCCACAGCAACTTCAGACGGGCTGGGGCGTCTGCCATGAAACCACAGAGAAGCAGAAGCGTGAAAAGTCAGGGGGCTCGTCCAGCCACGGAGCATTTACCCCGTCGGAGGAAAGACGGCAGACAGGTCACACGGACACGCAGTGAGGACTGGACACAGCTCTCACTGGACGCCAACCCGCCGGCTCCCGGACCCGGGCCTCAGCCCTCAGCACCAGGAGAAAGGTTTCTGTTGTTAAGCCAGCAGGTCTGTGGCACTTTGCAGCAGGCTAACACGATGGCCGTCTGAATCCCAGCTCCAGGACCAGCCGTTCCGAACGCATCTCCCGCCATGCACCGCAGCCGTCAGACCGAAGACTTCCTGTTGTTTCAGAACACGCCTCCCTGCGCATGCGAAAGTGGTTCTGCCAGTCACCTTCAACACCTTCAAGGGTCGGTTTAAAGTCACCGAAACTCTTCCCTGAACGCCCGCCCCCACCTCCTCAGCATGCATGGCCCTCACAAGCAAACTGCTACGGTGCTTGGCGCGGACTCCCTGACCCGAGGGGAGCGGCCTTGCAAGGCAGAGGGGGTGCTGAACCACCTCGGGGTCTCCACACCGGAATGAGGCCCGGCACGCACCAGACGCTCACAAAGAGCTCACGCGAGCGGGGTCTGCGGTCAAGCCGACCCCGAGTCTTCAGGCCGCGCGGAGGACCCCACCGCTTTCCACCCTGGTGCTGAGTTACACCTGCAGCTCAGTTAGCACCTGCTGAACCGGCCGCACTTAAGAGGAAGCTGACCCCACCACAGATTCTGGCGCCCGTGCTGACCTCTGCACTAACAGAAAACACCCTCTGCCGTCCTGCAGTTCCCACTCGCGGGCGTTTTCAAATGTTACTTCAAAGTTAAAGTGGTTAAGCCCAGCCACCCAGTAGTCAGGGGGCTCCCTGCCGGCAGGGAGTGTTCTCTTCTCAGCTGTTGCTAACTCCCTTCACGGCTGCTTCTGAACTCTAGGCACCCTGACTCCTGCACAGAGTCTACACTCGGTGGAAATGCTGTTCCTTGCCTAGAAAACCGCGCTGGCTGGGACTTTTGAGAACCAACCCGCCCAACTGTCTTACCCTATAAACACAGGAAGTTCACTCGTTCAATTAACAAACATGTTCGGATCTCTGGGTTTGTCCTAGGCATGAAACTCTACCAGGGCTGAGAGCCGAGGAAGACAGGATAACGTGAAGCGTGAGTTCTGCCCTGGAGAAGCTCAGGTTGTGTCACCAGCGTGAGATGCAAACTGCCCCAAAGTCATATAACATCACAAACTCTGGGAACCCGCTGGAAAGCCTACCTGATGGCATCTTATCTACAGCCACTCAGAGGCAGAAACAAAATTCCAACCCTGGTGTCCCAGCTCTCAGCACCAAAGTCTCTTCCCAGCAACGGAGTCAAAAACGGCCACGAAACATCCTCCCCCGCCCTTGCTCAGTGGACGGGCCTCCAACACCTCTGGGCTGACTCACTTTGCCCGTGGAACACTTGCAAACTTGACCCAAGCAGAGACTTGGAAAGCGTGTTGCTGCTCTCTCATTGCCCTTGAAACACTGCCACCCTGATGCCCCAGGGGAAGTGGGGAAAAACAGACCAACAGCCTGCCAGGGCAGACGCTCGAGGCCAGCAGGCCCCGGCCGGCCGCCTGCCCTGCAGGGGAAGCAGCTGACCAGAGACGCACAGAGACAGCCGCGGAGCCCAGCACAGGCTGCCAACCAGAGACCTCCTGACGCCCGGATATGCTGCCCTTGCAGATGTGCCAGGGGCCGGGGCGGCCCTCGCAGCACGAGCCCAGCCCAAGCGCCAGCACCTCCACACACCCGAGCACGCCATCAGGGCCTGGGAAGAAAACAGACGCCAAGCACTGAGGCCGCTGCAGACAATGGTAAACCAAATGGCGGGCCTTAGAGGTAGACCCCTGGGGCTGACCCCCAGGTCCCCTCCCTAAGGGTCACTCGGGTCCAGCGGGTCAGGGTCACAGCTCCAACATGGGCACAGAGGTCTTCACGCGACATTGAACGAAGCATCGAGTTTGCTAACTGCGTGTTACCTCAGAGAAAACTGCACAGCCCACGGCTTCCCCGTGACTTTGTAAACCGAGCACCCGTAGAATGGATGGTTTCGCGGTGTCTGAGATCTCACAGAAGTGGCTCGAACTGCTAAGTAACTAGCCCGGAGGCTGGGGAAAGCACACAGCCTGCATCACGGAGTGGGGGGGGGGAGGTCAAGACGGACGGCAGGAAGGTCATCACCCGCACGCGGGGTGCCTGTGACTGATGCTGGTGGGGAAGTTGGAGTGAGCATGGTGGGTGACAGACGAGCCCACGGTGGTCCCCAGAGCCCACCGGGTGGACGGTGGGGAAGCCCAAGACGACCCACATGCTCGCATCTCGTGACGGGTGCCAGGCACTGACCCCACGGACACCCAGCATCTGACTCAACGACCCCCAGGTGAAAGCAGCCCCTGCTTAAGCACAAGAAGACTGACTCTAGGGCCCAGGGACAGCCTCCAGCCCCACCCCAACCGTGTGGACTCAGGCTGGTTCTGGGTCTACCTCCAAGGCCTGCCATTTGCTTTACCATTGCCAAGGTCCACCACTGTCCACGGCACCATCCTGCCGTGCGTCCCCAAGACACCAGTCTCCCCTGAAAAATATCTCGGCACGACAGACTGAACAGCACAAACACAGCGAAGCACCCAGAACAGCTAAAGGCCGGTTTCTCAAGCAGGGCCCTCTCACCTCTAACCCAGCCACACGGACGGCCCGGGGCAAACCGCCCTGCTCAGACCAGGCCAGCCTGCCCCGGCTCCCTGCTCCGGGTCCTCCCCGCCCCATCCCCTCGTCCCTCCTCCCCCTCCACGGGGAGCACTCCCACCCCACACCCTCTGCTGCTTCTGTTTCTCGAGGCCTTCTCGGCCTCCCTGGGCCCCACTGTGCCCCCAGGTCCTACGTCAGTCTCCTGCATCTTCCTGAGGTCGGGCTTCCCTGGTCCTCAGCCTCCCTGGTCTTTGCAGAGGTGCCCACATGCTTCACACCACTGAAAACATGACTGCCCAGATGGAGACACAGGAGGCGGGCCTCTGAGGGAAGCGGGGACCAGCGAGGCCCTCTGAGAGCCCAGTCCCGGGCAGGATGTCTGCTTGAATGCCTCCTGGGAAAGCTGCCCCGCGGTCTACACCCACAGGGGGAGGTGCGGGGACGAAGGCTGCTAGCCCTGGGGATGCCCCTGCAGCCCCATGCCAGCCCCTGGGGGTGTGCTCACCCTCTGACACCATCTTCCCACTGTAGGAGATGCGGTTGGCACTGAGCGTTGGGGTCCTGGGCTGCCCCCGCCTTGAGAGTCTGGGGAGTGGGTGACCCACCATGCTTTCCGAGGCAGGGGGGACATTCACGTCCCATGACGCTCCAAGGTCCACAGAGCCCACCCCCCAAAGCCTCCACCTCCCCCAGGAAGCCCCGGCAGCTGGAGAGGGCTGCTGCCTCCGAGGGTCCCCTTACGCTCAGCCCCGCCAGCCACATGCTCAGACGCCCAGGCCCCCGGGGGACGCACGGTTCTGAGCTCCCACCGAGGGCGGCCCAGATCTCGGCACCAGCGACACGCGTGTGTACAGGGGGCCCAAGCACTCCCAGAGCTCAGAGACCCAGGCCCTCCTCTGGTCAGCCCCCCGAGACTGCTCTCCAGGGGCTGCGCCCCACGACCGCGGACATGAGAGCCCTGAAGGGCGCAGGGGGTCCCTTCTGTGTGTCCATCCTGCCCGTGGAGCCGTCTCCGGACTCTGCTCAAGGGAAGGGAGGTCCAATTCCCCTTCACCCTAACGTCCCCTGAGGAGGCAGCTCCCAAACCCTCTCTCTTTCCTTCTGCTCCGCCCTCCCGTCCACCGTCCTGCCCTCTTCCTTCCCAGCGCTGACAGAGCGGCGACTCCACGATAGGAGCGCCTCTGAGCCTTTTTGCAGAAGGTAAGGCAGCCAACCAGTCCATCCTAAAGGAGATTAGTCCTGAATGTTCACTGGAAGGACTGATGCTGAAGCTGAAACTCCAATCCTTTGGCCACCTGATGCGAAGAACTGACTCACTGGAAAAGACCCTGATGCTGGGAAAGGTTGAACACAGGAGGAGAAGGGGACGACAGAGGATGAGATGGTTGGATGGCATCACCAACTGGGTGGACATGAGTTTGAGCAAGCTCCAGGAGCTGGTGATGGACAGGGAGGCCTGGCGTGCTGCGGTCCATGGGGTCGCAAAGAGTCGGACACGACTGAGCGACTGAACTGAACTGAATCCGCCTCCCCACCTCCACCCCCGCAAGTAGGCCTGTGTAAAATGAAAGCGCCACCCCCAGAGGAAGACTTGGCCGACCCTAAATGTGGGACAAGGGTCACAGTGCAATCTCAGCTGCAGAGTCACACACGAAGGGTCGTTGACAGGAGAGCCGCCGTTTGGTTGGTGCTCGGGAACAAAGTGCGCCTGGATGGGCATCTCCACCTAAAAGGTGCTGAGCAACGCACAACGGTGGACAATGGCCGCCTTTCAGGGAGCCGCTTATTTTGCAATTTTTTTTCTTCAACTCCACTGAAAACAAAGCCCAACTTGTATCCACAGAACATTCTTATAGCAACTGGAAAAAATTATGCCTTAACGAAGCTGTTGGAAAGATCAACTGCAAGAGTGCCGCAAGAACAGCAGTGGCCTTTCCTCTTGCCGTCAGAAAGATCTCTGCTATTCGAAGAGTCTAAAAAAAAAAGCCCAGAAGAGATGCCCTATTTAAAAATCAGGCAGTTTGCTGCAACAAAGGCGGAAGCACCAGGCGGGGGGCCAGCGGCTCCATCCACGGGGAAGGAACTTTGGGAAATTCTTAAAATAGGCAAGAGAAAGCTGAGGTGGGCCCGGAAGGCAGCGGTGGGAATGAAAACCATGTCACTGCCATGCAACGCAGAGTAAGGACCGCAGTCTCTGCGTTCAGGTGGACATTTCAGGAACCCACGCAGAGACGTCTAAGGCCCTTCCTGATTCGTGTGGTGGGGAGACAAAGGGAGACAGGATTCCTCTCTCGCCTTTGGGAAACTGGCCGCCCCCGCGCCAGGATTTCACTGGGGAGGTTCGCAGCCGCCCTGCCGCCCCTTGCTTCCCCACTGGCGTCTCGGGAACGCTCCAGCGGGAGGCCCCACAGCCTGGTGGTCTGCAGGTCCTCGCCCATCAGAGAGCAGCCCCGGCGTCTCTGGAGGGGAGTGAGCTGAAGGTGTGCTATGCAGGGGACCCCACGTTCCCCGTGCATCCGGGGAAACCCCTGGGAACCCTCCATCGCCACCCGGCAAGATCCGGCCCCAGCACCTCAAGGGCTGACTCAGCCCCTTCGCCTGCACCCCGCATCACGGCAAACAGCTCCCGCCAGCTGAGCTCAAGCCCCAAGCCCAACTGCATGACCTTTGGGCCTGAAGCCGGTCCATGGCTGCCCACCCACCAAGGCACAAACTCAAGCCCGTAGCCTGGCCAGCAGGACCCCAGGGCCTGGCCTCTCCCCCGTCTGCAGCTTCCCGTGGTTCCCGGCCCTGCGCAGCCTTCTCACCAGGGCGATACTGTTCGTTCAAGGGTGCTGGCTGGAAGGGTGAGTGGGAGCCTGGGCTCTGCTCACCAAGCCTCCCGCCTGAGGGGCCGTGTCTCCCGCAGGCAACCCTTTTTCTAATTTGCACCATGCCTGGCAGTCGTCCCGTCCCTAGGTCAGTGTCGTTCAGTCGTTCAGTCGTGTCTGATTCTTTGCAACTCCATGGACTGTAGCCCACCAGGCTCCTCTGTCCATGCGATTCTCTAGGCAAAAATACTGGAGTGGGTTGCCATTCCCTTCTCCAGGGGATCTTCCCGACCCAGGGATGAAACCCAGGTCTCTGGCATCACAGGTGGATTCTTGACCACTGAGCCACCAGGGAGCCACCTCCTCCCCAGTCCTGAGGTACCTCCCCATTGTACGGTAACCACCCCCTCTTCCTCAGACGCAGAGGTCTTCACCACTGTCTCCCCACCCTGGTGCCAGCTCCCCGGCATCAGTAAACAAGTGTCTCCTGACTGGCTTTTTGGGCGGAAGTGTGACCACAGCTGAGTGGGAAGAGTGGACACACCCAGAACTGGGCGCCCAGGGCCACTTTCAGGGAAGAGTAAGGGGTGGGACCTGAGGGGTGGGACACCCCTGACTGCACGGAGATCCAGCCAGTCCATCCTAAGGGAGATCAGCCCTGAGTGTTCACTGGAAGGACGGAGGCTGAAGCTGAAGCCCCAGTAGTTTGGCCACCTGATTTGGAGAGCTGACTCATTAGAAAAGACCCCGATGTTGGGAAAGACTGAAGGCAGGAGGAGAAGGGGACGACAGGGGATGAGATGGCTGGATGGCATCACCGACTCCATGGACATGGGTTTGGGTGGACTCCGGGAGTTGGTGATGGACAGGGAGGCCTGGCGTGCTGCGGCTCATGGGGTCACACAGAGTCAGACACTACTGAGCGACTGAACAACAAGGGGTGGAATTTGGTTGGCCCTGGGGACACGCCAACCAAAGGTAGCGATGTGGTCACGCCTAGTCACACAGGTGGTAGGAGTTCGGGGGGAGGGCCATGAAGGACAGGGAGCAGCAGGGGCCCCAGGGAGGCAGACCCCCCCCGGACACACAGAACCCCGGGGAGCGCCGCCCAGAGCACGGTGCCCACACCCTACACAGGGGGCACACAACCCGGCGAGCAAACTGGAGGCAGAGGGAAGGACTCAGAGACGAGCTGACCCAGGGGAAAGGGATCTCAGAGGGCAGTGGGGTCTGGCCAGATGGCGGAGGCTCTGCATTCTACAGTCTGCACCCAGTTGGCCAGGACAAGCTCCATCTCCAGAGGCCCAGGTGCCAGACCCAAGGGGCTGGTGGCTGATGGGAGGACGGTACGAGGGCGGCAGGAAGGGAGGGTGTTCTCCAGCCTTTAAATATATCCCAGCGCCTGGCAAGTGCTGCTTGTTCTTCAGGTAAATTTGCATAGGTGGGAGGAAGCGTCCTGAGACAGCTCTGGCCGCAACTCCCAAGGCAGACACCAAGGGCCTCATGGAGACGCGGCTCAACGTGACCCAGGGCAGAGCAGGGCATGTCGGAGAGGGAAGAGGCGGTGGCCTCGGCTTGTGGACTCCAGGCCCACCAACAGCGGCCAAGCCTCTGAGCCCAGAAAGGATGCTGTGCCACCCTCCTTCGGAGGAAGGCCAGCCCCCGAGAGGAGGCAGGAAAGGGGAAGGGGCTTCAGGGTCCTGGCCTGGGGGTGGGGGGGTCCCTGCAGAGGACCCGGATCTGGAACTTTCTCAACAGGGAGTCACCGGGTGTCTGCATCAGGCCCCCGGCCAGCGGAGGAACAGCGCTCTTTGAAGCGGCCCCCCAGGGACCCCAGCTGTCGCGACAATGAAGTGACAGGAACAGAGCCTGCTCAGCTCCACGGTGTTGGGGTGGGAGGCTCCCCAGAGACGGAGCGTGGGCTGGGCACGAGGAAGCCCCCTGCTCTGAGGGGAGTCGCAGGGCATCCAGGCCTTTATCCCATAAGGGTCTGCTTCAGACTGCCCGGTCAGCCCCAGGCAGATAGGCGTGACGCGTCCACACCGGGCCCTGAACACCCAGGCGGGCTGCAGCCCTCCTCATTTGGCAGAACCACGGGAGGACTTCCTCGGAGCCAAACCATCCAACTGGGTGCTGCGTCCATCAGCCCCTCGGGGCCCCAATGCTGCTGACCTGTCAGCCATCCTCCGGGGCCAGGATGGCTGAGTAAGTTCAGAAGGTAATTCAAAGCTTCTCTTTAGGTGGACTGAGTGGTAACCTGAATCCAAAGGTGTGGAATACCATCCCAGAGCCCGAAAGCCATGACAGGGCAGCTCACGTCCCACCCATCCGGTTCCATGCCCCGAGAACACCGTCGGGGAACTCTGCCACAGAACCAGGATTTTAAAAATTCCAAAGTTCCGGGTCTTGATAAGGCAGCCAGTCCCCAGAGGCATATGAAGGTTTGGGGTTTCAGAACAGATCATATTTTAACCTACTGCCAGCAAACAATTAGTAAGAATAATGATCCTGTTGGCTTCCCAAGTGGCTCAGTGGTTAAGAATCCTCCTGCCAATGCAGGAGATGAGGCTTTGATCCCCGGGTGGGGATGATTTCCTGGAGGAGGAAATGGCAACCCACTCCAGTGTTCTTGCCTGGAGAAGCTCATGGACAGAGGAGCCTGGAGGGCTACCGTCCACGGGGACACGACTGAGCACGATCACAATGAAAGCTGCTATCACTCCTTTCCGAAAGGAGTGGCCTTCATCCTAACAAAAACACGCACATCTATCAGGAAGACAGTCCTCAGACAGAAGTCTTGTTGTGCTCACTAGAGCCAGAGGAATGTGGACAAAATGCAGCTGGACCAGCTTCTGAAAGGGTCCACAGGGTCAGCACCTGCCTCGCGGGCTGATGGAAGATAAAACTACGATCACGTCTAAGAGATCCGTCCAGAGGCCAGAGCAGGCCGAGACCCCTTCACGGGAGACCATTCTGCTGCATCCTAAGGACGGTCAGTATCCGCCGTCACCGCAAAGCTCTGCCACCAGACAAGCACAAAACGGCCTCTGCAAAAACCAAGAGTGGGCTTTCAGCCTCGGACTCACGACGAATAAGACCCCTCTATCAGCCACTGTCTACAAGGCAGGGGCTTCTGAGGTCCCAAGGGCCTCCACGGGAAACATTTTTAAAAAGGAGAGGAGAGAAGGGACATTTGGTGGTATTTTCCCCGAGGATCGGAGCACAGAAGACTCTGAGCTACCCGGGGGTAAGACCCTGGAGGATGTTCCCTGGAAGGGTGGGCTGAGCCCAGCAGGCTGCTCCGCTCCCGGAGGCAGCAGGCCTGTCGCCCACCCACAGGAGGGCAGGGCGGTCAGTCTGACAGAGCGGCTGGGTCCAGGCACGGAGATGCGGCCCCACCAGTGGGCACAGATTCTGCCCCAAGAACCCCCCTGGCCCACCCCCACTCAGCCTGGCTTGATCCCTCCGGGACCCCAGGATGCAGCAGCGTCTGTCACCACAGGAGTCAGGGCTGGTGAGGATGGGTTTTAAAGGTCCTCCAACCTGGGGGAGCTCATGAACCTGCGTCATCTGAGGGGGTGGTGAGCAGGCAGGCGGGGGGTGGTCCTCTCTGGCAAAGCCCGGAACCCCAGTGCAGCCCCCACCCACCCCATTCTCATTCCCAGCAGGAGATAAATACTGGCCCCAAGAGATTTAAACACAACTGGCGGAGGTGGGGGGGGAGGTTGCCATCTCTAACTGGAGCAAAAGCAAGGAAGCGGGCCCAGGGCCACGAGGGTGGGGACTGTGAGACCAGCGCAGCTCAGGGAAGGGCGGCCACGCCCCGTCGGAAGCCTGCAGGCTCTCTGTCCCACTGACCTCCAGTGAGGACAGCCTCCCGACCCACGAAGGAAGCCCCCGAAGTCTGAGGCTCAAAATCACCAAGTGCACTCCAGTTTCGTCCTCTTCGTGCACACTGAGCAAATAAACATGCCGCACACCACAGGGTGGTTAGAGATTAAAGCCACAGTGGGCCACAGCAAGCCAGAAGTGGGAGCTGAGGACATGTGACGACCCCACACGCCCCATCTGACACCCACCTGCGCCCCCTCCAGCGCTCTCCTCCAGAGAGCTTTAGGAAAGACAACACCAGGCCTTAGGACTATTAACCGCCCCTTAAGAGCCAGTTTACCCGGCTGCCCTGAAGCTGTGATTCTAAACCAGGCCTTTACAGTTCACGTCTCTGCTTTTTTGCTGTTGCTTTTCTTGTCTTGAACGTGCAGCTACCTGGATTATACACACCTTGCTGAAACCGTAGGAGAAATTTTATACCTGTGCTCGGGTTGGGTAACGACTGAAATAGGAGAGACATAATCCTACAACCCACCCCACACCCCACACCGCACGTGGGCCTCGGGGGACCAGAGGCCTGTTGGAACAGGTAACACGTCCACGGAACAGGAGATGTTCACTGGCCGCTAGGCCAGCTGGCTACCCCAAATTGTTTCCTTCCCTGAACAACACAAACAAGCAGGGTTTTCCCCATTTCATACGCGCGGAGGTAAGTAGCAGGAGACCAGCTGTCTTATTGTGTGTTGTCCCAATGCCTGTTTCTAACAGCAAGACATAATCCTTGATGGGAAATGTACCAAGTAACTGAGCTGGCAAGAATTCAGGAGACAGGCAGGCCCCTTCCTTCTATGACACACGAACGACACCCTCTGAGGCTCACGGTCAAACTGGACAGAGAACAAAAGTTACTATATATACACATCATTTTGATTTTATCTGATCAGGTGGTTTTCGTTCACTGTTGGGTTGGCTTTTAAAGGCATGCCTACACAACACGAAATCAACTCCAGCACAAAAAATAAAGTCCTGTGAAAACTGCCACACAGTAGAACTCACATCCTACTTGTCATATTGGAAACAGAACTCCTGCTTCTTAATTTTAAACAGAACGAAGCATAAGCCCTCAGCTCTGCTAGCCTGCTGGGCTCGACGTTAGCACGGCTTGTGAAGTAGGTCATGGAGAAAGCGCCCTCGCAGGGGCTGCGTTGGAAGGCGGAGGGGCACGGCCCCCCACGCCCCTGGGGGCCAACCTCAGCACCACTGGGAGGGGGCGGACTGACCTGGGCGCGCCCGAGGGTTTCCAGTACCGGCAGAAGAGGTACTGTCCGTCAGCGTTGACCAGGTGAGGGAGGTCCTGGTAGGGAATGTTCTGTGGGGTCAGCCTGGGGGAACGTTCCTCTGGCATTCTGAAAGGATCTTCAGGTGCTGGGAAGGAAAAAGGGAATGGTGGAAGGTCAGAGA
Organism: Moschus berezovskii; assembly: GCF_049115385.1. NCBI lineage: Eukaryota > Metazoa > Chordata > Mammalia > Artiodactyla > Moschidae > Moschus > Moschus berezovskii. Next base: position 1,009,595 of record NC_142483.1, read on the forward strand.
GATGGCACAGCACAGAGACATCAGGAGGGAAACCTTGTTCAGAGTCACTAACATTTTTTTAAAGTTTTTTTTTTTTAAACAAAACCCTTCCACTTCAAAAATTTTACAGATACATATATTTCTTAAGACTGAAAACCCCATTTGTTCTTAAGAAAAATGCTCACTTTATCTTTTAAGTCCCTCGTCACAGCTTTCTCCCCCTCCCTTCCCATCTGTGTTTATTTTAAATCATTTCAGGAAACTTCATCTTAAAGACTATTTTAGCTGTAATCAAGTGGGGATGATAGCTCTGTGGGCATAAAGACCCAGCTGCGAAACACCCATCCACGCTAAAACCCCCAAGGAAGTTTCACAGGGGCGCGGCACCGGGCGGATGACGCTCTGGTTAATTCCTCCTGCCCGAAATTCTAAAGGTGCCGCCACAAACCTGTCTGCATCACGTCCGGGCTTCTGCGGTCCGCCAGCACACAGCCCCGAGCGTCAGCGCCAGGCCCGCCCCGGCAGCCCCCTCATCCAGGCGGGGGGCGCCCCCCACGCGGCCCCCAGCTTCCCAGCCAGCGCCCGGCCCCAGACCCTGCCTGGCTTCGGCGGCCCGGAGCCCAGGGCTGCCGCCGTCTGCGGGCGGAGCCACCCAGCGCTAGCCCCCCATCGCCCTTCCTAAACAAACCCCCGCGGCTGGGAGAAGGGTTCCCGGGAGGCCGGGCACCAGCTCCGCGCGCCCCGACCCCCAGCCCCGGACACGCACGAGCGCGGGAACCCCAGGAAAGTCAGCCAGGCTCCCCAAAAAACTTTGCCGCCGGCCCGCGTCCGCCGGCGCCGGGAGCGCACCCCGCCGGCAGGGCTGCCAGCGGGGGACGGACACGCGGACACGGAGTTGACGGCGGCGGCAAGTTGGTTCGGGGCCGCGCCAGGGAGCGGGGCGCACGCGCCGGGCACACGCAGACACGCGCGCTCGTGCACACGCGCACAGGGGCGCGGGAGCCCACGCCGAGGCGGGGACGCGGGGACCGCGGGCCGCGGGGCGGCCGCGCCCGGGGGTCAGGGCCGGCTGGGGCGGGGACGCAGGCAGTTACCTGCCGCGAGCGCCGAGTCCTCGTCTGCAGCCGGGGCGGAGAGCTGCGCGCCGCCGCTCCGGAGACAGGGCGCGGCGTCCGCGCCGCCACTTATCCCGGCTCCCTCCCGGCGGGGGCGCGGGGGTGGGCCGCGGGGGGCGGCGCCGGGCCCACGTGTGCGGCCGGCTGGCCCGCCGCGCGCTCCTCCCCGCCGGCGGCCGCGCCCCGGGGTGGCGCCCGGGGACTGCGCGCCCGAGCGAGCCGCGCTGCGGGAGGACACGCCACACCCACGCGCGCACACCCGCCGCACAGACACGCATGCAGGAGCGACACAGGCGCCCGGGCGGCCCCCCTCCAGGATCGCACACGTGGACACCGCGCACACACTCGGTACACGCAGAACACGGAGAGGCGCCTGGCGCAGACACACACAGCACACAGTCAGACACACATGAAAAGCTGGGGCGCGGCGGGGGGACGTGTGTACAGTTTCCAGGAGGTGGGGGCCAGGCTGACAAGGGCAGGCCTGGCCCCAGAGACCCTCCCTGGGGTCACACAAAACCTCACGGTCAGGTGCAGGACGGTCTGAACACCCTTGGGTGCAGCTGTCCATGTGGCGGGCGGGGGTGGGGGCGTCTGGACCAGAGCCTAGAACCCCCGGGGGCCCAGCACCAGCTCCTGCGCTCACCCTGGGAGCCTTTCTCCTCACTGGCAGCCCAGGACAGGACCTCCGCCCCCAGGACGGGCAGGTGTCCCCTGCTCACAGTGACCTCCCCGCGTCCTTCCCTCGGTCACAAACAAGTTGACACCACAGCAGTGCTGAAAAGAGCCACTGTCCTCCAGAGTCACACGGCCCGTGTGTGGGGAGAGGCCCCGGCTGCTTAAGGCCTACGAGCTAACTTAAAGCAAACAACAGCTGGGGTGTGAGCCCTGCCTGGTGGCAGGTCACAGGCCTCTGATGGAGCGGGGCTGGCCAAGCGACAGGCCCCAGGCAAGGCCAGTCCTGGAGGCAGCCGTGTCCAACCAGGGAGCCAGGGGCTGGCACAAGACTGGAATTCATTCCAGAGCCAGGTTGGGGTCCAAGGGATGTTGTGAGGGACCCCAAAGCACACCAAGCCCCCTTTAATATGAAGTCAAGTGAAAGTTGCTCAGTTGTGTCCAACTCTGACCCCATGGACTGTAGCCCACCAGACTCCTCTGCCCATGGAATTCTCCAGGCCAGAATACTGGAATGGGTAGCCTTTCCCTTCTCCAGTGGATCTTCCCAACCCAGGGATCAAACCACGTCTCCCGCATTGCAGGCGGATTCTTTACCAGCTGAGCCACCAGGGAAGCCCAAGAATACTGGAGTGGGTAGCCTATCCCTTCTCCAGCTGATCTTCCCAATCCAGGGATTGAACCGGGGTCTCAGGCTTTACAGGCGGATTCTTTACCAGCTGGGCTACCAGGCAAGCCCCCTTTTATTATAGCTGTTTCAGAGTTTGCCAGCTCCAGCATTTCAGGACTTTAAATACACAGTGTGGAGGTCTGGGGGACAGTTGTTCACAGAACTCCAGCGGAAATGCGGGTTCAGGGCTTGGAGAGGGCTTCCCGGGTGGCTTAGTGGAGAAGAGTCCACCTTCCTGGGCTAGGAAGGTCCCATGTCTAAGGAGCTAAGCCCATGCGCCACAGCTACTGAGCCTGGCTGTCGCAACCACTGAAGCCCATGTGCCCATGAGCCCTGCGACAAGAGAAGCCGCTGCAATGAGAAGCCCCCTCGCCACGGCCGGAGAAAACCCACGCAGCAACAAAGGCCCGGGACAGTCAAAGATCAAGAAAAATAAGAATGCTATGTTCTAGACTAGTTTCTCCTAGTTTGCTTACCAACATCTGGGAGGGCGTGGGGGGTGGTTGGGGGGTGGGGCTCTGGGGGACCGGTGAGGTTGTGCTCTTCTGTACTGGCTTTTTTAATTAAACCTTTTATTCTGAGAAGGTTGCAGACTCATATTCAACTATATAAACGTAGATTCGATTCAGAAATAATAGAGACGGAGTGTGCCCTTTGCTCCAGTGGCAAAGTCTTGCAAAACTCTAGGGCAACAGCGCAAGTGGGATGTGGGTGTTGACAAACCACATAACCTTCCAACCCCACAAAGATCCCTCATGGCCACACCCTCTCCTCTCCTGCCCCGATTCCCTCCATAACCCCTGGCAGCCACTTTAAGACGCTCTCCAACTGTAAAGTTTTGTGATTTCAAGAAGTTTTATCAGTTGAATTGCAGATTGTGTAGCCTCTTCAGTTCAGTCGCTCGGTCGTGTCCGACTCTTAGGATTCCCTTTTCTTTCAGCATTCCCAGGCTGCCATGTAGTATCCGACGGTACGGACAGACCACGCTATTGAGCAGGTGAACGACATCTGGGTTGTTTCAGTGTCTGGCTGCTACGAATGAAACTTCTGTAAATATTCATGCATGAATGTAAATCTTTATTTCTCTGGGATAAGCCCAGGACTTACACTCCTGGGCCCTATGGAAGTTGCCTGTTGGGTTTTGTAAGCGATTGCTCTGAAATGGGTTCCAGAGCAGAAATGGTTGCGCCATTTCTTATTCCTGCCAGAAACACGCTTGAGATTTGGTCTCTCAGGCTCCTCCATCAGCACGCAGTGTCTCTGTTAGATATGCAGTGGTATCTCATTGTGGTTTTAATTTGCACTTGTCTGATGGCTCGTGGTGGGCTTCCCAGGAGGCTCAGTGGTAAGGAATCCACCTGCCAAAGCAGGAGATGCAGGTTTGGTCCCTGGGTCGGGAAGATCCCCTGGAGGAGGGCATGGCAACCCACTCCAGTATTCTGGCCTGGAGAATGCTGTGGACAGAGGAGCCTGGCGGGCTACAGGCCATGGGGTCGCAAAGAGTCAGACGTGAATTAGTGACTAAACGCCAGCAGCAAATGGCTCGCATCGCTGATTTTCTTCTGTATACTTATTTGCCATCTATGTATCCAGTTTATTGAAATGCTTCTTTTTGGCTTTTGACCGTTTTCTAATTGGACTTTTTGTTTTTACTGTTGAGTCCTGAGAGTTCTTTATATATTTTAGATACTAATCCTCTGTTGGATATGTGATTTGCAACTATTTTCACTTGTGGCTTGTCTTTTCATTCGTCAGCATGGTCTATCACGAAGTAAAAGTTTTTCATTTTTATAAAATACAACGTATAAGTGTTTTATTTTATGGGATGTGCTTTTGGTGTCAAGGCTAAAAGCCCTTTGCCGAGGACCGCCTCTGAAGGGCTTCTGTTCCTCCCTCATGTTTCACATTTCAGTCCTCATCTCGTCTGGGCTGTTGTATGAGGTGTGAGATGAAGATCAGAGTGTTTTTGGTTTTTTTTCTGTTGTCCAACTGCTCCAGCACAGTTTGCAGAATAGGCTGCCTCCCCCAGAAGCTTTGAATTGTTTTGTGTCCTTGTCAAGATTCAGTTTGCCAAACCTGTTAGATCTATTTCTGAATTCTCTATTCTGGCCCAGGGGTCCGTGTCCATTTCTTTATCAGCACCTCCTAGTCATCAATATGGCTGAGGAGGCAATGGCACCCACTTCAGTACTCTTGCCTAGAAAACCCCATGGATGGAGGAGCCTGGTGGGCTGCAGTCCGTGGGGTCGCTAAGGGTCGGACACGACTGAGCGACTTCACTTTCACTTTTCACTTTCACACACTGGAGAAGGAAATGGCAACCCATTCCAGTGTTCTTGCCTGGAGAATCCCAGGGAAGGGGGAGCCTGGTGGGCTTCCGTCTATGGGGTCACACAGAGTCGGACACGACTGAAGTGACTTAGCAGCAGCAGCAGTCATCAATATTGTATCTATTGATTCCTTAAGTATTAAATTGATTCCTCCCACTTTCTGCTTATTTATAATTTTTTAAGCTAAAGATAAGTTCCTTTACCTTTCAATGTAAATTTTTGAACAATCTTGACTATATCTGTAAAAAATCTTGGCACGATTTTGATAGGAACTGTGTTAAACATGTATGTCAGTTTCCTGGTGATTGATATTTTTATGATGTCGATTCCTTTACTCCATGAACATGGTGAAAGTGAAGTCGCTCATTCGTGTCCGACTCTTTGCGACCCCGTGGACTGTAGCCCACCAGGCTCCTCTGTCCATGGGATTCTCCAGGCAAGAGTACTGGAGTGTGTTGCCGCGCCCTCCTCCAGGGGATCTTCCTGACCCAGGGACTGAACCCGGGCCTTCCGCCTTGCAGGCAGACGCTCCGCCATCCAAGCCGCCGGGGCAGCTCATGACCGTGGCCTGTCGCCCCATTCATGTCTGTCCCTCTCACTGTTGCGAGGTTCTCAGTAGACGAGGGGTTACATGCTTTGTCAGATTTACACCTTTCTTTTTTCAAATAACTGTTCAGTTCAGTTCAGTTCAGTCGCTCAGTCGTGTCCGACTCTCCGCGACCCCATGAATCACAGCACGCCAGGCCTCCCTGTCCATCACCAACCCCCGGAGTACACTCAAACTCATGTCCACAGAGTCGGTGATGCCATCCAGCCATCTCATTCTCCGTCGTCCCCTTCTCCTCCCGCCCCCAACCTTTCCCAGCATCAGAGTCTTTTCCAGTGAGTCAACTCGTCGCATGAGGTGGCCAAAGTATTGCAGTTTCAGCTTTAGCATCAGTCCCTCCAATGAACATCCAGGGTTGATCTCCTTTAGAATGGACTGGTTGGATCTCCTTGCAGTATAAGGGACTCTCAAGAGTCTTCTCCAACACCACAGTTCAAAAGCATCGATTCTTCGGCGATCAGCCTTCTTCACAGTCCAACTCTCACATCCATACATGACCACGGGAAAAACCATTGCCTTGACTAGACGGACCTTGGTTGGCAAAGTAATGTCTCTGCTTTTTAATATACTATCAAGGTTGGTCATAACTTTCCTTCCAAGGAGCAAGCGTCTTTTAATTTCATGGCTGCAATCAGCATCTGCAGTGATTTTGGAGCCCAAAAAAATAAAGTCTGACACTGTTTCCACTGTTTTTCCATCTATTTCCCATGAAGTGATGGGACCAGATGCCATGATCTTTGTTTTCTGAATGTTGAGCTTCAAGCCAACCTTTTCACTCTCCTCTTTCACTTTCATCAAGAGGTTTTTGAGTTCCTCTTCACTTTCTGCCATAAGGGTAGTGTCATCTGCATATCTGAGGTTATTGATATTTCTCCCAGCAATCTTGATTCCAGCTTGTGCCTCTTCCAGCCCAGCGTTCCTCATGATGTACTCTGCATATAAGTTAAATAAGCAAGGTGACAATATACAACCTTGACGTACACCTTTTCCTATTTGGAACCAGTCTGTTGTTCCATGTACAGTTCTAACAGTTGCTTCCTGACCTGCATACAGGTTTCTCAAGAGGCAGGTGAGGTGGTCTGGGATTCCCATCTCTTTCAGAATGTTCCACAGTTTATTGTGATTGACACAGTCAAAGGCTTTGGCATAGTCAATGAAGCAGAAATAGATGCTCTTCTGGAACTCTCTTGCTTTCTCCATGATCCAGCGGATGTTGGCAATTTGATCTCTGGTGCCTTTGCCTTTTCTAAAACCTGCTTGAACATCTGGGAGTTCACGGTTTACATACTGCTGAAGCCTGGCTTGGAGAATTTTGAGCATGACTTTACTAGCGTGTGAGATGAGTGCAATTGTGCCGTAGTTTGAGCATTCTTTGGCATTGCCTTTCTTTGGGATTGGAATGAAGACTGACCTCTTCCAGTCCTGTGGCCACTGCTGAGTTTTCCAAATCTGCTGGCATATTGAGTGCAGCACTTTCACAGCATCATCTTTCAAGACTTGAAATAGCTCAACTGGAATTCCATCACCTCCACTAGCTTTGTTCGTAGTGATGCTTTCTAAGGCCCACTTGACTTCACATTCCAAAATGTCTGGCTCTAGGTCAGTGATCACATTATCGTGACTATCTTGGTCGTGAAGATCTTTTTTGTACAGTTCTTCTGTGTATTCTTGCCACCTCTTCTTAATATCTTCTGCTTCTGTTAGGTCCATACCATTTCTGTCCTTTATCGAGCCCATCTTTGCATGAAATGTTCCCTTGGAATCTCTAATTTTCTTGAAGAGGTCTCTTGTTTTTCCTATTCTGTTGTTTTCCTCTATTTCTTTGCATTGATCACTGAGGAAGGCTTTCTTATCTCTCCTTGCTATTCTTTGGAACTCTGCATTCAGATGCTTATATCTTTCCTTTTCTCCTTTGCTTTTCGCCTCTCTTCTTTTCACAGCTATTTGTAAGGCCTCCTCAGACAGCCATTTCGCTCTTTTGCATTTCTTTTCCATGGGGATGGTCTTGGTCCCTGTCTCCTGTACAATGTCATGAACCTCTGTCCAGAGTTCATCAGGCACTCTATCAATCAGATCTAGTCCCTTAAATCTATTTCTCACTTCCACTGTATAATCATAAGGGATTTGATTGAGGTCATATCTGAATGGTCTAGTGGTTTTCCCTACTTTCTTCAATTTAAGTCTGAACTTCGCAATAAGGAGTTCATGATCTGAGCCACAGTCAGCTCCTGGTCTTGTTTTCGCTAACTGTATACAGCTTCTCCATCTTTGGTTGCAAAGAATATAATCAATCTGATTTCGGTGTTGACCATCTGGTGATGTCCATGTGTAGAGTCTTCTCTTGTGTTGTTGGAAGAGGGTGTTTGCTATGACCAGTGCGTTCTCTTGACAAAACTCTATTAGCCTTTGCCCTGCTTCATTCCGTGCTCCAAGGCCAAATTTGCCAGTTACTCCAGGTGTTTCTTGACCTCCTACTTTTGCATTCCAGTCCCCTATAATGAAAAGGACATCTTTTTTGGGTGTTAGTTCTAAAAGGTCTTGTAGGTCTTCATAGAACCGATTAACTTCGGCTTCTTCAGCATTACTGGTTGGAGCATAGACCTGGATTACTGTAATATTGAATGGTTTGCCTTGGAAACGAACAGAAATCATCCTGTCATTTTTAAGATTGCATCCAAGTACTGCATTTCGGACTCTTTTGTTGACCATGATGGCTACTCCATTTCTTCTAAGGGATTCCTGCCCACAATAGTAGATATAATGGTCATCCGAGTTAAATTCACCCATTCCAGTCCATTTTAATTCACTGATTCCTAGAATGTCTATGTTCACTCTTGCCATCTCCTGTTTGACCACTTCCAATTTGCCTTGATTCATGGACCTAACATTCCAGGTTCCTATGCAATACTGCTCTTTACAGCACCGGACCTTGCTTCTATCACTGGTCACATCCACAACTGGGTATTGGTTTTGCTTTTGCTCCATCCCTTCATTCCTTCTAGAGTTACTTCTCCACTGAGCTCCAGTAGCATACTGGGCACCTACCGACCTGGGGAATTCCTCTTTCAGTATCCTATCATTTTGCCTTTTGATACTGTTCATGGGGTTCTCAAGGCAAGTATACTGAAGTGGTTTGCCATTCCCTTCTCCAGTGGACCACATTCGGCTGTGGTCCATGTGATCAGATCGGCTAGTTTCCCGTGATTATGATTTCAGTTTGTCTGCCCTCTGGTGCCCCCTAGCAATACCTACCGTCTTATTTGGGTTTCTCTGTAAATGTATTAAAATTAAATGTATTTTAAATTTTGGTTCTGTGTGTTCACTTCCGGTGACTGGAAATACAGCTGACTTTCGAATGTTGATTTTGCATCCTGTGGCCTTGCTGAAATCACTCATTAGATTCAGGAGGTGTTTGTTGCTGTTTGTTTTTGTAGCTTTCTTGGGATTGTCCCTGTGGACTGGCATCACACCTTGAGTGAGTCTCTTATAGCAGCAGAGCTGAGTCGCTTAAAAATAAATCATTCTGGGAACTCCCCTGGCTGTTTCTGTTCAGTCTCTCGGTCGTGTCCGACTCTCTGCGACCCCGTGGACCACAGCGCGCCAGGCCTCCCTGACCCCCACCATCTCCTGGAGCTTGCTCAAACTCATGGCCATTCAGTCAGCGATGCCATCCAACCATCTCATCCTCTGTTGTCCCCTTCTCCTGCCTTCAATCTTTCCCAGCATCAGAGTCTTTCCCAATGAGTCGGCTCTTTGTATCAGGTGGCCAAAGTACTGGAGCTTCATCATCAGTCCCCCGAATGAATATTCAGGGTTGATCTCCTTTAGGACTGACAGGTTGGATCTCCTTGCAGTCCAAGGGACTCTCGAGGATCTTCTCCAACACCACAGTTTGGAAGAATCAATTCTTGGGTGCTCAGCCTCCTTTATGATCCAACCCTCATAGCTATAAATGACTACCGGAAAACTAAAGCTTTGCCTAGACGGACCTTTGTCAGCAATGTCTCTGCTTTTTAACGCACTGTCTAGGTCTGTCATAGCGTTTCTTCCAGGGAGCAAGCATCTTTTAATCTCATGGCTGCAGGCACCATCTGCAGTGACTTTGGAGCCCAGGAAAGTAAAGTCAGCCGCTGCTTCACTGGTCGTCCAGTGGTTAAGACTCTGCCCTCCCAATGCAGCTGGTGCAGGTTCAAACCCTGGTCAGGGAGTTAAGACCCCAAACGCCACGTGGCCAACAAGAGCAACAGCAAAGAAGTCTGCTAGTCTCTGTTTTCTAACTGCTGAGCTTAGTGCCTTTCCTGAATGACCGTTAGGCTTAAGCAACCGCTTTGCTTGTTTCCCGTTACCTCTGTTTTTCATTTTTCTGTGTCTTCTTGTGCCCTCCTGTGGGTTACTGGACAGGACCGTTGTATAATTGTGTTTATTTGTCTATACTGTGTTTGAGTGTCTCTGTACAAACTTTCAGCAGTCGCCCCGAGACTGGATACACATCTACACACACTCACACACACACAGATCCAGGCTGACTGACGTCATTTGCCAGTTTTAGTGAAATATAAAAACCTAATATCTCCTTATGTCCATTCACTCTCCCCCATTTATACTACAATTGTCAAATATTCCCTCTACATACATTGAGAACCACATCAGATTGTTAGGATTTTTGCTTTGCTCGTCAGATGTAATTTAGAAAACTCGAGCAAAACCTACTTTATTTCCTCATATTTTTGCTCACCACATTCTTTATTCCTTCCTGGTAGTCCAAGGATCATTTTGTTTTATCATTTTGTTTCTGTTTGGAGAACTTCCTTTAGCCATTCTTTGAGAATAGGTCTTCTGGGGAAAGAATTCCATCTACATCCCTTCATTTGAGAATGTCTCGCTTCTCCTTCATTCCTGAAGGGTATGTTTGCTGGGAGTCAGATTCTGGCTCACAGTTCTTCTCTCGCAGCACCTGAAACGGGTTTTCCGCTCTCCCGTGTCCGCGTGGAGTCTGAGGAGACACCCACTGCCGCTCGAGCTGTTTCTCTTACACGCCACACATCATTTCTCCGTCACTGCTTGCAGGACTTCTGTCTTTAGTTCTTAGAAGTTTGGTGGAAAAGTGTCTTAGCCTGGCTTTCCCCAAGTATGTATCATCCGAAGTGTGTCCAGCTTCTTGGGCGTGTCCCTTTATGTCCCTCGGGGAATCCAGTGAGCTTTCAGCCTTTGGCTTCTTTAACTGCAACGTCTTCTCTCCTCCCTCTTTGGGGCCCCGATGACCTGAATCTTGTGGTTCAGTCGCTCAGTCGTGTCCCACTCTTCGCGACCCCATGGACTGTAGCCCGCCAGCTTCCTCTGCCTGTGCGACTCTCCAGGCAAGAGCACTGGCGTGGGCTGCCAGAGGGGGCCTTCCCAACCCAGGGACTAAGCCAGCATCCCTGCAACCACCGAGCCTCCCGGGAAGCCCTATGAATGCTGGGTTTCTCATTACAGCTCCATAGGCCCCAGAGTAGCTCCAGAGACTGCTCGCTCTTTCCCAGCACAGTTTCTCTCTTGTTGTCCAGACTGGATAATTTCTAGTGTGCTGTCTCCCACTTCACTGATTCTCTTCCTCTATCGCTTCCATTCTGCCTTTGAACCCATCTCTTGGGTGTTTTATTTCACGTGATGCAAGTATCTGCCCTGTGGCCAGCCCCTCTGCCACGCCTGCCTCCAGAAGAGCCAGTCCTGAGGTTTCGGGGTCTGTGTTGCTGGGTTGGAACAGAAAGAAGGGAAGGCAGGTCTTGATGGTGGGGTGGCAATTCTAGCCACTTTGAGTCCTCTGGGACGTCCAGGAAGAGGCCCGACGGGCAGTGGCAGGTGCAGAATGTGTCTCAGACATCTAGAAGCGACCGCGTCCGTGAGAATGGAGCTCACTGCCAGGAGACGTGGGCCAGAGGGAAACACGACGGGGGTGGCGGGACCGTTTGCAAAGATGATGGAGACAGAGGACCTGGATCATCTCAAGGGAATCCAAAGGTTCTGGGAGAAGAGAGGACCGACAGCCTAACACCACCGTCCAGGAGCCAACCAAGAGGCCTGAGGTGTGACCAACAGCCCTGACGACAAGGCAGCCATGTGTGCCCCTGGAGAGAACCCAGGTCACGGTAACCGGGCAGAAGACAGCCTGAGCTGAGCTAGGAAGTGAGTGGAACATGAGTGAGGTGGCAGGTGGAGAAAAGTTTCTGGATATTTTCAGAACCAGAGGCCGTGGAGCAGGGGTGAAGTCGATGGATTGGGGGCCTGACAGCCTGGACTCGGAGCTCACGACTTGGGGCAGGGGCTGGGGGCTGAACGGAGCAAGGACTCAGGGCAGCACCTTCCACTCTCATATCTCACCATTTCCAAGTTAAGGCGCACAGGTTCATGTGTGGAAAATGCCAGCATGGGCTTCCCTGGTGGCTCAGGGATAGAGACTGCCCGCCAGTGCAGGAGACCTGGGTTCAGTCCCTGATCTGGGAAGATCGCACATGCTGTGGGACAACAAAGCCTGTACAGCCTCTGAGCCTGTACTCCACAACGAGAGAAGCCCCCACGAGGAGAGGCCTCCAACCACAGCCAGAGAGAAGCCCGCACGGCCACGAAGACCCCGCACAGCCAAAAATGATGCATAAAACTGCTTCAAAAATGCTGATGAGAACCAACAAGTTATCAGGGAAGGGCAAGCCTCCTTCCCACTTTTGCCCCCAGAGGTAACCGCCCGGCAGGCTCCTGTGTGTCCTGTGTGACACCCCTGAGGTCTGAGGAGGGCGGAAAGGCTGGAAACATCTGCCGGAGGAAGGGAGGAAGCAGGCGGGGTGCCAAAGGGGATTGAGAGTAACCGACTCTCTAGGGGCTCCTTAAAGAAGTAGGACCAACTGCCTGGTGTGGTTGCCCAGGACACAGCCCAAGAAACTTGTCCTCGGTGTGCATGAGGGTTTGTGGCACCAACAGCCCTGGTGGGGGCCGCTCGGTGCCCACGCCATCTGCACTGTGACCGCAGCTCTTCTGAGGACGCACGCAGCCCTGCTCCCCTGCCCTGGATTGGACCGGCTCCACGAGCTGCTCCGCCCAATAGAATGGGGTGGATAGAGCGCTGTGCCCGCTCCAAGGGGCCAGGCACCCTTCCCCTCCTTCTCGCTTCCCACTGCTGTGTCAACCAGCTCGGGCAGCTCCAGGGGAAGGGCCACAGAGCAGGGAGGACGAGGCGTGGGGAGGCGGCTGCCAGCTCACCGGCAGCTGCGCCCTGCTGACCTGCGGTTGGCTATATGCCTGCGGGAGCCTGGCTGGGACAGTCCGGAGTCCCAAGCTCAGTGACTGGCAGCTGCTTTACGCCATAAGTTCTGGGGTGACATAAATTCTGTGATACAACTGGTTCCCCATTATATCTGCCTCTTCCACTCTCACAGGTTCCTTTCTCTTTCAACACAGTGGAGCCTGAAACATGGGTTCAATGGTTCCAAGTCTAAACCTCTTTTATTTTTTCTCTATTTAAAGTATTTTCCTTAATAGATACATATCTTATGAAGTGTAGTTGACTCACAGTGTTTTAGGTGCACAGTAAGGTCCATCTAGTCAAGGCTATGGTTTTTTCCCGTGGTCATGTATGGACCTGAGAGTTGGACTGTGAAGAAAGCTGATCACCAAAGAATTGATGCTTTTGAACTGTGGTGCTGGAGAAGACTCTTGAGAGTCCCTTGGACTGCAAGGAGATCCAACCAGTCCATTCTAAAGGAGATCAGTCCTGGATGTTCATTGGGAGGACTGATGCTGAAGCTGAAACTCCAATACTTTGGCCACCTCATGCGACGAGTTGACTCACTGGAAAAGACTCTGATGCTGGGAAGGACTGGGGGCGGAAGGAGAAGGGGATGACAGAGAATGAGATGGCTGGATGGCATCACCGACTCTGTGGACATGAGTTTGAGTGAACTCCGGGATTTGGCGATGGACAGGGAGGCCTGACGTGCTGTGATTCATGGGGTCGCAAAGAGTTGGTCATGACTGAGTCAATGAACTGACTGAACTGAACTGAAGGTGACATTTATTATTTTTGAGGTTCTTTTCCATTATAGGTCATTACAAGACATTGACTATAGTTCCTTGGGCTATAAACCTTTGTTGCGTCTTTGTATCTATTTCTTTAAATTAAAAATTTAGCATTCTAGTCATACTAAGTCAAACAAGTGGAATCAAAATGTCATAAATTTTTTAGTTAGGTAAAAATTCTTAAGTTTTCTATAATATATATATTATACGTACTATTTATGTACATGTATACAAAAGGTTTTCTACTATGCTTGATAAAAGCTTGAGCAAGAACATAAAAAAAAAGAGATGGAGAAATCAGAAAACAAATTATAGGACCACTGAATATAAAATAGAAAAAGTGAAACAAACCAGATAAAAGTAAAAGATGATCATATAGTCCAGGTGTTTTTAAACATGGCTGGTCATTAGAAACAGATCTGGAGCTCTGGAGGAAAAAAAGCAATACCTGGGTATTTGCATTTTTCAAAAACTTCCAAGATAATTCTGATATGCACCTAAATATTAAAAAGTGATTATCTATTAAATCAGAGTTTTGGTGATGTAGATTTCTGTTGACCAATCATGATACAAGGGTATTAAGTGAGTAACAGCTACAAAATCACAATAGTAAAAGATGTTTATCAGTTTTCTCAATCAAAAGCCAAACAAAAAAATAGGAGATAATTATAGTTGCAAACCATAATGGGAATGTGATAAACCTAACAATATAAAATAATTACATACAATTTGGGGGTGAAGCAGAGTGATGTGGTAAGCTGGAGAGCATACTTGCACATGTTTTCATCCGCCAGTCTATGATTTTTGGTTGGTGAATTTAATCCATTTACATTTAAGGTAATTATCAATATATATGATCCTATTACCATTTTCTTAACTATTTTGGGTTTCTTTTCTGTAGGTCTTTTCCTTCTCTTGTGTTTCCTGCCTAGAGAAGTCCCTTTAGTATTTGTTGTGAAGCTGGTTTGGTGGTGCTGAATTCTGTTGACTTTTGCTTGTCTGGAAGGTTTTTGATTTCTCCATCGACTCTGAAGGAGTCTTGCTGGGTTGAGTATTCTTGGTTGTAGGTTTTTCCCTTTCATCACTTTAGATATATCATGCCATTTCCTTCTGACTTGTAGCGTTTCTGTTGAGAAATCAGCTGATGGCCTGATGGGCGTTCCCTTGTGTGTATCTGTCCTTTTCCCTTTGTTGCTTTTAGTTTTTTTTGTTTGTCTTTAGTTTTTGTCCCTCTGATCACTATGGGTCTCGGGGTGCTCCTCCTTGGGTCTACCCTGCCTGGGACTCTCTGCTTCCTGGACTTGGTTGACTATTTCCTCTCCCGTGTTAGGGAAGTTTTCAGCTGTGACCTCTCCACAGCTTTTCTCAGGCTCTTTCTTCTCCTCTGAGACCGCTCTGTGGACACTGCTGGATGTAGTGTTGTCCCAGAGGTCTTTCTGAGTCTCAGGCCGCTTTTGTCTCTTTTCGCTCCTTTTTCTGAATCCGTTCTGTGGCGGGGATTGCACCCATTGTGTCCTCCAGGTCATTTATCTGTTCTTCTGCTATTGATCGTCCAGTGTATGATTCATCTCTGTTTGTTTGCTCTTTGGTTCTCCTAAGTTTTTGATACACATTTCTTGCATCTTCTCCATTGTTTTCCCCAGATCCTTCACGATTGTTATTCTGAATTCTTTTCCTGGAAGGTTGCTTATCTCCACTTCATTTAGTTGTTTTGGGGGTTTTGTCTTGTCCCTTCATCTGGAACATGACTGTTTGCTTCTTCATCGTAAGGAACTCTTTCCAACGTGGCTTTTGTTTTAGCCGCTGTGCGATTGTGTTTCTTCTTGCTGCTTCTGTCTGCCCTCTGATGGAGGAGGCCAAGAGGCTAGGAGCTTCCTGATGGGAAAACCTGGGTCTTGCTCTGGTGGGCAGGGCCTTGGTCCCTGAAGCTTTAACCCAATCACCTGCTGATGGGTGGGGTTGCACTCCCTCCCTGTTGGTTGTCTGACCCAGCCCTAGGGTCCACAGCCTCTATGGTAGGGTTCATGGTGACCTCCAGAGGACTTACACCAAAGAGGACCCTCCAGGACTGCTGCTGCCAGCGTCCTCCCCTTTGGGGACCCTCTGCCGACCCACGCCTCCACAGGGATTTGATTTTATCGCACCCATCCTACTGTCTTGTTGCAGCTTGGATGTGGGGTGTCTGCTTTTGGTGGGTTCCAGCATCCTCCTGTCGATGGCTCTTCAACAGCTAGCTGCAGCTTTGGTGCTCTCACAGGAGGGGATGGGTGCCCTTGCTTCCACTTCGCCATCTTGAACTGGAAGCCTAAACCTTCTTAAAATCACTGGGAATGCAGACGGAGGGAGGGAAAGGCAACATTTTCTACTGTACATGCTCTCTGTGGAAAAAACTACAAATGACAGAACAGGTTGACAGGATATAACTAAAACAGTTACATGAGTTACCCAACGCTGTAACTAAAAGTGTCGTTAAGTATTCCTGCTCTTGCTATGACAGGGGATGCTGGTTCTGTTCTGTCTTATGGAAATGTCTTTTAAAATTTCCTCACATCATTTCTGCCTTGGCCGCCTTTCTTTATTTTTCCCATGGTCTGAAGTTCCTTCTTCATAAATTCTTTGTTCATAGGAGACATGGGGCCATGAACACTCACTGGTGTTGAGAAAGTGTTAGTCGCTCAGTCGTGCCCGACTCTGTGACCCCACGGACTGCAGCCCACCAGGCTCCTGTGTCCTTGAGACTTTGCAGGCAAGGATACTGGAGTGGGTTGCCATTTCCTTCTCCAGGGAATCTTCCCAACCCAGGTCTTCTGCACTGCAGGCAGATTCTTTACCAACTGAGCTACAAGGGAAGCCCTGAGAGAGGGCTGCTGCGTGTTAAATGTACGTCCAAGTCCTAGGACGTGTGTGGGCACAGAAGGGCTGCTGAGGTGCCTCAGCCTCCGCGACCCTCCACAAGGACACTGCTGTCGATGTTGCTGGAGGTGCTAATACCAGCAGGGTGGTGTGATGGTCAAGGCACGTCCCTTCCTTTTCTTGACTAGGAGTCACGAAGGAAGAAAAAACAGTGGAATTTTAATCCCTTTAGTGTGGTTCCCCCAGAAGTTGCATCAGCTGGGATCAAGGGAGGTGAATTAACAGGTGCGATGTCACAGCTGAGGAAACCAGCCCATTTCCCGCATCCACGGCGGGGAGGCAGAGGCAGACCCTGGGCCTCGCCTGTCCATGCCCCTTACCCTCTCCTCTCCTGCAGGCTGGCACGGCCAGAGGGTCCTGGGGAGGATGGACGTGGGTGTTCACAGACTGCGTGCCGCTCAGCTGCCCTGTGGGAGCGCCCCTTCAGGTCTTCGTCTTTCTGCGGAAAACGCGTCAGGCCTCCACGCGTTTGGGTCTCTCCATCGTCACCCATCTTCCTTTCTGATAAAGGCAACCACACATCTGGAATTTAGCCCCTTGGCTTTGTTGTCATCCATTTTATTTGCAGGGTTCCCTCAACTCCATGGCAAGTGTTCATTCCCTGGTGGCTCAGATGGTAAAGAATCCGCCTGCAGCACGGGAGACCTGGGTTCGATCCCTGGGTCAGGAAGATCTCCTGGAGGAAGGTATGGCAACCCACTCCAGTGTTCTTGCCTGGAGAATCCAATGGACAGTGGAGCCTGGTGGGCTACCGTGCACGGGGTCCCAAAGAGCTGGACATGATGGAGCGACTAAGCACAGCCCACCGTTCATCTTCTATTTAGAGAAGCCTTGAAAATAAATGAAGTTTAAAACACAGGTCATTGTCAAGAAAGACATTCAATACAGAGCACGTGTTCCATAGACACGGTGAAGTTGCAGTGTCAGTGGCGTGGCCGTAGCTCAATCAGGGACGCCCACGGAGGATCCGGGTGGGGGGTTGCCTGGCTCCAGCCTGCCGACAGCGCATCCTGGCTCCAGTCCCCTCCACACCAGCCTGCGGGTCCGGGTAACAGTGGGCCCAGATGGTCTCCAAGGTCATCCTCAGAAAGTCATTCTGTGGAGGGCTCTTTTTGCTATGTATTCAGGAACCAGGGCAGGCCTACTGGGAAAGGCCATTAGGTACAATCCAATCCACTAAGATGAGCATACAGGTTCCCACCCACATGCCACCCCCCTTCAAATGCATCTGGCAGGTCCAGAATGTCAGCAATTAGTAACTGGGCCCAATCGCTGTAATGAGATTTGCACTCAGCGGTGAAGGAGAACGCTCCCACGGACTAATCTGGTTAATGGAGCAGTTAAAGATGTGCACACTGAAAAACATTCCACTGGGGCCACTCTCAGCACAACTGAAACGGACTCTGCCAGCCAGGAACCGCGGCGGGTCACACAAGTACATCTTTATTTAAATTTAAAAAAAAATTTTTTTTTCAACTTCTCTTGAAATAGATGCCACCGCCCTAGCACTGAACTTGGACTCTGAAGGCAGATGCAGTCTCAGCTGTGCTCAGGCTGGGAAAACCCAGTAATGGCTGAGTAACTGCAGAAAGTCCTGCGTGTGTGTGACATTTCCAGGCAGTCTGCGGGAGGTGGGCGGTGGAGCAGGGTCACAGCTCTCAGCTCTTCTAAAGCCATAGCATTTTGTTTCCTGGTCGGTTTTTAACTGGTTGGTTTTAGTCAGAGAGGCTTGTGAAGGGCACATACCCTGGGGTCTGACTCAGCTCTTGGACTGCAGGCTCTGTGTTCTTGAGCAAGTTGCTTGACCTCGCTGCGCTTCAGCTTCATCACCAGTAACAGGGAGGTGATAACTTTGTGCTTCATAGAAGGACTGTGAAGGTTACATGGACTGACACGTGCAAGTGCTGACCCACCAATGCTAGACATACAGTAAATGCTTTATGTGTGAGACCCAGTATTACTATTATTCATAAAACAATTTCCCTTGGGGGCTCAGCTGGTAAAGAATCCGCCTGCAGTGCGGGAGACCTGGGTTCGATCCCGGGTTGGGAGGATCCCCTGGAGAAGGGAAGGCTGCCCGCTCCAGTGTTCTGGCTGGAGAATCCCGTGGACTGTGTAGAGTGACTTTCACTCATAAAACAGCATAAACTCTGCTCTCCAAATCCCTTTGCGTTTCTTTAGTTGTTGTTGTTTTAATATTTGTTTATTTAGCTGCTCCGGGTCTTATATGCAGGATTTTTAGTTGTGGCATGTGTGATCTAGGCCCCCAATCAGGGATTGAACCAGGGTCCCCTGCATGGGGACATTGCGTCTTAGCCCCTGGATCACCAGGGAAATCCCCCAAATTGCCTTTGTAAATACCACATGCCTGAGAACCCGTGTCTCATGAAATCGTGTTACCATCCACGTTGTTAAATGTACATTTCCCTACTGCTGCTGCTGTTCAGTCGCTCAGTCGTGTCTGACTCTTTGCGACCCCATGGACTGCATAACACCAGGCTTCCCTGTCCTTCACTGTCTCCCAGAGTTTGCTCAAATTCACATCCATTGAGTCAGTGATGCCATCCAACCAGCTCATCCTGTTGTCCCCTTCTCCTGACCTCAATCTTTCCCAGCATCAGGGTCTTTTCCAATGAGTCAGCTCTTTGCATCAGGTGGCCACAGTACTGGAGTTTCAGCTTCATCATCAGTCTTTCCAATGAATATTCATGGTTGATCTCCTTTACGATTGACTGGCTTTATTTCCTTGCTGTCCAAGGGACTCTCAAGAGTCTTCTCCAACACCACAGTTCAAAAGCAGAAAATCTCGTGGACAGAGAAGCCTGGTGGGCTGCAGTCCATGGGGTCTCAAAGAGTCGGGCACGACTGAGCAACTAACACTTTCTAACACTCACTATTCTTCGGCGCTCAGCCTTCTTTATGGTGCAACTCGCACATCCGAACACGACGACTGGAAGAACCGCAGCCCTGAGCAGACGGACCTCTGTTGGCAAAGTGGTCTGCTGCGGGGTCGGGGCAGTGGCAGCAGCAGTTCTAGGAGGCGCGGCATGCTGGCATAAGTCCTTTTGGAGGAAGTCACCAATACCCCACCACCGTTCGGCCTCAGGCCAAACTACAGGGTGTGAGTGTAGCCCCACCCATCAGCAGAAAATTGGATTAAGGATTCACTGAGCAAGGCCCTGCCCACTAGAGCAAGACCCAGTTTTCCCCACAGCCAGTCCCTCCCC
The DNA here is from genome assembly GCF_049115385.1 of Moschus berezovskii. NCBI lineage: Eukaryota > Metazoa > Chordata > Mammalia > Artiodactyla > Moschidae > Moschus > Moschus berezovskii. The sequence goes on from NC_142483.1 coordinate 1,029,160, forward strand.
TCGGGAAGCCCGCACAAGCCTCTTACCCTTCTCCATCAGAGAGCAGACAGAATTAAAGCCACAGTCACAGAAAACTAACCAAACTGACCACATGGGTCCCAGCTTCGTGTAACTTAATGAGACTATGAGCCACACGGCACAGGGCACCCAAGACGGACGGGTCACGGTGGAGACTTCCGACAAAACACGGTCCCCTGGGGAAGGGAACGGCAAACCACTTCAGCATCCTTGCCTTGAGAATATCTCCCTGTACATCAAGCAAAAGCCTCCATTTTTGCCTGAAATTACTGAGACCAGAGAGGTGAGATAACTTGTCCAAGGCTGCGCAGCGAGGTGGCCGTAAAGTGTGAATCCGAAAAGGGCCTGGGCCCCTCCTTTTGCACCTTGGAAATCACTGATATCATCTGATTTCAGCCCCAGGGGCCTCTCAGTGGTTCAGGCAAGAAAAGCAACTGGGAACCAGGGACGAGGGTGTCCGGGGTCCCGCACACACAGGCTGCTGCTGGCTTGTGTCGGACTTTCCCCTTGCTTCCTTCAAATCCACAAGAGGTCTCTGTGGACGGGTGTTTTCCCTGATTTAATGTTTGACCACCAGGCAATACTTCCTCTTTCCTAAGCAACACCTGTATTTCCTTTTAAGGAATTCTCCAGCACTGGGTGAATTCTTCAGGCAACTGTCAATCAAAGCATGTGCCTCCCTCCAGCCAGGGGCTGGCCCAGGGCCCAAGGAAGGCCGCCAGACCCTCCCTGACCCTTGCACAGAGTGACACAGAGGGAAGGCACTTGTAGAGCTCACTCACACCAATACACTCCGGGCATCCAGTGTGTGTGTTTGTGTGTGTGTGTGGCAAGGCAGTGGGCAGAGCGTGTCCCTGCTGCAGGAAGCCCAGTGAGCATCCTGGGCCCTGATCTGCTGTTTCCAAGCCCTGCCTTCCAGGCTCTGGGGCGCCCCAGGAGTGATCCAACAGGTCTCCAAGCCACGCCCCTTTGGCTCAAGTCAGCCAGCTTTGATTCCCATTGTTTGTGATCAAACAAGCTTGATAGAGACGACTTAGCCTGCCGACCCGTCTTAACCTGCTGATGACCTAACCTGTTGACTGAACTGCTTGGTGCAACTCTGGACAGGCAGAAGGGTGGTTGGCCCATGGAGATGGGAGGAGGGGGTGTGCTCTAGATGAGGACCCTGGGGAGGAGGGGAGGAGGGTTGAGAGCGGTTCAACTGAGCTACCCCTTCAGCCCAGCACAGAGCAGGCTGGCAGCGGGAGACTGGGAACAAGGAATTACATCAGGGCAAGAGTTCTGTGTGTTTAGTCCCCAAGAGTGGGCAAGGCAGGCAGCACGCTCTGGCTGGCAAACCTGGAGACGGACACAGTGAGAACCTGGGGCAGAAAAGTTCCAGGACGCGATCCTCTCCCAGGAAAGCCAAAGTCCACCCACGGCCACAGCTACGCAGTCCTGTGTAGGGGCCCTTTGAAGCGAAATCAACGCCGTTTCAAGGACAGTCTCGATGATCGGAAGTTGGTACTCACTGCTTTCTTTCATTCTACTTGCATTTGTGAGTGGACGCAGGGCCCAGTGCCGGGGTACGGTGCTAAACACCGCCACCCTCCCCTCACATGGTGAAGGGCCAGAGAGAAGCAGACAGACAGACAGACGAGGAACCCCACGATCACAGCCGGGGCAGGGCACACCTGGGGGTAGGGTACAAAGGACAAGGGACAGCCACCCCCCCGCCCCCCGCTCCCCCGTCAGCTAGGATTGGCTCCCGAGCCCTGTTGATACCAACACGCACGGATGTTCAAGTCTCACACAAAAAAGGCGTAGTAGTTGCGAAGCACGCATTTTCCCAGGTGCTTTCAATCATCTCTAGGTTACTTATAATACTAAATAGAATGCAAGTGCTATGTTGCTGCTGCTGCTGCTGCTAAGTCACTTCAGTCGTGTCCGACTCTGTGTGACCCCATAGACGGAAGCCCACCAGGCTCCCCCGTCCCTGGGATTCTCCAGGCAAGAACACTGGAGTGGGTTGCCATTTCCTTCTCCAATGTGTGAAACTGAAAAGTGAAGTCGATCAGTCGTGTCCAACCCTTAGCAACCCCATGGACTGCAGCCTACCAGGCTCCTCCATTCATGGGATTTTCTAGGCAATAGTACTGGAGTGGCTTGCCATTGCCTTCTCCGAAGTGCTATGTAAATAGGTGTAAATTCTATGCAAATAATCATAAATATAAATGCCATGCAAACGGCTGTAAATACAATGTAAATGTTATGTAAATAGTGATGAAAACATTGCAAATGCTATGCAAATAGTTTCCACTGTGCAGCAAATGCAAGTTTTGCTTTTGGAACTTCCCGGAACGAAAAACATACATGTGTCCCATCTGCGGCTGGTTGAATCTGCAGACGCAAAACCCTGAGGATAAGGAAGGCCAACTTTAATGGTTCCTCAAGTGGCCTCAGAGAGCATCACAACGAACAAAGCTAGTGGAGGTGATGGAATTCCAGTGGAGCTAGTTCAAATCCTGAAAGATGACGCTGTGAAAGTGCTGCACTCAATATGCCAGCAAATTTGGAAAACTCAGCAGTGGCCACAGGACTGGAAAAGGTCAGTCTTCATTCCAATCCCAAAGAAAGGCAATGCCAAAGAATGCTCAAACTACCGCACAATTGCACTCATCTCACACGCTAGTAAAGTGATGCTCAAAATTCTCCAAGCCAGGCTTCAGCAATATGTGAACCGTGAACTCCCAGAGGTTCAAGCACGTTTTAGAAAAGGCAGAGGCACCAGAGATCAAATTGCCAACATCCGCTGGATCATGGAGAAAGCAAGAGAGTTCCAGAAAAACATCTATTTCTGCTTCATTGACTATGCCAAAGCCTTTGACTGTGTGGATCACAATCAACTGTGGAACATTCTGAAAGAGATGGGAATCCCAGACCACCTGACCTGCCTCTTGAGAAACCTGTATGCAGGTCAGGAAGCAACAGTTAGAACCGGTCATGGAACAACAGACTGGTTCCAAATAGGAAAAGGAGTACGTCAAGGCTGTATACTGTCACCCTGCTTATTTAACTTATATGCAGAGTACATTGTAAAAAACGCTGGGCTGGAAGAAGCACAAGCTGGAATCAAGATTGCTGGGAGAAATATCAATAACCTCAGATATGCAGATGACACTACCCTTATGGCAGAAAGTGAAGAGGAACTCAAAAGCCTCTTGATGAAAGTGAAAGAGGAGAGTGAAAAGGTTGGCTTGAAGCTCAACATTCAGAAAATTAAGATCATGGCATCTGGTCCCATCACTTCATGGGAAATAGATGGAAAAACAGTGGAAACAGTGTCAGACTTTATTTTTTTGGGCTCCAAAATCACTCTGGATGCTAATTGCAGCCATGAAATTAAAAGACGCTTACTCCTTGGAAGGAAAGTTATGACCAACCTTGATAGTATATTAAAAATCAGAGACATTACTTTGCCAACCAAGGTCCGTCTAGTCAAGGCTATGGTTTTTCCTGTGGTCATGTATGGATGTGAGAGTTGGACTGTGAAGAAAGCTGATCGCCGAAGAATCGATGCTTTTGAACTGTGGTGCTGGAGAAGACTCTTGAGAGTCCCTTATACTGCAAGGAGATCCAACCAGTCCATCCTAAAGGAGATCAGTCCTGGGTGTTCATTGGAAGGACTGATGCTAAAGCTGAAACTGCAATACTTTGGCCACCTCATGCGAAGAGTTGACTCACTGGAAAAGACTCTGATGCTGGGAAAGGTTGGGGGCGGGAGGAGAAGGGGACGACGGAGAATGAGATGGCTGGATGGCATCACCGACTCTGTGGACATGAGTTTGAGTGAACTCCGGGAGTTGGTGATGGACAGGGAGGCCTGGCGTGCTGTGATTCATGGGGTCGCGGAGAGTCGGACACGACTGAGCGGCTGAACTGAGCTGATGAGCAATCACGTGATGGAAGCACGTCTTCAACAGGTGGAGGAAGATGCAGGAAGACCCAGGAGCGCTCCTATAAATAGAGCACGACCTGCTCTTTCTCTTTCCTCCAACTCATCCCCCCGCAGCTCTCACATGGACGGAAGGAGCGTGGCTGGGCCAAGGTGGGCTTCGCTCTGCTCCCAAAGGCCTGACAGTGGCACCCAGGCCCCAGGGGACCAAAACATGGTCCAGGGAGCAGCCGCATCCTCTCTTGGGAGCCTGTTAGAAACGCAGAATTCCAGGCCCTGACCCAGACCCTCAGAACCACAGTCTGCTTTCTAAGAAGGTTCGCAGGTGATTCCCGAGCATGTGGACCCTTGAGAAGCACCAGTCTAGTAAAACCCTTAGGGGAGGCCCTGAGACTTTCACCTACGAGCAGGTTATCTGGAAGGATGGGTCAGCAGTGAGTGACCGGCGTCCTTGCTACCTGTGGGGACCGTGCAGAAGGGTGGCGGATGGGGCAAGGTTTCGTCCAGACAAGTGCCCGAGGGATAGATGCAGCAGAGGGCCGCCTGCTGAGATGCATACGTCAGGCTCCATTTAAACTCCAGATGAGCAGAGGGGTGGGCTTCCCTGGTGGCTCAGTGGTAAAGCGCCTGGTCCAGGAAGCTCTCACATGCCCACGGGGCAACTAGACCCCCGCACCACTGCTACTGAGCCTGTCTTCTCAGCCTGGGGAGCACACACTGAAACCGCCCACCCTGGCCAGGCACCGGGGTAACCACCTGCATGAGTCACTTTACCACAGGAGGTCCTGGTGAGGAACACGGAACTAACGAGCCACCACTAACCGGAAGCGCTCAGGAAAGATCAAAAGGAGACACCGTGTGTCCGCCCACCTCCCAGAATCCTCTCCGGCATCCACCTTGGCCGAACAGGGCGTGCACCACCAGGAAGGGCTCTGAGTCAGGAGATTGGCTGAGACGACCGGGAAGCTAATCCCATCACCATAAACCCGGAGACCACAGAGCGGTCCTCCTGGGTTCCCTCACCCTGCTGCTCTCCACCCGGCACCTTTCCCAATAAAGTCTCTTTCTCTGTCAGCACGTGTGTCTCCTCTGACAATTCATTTCCAAGTGTTAGACAAGAGCCCGGTTTCGGGGCCTGGAAGGGGTCCCCCTTCCTGCAACACCTCTACTGAGCCTGGCTGCCTAGAGCCTGTGCTCCAGGGCGAGAAAAGCCTCCACTGTGAGAAGGCCACGCCCCGCAGCTGAGAGCAGTCCCCACCGGTCCCAGCTGGAGACAGCCCGCACGCAGCAGTGCAGACCCGGTACAGCCCAAAATGAAAATGAATAATAAAATTATAAAAAAAATTCCGATGGGGATTTCCCTGGCAGTCCTAAGGACCCCACGCTTCCACTGCATGGGGCACACATTCCGTCCCTGGTTGGGGAACTAAGATCCTGCAAGCCATACGGCACAGTCAAATAGTTTAACACTTTCAGTAAAGAATGGATTAATTTTCAGTATGACTGTGTCCCATGTAATATTTGAGACATGGTTATGGCACAGTTTTATCCATTGCCTGTCTGAAACTCAAATGGAACTGGGCATGCTGTGTTTCTATTTGTATAAATCTGACAACTCCAGGCTACCAGGATCCAGTTAACTCTCAACATTTAAAAGGGCTTGAAACTATTAATACAAAGGATTCATTAAGAACCACCAAAAGAGCAGAATGAGAGGCTTAAATAAAGGGACATGAGGATAATTGAACTATTTTTAACACAGAAATGAATGTCGGCGAATCACCAGTTTCTCCCCACAAAAGAGGTGGCAGTGAAGGTGACAGTGTGACTTGCTCAGTCGCATCCGACTCCGTGTGGTTTGAGGGCTGCGGCCGCCAGGCCGTCTGCCCATGGGGTTCTCCAGGCCAGCATACTGCAGGGGGCTGCCACCCTCTTCTCCAAGGGACCTTCCAACCCAGGCATCGGAACCAAATCTCCCACACTGCAGGTGGATTGTTTACCATCTGAGCCAGAGAAGTGGCAGGGGGTTTAGTGAAGTCCTGGGTGTTCCCTGGAAGGACTGATGCTGAAGCTGAAACTCCAATACTTCGGCCACCTGATGCAAAGAGCTGACTCACTGGAAAAGACTCTGATGCTGGAAAGATTGAAGGCAGGAGAAGGGGATGACAGAGGATGAGATGGCTGGATGGCATCACCGACTCAATGGACATGAGTTTGAGTGAACTCTGAGAGTTGGTGATGGACAGGGAGGCCTGGCGTGCTGTGGTTCATGGGGTCGCAAAGAGTCGGACCCGACTGAGCGACTGAACTGAACTGAACTGTTGGGAAAATAAAGATGAATTTCTACCTGATACCTCACAATTTTATAGACCCAAAGGTAAAAGACAGACTTTAAAAGGTGCTGCAGAATGTCTTTGTTACCCAGGTGGAGAGAAGACAGCTTAAATTTTAAAAGCCACGAATCAGGGGGGCTTCACTTTGGCTCAGTGACAAAGACTCCACCTGCCAACACAGGAGACACAGTTTTGGTCCCTGGTCTCGGAAGACCCAGCATGCCGTGGGCCAACTAAGCCCACACGCCATCACTACCCAGTCAGTGCTCTAGAGCCTGGGAACTGTAACCACTGGAGCCCACACGCCTAGAGCCTGCCCTGCATGAGAAGGGAAGGCCCTGTGATGAGAAGCCCGCATACCTCAACAAAGAGGAGCCCCCAGCTACTCACAGCTAGAGAGAAGCCGGAGCAGAAATGAAGACCCAGCTCAGGCAGATAAACAAAAGTAAACACACACACACAGAGACCATAAGACGAAAAAAGGAAAAAACAAAACAAAACAGGAATTTGATTACGTCAAATTTCAGGATTTCCTTTCAACAAAGGATGCCAAAGATAAACAGGGAAACGAGGAGAAGGTGGAGCTGTTCACCAAAGACAAATCAGGGGCTCATTCATCAAAGGCACAAGGAACTCCTGAAAATCAACAAGAAAAAGTCAGCTGACCCCCAAGGGGAAAAATGGGCAGAGAATATAGATGGGGAATTTATAACAGAAACAGAAGGCCAGAGGACCAGAAAGTATATTGAAGAGACACTCAGTGATCAGAGAAACGTGCAGCCAAACAGTGCTGACACCGTGCTCTGGACAAGCCCGAGCAGCCTGCGGGCCGACGCGGGAAGGCTGCGGGCAGGGAGGGGCTGTGGAGAGCTGTGCCCGGCTGGGGGCAGCGGACGGCCGTGCAGGCCTGGCCAGCACCTCCTGGTCCCGTTCTCACAGAGCTCCAGGGGGGACACCACGGTCCTTTGGGGGCAGCCGTCATGCGCCCTGAGTGGCCATTGCTGGGGCAGTGTGGACGCACCCTGAAAAGTCATCAGAATCGCAAAGCGATGGCCAGACACCCCCCAAAAGAACAGGTGAGCCTGCTGAGCGCTTCATGACCAAAGTGGAAGACAGAACAAACCTGTCACACACTTCCATCCCCGTGTACTTGAAAACATAGGCAGCCTGAACACAGCACAGTCACGAGTCGTCCAGGAGGGAAAAGGCGCGTTTGCTCGGAAGAACAGGGACAGGGATTTGGAGATGCAGAAAATGTTAAGTGAGAAAACCAACGGAAATAGAGAGCAAGCAGTCAGATAAGGAGGAAACGCACAACCGAGATGAAAGAGGAAAGAGCCCCGCGCCGAGTAGCATTAAATGAGCGGGAGTCCCAGGGGCAGTCCCAGCCCACGCCCACCCCCACCCCTGCTCGGGAAGGCCAGAAGCAAACGTGTCAATAAGGAACAATGGGGCTCACTCCATGGCCTCCGTGGCTCCGACCCGCAGGAGCCCCGGCCACCAGGTCCTTCCCGGCCGTGGGCTGCAGGCGGACACCCTGCTCCCCCGCGGAGAGGGGGCGCAGTCTGCGGCTTCCCGGGAAAATGCCGTCCCTTGCGGGGGGTGAACCCACTGCTGAGCCAGCCCCATGGCCTGACTCATCCATCTGAGTGCTCACACTCTGGGTCTTGACCAGAGGGGCGGAGGGCCCCCAGGACGTCCCCCTCTGACCGCCTCCACAACCTTGGACGGGGAGGGAGTGTCAGCCCCTCTACTTGAAGACATTTCTTAGGTGGCTCTGACAAACTTCACAGGTGGAAAACAGTGGCTTTTGTGGTTTTTTCTGACTGTAAGACAGGCTTGAAAATCGGCACACGCTGCCACTGCTTAGCCAGAGAAGACTTGGTGAGGCTGTGTCTGCTTTGTTCATGTCATTCTAACTATGAATCAATAATATGGAATATAGAATATTACTATATTACTATAATAATATAGAATTTTACTATAAACACTAGTCTGCAATAAAGCAAAGGAACAAACGGTAAAATCGGCATACAGAAATAAACAGCCTTAAAAATATATCTCAGAGGACATCAGGAAAATGAAATCCCTTGTATGATAAAAGCAAAGAAGATATTTGGGGATAAACTTAATAATAAGTATGCAAAACCTACAGTAAACACCTTTGGAAGACACAGTAAATATATGCGAACAAATGCAAAGACATTCTTGCTTCTTAGAATGACATCATCGTACAGCTCCCAGTTTTCCTTAAATCAATTTATGAAGTTTAAACGATCCCAGTAAAAATAGCAACAAGCTTCCTTGTGAAGTTAGATTATTAACAACTTATCAACCAGAGACGTGTTAATGTATCTCCTGTTACCCGAATGTTATGGACCGGAGTGTTTCAAAATTCACTTACATAACAAATCACCAGTCACAGGCAATAGTTTTTGCAAAAATCCCCCTGTCAATAATATGCTAATACTAAAGCTCTTGGGAAGATCCCCTGGAGAAGGAAATGGCAACCCACTCCAGTACTCTTGCCTGGAAATTCCTGTGGACAGAGGAGCATGGTAGGCTACAGTCCACGTGGTCGCAAAGAGTCGGACACAACTGAGCAACTTCACTTCACTTCAAAGATCTTAAGCTTAAAAATGCAAGAGTCGAATTTAATATCTGAGAGGCAAGAAGGCCTGGCCAGACACCAAAGCCACCTTTACAGGCAGCACGGTACTGGCATGGAAACGTCAGAGGAACCCATGGAAAGTCCAAAAATAGCCGCAGGCAGACAGAGGAATTTGGCGTTTGATAAAGGTGGCATCTCAAGTCACTGGGGCAGGATGGACTTGATAACAAACAAGAGATTAGTTATCTGGGAAAAAACAACCTTAGCTCTACAGCGCATACCTTGCATGGGAACAAATTCCAAATGGGTCAGAGATCCAGGCGTTAAAAACAGAGCCACCAGAAAACCAGGATCCTGCGGTCCCTCCCGGCTCTCAGAGGCTGCGATTTCAACTCCTCAGCAAGGGAACTGAAGGCAGAGGGTCCCCGCGAGAACACTTACGTGCGCTGTGCTTTTTGGACCACCGGGCCCGCCCACCGCGTAGCTGTGAGGCACGGGGGTCTTACAGACACACTGTGTGGAGGTTACCTGAGCTCCAGCCCACGGTACCCGCCAAACACTTCCCAGACACCCCTGAACCAGACCATGAGGACCAAGGTCAAAACTGTCGGAGATAACACGTGACTTTCTCTCTAAGTGAAAATGCTCCGGAGCTTGTTTGAAAATTAACCATCATCACCACAGCCCCCATGGGGTGCTGAGCTGGAGAAACACGGCCACGTCAGACCTGGGAGCTTGTGGTCTGGGTGAGAAGGGGGCCCCCAGGCAGGCCAGGCTATTCTGGGAGCAGCACCATTCAGAACGTCTCTAACAGGGCCCAAAGGAGCCGTTTTCAGAAAGCCAGCCACCCCACACCTGCTGCAACAGGAACAGGGACGCACACGGCCCAGCGAGATCTTAAATCACCCTCCGAGAGTGACAAGCTTGACTTGGCTGACTCCCCACGGCCCACAACTGGCCTCCAACCCCAGAGAAGGAGCCTCTGGGCCTGGCAGGGAGGGGCTGGGAAAGGGGAGGGTATCTAATACCAGGGGACGGGGGGTTCTGGAGGGGGCTTCCCACGTGGCACCAGTGGTAAAGAACCCACCTGCCAATGCAAGAGATGTAAAAGACACAGGTTAGGTCCCCAGGTCGGGAAGATCCCCTGGAGGAGGGCATGGCAGCCCACTCCAGTGTTCTTGCCTGGAGAATCCCATGGACAGAGGAGCCTGGCAGGCTACAGTCCCTGGGGTCTCAAGGAGTTGGAGATGATTGAAGCGACGGCAGGCTGCAGAGGGAGCGAATGGTCAGCCTCGTGGGGATGCGTGGTCCAGCCCCCAGGACCCCGACACCACTGCGCATTCAGAGCATAGGGCTCAGCCTGACTCCCAGGACGGGGCAGGCTGGCTCCCTCCATCCAGGGGAAGGAAACCCCCTCCAAACATCTGGTCCTAGAGAAAGGCTGGCATGCACCCATAACCCTTCAGAAGCATGGCCATGACACGCGTGGAATACGTACGTTCAAAGGGCGTGCTGGTGACTTGCGACACCCGCAGGGACAAAATGCCTTCTCATGGGGGTGCTGGCACCCGAACCCCTCGGACCCCAGACCTCACATCCCGGCACAGAGGATTCACAGCAGGCGCCACACAAACACCAGGGACGCTGACAGCAAGACACGCTAGCAGCTGCATTGAAGGTCGATGTCCCAGACAGCAGCCTGTGACAAGGCAGAGGGCTGAGCACCTAGGAGCGCGATTCACCTCCTGCAGAAACAAGCTCCTCGCCCGGCTGGTGAGGCTCTGCAGTGTCCACCCCATCCTCACCCTTCCGCTGCCCCCATCCACCCCCACCTTGAACACGCCCCGCGTGCCCGCCTCAGGGCCGTGCTGCACCAGAGACCCCGTGAGCAGCGTCAGGAGGACTGGCCCTCGCCCCCTCCGGCTCTGCCCAGGGGTCAGCTCCAGACAGCCGCGCCCCCCGCCACCAAGCAGCCCCCTCCCTTCCCGCCTGAGCTCTTTCGGGTTCCTTCGCGACTCCCTCGATATTCTGAGCCCTTCCTAATGGCTCGCGATGCTCGATGCCGAAGTTACGTTATTTATGAACGGACTCAGTACACGTTAAATCTGTTCCTTCACTGGCTAATTGTCCGGGGTGCTATGGTCCAGCATGGCAGCCCCGAGCTGCACTTGGGGTACAGTCAGCCTGAACTGAGGAGTTCTGCAAGCATCAACCCTCAATACTCATTGGACGGACTGATGCTGAAGCTCCAATACTTTGGCCACGACACGCAAAGCACTGACTCATTGGCAAAGACCCTGATGCTGGGAAAGATTGAAGACAAGAGGAGAAGGGGATGACGGAGGACGAGATGGCTGGATGGCATCACCGACTCGATGGACGTGAGTCTGAGCAGACTCCCGGAGACAGTGAAGGACAGGGAGGTCTGGGGTGCTGCAGTCTCTGGGGTCACAAAGAGCTGGACACAACTGAGAGGCTAAACAGCAGCAAAGGTCAAATGCAAGCTGGATTTAGAAGACTGAGCATCAAAAGAGAAGGTAAAGGATCTCACTAGTAATTTTTGTGTTGATTACATGTTGAAACAGTATGTTTCGGATTAACTCAAGATACTACCCACAATGTAGTACTGAAATTAATTTCATTTACTTCATTTAATAACACTTTGCCGATGTGTCTACAGGACATTTTAACTTCCATATGTGGTTTGCGTTTGTGATTTCCGTCACGTTCCCGTGTAGGATGAACACCCCAGGAGAGCATGGACTTTGTCTTGTCCTGGCGTCCAGCAGGGCACCCGGTGCACAGGTCAGGCAGGGCAGCCAGCGGTGAGCAGGACCCTGCGGTCACCGCATCCGACCCCTCCACCCTCAGTATCTCTGGCAATCCCTGACCCCCAGTGTCACACAGGACGTGAACACCCTTCCACGTCTGCTTAACTGAGCCCCGTCCCGATGTGCTTCCTTCTTGGTTAGGTCTTAAAACGTGTTTTTAAAACACCATCTTCTGAAAAGAGCCTTCATTCTTTTCCAGAAGAGGCACTGCATTTTGAAGAGCCCGTCTTGTGGATAAATGAATGTAATTACCCTGAAAGAACACCTGGAAGAAAGGGAAAGAAAAACAGAGAAATGCATCACCCTCGGGAGATGTGCGGGCCGTGGCTTCGAGAGCCGGCCGGCCGGCCGTCAGAGAGGTGCAGACGCCCGAGCAGGAAAGGAGTGTCCTTGGCGGTGAGGCCAGGAGGGGACAGGCACTGAGGACCAGCCTCCGCCCCCCCAGCCCCGGGCAGGCGGGTCCCGCTCAGGGCAGCAAAGACATCTATGTAAGGAGAGACGCGACCTACTGAAGTCACTCCACAGAATCACTGAGCACGTCCTAAGCACCAGCACCGGGGACACCGCCACAATAAAACACACAGGGGCTCTTGCTGGAGCCTATATTTTGTGTGACGGAGACAGAAAATGAACAAATTAGCACGTAAATATATGTGTATTCGATACACTTCATCACTGTACACTCAGAGAACGGAAGCCATGCTCTCAATGCAATTTCAAAATCCCACAATGTAATGCATAAAGTTGGGCAGTAGCATAGTTTCAGAGGAACTCCAGCTGAGTTATTTCAAATCCTAGAAGAAGCTGCTGCTAAACTGCTGCACTCAATATGTCAGCAAATTTGGAAAACTCAGCAGCGGCCACAGGACTGGAAAAGGTCAGTTTTCACTCCAATCCCAAAGAAGGGCAATGCCAAAGAATGCTCAAACTACCGCACAATTGCACTCATCTCACTCACTAGCAAAGTAATGCTCAAAATTCTCCAAGCCAGGCTTTAATAGTACGTGAACCAAGAACTCCCAAATGTACAAACTGGATTTAGAAAAGGCAGAGGCACCAGAGATCAAACTGGCAAAATCCACTGAATCACAGAAAAGCAAGGGAGTTTCAGAGAAACATCTGCTTCTGCTGCATTGACTGTGCCAGAGCCTTTGGCCTTGTGGATCACAACAAATGGCAGGAAATTCTGAAAGAGATGGGAACACCAGACCACCTGACCTGTCTCCTGAGAAACCTGTGTGCAGGTCAAGAAGCAACAGTCAGAACTGGACATGGAACAACAGGCTGGTTCCAAATCAGGAAAGGAGTACGTCAAGGCTGTATATTGTCACCCTGCTTATTTAATTTATATGCAGAGTACATCATGCGAATTGCCGGACAAGCTGGAATCAAGTTTGCTGCGAGAAATATCAATAACCTATGCAGATGACACCACCCTTATGGCAGAAAGCAAATAAGAAGTAAAGAGCCTCTTGTTGAAAGGGAAAGAGGAGAGTGAAAAAGTTGGCCTAAAACTCAACATTCAAAAAGCTAAGATCATGGGATCCAGTTCCATCATTTCATGGCAAATAGATGGGGAAACAATGGAAACAATGACAGATTTTATTTTCTCAGGCTCCAAAATCACTGCAGATGGTGACTGCAGCCATGAAATGAAAAGATGCTTGCTCCTTGGAAGAAAAACTGTGACCATCTAGACAGCATATTAAAAACCAGTGACATTACTTTGTCAACACAGGTCCGTCTTGTCAAAGCTATGTTTTCCCAGTAGTCATGTTATGGCTGTGAGAGTTGGATCACAAAAAAAGCTGAGCACCGAAGAATTGATGCTTTTGAACTGTGGTGTTGGAGAAGACTCTTCAAAGTCCCTTGGACTGCAAGGAGATCCAACCAGTCCATCCTAAAGGAGATCAACCGTGAATATTCATTGGAAGGACTGATGAAGCTCCAATACTGTGGCCACCTGATGTGAAGAACTGACTCATTGGAAAAGACCCTGATGCTGGGAAAGACTGAAGGCGGGAGGAGAAGGGGGCGACAGAGGATGAGCTGGCTGGATGGCATCAGCGACTCGATGGACGTGAGTTTGAGCAAGCTCTGGGAGTTGGTGATGGACAGGGAAGCCTGGCGTGCTGCAGTCCATGGGGTCGCAGAGTCGGGCAAGGCTGAGTGACTGAGCAGAACTGAACTGAACTGGTTGTTTCAGGGTATAATTTTAGGTAACGCAAACAGCCAACTCACTGGAAAAGACCCTGGTGCTGGGAAAGACTGAAGGCAGGAGGAGAAGAGGGCAGAAGGGGATGAGACGGTTGGATGGCATCACTGACTCAATGGACACGAACTTGGGCAAACTCCAGGACATGGTGAGGGATGGGGAGGCCAGGCGTGCTGCAGTCCATGGGTTCATGAAGCGTTGTACACGACTCGGGAACTGAACAAGAGCAAATAATTTTACGACTTCACAAACTAAGGATATTTAAGATAAATCTCTGCACAAATAAACGCCAGGCAAGATTTCAGAACACGGTGGAAGGAGAATTTATCGCTGGCTGAGTGTCACTCATACAGGACAGCTCCAAGACTGTCACACATGGGGCATACTGAAGCCTAGAAAATGCTAAAGCTGCATTTCTAGAGAGGGAAAAATCATTTTAACACCAGTGTTAGCGTTAGTACAAAAGTAGTACCAGCTGCACCTGCAGACTTGTTAGTGTGGCTGTGAGACTCGGCAAAGGATGAAAGGGAAGCAGACCACGACACTCGTTGGCACTGAGCTCGCTCGCCTGAAAAAGACCTGAACTCCACTGTGCTCCAGGGCAGGAAAGGCTCTGAGCACACCCCAGCACCTTCTGGAAACTGCCAGTACTTCAGCCCAGAAAACCCAGCTCTGAGCTGAAAGGAGGCAGGGTGCTGATTTAACATTCTGCAGCCACCCCAGCCCCAAGGCAGGGAGCCCATTTGCAGAGTTGCTCAGCAAAGGAGGCCTGATGAATCGGTGATGTCGGCTTTCAGGCAGAGTGCGTTCGGGCCCCGCTTTATGAATTATGTACTGAAGCTCAATGAATTTCTGTAGGAGGGACGGCTGTACTATTCACAAGCGATGTCTTAGTCAGAAAGGAAACAAGTCTTTTAAGATGAGGATTTATGGGCCTATATGTAATTACCTCATCTGAGTTCATTCATCCTTTCACCAAAGATCTTGAAGTGCCTCTTGCAAATTTGGTTTTGGGGACACAAAAATGAATAAAATATGGCCCCTGACTTCAAGAAAACCACAGTCTAGGTTCAAGAGATCCACGTGTGAGCAGATAATTAGGGCTCCATGAGGTGAGTGCAACAGAGGTTTGAACACGTTCCTGTGGGCTTGAAGAAGAGAGATGATGGCCCCTGCCTAGAGGAAGACAGTGTCCGGGGGCTCGTGGAGGAGAGGGTGTCTGAGAGGAGCATTGTAGGGTGAGGAGGGGTGTGCTGGTGGATGAGCGCTGGGGAAGCTCCGAGGGGCCTTAAAGGCTTCCGTGCAGACAGAGCGAGGACAGCGGGGAGGGGAAGCCGACTGTGGCCTAGGGGTCGGTGTGGACGTGGGTTCAGCTGCCGTCATAAAAATGTCCCTAAATAGCTGTGGCTTTAAACAGAAAGTTGTCTTTTCTAAAGGACTTTCTGGTGGCCCAGTGGTTAAGAATCCACCTGCCATTGCAGGGGACACAGATTCCATCCCTGGTCTGGGAAGAGTCCGCGTATGGAGAGACTTAGCCTGTGCCCCGCAGCTCCTGAAGCCCTCAGGCCGGAGGGACCACGCTCCAGAAGGAGAGAAGCCGCCCCCGAGAAGCCCGCGCAGCCCAGCTAGACAGGGGGCCCTGCTTAGAGACAGCAACGAAGACTCAGTACCGCCGAAAACAAAGACACACATTTTAAACCCAAGTAAAGACTTTGCTCAAAGAGAGTCTGAGGAGCTGTCACACGGGGAGCTGACTGAAGGTACTGTGGTCCAGAGAACAGGACCAGCGGCATCAAGGATGCGCTTGAGTGAGCAGGGCACCACTGACGCATTGTAACAAACGCGCTATTTCTAGCCTGAGATGCTAGTAAGAGGGCGGCCAGTGCCAGCATATGGGAACTCTCTGAACTACCTCCCCAAACTTTCTGTAAACAGAAACCTTTCTAAAATGCAAACTAATGGCCCTCGTCCACATGGCCCAGCAAGGCTCACCCACACCCCTGCACCCCGTCTTCGCCATGGCTGAAGTGACAGCTCACGCTCCACGCAGGCCCTATCCACCCCTACCACTCGGATGTTCACAGCACATCCCAAATTCACCCGTATTGCTTTTATATGCTCCCCTTCTACATTCTGGCTGGAAGCGGGAAGGAGAAAACAAACCACTTCCCTCTTGGGGCAACCTGGAAACTGCACTTGGCGCTCACATGGAGAACCCCATGGAAGCCAGGGAAACGCAGTCCTTGCTCTGGGCGGCCGCGGGCCAGGTTAATTGTGGGACACCCTGTTTCCAGGGGAACCAAGGGGGGTAAGGAGCCTGCCGGGGCCCCATCAGCAGGTTCTGCTTTGCAAGCGGTACCAGCAATCTCTGCAGTAAGCTGCCTGGAGAAACAGATGCAACAGCCTGGCGTTTTCTGCTTGATTTATTCTGACGTGCTGGCTCAGTCGTGATCTTTCAAATCCTCAAAACTAGACCTGTCAAGATGTGAGCGGCAACTCAACACCAGACAGTAATGAATGAGCCCTGACCCCCGCACACGTGCTGAGGAGGCACGGATTCAGACACCATTTCTGAGCACACTGCTGAACCTCAGGTGTGGATCCACTGCCCGGGTTTGTAGGAACAAGTCCAGAGGACGAGTGCCCAGACCAAGGACACAGGCCAGGGAAATGAGGCGGGAGTCAGCTTTCTGGTCTTGGGTCAGAATCCCAGCGGACCACTCGAAGTGCTGCTTGGGACAAATCATTCACTTTTCTTGGCCTCGACGACCTCATCTGCAAAATGGGGTCGATGGTGACTCTATTCGGCCAGAATGAGGTATTACACAACCCTCAGAGGCAGCGCAACGAACAACCACTTCCTTCTCACTCAGGGCATCAGCCGTGTGCAGAGGGCGGGGGTAGACAGGAAACGCTGTGAGCTCCTGTGTCTTGGTCTTCTGAAATAAAAGGCTGGCTCAAGAGTTAATGATCGGGAAATGAGAAGATACAGAAACAAAGAATAAAGCTGTGACAAACCTGCACAGGGGATTAGAAAGCAGAGACATCACTTCACCAAAAAGGTCTGTCCAAGCTACGGTTTGTTCAGTATGGATGTGGGAGCTGGACCATAAATAAGGCTGAGCACTGAAGAATTGAGGCTTTTGAACTGTGGTGTTGGAGAAGACTGTTGAGAGTCCCTTGGACAGCAGGGAAATACAACCAGTCCATCCTAAAGGAGACCAGTCCTGAATATTCATTGGTAGGACTGATGCTGAAGCTGAGGTTCTAATACTTTGGCCACCTGATGCGAAGAGCCGACTCCTTGGAAAGGACCCTGATGCTGGGCAGGATTGAAGGTTAAAGGAGAAGTGGGCAGCAGAGAATGAGATGGTTAGACAGCATCACTGACTCAATGGACATGAGTTTGAGCAAACTCGAGGAGACAGTGGTGGACAGAGGAGCCTGGTGTGCTGCCGTCCACAGGGCCACAAAGAGAGACAACTTAGCAACTTAACAACAAGGAACAGCTGCTGGGCTGAGAAACTGGTAGCGCTTTAGACAATGATTCTGCCATAGAGCAGAATCATCGAACTCCTGGTTCCCTAAAGGACGCAATAAAGCCCTGACGCGTGTGCCTAAGCTGGGTTTCAGGAAGCAGACTCCCCCTCAGACAAAAGCCGCTGATGGCAAGCAGGCAGAGCCCAGACATCGAAACCAGAAAGTTAAGATGCTCAGAATGTCACCTTGATGACAACCAGTCCAAGAGCTGTCCACAAGCTGACCACAGCCTGCTCCTTGAACCCCATAAAGCTCCTCGCTACCCCCCCTAGGTGGGACCCACAGTCCTGAGGGCACAAGCCCACTGTGGCCCCTGGACCTGGCAACGCAACAGAAGTGCCTCTTTGCTGTTTCACCCAAACTCTGTCCCCGCACTTCTGCTCGGCTCTGGTGAACAGAGGCCGCACTGCGGCACCGGAAACCACACTCCAAGAAAGGACGTAAAAGCCTGGTTTCTTGTAAAGAGTCGAGGACACGTATCTAGTGATGCGTTAGCTGGGTGATGAGTCCTAACAGACACAAAAGGGCAGTGACACCCTGTGACATCACGTCCTTCTGTGTCGCACCGGGGACGCAGCATCAGCTCTACCACGTTCCTTCCAAGAACGCGTGATCTGAGGCTAATTATAAAGAAATGCAGACAAAGCTAGATCGAGGAACATTTGAGAAAGTGTACGCAAAAGCCTCAGTGTTACAGAGCGTGTGCCAGCGGGCACACACAGGAGAGGGAAATGGCAGCCCACTCCAGTGTTCTTGCCTGGAGAATCCCAGGGACGGGCGAGCCTGGTGGGCTGCCGTCTATGGGGTCGCAGAGTCTGACACGACTGAAGCGACTCAGCAGCAGCAAAGGAGGTGAAGAAGCAGAACGAACGAACACACGTCTGAATGAATCTTAATAAATAAATCACAAAACCCCGTAAAGATACTGTTGGAGCAATTGGGGAACATTGAACGTAAACTACATAATGAGTAATAATGCGTCTCAATGTAACATTCGTTGACCGAGAGACTGTTGCGTTGGTTAAGCAGGGGAATGCTCTTCCTCTTAGGAAATAAATGTAGATTTATTTAAAGGTGCAGCAGCATGGTGACTGAAATCTACTTTCAAATGATTTTTAAAATGTGAGTGTGGGTCTGTAAGTGCATGTGGAGAAAGGCAGAAAATGTAAGACAAAACCCAGCAAAATGTTAGCAGTCAGCGAGTGGGGACAGGCTGCATAATTTCTCACTCTGCTATTCTTTTAACGTTGTGGGTGGCTTTGAAAATTTTCAAGTCAAAGTTGGAGAAGAAAAATAAGGTGCTGTGAAGGAAACAAATCTCAATCATATAAAAAAGGTGAAGAGAAATTCTTACTCTACTGGCCTATTGCTTCTACCAGGGACAATGTAAAAAATAATAAAATATTTACATTTAAAAAACAGCAAGTTGTGTCGTCCATTAAGGCCACCATAACAGAGTAACTACAGGCTAGGTGGCTTAGAAGCAACAGAAAGTTATTTCTTGCATCTCTGGAGGCTGCTGGAGAAGGCAATGGCACCCCGTTCCAGTACTCTTGCCTGGAGAATCCCATGGACGGAGGAGCCTGGTGGGCTGCAGTCCATGGGGTCATGAAGAGTCGGACACGACTGAGCGACTTCACTTTCACTTTTCACTTTCCTGCATTGGAGAAGGAAATGGCAACCCACTCCAGTACTCTTGCCTGGAGAATCCCAGGAATGCGGGAGCCTGGTAGGCTGCCATCTATGGGGTCGCACAGAGTCGGACACGACTGAAGCGACTTAGCAGCAGCAGCAGCTGGAGGCTGCGAGGCTGAGGTCAGGAGGGGGAGAGCCCTTTTCTGGGTTTCAGATGATAATGTCCTGTGCTGCCAGAGGTGGAGAGAGCACGGACTCGCCTCTGGGGTTCCCCCTGGGGCACTAACCCCAGCCATGGCGCCCCACCCTCATCAGCCAATCACCTCCCAAAGGCCCCACCTCCTAGTCCTGTCGCCCTGGCAGTTAGGTTCTAACACACGGATCTGGGGAGACACAAGCGTTCCGCCCCAACACAGGGGTCTCCGGCGCAGGGCAGGCCCAGCACGGTCAGTGGACAGCGGGTGAAGCCGGATGGACACAGGGCTTCTCCCCACCCTCTGGGGCTTCATCACGTTGCCACTGGTAACAACACATGAAATCTTGTCACCTACTGGGGCAGGAAAGGGGATGACTGTCTTGTAAGACATATTCACACAGACATGAATTCCACACTAGATCAAAACCCATCAAGCGGCAGCTGGCACGTTAAGCCGAGAACAGAAGCTTATTAACAAGTTGGGGATTCTGGCTGTGGGGGGATGGGGTAGAACCGAGGAATGCAAAGGCGTCTGGGGACACTTGGAATCCCTCCCCCTATTTTCGCAGGCGTTTGTAGAAATGGTTTGCTCTCAAGCAGTGGGAAGGTGGAGTAACTCCATCTCCTTAGAGCAGGACTTGCCGTCTCAGGGGGTCAGGGGCACGGCTGAAGGGAACGGCCTAGCCGGCAGCAGGGAGCGTGGCCTGCAGGACCTGGAAGAGGACTTGGCTAAGGATGTACATCATCATTTGTTCATCAGGACAAATGAACTTACGAGACAGAAGGGGACTCACAGACTGAACT
Source organism: Moschus berezovskii (assembly GCF_049115385.1). Classification (NCBI taxonomy): domain Eukaryota; kingdom Metazoa; phylum Chordata; class Mammalia; order Artiodactyla; family Moschidae; genus Moschus; species Moschus berezovskii. Next base: position 1,049,277 of record NC_142483.1, read on the forward strand.
CACGGTCGGTGGGGCCTGGGCTGCGGGAGGGAGGGGGAAGGGAGAGCCAGGGAGTTTGGGGTGGACGTGTGCACTCTGCTGTATTTAAACTGGACAGCCCACAAGGGCCTACTGTCCAGCACAGGGGACTCTGCTCAGTGCCATGGGGCAGCCTGGATGGGAGGGGAGTTGGGAGCATGGATACATGTACGGCTGAGTCCCTTCCCTGTTCACCTGAAACTATCTCAACATTAACTAGTTACATCCCAACACAAAATAAAAAGTTTAAGAAAAAGAATGCGTATCAGGAGGAAACAGGCGAATGCTCCCAGCTGTTCCTGGAGTGCAGTAGGCATCCAATAAACTTCACGTTAAAAGCAACTGAGAAACTTCCAAGATGGAACGCACATCGTACAGGCACTGTGGGGGGCACAGCTTGCCCAGTTAGCATGGAGAATCCCGGACGCACAGCTGGCTCCCCACGCAGGAGGGCCCGTCCTGCGTGTCCACCGTGTTCGCACTCGTCTTGCTCTCTGGGGGCTCCTGTCTCCAGCCTGTGTCTGGCATGGACACTGCATGCTCCTGTTTCCAAACAGCAGATTCAGCATAAAGAAATAACGGCACACTGACCTCACAGAGGAACAGAGGGAACCTGAGTTGCTTCAGATCCATTAATTCTTCTCTTTTTAAATTTCTGTTGATTTACATGACGACTTGGGGTTTTCTACTTCTGTTGAAAATTTAAAACCTTGAAATCAAATGTGAATGCAGGATAGATCTCCCTCTTGAAAATTAGTGTAATTAAAATTGTAATCCATTGCTGTTCCTTTCCAGACATGTGTGTACATCTGCGTGTTTTTATTCACTCACGTGATTATAAATACAAAGCTCAAGGAAGGGGATCCGCAACGGACGAGGATCAGTCTGTCTCCTCTAGACAACCTCCTTCTTCATTATTATTATTTCATGATTATTGTAAAGAATTTTGTTGTGTAAGAGACAAGATGTTTAACAAAGTGTCCTCTTGTGGTGCCAGATATGTTAGGTGTGCCAGGTGGACACAGCAGAGTGAGCCCACACAACTCTTTCACCCCCAAAACCCTTTAAGATAAACACAAGGGTTGCTTTAAAGATGTCATCTGCTCTCAGAGGTGGCAGGAGGGGAGGGGAGTGCACGGTGGGGTTGGAAGCTGGAGCACCAACCAGACTCGCCCCGCAGAGCCCCAAGCATGCAGGCTGAGAGGCGCCAGGGGCCTCTAGAGGCTGGGGTGCCTTGAGGACCCCTTCCCCCTCTGCGTGACCGGCGGCCGCCCCTCCCCCAGCCTAGCAGAAGATGAGATTTATTCAGGGGGATATGAAAGTGAGTCTCTGGACTGGGGGACTTGAGGCACAATTGAGGTCAGTGCTGTGATACTGAAACAGCAAGAACGTGTGTGTGTCCTGGATGGTGAACACCCCAGACCTCTCCTCAGCTCAGTCTCCAGGAGTCTCCCCCTTGAGTCAGGAGACTGGAGGAGTTTTCCAGATGGAATCTGAGGAATCCCATCGGGATGTTCCAACCAAATGAGCCGGCCACACCACCCCTGCACCAAAGTTCAAACTCACCCCTCGGTTTCCAGTCGACACTTAGTTTCCCATTCTTGAACATTAAGAGACCAAGGGTCAGCAGACATCGGAGGAGAGGTTCTGACCAGAAAGACGGGGACCAAAATGCAGATGCACCAAGATGGGAACAGCAGCAACGTGGAGAAAACGGGGATTTTGCAAGAGAAGAAAGCTTAAAAAAGATCACTGAAGGCAATGGCAAGCCACTCCAGTACTCTTGCCTAGAAAATCCCATGGATGGAGGAGCCTGGTAGGCTGCAGTCCATGGGGTCGCTAAGGGTTGAACAGACTGAGCGACTTCACTTTCTCTTTTCACTTTCACACATTGGAGAAGGAAATGGCAACCCACTCCAGTGTTCTTGCCTGGAGAATCCCAGGGACGGGGTAGCCTGGTGGGCTTCCATCTATGGGGTCACACAGAGTCGGACACGACTGAAGTGACTTAGCAGCAGCAGCAGCAGCAGCAGTGTCCTCAGAAAGATGATACTGTGATCATGAAACAGACGGGCTGCAATAAAAGTTAGCATTCAGAGAGCAAAAGAATAATTTCGGTAATTAAGATCATGACAGTGGAAACAGAACGCTCAGGAGAAGGTTTAGGAGATGAACGTGAGAACAGAAAGTTGACAATGAGATAAAGAGTTGGAAAATAAAGGAGAAAAATTAAGAAAATTTAAGGACTGGTCCACGAAGTTCAGAATTCAAGTAAGAAGAGTTTCAGAGAAACAAGAATCAAATAAAGGGTAGGTGGGGACAGATCGGGGAGGGTGTCTAAAAGCCTCCCCGGAAGACAGGTTGCCCTGCTGCAAAGGCCCACCAAGTGCCCACCGGGGCACACAACCACGAACCCTCAAAACACTGGAGACAGAAAAGCCAGCACAAAACCAGAATTGAAAGAGACACATGTACTTCAATGTTCATCGCAGCACTGTTTATAATAGCCAGGACATGGAAGCAACCTAGATGTCCATCTGCAGACGGATGGATAAGAAAGCTTTGGTACATATACACAATGGAGTATTATTCAGCCATTAAAAAGAATACATTTGAATCAGTTCTAATGAGGTGGATGAAACTGGAGCCTATTATACAGAGTAAAGTAAGCCAGAAAGAAAAACACCAATACAGTATACTAACGCATATATATGGAATTTAGAAAAATGCAAATGATAACCCTGTATACGAGACAGCAAAAGAGACACAGATGTATAGAACAGTCTTTGGGACTCTGTGGGAGAGGGTGAGGGTGGGATGATTTGGGAGAATGGCATTGAAACACGTATGTTGTCATATGTGAAACGAATCACTAGTTCAGGGTCGATGCATGTTATAGGATGCTCGGGGCTGGCGTGCGGGGATGACCCAGAGGGAGGATAAAGGGAAGAGGGAGGTGGGAGGGGGGTTCAGGAGGGGGAACTTATGTAAACCCGGGGCGAATTCATGTCAATGTATGGCAAAACCAACCAATATAATATTGTAAAATAATTTGCCTCCAATAAAAAATAAATTAATTACTTAAAAAAAAAAAAAGAAAAGCCAGCACAGGCTTTCAGAGACCGAGAATGACCAAGAAGAAAGGAGCAAGAATCAGACGGATGGGCTGGCCTTTTATTCGTTTCTCGTCGCTATTGTAAATAACGACCACAAATGCAACAGCTAACAACAGCGCACAGTCAGCATCTGCGGTCAGAAATGCCACGTGGGCCGTACAGGGCTGAGGTCAAGGCTGTAGGCTCAGCTATCTGTTTTTTGGAGACTCTGATGGGACAGTCTGCTTCTCTGCCTTTTCCAGCTTCTGGGGATCACCACGCTCTTTGACTTGTGGCCCCTCTAGCTTCAAAGCCAGCATTTTCAAGTGTCTCTTTTCCCCTTCACCTGCCAACCACCCCCCAACTCTACTTGCATTCTCCCAGCTCCTGCAACTCTGACCCTGCTGCCTCCCACTTATAAGGACCCGTGCGACTCCATTCAGCCCACAAGGAGAGTCCCCCTATTCCAACAACCGTAACACAGTCCCGCCTGCAGAGCCCCTTCTGTCATGCAAAGCAACACGTTCACAGGCTCCAGGATTACGACTGTGCATCTCTAGGGGCAGAGGAGTTATTTGGTGCCCCAGCCAGCACTGGATGTCTGAAGAGCAGCCTGGAACACAGCTGGCAGCCAGCACCCCACTCCACTTAGCACCAAAATCACTTTCTGCTTTCTCTCCTCCACCAAACTATCAATCAAGTGGGAGGGTAAAATGAAGACATTATCCAAAGTAAACTCTCAAAAGATTCACGTCCCACACATTCTCTCTCAAGAAACTCCTGGAGGATGTTCTCAAACAAATGACTCAACCAAGCATGAGAAGGCGCTGGGCTTACAGGAAAGTGTCAGTGCAGGAGCGGGGAGAAACGGTGTTGGCAAAAGTGCTGAAGACACACTGCAGGGGGACAGGGCAGGGCCGCCCAGAGTCGAGGGGCTCAGAAGGTCCAGAGTTGCTCCCTGGGGAAGATGCACCGACGCTGTGCGATGCATGTGAGCTTACCGTGCGTGCGTACGGATGACGGGTGAGCAGTCTGCACCTGAGCTAACTGTGAGCTCACAGAGAGCCAGGCACATGAGTGTAAAAGCAGTGATTTACTCCAAGGGAAACAAAGGTTGTGCAGGAAAAGAAAGCTGAACCATCGGTTACTACTTTTGGCAGTTTCATAGCTGCAAACAGTATTTCCTAGCCCTGAAAATGTGGGTATTAATCATCTGGTTTGCCAAAACCAACCTAAAACAACCATGGTGGGGTGAGTGAGCAGGGCTGGAGTGGGAAACAGGGCCAGCCTCAAGCTTGAGTGACGATCAGAGATACGGAGAAAAACTGAAAAACGGGACGGAGTTTTTAGGGGTTTAGTCACTACGTCCTGTCCGACTCTTTGCGACCCCCACCTGGCTCCTCTGTCCATGGGATTTTCCAGCCAAGAATACTAGATGAGTTGCCATTTCCTTCTTTAGGGGATCTTCCCAACCCAGGAATCAAACCCATGTCTCCTGCATTGGCAGGTGAATTCTTTACCACTGAGCCACCAGGGAGGCGACAAGTGAAGGTGGAGAGACGTTTGGGTGAGAAAGAGAAATGGGGACGGCCGGCTACAGGGCCAGCAAGCCTTTCCTGCAAAGAGCTAGCCGTACAGGCCTCCTCTGGATTCATTTTCTGGCCGAATAGCAGATAGTCACAAATGTGGTGACTCAACACCATTTCTTAGCCGTCAGGTCTGTAGGTCAGAACCTGGCACAGGTTGGCTGAATTCTCTGCTTGCTGCTCACGTGCAGAAATCAAGGTGCCAGGGGGCTCCTCCTTGCCTGAAGACCCTGGGGAAGAAGCTGCCCCCCCAAGCTGGCAGCTTCTGGGTCCTGGCGCTTGTAGGACCAAGGGCCCCCTTCCTGCTCGGTGGCCCCTCTAAGCTCAAGGCCTCGTGCGCTTCTGCTCGGCCTGCTTCCCTCTTCTGGTTTTAAGGGCCCACCCAGACGACCCCGGGACCTTATTTTAAGATCCACTGATTAGCAACCTTAATCCCATCTGCAAAGCCCCTTTGTCAAGCAAAGTACCATGGTGACAGGTAACAGACGGGGAAGGTCACACCGATGGGGAAGGTCACACCGATGGGGAAGGTCACACTGACGGGAAGGGCACAGAGACGGGGAAGGTCACGCCGACGGGAAGGTCACACCGACGGGAAGGTCACACTGCCTCTGTCACCGGAACTGGCTTCTGTCCTCCAGCACAAGAGCTGCCAGCAGAGCGAAGATGAACACACCCGACCACAGGCCACCCGGGAAAGAGCCAGAAGACCCCGAGTCCTCACGGTTACTGCTCTGGGACGGGGCTGAGGCTGGGCACAGAAGACGTCCACAGCTCACTCTGCAGCCTCACCTTCCGTGGTGACTGCACAGAGCTCTGATTAAGAATAAAGATCGCAAAAGTGCCTGTGTGCACGCTGCTCTGCTTCAAACGGAAAACCAACAGCGAACTCTGCTCAGGGTTATGTGGGGGCCTGATGGGAGGGGAGTTTGAGGGGGAATGGATACAAGTACATGTATGGCTGAGTCCCTCCGCTGTTCACCTGGAACTATCACAGCATTGTTAATCAGCTCTACCCCGATACAAAACAAAGTTGCATGCCCACATACATAAACAAATGTTAACACAGGCACAGGAAACAAGGAGGCTGGCTGACTGACAGAGGACGGGCTGAAGGAGATGTTTCTCTCCAGACCACGCCCGCCGGCCCCCTCTGACAATCTCACTACAATTAGCTATGCTTATGAAAGAAAGTGACAGCTGCTCAGTCGTGTCCGACTCTTTGCGACCACAGGGACCGTAGCTCTCCAGGCTCCTCTGTCCATGGAATTCTCCAGGCAAGAGTACTGGAGTGGGTTTCCATTTCCTTCTCCAAGGGATCTTTCTGACCCAGGTCAAATCCAGGAATCCTGCATTGCAGGCGGACTCTTTATTGTCTGAGCCACCAGGGAAGCCCTGAATTATGGCTATGGTCAACAGAAAAATGCACACACATTTAATTTTACTGATGTTTATAAAGAGTTCAAGAGCTAGGTAGTAAATAGCTGCAATATGTATCTATAACAGAGAAACAGTCAGGTTGCAACTCTAAGTTAAAAGTGCAAGAGAAAAGAGCGTACCCAGAAACTGAATCCCGCTACATAAATATTCATGGAAAATGACTGAAGGAAATCCACTAGGGTGCTAACAGCGGGGGTTCCAGGCAGGGAAATCATGGATAATTATCTCCTCCTTTCTAGTTTTTTAATACTGCCCAATTTTTTGTTATAAGCATGTATCATTTTTATAATTGAAAAAATAAGCCCTCTTTAAAAAAAAAAACTCTAAGCGCAAGCGTGAAGAGTACTGCAGGGTTCACGCCAGTGAGTTGCCAAGTCTTCCTCCCAGCAAAGGCAGCTTGAGAAACAAACGCAGAGCTGTCCCTGGCGAGCCTGGGTTCTCAGGAGAGCGAGCCCCGGTGGGAAGGCGAGAAGGTGCTGTGTTACAGTGCAGCCACTCCTGCCCAGACCAGGGCTCTCGGGGTCCTGGAGAGGCCCACCACCCTGGCGCACGGCTGGCACATGCTGAGGAGCTGCCGTGTTCCATACAGACCAGATTTCTGACCCGTGTACTCCTCACCTCCTCTATAATAATACGATGTTATAATACCCCACGGACTGCAAGGAGATCAAGCCAGTCAATCTGAAAGGAAATCAGTCCTGAATATTCATTGGAAGGACTGGTGCTAAAGCTAAAACTCCTGATGCGAAGAGCTGACTCATTGGAAAAGACCCTGATGCTGGGAAAGACTGAAGGCAGGAGGAGAAGGGGACGATGGAGGATGAGATGGTTGGATGGCATCACGGACTCGATGGACGTGAGTTTGAGCAAGCTCCAGGAGACAGTGGAGGACAGAGGAGCCTGGTGTGCTGCAGTCCTTGGGGTCACAAGGAGTTGAGCACGACTGAGTGACTGAACTCCACCAGCAGCACCACCTCATGTGCGACGTTCCAGCAGGTTGATAACGTGCTATATTAGCGCATATTCACACAGCTCAGGGCAACATGCAGGCCCCTGAAATGAAGCTCTCACTGGGCAGGCCCTTCCCCAGACAATCCGTATCTGTGACCCGTCAGTCCCTGTTCGGCTGGCAGGAAGCCCCTGGTCCCCCTCCCCCAGATGCTGTGGGAGACTCGAGCATGCCAGAGCAGCACACCTGGGCTCCCGGAACTCGTGAGCAATGAGACACAGACATGGCCGAGAAGGGGGTGCAGAGGGACAGTGGGGGGTGCCCTGAAAGGTGCCTTGTCAGGGGGGATGGATGCAGCTTAAGAGGGGAGTCACAGCTTGGAGCACATGGGGGACTTGTTCGCAGGGAGACGAGAAGACAGAGCGCAAACTCTCCAGCCCATTCCCACAGAGGCAGCAGGGACACCCCTGCAACAGGGTCCCGGTGAAGCCGAGACAGGATGAGTTGGAAGGGACAGGAAGGGAAGTTAGACACACAGAGGGTTTTGAGATTTGACTTAGAAAGAGTCATTTGCACCCCCTGCGAGAGGTGCTCTAAAGACCAGAGAAATGCTAGGAAATCTTAAAGCGTTTTCAATAATCATGCACGGTGGGTACTGACAGTGTAGTTCTGAAACACACACACACATAGCAAGTAAGAAGTAGGCAACACATACCACCAGGAACAGAGCTTTTTGCTGTTACTGCTGAAGAAATGTAAAATCTAACAATTGAAGGAAAACTCTGTCAGCCTTCATTTGAACGAAAAATACCAATATAACGTCAGCACACTCTTCAGAAGAATAAACTATTTCCCAGCAACATCTAGAAACCACAGTGGACCCAGGAGCTACGAGCACCCCAGCACCCAGGTTGTGGTTTTTAAGGGCCTGTCCTGCTAAGAGGCCACCAAGGTCCACGGAATGCAGTTAATTCCAGATATTGGGCAGGAAACACAGAAGGTAAGCCTGAAACACCTATCCTTCCTAGGGTTACGTCAAAAGGACTCAAGAGGAAACTGAAAGGGGCTCAGACAAGCCGCAGATGAGGCAGTTTGATCGTCAGAAGGAGGAACTGCAGGGAATTGGAGCCCCTCACCCACAGGTTCAAAGTGAAGCTAAAACTAAAAGTCTTCTCTGTCGTCTCTGGAGGATGTTTAGAAACTAATTATTATTCTGAAAACTGGTAAACATGAAGGAAAAAAATCAGACATCGAAGGAACTCTGCCCTAGAATAATTATACAATCAAAGAGAGAAAAATCTTCTTGCGGGGAAAAAATATCCAGTAAATAAAAAGAAGGACAGAATTAGAACTTTGCCGTTTTGCCTCCTTGTCACACAATGGATCTGGGCAAAGATCATCGCAGCTCCTGAACCCAGAAGGCCACTGGCCAGTGGTGGACACAATGGACCAGGCTGCCCATCCGAGTCCTCGTGGTCGAAACACTGGCTGACCAGACGTGAAGGTGATGAAAGAACATGCTGGACTCAGCAAAGCACACGACGTGGGAAACTCTGCAGGACAAGAGAGCTGATTTCCTCACTAAGTAAACTCCGAGAAAAAGATGGAAAGGCAGAGGGAGAATCCATAAATTAAGAGATTTAAGGACCCATCGAGCGACTGAACTGAACTGAACAACCAAATGCAACACAGAAATCTGGATCCTGAGTCACATGAACGAGCCATGAAAACCGCTTACGAGTCAGTGAGGGGAAAGGAACGTGGAGTGGTGATGATGTTGATGGATTAAGTGACTGACGGACGCTTGAGACTCACTTCAAAAACATTACTGCACCACCTCACATGGTCAGAGTGGCCACCACTGAAAAGTCTCCAAGTGTCAAATGCTGGAGAGGGTGTGGAGAAAAGGGATGAAAACTGGTGCAGCCACTGTGGAGAACAGTGTGGCTCCTCAAAAGCTAAACACAGAACTGCCATGTGACTGAGCAACCTCTCTCCTGGGCGCATATCCAGAGGAAAACATGGTTCAACAAGAGACACCCAGCCAATGATCGCCACCACACTAGTTACAATATCCAAGACGTGGAAGCAACCTGAACGTCCGCCGACAGAGCAATGGATGACGATGGAATACACCCACGCAGCGGAATACGACTCGGCCACGAGAAAGAACTCAGTAACGCCATTTGCAGCAATGTGGATGGACTCAGAGACGACTGTACTAAGACGGAGAAAGACAGACCCCATCTGACGCCACTTGCGTGTGGGATCTAAAATGCCACACAAAGGAGCCTAAGGACGGAGCGGAAGCGAGCTCGCAGACACAGAGGTCAGACTTGCGGCTGCCACGGGGGAGGGGAGGGCTGGGGTGTGGGATCAGCTGGCGCAAAGCGCTGCAGACAGAACGGTTAAGCTACAAGCGCCTCCTGCACAGCACGGGGAACGACACCCAGTCTCCTGGGAGAAACCGTGATGGAAACGAATATCTCAGAAGAATGTGTATACGTGTATAACTGAGTCACTTCGCTGTATAGCAGAGATTGGCACAGCACTGTAAATCAACTATCCTTCAATGGGAATACTAAAGTTATTACTGCAAGGTGGAAGAGGGACAGGTAGAACAAAACAGACCATTAATTAATAATTCATGAAGCCAGTCACTTTTTACTCTCTGTTCTTTTATATATGTTCAAAATCTTCCCAAATAGAAGTTTCTGAAACGATTGAAGGTGTTCTAGTCACAGCTCACTGCATGCGCTCAGGAAGAGCTATTCACACAGCCTATGAAGGATGGCATATTTCTGGAAATCTGCTTTGGGTGACATAAGCAACTTTAGAGCAGAGATGAAGTCAGCGGTGCATGTGAAAAGTTTGAAAAAAAAACTGTTTTCATAAGATGAGAGAGTAGGAAAATAGGAGCATTTCAAATTAATATCTTGCACAATATGTAATTTTAAGTGTGCAACTGAAGCCATAAATAGTATAATTAGGCCACTGATTATTTACTCTGTATTCCTGCCTGAAAGTTTGCATATTCAAAGTAGCAAAAACGAAGCTTCTTATTTTTATCCTTTCATTGGGAAAAGAGAAGATTGCCTAATACGTAGGTTGTCTAGATTCCCTGGAGAAGGAAATGGCAACCCACTCCAGTATTCCTGCCTGGGAAATCCCACGGACAGAGCAGTCTGGCAGGCTATTGCTGGGGTTGCAAAGAGAAAACAACAAAATTCTGTAAAGCAATTATCCTTCAATAAAAAAATTAAAAAAAAAAGAGTTGGACACGACTTAGCAACTAAAACAAAAACAACAAAAATAGTAAATAAAATTAATGCTAACCAGTGAATTAAAGGCAAACTTTACCCCATAAAGTTCAACAATATACTTCCTAGTTTGCTCCTTGTAAAATGTAAGTGTCCAGATCTGCAACTTCAATAATATAAGAAGTGCCGGGACCAAAGATTTGCATTCCGTAGTATTTATTCAACTCTCAGTCAGAGGAGATGTGATCCATGCCGGTGACCACGAGTGTCTGTGGAGGTGGGCGGGGCACCTGGATGTGCAACCCCCCAGAATCCTGCTGAGCGGCGAGTCTGCACCCCACCACCTCTGACTTCATCTCATGGGAGTTAAAGCAGAGGGGAACCTTGGAAATTGTCTATCCCCTCACATGTCAGAAGGAAGTCTCAAGGTGACACCCCAAGTTGGTGGCGGGGTAAGGATGATCGGGGGTCCCTCGACTCAGAGGGACCTGATCTGAAGCTGGGGCAGACCCCCGGGCATGGGCACCCCAAGATTGTTAGAGGGTCAGTCCTACCGCATCAGTTAGGAAACAGCTGTTTACTTGAGCTGCCCAAGAGCGCACGCCCAACCCAGCTGCCTCGTCTTCTCCCCCAGAACCTTCCAGACATTGTCTTGTCCCAAACCTACAGGCCTGTCTACCAGAACGGTTGAGATTTAACGGACAGACAGCACACAGTGCCAGTCAGGGCACAGGATGAATGGGACTCTCCCTAAGTGTTGGTTAGAGTGTAAACCGCACAACTACTCAAACAGTTAAGAATCTGCTTGCAATGTGGGAGACCCAGGTTCGATCCCTGGGTCAGGACGATCCTGGGAGGAGGAAATGGCAACCCACTCCAGTATTCTTGCCTGAAGAATTCCATGGACAGAGGAGCCTGATGGGTATACAGTCCATGGGGTCCCAAAGAGTCGGATATGATTGAGCGACTAATGCTTTCACCTTTCACTTGGAAAAAATATCTGATGGCTCTGAGACAGATTGCAATCTGGGACACCTCGCTGCAATGCTTGCACCCGGACAAAGGTCTCTCCCAGCAGCAAAATACAAAGGAACCATCTGGGGCTAAAGACAACCGCATGCATACACAGTTAGGGCAAATTCTGGGGAAAAGATACTGAGAAGCCCCACTGCCACTTCTGAAGAGCCAAAAGCAAAAGCAGGATGTTGGGGGCTTCCCTGAAGCTCAGTGGTAAAGAATCCACCTGCCGATGCAGGGGACACAGGTTTGATCCCTGGTCTGGGAAGATCCCACATGCTGCAGAGCAACTAAACCCGTGGGCCACAGCGACTGAAGCCCAAGTGCCTGAGCCCATGCGCCACAAAAGAGATGCCCCTGCGATGAGACGCCAGCACGCTGCCCCCACTGGCCATAACCGAGCAAAGCCCACACGGCGGTAAAGACCCAGCACGGCCAAAAGCAAATAACAAAACAAGGAGTTAATAAAATAATTTAAAACACAGGATACCAGGAGCAAAAGCAGGGTACTGTGCATGCCCCCTGCCCACAAAACCACTGGAGTGGTGGGCAGACAACCGAAGCTGCCCTTCCGGCCTGACCCCTGGACACGACCCTATTCTCAGCCCGTATAAGGAACAAGCTTGCCCTGTCTCAGGAAGCTGGCAGGTAAGGGGACCTGGTGCCCGTTCTCACTGCCGCCAAGGCAGGAGGGACCCCAGCAAAGCCTGTCCTGAATTTCTTGTCTGGCCTCTGGTCAGTTTCCACTGACTGGATCAGGCGAAGAAGGCTGGTCAGTATCAGATCCTTACAAAACGAAACATGCGCTCCACCTCCCACCTGGAAATATCACACCTGCAGCTTTGCTCAAGAGAAATGAAAACATGGCCACACAGTGACTTGTGCAAGAATGTTCACAGCAGCTCCACCCTTACTCGCCCCAAGCTGGAAACCACCCATGTGTCTCTGGGCCAGTGACTGGATGCGCACCCCTGGGCTGCCCCTTGTGCAAGGTAGTACCGCGCGGCGAGGACTGCCAACACGCACAGGAGTGTGGGTGAACCTCACGCGACGGCCAGAGAAACAAGCCGTGAGCAGGCAAGCACTGCGAGTCCCTCTAAAGCTGTTCTAGGACAGGCAAAACTAAACTGTGCAGGGAAATCAGAACACTGCTTGCCTCCGGACTGTGAGCAGATGGCAAGGAATCTCTGGGGTGACGCTACCTTTTTCTCTACAGAGGTATCAGTTCAGTGGAGTTTAGTCGCTCAGTCGTGTCTGACTCTTTGCGACCCCATGAACCGCAGCACTGCAGGCCTCCCTGTCCATCACCAACTCCCGGAGTTCACTCAAACTCATGTCCACAGAGTCGGTGATGCCATGCAGCCATCTCATTCTCTGTCGTCCCCATCTCCTCCTGCCCCCAATCCCTCCCAGCATCAGAGTCTTTTCCAGTGAGTCAGCTCTTCACATGAGGTGCCCAAAGTATTGGAAAAGTATTGGCCTCAGCATCAGTCCTTCCAATGAATATTTGGGATTGATTTCCTTTAGGATGGGCTGGTTGGATCTCCTTGCAGTCCAAGGGACTCTCAAGAGTCTTCTCCAACACCACAGTTCAAAAGCATCAATTCTTCGGCGATCAGCTTTCTTCACAGTCCAACTCTCACATCCATACATGACCACTGGAAAAACCAGCCTTGACTAGACGGGTCTTTGTTGGCAAAGTAACATCTCTGCTTTCAATATGCCGTCTGGGTGGGTGGTCAGAACCACAAGGCATAATCGACATGAAATATCATGTTAGTCCCAGGCATACGCCGCAATGGCCAGATAGTTGAATATACTGTGAAATGATCACCATAATAAGACTAGTCAACACGTGTCATTGTCCAGCTACAGAAGTTTCTTCTTGTGATGAGAACTTTCAAGATCTACTCTCAACAGCTTTCAGACACACAGTGCAGGGACTTCCCTGGCAGTCCAGTGGTTAAGCATCTGCCTTGCAATGCAGGGGTCTCGGGTTCCATCCCTGGTCAGCGAACTAAGAACCCACGTGCCAAGGAGCAAGTAAGCCCTTGCATCCCAACTAGAGAGTCTGGACCGCAACGGCCCCCCATGACGCAACAAGGATCCTTAGTGCTGCAGCTAAGAGCTGATACAGCCAAACACACAGATAAATGTTTAAACACATACACACAACCCAGAATGATCGACTACTGCCGCCACGCTGCACCTTCCACTCCCAGGATTCGTTTGTCCTTTAGAGCTGAACGGCTGTACGTCTTGACTCTCTAGGTTAGGGTGTCCTGAAAAGGGTCCGGGCTACACAGGTCTGTGTGCTTGTCAGAAATGACACATCATGAGCTTGAAATTGGGTCACATCATTATAAGTAAATGTTGCTGATGCTTGGTTGCTAAGTGGTGTCTGATTCTTTGCAACCCCATAGACTGTAACCCATCAGGTTCTTCTATCCGTGGGATTTTCCAAGCAAGAGTACTAGAGCAGGTTGCCATTTCCTTCTCCAGGGGATCCTCCCCACCCAGGGATCAAACCTGTGTCTCCTGCATTGCAGGCAGATTCTTTACCTCTGAGCCACCAGGAAAGCCCAAGCAAATGTTACCTCCACAGAAAAAAGTAAGTGAACATGGAACTCTACTTAACGATATTCATGCTGAAGCGTTTAGGGGTGAAGCCCTGATGTCTGTGACCCACTTTGAAAGACATCCTTATAAACTGGACTTGGTTACAGGAATGGAAAGATAGACAGATGGGTGAGAAGCAAGCATCCAGCAATATTACAGGATCCAGGTGACAGGTAAATAGGAGCTGGCTGTAACATTCATCTTTTCTGTAAACCTCTGCATAATGACACGCTGAGGAAAGATCTGCTGATAAAACCGCATCGGCGTGGGCAGGAGTTCCCAGGACCTCACCCTGGGCCCTGCTGCCCCAGCTCCTGGCCGGGTGTCGGTGGCTCGGGCCCTCACACCTGCAGCCAGTCTGACATGCTTCCCTCCCCCCCCCGGGTCACGCTGCCCCCGCGCAGCCTGGGGCACCTCTCCCTGAAGCCACCCGCCCAGGCCAAGGTGCCTGGCAGCCCTTGGCGACACCCACAGTCTTCCTAAGCCCTCTGTCCCGTGAAGACAGCTCTCTCTGGGGACATCTGTTTGTCCAAGTCACAGCAGAGTTGAGACGCACGTTAACAGACATCGCTGATACTGGGTGCTGACAGTGGGGTGCGGAGGGTCCTTAAGAAAGGGTCCTTAGGGATGCCTTAGGGGCCGGATGGGAGGCTCTGGACGTGGGGGAGGGGTGGAGGGGTAAGGATGGAGAGCAGGGGCTGGATCCTGATCTCATCTCCTACAGCTGCTAAGAGGTTTGAGTTCTGTTCTAAAAGCTACAGAGCTCTCTGAGCCCTCCTGAAAAGTTGGGTATAAGTCCTATCACATTTCAAACATTTTACCAAAATGCCCAAAGATTTTGAAATTTAAAAAACAATGTGTGAAACATCTAACACAGGCACAGCAACAGTCAGAAAGTAGGTGAGAAAGTGCCAGGAGCTGGGGCGGGCAGGGGAGGCGATGGCCAGTGGGTGCGAGATTTCTTGTGAGGTGATGCAAGCGCTCTGGAACACAGAGATGGTGGCAATGACTGCACGGCTCTGCGAATACACTAAAACCTCTGAACTGCGTACTTTACACAGGTGGACCGCGTGGCGTGCGAATTACATCTCAGGAAGGCTATTACTAACAAACATCTTCAGTATAAACTTGGGTCAATTCATGAAGTGAAAGTCAGGGAAAGGTAGATCCTACTGAACGCAGAGTTCCAGAGACTAGCAAGGAGAGATAAGAAAGCCTTCTTAAACGAACAATGCGAAGAAGTAGAGGAAAACAACAGAGCAGGAAAGACTAGAGACCCTTCCAAGAACACTGGAGTTATCAAGGGAACATCTCATGCGAGGATGGTCACGATAAAGGGCAGAAACAGCATGGACCTAACAGAAGAAGAAGAGATTGAGAAGAGACAGCAAGAATGCATGGAACAACTGCGCAAAAAAGACCTTAATGACCCGAATAACCGCGATGGCATGGTCACTCACCTAGAGACAGGCTTCCTGGAGTGTGAAGTCAAGGGCGCTGGGAAGTATCACGATGAGCAAAGCTAGTGGGGGTGATGGAATTCGAGCTGAGCTATTTAAAATCCTAAAAGACGATGCTGTGAAAGTGGAAAACTCAGCAGTGGCAACAGGACTGGAAAAGGTCAGTTTTCATTCCAATCCCAAAGAAGGGCAAAGCCAAAGAATGCTCAAACGACCGCACAGTTGTGTTCATTTCACATGCTAGCAAGGCAATGCTCAAAATTCTTCCAACCAGGGTTCAACAGTACACGAATCAAGAACTTCCAGATGTACAAGCTGGGTTTAGAAAAGGCAGAGAAACCAGAGATGAAATTGCCAGCATCTATTGGATCATAGAGAAATCAAGGGAATTCCAGAAAAACACCTACCTCTGCTTCACTGACTACACTAATGCCTGTCACGGTGTGGATCACAGGCACAAACTGGGAGTTCTGAAAGAGGTGGGGACACCAGACCGCCTGGCCTGCCTCCTGAGAGACGTGTGTGCAGGCCAGGCGGCAACAGCCAGAGCCAGACATGGAGCAACAGACTGGCCCAAAACAGGAAAAGGAGTGCGTCAAGCCTGTATGTTGTCACCCGGCTTATTTAACTTACATGCAGAGCACATCATGAGGAACGCTGGGCTGGAAGAAGCACAAGCTGGAATCAAGATTGCCGGGAGAAATAGCAACAACCTCAGATATGCAGATGACACCACTCTAATGGCAGAAAGTGAAGGGGAACTAAAGAACTTCTTGATGAGTATGAAAGAGGAGAGTAAAAAGCTGGCTTAAAACTCAGCTTTCAGAAAACTAAGATCACGGCATCCAGTCCCATCACTTCATGGCAAATAGATGGGTAAAAGGTGGAAACAGTGACAGATTTTATTTTCTTGGGCTCCAAAATGACCATGAACAGTGACTGCAGCCATGAAATTAAAAGATGCTGGCTCCTTGGAAGGAAAGTTGTGACCAACCTAGACAGCATATTGAAAAGCAGAGACAGCACTTTGCTGACAAAGGCCCTTATAGTCAAAGTTTTGGTTCTTCCAGTAGTCATGTACTGTTGTGAGAGCTGGATCTTAAATAAGGCTGAAAACTGGAGAATTGATGCTTTTGAACAGCGGCGTTGGAGACGACTCTTGAGAGTCCCTTGGACTGCAAGGAGATCCAACCAGACAATCCTAAAGGAGATCAGTCCTGAATATTCACTGGAAGGACTGACGCTGAAGCTCCAGTACTTTGGCCACCTGATGCGAAGAGTCAACTCACTGGAAAAGACCGTGAAGCTGGGAAAGCGGGCAGGAGGAGAAGGGGACGACAGAGGATGAGGTGCTTGGACGGCATTCTGGACTCACAGGACCCGGCTTTGCGCAAACTATGGGAGACAGTGGAGGAGGGAGGAGCCTGGCGTCCTGCAGTCCACGGGGTCTCAAGGAGTCAGACACAAGTCAGTGACCGAGCAACAGCAGGGAAGCAGGACGTGCTGACTCAAAACATTTACACGGGAGATCTTCTGGAGATGAAGATTATTTTACATTGAAAATCAGTTTTTACTTTTTAAAAAATTTAAGATTTGCAAATGTATGCTATACTTGCTTTAAAGGGAAACATACTAACTAATTACAAAACTCACCCCGTTCACAGACAGTTCCCAACAGTGGAGGGTTCAGGTCAGGAGATGGTGTGGTCCAGAGCCAGAAAACGACGAGGGGGTAACGTCTGTACCAGCAGCGAGTCTGAGACTCACATCAAGACCCCTGACCCTCCAGTGGTCTTTAAGTGAGCATGCACACACATGCGGCTGTAACTCACAGTTGAATCAATTCAGTCTCTGTGTAAAGATGTAATAGTTTAACACAGAGCCACAGCCTAACCTGACTAGGAGAGCTGTAGGGATCTCTTGGTCCAAACCCCCTCAATTCATCGTGAAAGCCGACAAAACCAAACTACGCTAAGTGAGTTGGAGTCACACAGCCATTACTAGGAGAAAGTGAGGCTGAAACTATGAGCAAAGCGAGAGGAGGTGATGGAATTCCAGCGGAGCTGTTTCAAATCCTAAAAGATGATGCTGTTAAAGTGCTGCACTCAATGTGCCAGCAAATCTGGAAGATGCAGCAGTGGCCCCAGGAGTGGGAAAGGTCAGTTTTCATTTCAATCCCAAAGAAGGGCAATGCCGAAGAATGCTCAAACTACCGCACAGTTGTGCTCAAAAGCCTTCAGGCTGGGCTTCAGCAGTTCATGAACAGAGAACAGCAAAGGCTGAGACTCGGAGCTTCGTTCTACACATAACTTGACTGTCACACGCCCTTCACCACTCTCTTTTTCCTTAATCCATAGTATTTTACTTTTCTTGAGAGAAGGTATAAATAAGAATTAAAGTTACAATGTTAAACATTTCTATTATTTTAAAGGTTTTGTAGGAAAAATGTTTGAGGAAAAATAACTCAAAGTGGTTAAAACTCAAGGTCCATGGGATAATTCTGTCATGTACATTTCACGTGGGTCTCTGCGGACAGAAACTTCCTAGGGCTTTACGGAGTTTGAAAATATGACCTATTAAATTAATGAGTATCAAAATATCCCTCAAAAAGGCAAGTTCCACCAAACGAGAAGAAACTCTTTAAACTGGATGTTCTCTCTGAATGCCCAGCTATTGACAAAGCACCGAAGAGTGGACATTCTAAGCTCAGCTGCAAAATCCGAGTCTGTGTTAACTCACATCCCCTAACAACCCCAAGAGGCTCCCTGCTCCAGCGAAGAGCTCGGCGCAGAAGTGCCTGCAGTGCTAAGAGGCGAAGTCTGAGCCCAGCCGTCTGGCTGCTGGGCTGTTCCTGAACCCACAAAGCAATCCGCTCGAGATGTCTTGCTGTTAATTCCATAGGGAACTGTGTTGCTTCAGGTGAGTCTGTCCTTTTTGGTCTTTCAATGTAATCCTTTTTTCTCTCCTTATGGGATGGAAGCATTCGTCCCTAACAGTGGGGCTCCAGCTGGGTCTTTCCAGTGGGAGGTGCTCATGGACCCACATGCTAAAGATGCTCCCAGATGGCATGTGGACGGATGGGGTGGGGCAGCATCTCCATTTACCCCCTGCTGTCTGGGCACCAAGAGCTCACCCCTTATGACCCTCCTGAGGCACCCCTTCCGGCCTTAGTTGAAAACTAGTTTCCTTTCTTAAAGTCCTTCTCTTAAAATATACAGATCACCTTTTTCCTTGAGTGCTGACTGATTCTGCCATCTTACTTAAATATGTAACATTTTCCTGCCTTCTCAAATGAATTTAATGACATGTGTATCCTTGACTTGATGTCCAAAGTTCATCACAGTGCTGTAACGGTGAGGTCCTTGAGACCCATTGAAAGGGCACATGCCCCTGCCAGCTCTGCTTCACAGGATCACTTTGTAATGATGGGATGAGAAAAAAAAATTGTTTATGAGCTATAAACGGGGCTTCCTTTATGGCTTACATGGTAAAGATTCTGCCTGCAATGAAGGAGATCTGGGTTTGATCCCTGGGTTGGAAAGATCCCCTGGAGAAGGTCATGGCAACCCACTCCAGCATTCTTGCCTGGAGAATCCCATGGACAGAGGGGCCTGGCAGGTTACAGTCCATGGGGTTGCAGAGTTGGACACAACTGAGCGACTAACACTTGTAGTTTCGTGAGCTGTGGAGTTAGAAAACACAAGAGGGTGCCCCCTGCAGACCAGAAATGTAGAGGAGTGCCAGGAAGGAAGAGCACAGCGGAGGAGCCAGGGCAGAGGATGAAGCTGACGCTCATAAGGAAGCCCTGAGGCGTCTTTGCTGGGCTCCCCAGGTGCAGGGAGCTGGAGCCCCTGGCGGTGTGCAGTTGCCTCCAGATGGAGTGGGGTCTTCCGTCCTCTGCAGACACAGCCCCCGGCAGCGAGGGCGGGCAGGCCCCAGCGGAGGTCCTCGGCGCAGAGGCAGAGCAGAGCACAGGGAGACATATGGAGGACGGGGCTCAGCCAAGGGCAGGGCTGCCAGGGACACAGGCTTCCTGCCACGGTGCCTGGGGCTGGGGGAGGCCTGCAGTCAGCACAGGGAGCTGAATCCTGCAGGGGGCCTCCCCCTTCACACGCAGCGGCCTCCACGGGGGCCGGGGGCGGCACTGGGGGGCAGAGGCCACAGCAGAGGGCCCGGCGCTGAGCAGGACAGCGCTTCCTTGACAAACGCACCTGGTGCCCAAGAGTGAGACCAGCAGCAAGTCTGGCCTTCCCCGGTGGCCAAGCGGTAAAGAACCTGCCGGCCAACGCGGGAGGCCCGGGTTCCATCCCTGGGTCGGGAAGACCCTCCAGAGGAGGGAACGGCACCCACTCCAGTATTCTGGCCCGGAGAATCCCATGGTGGGTTACAGTCCGTGGGGTCCCAGAGGGCTGGACGCGACCGCGTGACTGAACAACCTCGACCACGTGACTGAACAACCTCGACCGCCACCACAAAGACCGAAAGAAACTGGAAGCAGGTCAGTGACGCCAAAGCGTCGGAGACGCCTCAGTGACGTCAAAGCATCGGACACGACTCAGGACGCCAAAGCGTCGGAGACGCCAAAGCATCGGAGACGTCAAAGCATCGGAGACGCCTCAGGACGCCAAAGCATCGGAGACGATTCAGTGACGCCAAAGGAGAAATAAACACCTTGAACTTTGTTTG
Organism: Moschus berezovskii; assembly: GCF_049115385.1. NCBI lineage: Eukaryota > Metazoa > Chordata > Mammalia > Artiodactyla > Moschidae > Moschus > Moschus berezovskii. The sequence continues at coordinate 1,069,407 of NC_142483.1, forward strand.
GTTTCTTTTAAACTATGTCAGCTTATGTTAAATTAATATGTTAATCAATTAATTAAAATAAATTAACGCATTTATTCAGCTGTGCTGGTGCTTGGTCGTGGCATGTGGGATCTAGTTCCCCGACCAGATCAAACCTGAGCCCCTGAGCCTTGGGAGCGCAAGTTTCAGCCTCTAGACCACTTAAGTGATCCAGTGACGTTGCTCGGCTGTGTCTGATTTTTGCGACCCCATGGACCGTAGCCCACCAGGCTCCTCCATCCATGGGATTCTCCAGGCAAGAGTACTGGAGTGGGTTGCCATTTCCTTCTCCAGGGGATCTTCCCAACCCAGGGATGGAACCCAGGTCTCCCACATTGGAGGCAGATGCTTTACCGTCTGAGCCACAAGGAAGTCCCTAAATTAATCCTTACATTAATTTTAACTTTTAATTTCGCTTTAGTCTTTTATTTAAAAAATCTGTACCAGCACAATTCACAAATCAAAGGGAGACAGACACCGCCTTCAGAAGCCTCACCCCCACTTTGCCCCTCAGCCTCGTCCCTCCCCACCCACCAGGCGACCACGCGTGTCAGTTTCTTGTGAAACTGCAGGCAGGTATACGGGCATCTCCGAATCTCCCTGCCTGGCTTGCATGGAGCATGGCGGGCTGTGTGTGTGAGCTCACCTGGGCTGCTGTAACAGAGCACTGCACGCTGGGCGGGTCTGGAGGCTGGAGGTTTGGCATCAGGGTACCAGCAGAATAGGCTCTGCCTGAGGCCAGGCTGGACTCCGCTCCAGGAGCCGCCCCTCGGCCGGCAGGCAGCCCAGCCGCCCGGCACACCCGGCTGCGTCCACGTGTCCACCCTCTCTAAGGGCGCAAGTCATCCTGGGTTAGGGCCCCTGAACAACCTCACTGTCACTTGGCCACCTCTTTTTAAATTTTTTATTATTCTATTTTTGGCCATGTCAACACGCAAATTTGGAGGAAGACAAAATTTAACCCACAACACTGTAATACTGTCCTGCTTTCTTTTTTTTTTCTCATTTAGTCACATGGCCCTGGAGATCTTCACACATTGATACAGACAGAGTTTTCTTGTTAGACATGATTTTTCTGTAGATACCAAATTCCCACATAAACATGAGGCAGTTTATGGACTACATCCATTCCCAGTGAAATAGTACCTATTTTTCTTTCAGTAATACACTGTTTTACTTTCTCTACTGAAATTAATTAATATTATCAATTAAATGAATAAAAATGTTCTCTGTTGAAAAATTAATGTTTCAATATTTGATCAGTCAAGTCAGTTCTCTTCACCACTGCCCTTTCCAAGTTGTATTGTCCATTTCTGTATTCTTTAAAACATTATTAGTTTCTTTAAATTGAAAGCAAAAAACTAAAAATTAAATAAGAAAGAAAGAAAATCTTATAAAAGGAAGTCTAAATAAATGACCCAAAATGCTACCAAGCAGGAAAGAAAATAGTGTTAAATATGGGATGAATATCATTCCAAACATATGTCTAAAGCTGTATACAAATCAAAGGATTTTGTTGAATTTTTAACCATAAGAGAAGAACGAAAACTTGTGTGAAACTGAAAAAAATCTCTGAACTTCAGAAAAAAGGGGCTTTTAAAAATAAGATGTCCCTAAAGTACTTCTGTGAGGTTATAAAACAATTAGAAACTTGAATTTATTATATGCTGGTACCAACACGTCTGTTTCAGATAAGCTGTGGGCTCCTTGCTGTGCAGAAGGAGGCTTGTGTTCTTAAACTTCTTTCTCCACTCGTGCTTTGTCACTTATATTCTCATTTCACTTCGGCGAGTGTTATAACACGTTTAGCTTACAAACATTTCTCCAGTTGAGTAGTTTTAATCTGTGTTTATATGAATTTAACACATAACACTGACCTTTTCTCTTTCTTTACTGCATAAAAATTTTTATAATATTTTCTTCTCATCATTGGTTCTATTTCTTGTCATTTTTTTTTTTTTTTTACAAGAAGTGCCATATGCTGCTGTGTGGCTTCCTGTTTCCTTTCTTGGCTGGTGACAAGCATCCAGGGTCCCACTTTCTTCCCCCAAACATTACTAATATTGCCCCCCCGCCACAATGTTTGGCGGTGGTGGTTTAGTCGCTAAGTTGTGTCCAATTTTTGCAACGCCATGGACTGTAACCTGCCAGGTTCCTCTGTCCATGGGATTCTCCAAGCAAGAATACTGCAGTGGGTTCCCATTCCCTTCTCCAGGGGATCTTCTCAACCCAGGAATTGAACCCAGGTCTCCTGCACTGGGGGCAGTCTCTTTATCAACTGAGCTACAAGGGAAGCCCCCTGCCCCCAATGTTTACTGGTCACAAATGCTGCTGATCTCCTCCCTGATAAATGACTTCTTTATCCACCTAGATGCTGGAAGGATTTTGTGTTCAGTCTTAAGTTTCAATAATTTAACAAGGTCTAAGGTATTCAATCAAACGCACCACCTTTAATCAAATGCACCCCCTCGGTTCCAGTGGGAAAATGCACACTAGAGAAAAGCCTTATGAGTGCAGTGAACGTGGGAAATCTCTTACTGCTGGCTCTGGCCTTCAGTATCAACAGAGAATTCACGGGGGAGAAAGGCCTTAGGAGTGCAGTGAATGCAGGATATCTTTTATTAATAAATCCAGTCTTTTTGATCATCAGAGAATCCACACTGGAGCAAGGCCTTTGAGTGCAGTGAATGTGGGAAATCTTTTAGTAGCAGATCAGGTTTCTTTGGTCATCAGAGGGCTCACACTGGAGAAAGCGCCTCATGAGTGCAGCTAAGGAGGACAGGGCTGGGGTGGAGTCTGGGGTGGTAACAGCGTGGGGGACACAGGGCCGTCTCCAGGCAGCAGACGGACCATTTCTAGGGAGGAATTTGAGGCACAGGGAGGGTGTGTCTTCCAATTATCAGCTCCCAGCAGTGGACAAGTATGTGGGATTCAGGGTCAGGTCGCCCATTTCAGGACAAAGGGAGTCTGGTCACCATAACCCTCCTTCCCCTCCAACCCAGCTTCGGGAGCTCAGAGGACACCTCGCCCACCCTCTGTCCCTGCGCCCCCCTCCCCTCCTCAAGAGCCCTGCTCATACGCTGCAGCCTACACTCAGCGGTCACGACTGCCCACTGGGAGGCAACACTGATGGCTTTCCTGGGAGTGACCCCGCTGTCTACTGGTAACGCTTTGTCACCTCCACGCCAAGCACTGCCCTGGGTTTAGGGCAGCCAAGAGTGGAGAAGAGGCCTGCATGACGCTGTGTGGCATCAGTCAGGTGCAACTGACAAGCAGTGCCAGTGAGCGCACAGGCAGAATAGAAACTCAGAGTCAGGGGCTCCACTGGCGGCTTGCTGATGAAGAACCTGCCAATGCAGGGGATGTGGGTACGACCCTGGGTCGGGAAGACCCCCTGGAGGAGGCAGTGGCAACCCACTCCAGTGTTCTTGCCTGGAGAATCCCATGGACAGGGGAGCCGGCGGGCTACAGTCCATGGGGTCACAGAGATTTAGACCCGACTCAGCAACTATGCTACGCGTTGACTCACTGGAAAAGACTCTGATGCTGGGAAAGGTTGGGGGCGGGAGGAGAAGGGGACGACGGAGAATGAGATGGCTGGATGGCATCACCAACTCTGTGGACATGCGTTTGAGTGAACTCTGGGAGTTGGTGATGGACAGGGAGGCCTGGCGTGCTGTGATTCATGGGGTCGTGGAGAGTCGGACACGACTGAGCGACTGAACTGAATTGAACTGAACAGCAACTACAGTGAAGGTATTGATTCTTCTGTATAAATTTCCCCCAAAACACTATGTGTTCCTTTGAGCCAAAGACTTAACGGTTTCTTCATCACAGGGCTCCTTGACTGTTGTATTCATGAACACTCTTTCCGTCCAGTGTCTTGGGTTCTGATTTTGAGCTACTCCGGTTATCCTCACGTTGGCTCATTCGATCATCCCTTCAAATCCATCACCTTAACCGATACGGCCTCTTTGTATTTTCCTTCTGAAATTACTGTGTTATCTCAGAGGTTCTATACAGGAATCTGACTTCTGGCTCTTTCCAAATTGTGTATTAGATCTGTGACAGTGTGGAGTCTCGTCTTTCATCTGTTTTATCACCTCAACTCTGAGCTGGGTTTTACTGAGTTCATATCCTCTCTAGTTGCTCCGTGTCAGGAAGCACACCTGGAAGTATTCTCCCGTTCCTTAGACGACGCCTTCCTCCAGACTGGGCTCTTTGAGACTTCTAGCAGTCTTTCGCGCATCTTGTTGTAAACTTGCCTAGCTGCGAGCCGTTCCCTTCATCTCGCACACTCTTATGATGGTACCCTTCTGCCCAGAACTTCTATTTGCTCTGCTATCGTGTGGATAAGTTCTCCTTGATATTCTTCCCAAGACTCAGTTTATGTTGCATTTTGTGTGACTTGAGGGCACGTGGTGTGGATGGGGTCCGTGCAGAGTCAGCTGGAGTTGTTAGCAGCCCTTGTCAGGGCGCTGGCTGTCTCCTGAGCATTCATCTGGGGTCTTGACTCTGAAACACCCTCCCTCCCTCCTGGGGGCTTTGAGCCGTTTCTCTGAGACAGTGGCCTCTCTGTAACCTGGGGGTGATTCGTATCATTTCCCACTTGTAAGGTTTCCATCCTCTCCTCCCCAGGGCTTCCTAGCTACCACTCCATCCATTTTCCTTCCAATTGGAGGGTGTTTGTGAAATTTTCTACACTTCTTTCTGTGGGAGGAGGTGAAGCAGAGGATATTCATCGTTTCAAGTACCTCTGGGGGGATTTCAGTAAAACATTTTAGTGGACCATTTGACATGTCAGAAGTTGGACCTCAGAACCAAGCATAGATTGATAAGAAAGACTCCGCAACAGGGAGCTGGGGACTGCAGCCAGCTAAGGACAAGATGACAAGATACTAAAAGCAGAAAGGGGAGAGCCTGGCTACACGGCCAGATACTGGATACAAAATGTAGAAAATGACCAGTAAAAGATCCAACGGAGCCTATTTATCATTTGATGTGCTGTGTTGCGATATTGAACTACTTACTCCAAGGCTTCAAAATCCCAAATAGGGTTGAGACGCAACCTTGAATCAGCGGTACTTAGAACGACAATATTCTGCTGGTGTTATGAAAGCGAAAGTCGCTCAGTCGTGTCTGACTCTTTGTGACCCCATGGACTATACAGTCCCTGGAATTCTCCAGGTCAGAATACTGGGGTGGGGAGCCATTCCCTTCTCCAGGGGATCTTCCCAACCTAGGGATTGAGCCCAGTGTCCCACATTGCAAGGGGATTCTTTACCAGCTGAGCCACAAGGAAAGCCCAAGAATACTGGAGTGGGTAGCCTATCCCTTCTCCAGAGGGTCTTCCTGACCCAGGAATTGAACTGGGGTCTCCTGCATTGTAGGCGGATTCATTACCAACTGAGCCATCAGGGAAGCTATGGTGTTATGGGGAGTGTCCAAGAAAAAGAAACCAGCAGTGAAACAAAGGAAGCGAAGTCCAGAACACAGATCAGAAAACCGGCAGACGTCTTAAAGGCAGGAATGATCAAGAGGCTTAGTCCCCGTATTAAGCCCTGAAAATGTCGGCTGGGAAAGCAGGTTTCCAGTTTTCTTACCAGCCACAGGAAGACGGGGCGGGGGGGGGGGGCGGGCATTCACTGGGCATACAGCACTGTCAACTGTACCGACACAGAGCTGTGAACGTTCAGTAACAAGTTACAGGCTTTCCTTGAAACAGTTTGCATCACACCCATGTTTTCTTAGTCTTGATATGTGGAATTGTTATTATCGGGGCTTGCTAAATTATTCATGTGGAATCTACATCAGAAGACTTCTAAAGACCTTTCATATGTAAATATTAGATAAAACTATTATTCATTGGGGATTTTGCATTTTTTAATTGAAGTAAAATTTACATACAGTGAACTGCACAGATCTTAGAATGCAATTCAATACATGTCAAAAAATGTCTCCACCCACGTAACCAACAACCAAGATATAGAACCTCTCTAGAATCCCCAGAAAGTTCCCTTGTACGCTCCTCTGCTCCTCCCTCCCATTCCAAGCAGCTACTGCTCTGACTTTCATTGCAGACACTCTGCCTGTTTGGAGCTCCCTGTGAAAGGAATCGCGCAGTCAGGCTCTTTGGTTTTGGCCTCTGGCTCATCATTTCTGTGCTGTTGTGTGCATCGCTAGTTTCTGCCTTTTCATTACTGATCAGTATTCTGTGGCATGCATACATTGCAAGTCGTTTATTCTCTTTTTGCTAGACCTTTATGCTATTTCCAGGTTTTAACCATTTTTTTTATGTGTCTTCTTGTGAACAAACATTTTTGTTTCATTTGGGTAGAACTCAGAGGTGGAATCTCTGGCAGGTGCGTACTCAACTTCGTAGGAAAACACCAGTTGTCCAAAGCTGCTGTGCCACTGTATACTCCCACAAGAAATGGAGGGTCGTCCAGCTGTGCCTCATCTCTGCCAACACTTGACACTGTCTTAACGTTAGCCGTTCTGTGGGTAAACAACAGGGTCTCATTTTGGTTTTAAATAGCATTTCTCGGATGATGAAGATGTGAGCATCTCTTCACGTGCTTGTTGGCTATTTGAATTCTTCTTTAGGAAGTATCTGCCAGCAACATTTGATGAAAAATCAACTGACTATGTACGAGTCTATTTCTGGATTGCCTGGTCTCTTCCAGTGACCCACTGGTCCATGTTTATGGCCGTAGAATGCTGCCTTTTGATCTCTTTAGCTCTGTGGTAAGCTATGAAATCATCCTGCGTGAGTCTTCAGCTTTGCTGAGTTTTTTCAAGATTGTTTTGAGAATTTATCAATTTTTGCCAAGGGTCTGCTGCACTTTTGATTAGAATCACATTAAATCTGTAGATTAACTGGAGGGAGATTTTACATTTTAGCTAAATCAAGTCTTCCTGTTTATAAGTTGAGTATATTTCTCCACTTAGATCTTTATTTCTCCTTGCAGTGTTTTATATGCAAATACATTTCACATACACATAAAATGTGAATGCTTTTATGCAAATAGTCAAGGAAACTATATCTGTATGATTTTTAAAAATGCTGGCGTTCTCAATGAACTGACGAAAGGTCTGTCACCAAGTGGGAAAAGCACACAGTGAACACTGCATGCATGAGAGCAACTGGACAGTCAGGGCTCTCAGTTCTGTCAAATCGGTGACTTGACTCAAGTACAGCAGCAACCCTTTCAGAGCTTCCTAGGTGGTACAGCGGTAAAGAACCTGCCTGCCAATGCAGCAGACTCAAGAGACCTGGGTTCGATCCCTGGGTTGGGAAGACCCCCCGGAGGAGGCAATGGCAACCCACGCCAGTCTTCTTGCCTGGAGAATCCCACAGACAGAGGAGCCTGGCGGGCTACAGTCCAAAGGGTGGCAAAGAGTTGGACACGACTGAGCACACACGCATCACACAGCAACTTTCAGTGGAAAATAAAGTGATCCTGGAAACAAGATTTCAGTCTGACTGCCGTCCTGTGTAAAACACGCTGTCCCTTGACTTGTTCCGACACTCATCACCCCTCTACTCGGGAGTCTCTCCATTTCGTCCATCAGAGTGGTGCCCTTGCCCCCAGCTGGCCACTCTTCCTGGGGCCGGGTGCTGCTCACCTCCTCGCTGGGCCGCTGTAATAATATCCAAGCTGGTCTTTGCTCACCCAGGTCTTCAGCTGCCAGTTCAACCCACATGCTGGACTCCAACATTACTTTTAAAAGCATACACCTGCGTGTGTCATAATACTTGTCATTTCTGCTAAACAAAATGTTTCTTACACGTCGCTTTTCTTTCATATGGTATGGCAGAGTACATTCTCCACATATCCATGATAGTTCTGTTAAGTTAGAGGTTATTAATTTCCCAGTAAATAAAAGAATATGCTTTGAATAGTTTGCTTGAGACATCTGAATCACCACTCATTTTTCTCAGCTACAAAATTATCGAATTTGAAAGGATATGACATTAAAAGATGGCAGGAAGATAGAATACAACTCCTGCCTCCGTGAAGAACATTAACTTCCCACCAGACCAAGCCTCTAGACTGCAGAAGAAGCCAACAGCAAATTGAGTCTCCTTGATGGATGATCTGAGTCGAATCTTCCTGCCTGTGACATAAATCCTGATTTAAAATGTGATTGCTGCTGCTGCTGCGTCACTTCAGTCGTGTCCGACTCTGTGTGACCCCATAGACAGAAGCCCACCAGGGTCCCCCGTCCCTGGGATTCTCCAGCAAGAACACTGGAGTGGGTTGCCATTTCCTTCTCCATAAAATGTGATTAGCAATGATGTAAACAAAATCCACACTTCCTGGAAGCCATGTTGGCAGAGACGAATAGTTGGCCATCATGTCAACGACCCCAAGAGAAGACTCCAATGTGATTTGCCAAGTATAAGTCAGCAAGAGGAAACCTCTCCTGGATAGAAGTACAGCTCTGCGCCTCCAAGGGGTTCGTCCACTTTACTTCCAAGCTGTTCTACAAACCTGACATAATTATGTCAAGGGGGGAAAAAAATGCAAAACAAAAGGCATGGTGTGCTGCCGCGTCTCTGCTTGCCAAATTGGAAGGGAGAAAGCAAGCCATTGTGCGGCTCCACCGTCCAGCGCGTTCCGGCAGTTCCGACCGACAGAACAGCATCCGTCATGCTCTGCATTGCAATTGCTCCTCGCCGCCCTCTCCCAGCTCATCATAACATCATTACGTTCCATTTTTTTCCCAGCCGGGGCATCTATTCTCTCTCATTGAGGACAACAGCTGTAGGGTCCAGCCTTGATGCCTTCTCAAAACGGTGAAATGTGTTTGCTTTTCATTTCAGTCTTGGCGATCCCCATTTTCACACTCCTGCTTGACAGATTTTCTTGCTGCCAAAAAAACAAATGCATTCAGCCCCAAAACCTCCATGGGGCTGAGCAAAGGAGCTCCCAGGGTACTCAGTGCTCATCTGTACTGTAATTTGCCCCCAAGCCAAGTTGTTCTGGGAACGGGTTGAGGGGACGCACTGCTTTCATCCTTTTTATAGCCTCATAATTGCCCAAGGAGGGCTGCCTTTGTGTCCAACCCATCGGAACATTTTTATTCCTCTTTCTATTTGGGTCTACTCATGTATACACGCGTCAACGTTTTCTGGGCCAAAATCTTGTCAATAAAAATGCTCTGCTTCATGGTGAACATTCTAAGATCTCGTGTGAATGGTAAGACTAGCTAATGGCTTTTCTGAGCATTACTCAGGGACAGACCAGTTTCTCAGGGCTTTTGGTAAAAACAAAAAATGGCTAATCTCATCTTCATGCCAGTCACAAGGTGGTACCACTAGGATTCTCCCTTTCCAGAAGATGGTGAGGCGGTCAGAGGGCTTGAGAAAGTTGCCACTACAGACATGGTGGAGCTGGAGTTAAGTTCAGGCCGCCGGAGCCCAGGTCCCTGCCTTGCCCTCCTGCCTCCCGTGGGGGTCACCACCAGCTCCCAGGACCCAGGAGGTTCAGACCCTCCTTCCAGCCCTGCCAGGAGGCAGCACGGGCTCCTGGCTCACAAGCAGACAGTGGACGTCAGAAGCCTGAGACGGTCGGGACTGTCTGCATCGGACACACAGTGGGGCTTGCTGAAGTTTCTCTTTCTGCCTATATAGATTTTTAAACTGCTATGGCCTTGATCAAAGACCATATGTGTATCTGAGCATCAGCAGTTCTTCATCCCCGAGGCTGAAGTGGAACAGGAAATGCAGAGGCTTGCAAGCCTCTAGTCGAAGGAGGCTACATAAGAAGCCTGGCCACGCTGGAGAGACACTCATGGAAAGACGACAGATGGAGGTGGAGATGTCCACGGGGCCCCGGCTGCTCGACCGTCCATGTGCCAGACACGTGACAAGTGAGACTTTCAGATAGCCCAGCCAGTCACCCGCCGCCTTTCACCTTACGAGAGACCCCAAGCAAGGACTGCCCAGCTGACTCAGTCAAAGCCCAGACTCCTGGGCACAATGGACAGGGGCTCCTTTTCAGACTGCTGCCTCAGGGTGGTCTGTCACCCTGTGAAGCAACGTCAGAGACCAGCGGGGGGACATCCTGGCTCACGTCTGCACCAGATGCTTGCAGGCGGGCCCACCATCGCGACGAGCTCACTGCTCCTCCAGTGGATGCTGGCACCTGTCGGACCTGAGTCCCTCGGGCCAGCTCTTACATGAGGACAGCCATGATTATTGAAGTTTTACCTGCCACCTGGGGCCTGAGACGAGTCTGTCCCCGAACAAGAGCTACATGGACCCAGCTCAGAGGCGGACGAAGCAGAATCAGTCTTGGCCAGGCAACGGGTAACACATCACGTGCGTGAGGATGAGTCGTGGGCCGTGGGCAGTGGCTTCCGCAGGGACGCGGGCCCGTCTGGTGGGGCCAGCCCCCGGGGGCCTGCAGGGAAGCAGGGACCACACGGGACCCGTGTCCCCACCAAGGTCACCACGGTCTCGTGGGAGCGGAACCCGTCGCTTGCTTCTCACATGTCATGGTTTGCTCTTCTCTTCTCCTCGATATTTAATGAGGTCTTTCTGAAAACGCCAGCCTACTTTTGGATGTGCTGCAAGAAATGGGTACAGCTTTGAAAGGGGAGCGCTGGGTTTCTGCGGGGACAGGTATCTGCTCCTGTGTACACTGCAGCACTGGTCACAAGAGCCGAAGTGCAGAAATGAGTTTCCACCCACAGACCACCAGAAACGAAATGTAGTCTGCACTGCAGACCGTGTGTGTGTCCAACCCAGTCCAACAGGAACAGGGCTCTGACCCCTACGACCGCGTGGATGATGCAGAAGACACTGTGCTTAAGCGGCAAGTCAGATGCCAGAGGACAAATGCTGTAGGATTCCACGCACATGGATAACTCAGAATAGGCGACTTCATAGATAGGAAGTAGATGAGCGGTTAGGGGTGGGGGAGGGGAGTCAGTGTCTGACGGAAGGAGATGCCTTCCGGGAAGATGAGAAGGTTCTGGAGACGATGGAGGTGATGACTAGACAACGTTGTGAACGTATGTAAAGACACGGAATTGGAGACTTTAAAATGGTTAAAAGGGTAATTTCTATGTTATGTGTATTTAGCACAGTAAAAAGAGAGAAATACACTGTCCCATCAACACGAGGAGGAATTTTACGGGGGACAGAAAGAGGGTCACGTGCCCCACTCCCCATTCTCCACACACAGTTCTCCAACCACTGCTAAAACCAGACATCTTGGTCTCATAGGTAAAGAATCCCTTCACTAATTATGATAAAACAACAATGAGAAAAACAGCAGACACATCAGGAACACTTGCTAATATCGCTCGCTGTTCCAAACACATGTATTAACACATTTAATCACCACACCCTCATGAAGAAGGTGCTTTTAGTTTTCTGAGTGTATACATACATCTATCTAGACACACAAAACGGAGAGACACACACAGAGGTCGAGCGACTTGCCCAGAGTCACAGAGCTGGTGAGGGGGGGGGGGGGTGTTGCTTAGCACCCAGCAGCTGGTCCCAACTGAGTGGGGGCCACTGTGGCTGGGAGCCTCCCACAAACGGGGCCACAGTCCAAGCGGCTGCTGGCACAGGGAGCCAGTGCCCCACAGCAGCCAGGGTCCCGGGGGGCTCAAACCAGAGACCCGCACAGTCAGGCTCAGCAAAATGAACAGATGACACAATGCAGTGACCCAACTCAATCAGAAATAGATTTTTATTTTTGCTACAATTCGCAAGGACAGACGCGCTGGCCATTTGCCAGCAGCTCGAAGCAGAGAACCCCTCTACGTGCTGCTTCCTGCAGGCACCTGGCTTCCGCTGGGACCCTTGACTGGGGGGGACGCGGTGGGCTCCAAGCACCCCTCCCTGCCCTGCCTCGCAGGCCTGGCCTCTCTCAGAGCCTGCCTCCAGCTTCATCTGGGTCCGACAGGGGCCGCCGTCCCCAGGAGGTGGCCAGGCTCACCCTGTGCCCTGTGCCCGAGCCAGTCGGGGCCTGGCATTCCCAGGTTGCAGCCAGGGTGCAGGAAGGGCCATGCGACTGGTCAGTCGCCTCGCCACCGCCTCCCCCACGGGTGCAGGGACGGAGCCAAACCCACAGCACAAGGGGGCGGTGGTCGCTGTGGACCAGCAGGAAGACGTCCCAGACGAGACGCCCGCTCTTCCTCTGAATATTGGTGGGAACCGGCACATGCAGTGGGGACCAACAGTGACATGAGGGTGGACCGCACAGGGACCCCACTCCAGCTGCTGCTACGTTGCTTCAGTCATGCCCGACCCTATGCGACCCTATGGACAGCAGCCCACCAGGCTCCTCTGTCTACAGGATTCTCCTGGCCAGAATACTGCAGTGGGTTGCCATTTCCCCACTCCAGAGTCGGGTGTAAACCTGGACCTCCAGGGATCGGAACCCTCACATGTCCTTCTTGTTTAAACAAATCCACGTTAGGTTTTCTGTTAACTGCAGCCAAGCATGTCTAACTGATTTATATTTCAGAAAACATACGAATGTGTGTGTGTGTGTCTACACACACATATATGCTGCTAAGTTTGGTCATATCTAACTTTGCAACCCCATGGACTAGCCCGCCAGGCTCCTCTGTCCAAGGGGCTTCTCCAGGCAAGAACACTGGAGTGGGTGCCATGTCCTTCTCCAGGGGATCTTCCCGACCCGGGGATCGAACCCATATTCTCCTGTCTCCTGCGTTGGCGGGAGGATTCTGTACCGCTAGCGCCACCTGGGAACACACACACAAGGCTTAATGCATGAAATGAGGCTTCTCAATACATCACCATAAGCACACACAAATTCAGGCTTTGAGGTTTTACATATAGCGTGTAAAGAAAATTCTCAGAAAGTTAATACAAACACTTGAGACTGGAACAATTGATTATAAGTATCACGGTATGGCGGAGAAGGCAATGGCAACCCACTCCAGTAATCTTGCCTGGAGGATCCCAGGGACAGGGGAGCCTGGTAGGCTGCCGTCCATGGGGTCACACAGAGCTGGACAAGACTAAAGTGACTTAGCGTAGCATCACGGTATGGAACTAACAGAAGTAGAAGATATTAAGAAGAGGTGGCAAGAATAAACAGAAGAACTGTACATAAAAGATCTCAATGACCCAGATAACCTCCATGGTGTGATCACTCACCTAGAGCCAGACATTCTGGAGCGTGAAGTCAAGTGGGCCTCAGGAAGCATCACTACAAACAAAGCTAGTGGAGATGTTCCAGCTGAGCTATTTCAAATCCTAAATTTCAGCTGAGCTATTTCAAATCCTAAAAGATGATGCTGTGAAAGTGCTGCACTCAATATGCAAGCAAATACTGAAAACTCAGCAATGGCCACAGGACTGGAAAGGGTCAGTTTTCATTCCAATCCCAAAGAAGGACAATGCCAAAGAATACTCAAACTACCACACAATTGTACTCATTTCTCATGCTAGCAAAATAATCCTCAAAATTCCCCAAGGCAGGCTTCAGCAGTACACGAACTATGAACTTCCAGACGTTCAGGCTGGATTTAGAAAAGGCAGAGGAACCAGAGATCAAATTGCCAACATCCATAGAAAAAAACAAGAGAGTTTCAGAAAAACATCTACTTCTGCTTCATTGACTACACTAATGCCTTGACTCTGTGGATCACAACAAACTGTGGAAAATTCTGAAAGAGATGGGAATACCAGACCACCTGACCTGCCTCCTGAGAAACCTGTATGCAGGTCAAGAGGGAACAGTTAGAACTGGACATGGAACAACAGACTGGTTCCAAATTGGGAAAGGAGTATATCAAGGCTGTATACAGTCACTACCTATTTAACTTACACGCAGAGTACATCATGCGAAACGCAGGCTGGATGAAGCACAGCTGGAATCAAGATTGCCGGGAGAAATATCAATAACCTGTTACTCAGATGCCACCACTCTTATGGCACAAAGTGAAGAGGCACTAGAGAGCCTCTGATGAAAGCGAAAGAGGGAAAAGCTGGCTTAAAACTCAGCATTCTAAAAGCAAGATCATGGCGTCCGGTCCCATCACTTCACGGCAAATAGGCGGGAAAACAGTGGAAACAGTGGATGACTTTATTTTCTTGGGCTCAAAAATCACTGCAGACGGTGACTGAAGCCATGAAATTGAAAGACACTTGCTCCTTGAAGAAAGCTGTGACCAACCTAGACAGCACATTAAAAAGCAGAGACATTACCTTGTCAACAAAGGTCTGTCTAGTCAAGGCATGGTTTTTCCAATGGTCATGTATGGATGTGAGAGTTGGACTATAAAGAAAGCTGAGCACCGAAGAATTGATGCTTTTGAACTGTGGTGCTGGAGAAGACTCTTGAGAGTCCCTTGGACTGCAAGGAGATCCAACCAGTCCTTCCTAAAGGAAATCAGTCATGAATATTCATCGGAAGGACTGATGCTGAGGCTCCAATACTTTGGCCACCAGATGTGAAGAACTGACTTACTAGAAAAGACCCCGACACTAGGAAAGATTGAAGGCGGGAGGAGGAGGGGATGACAGAAGACGAGATAGTTGGACGGCATCACCGACTCGATGGACATGAGTTTGAGCAAGTTCCATGAGTTGGTGACGGACAGGGAGGCCTGGCATGCTACAGTCCATGGGGTCGCAAAGAGTCAGACACGACTGAGCAACTGAACGGAACTGATCCTTAATGAGCATGGACTTCCTTTAAAACTGATTCCTAGCCCTTTGGGAGTCAGAACCACCGTTCTTCTCCTGGACCCATGAGACTCTCCCTTCCGCCTCCAGGGAAGGAAGGAGTCCTCTGCACAGATCTTTTGCAATCAGGCCCTATTACCCTAAATTGGAGAAAGAAGGAGGGACTCTGGGGAAAGGTCCCAGGGATTGCAAGAGCCTAGTTTCCCAAGAAGTTGGAACCAGAACTATTTACTAGATGTGCTGAGTCTCAGGTCAATGGCTTTAAGTCCTGGACTGTAAATAAAACAGCTCCTCTTTGGTAAGAGTCCAGAGCTTCTGAAGGAAAAATAGTTCAGGATAGAAATTATTCCCAAGAGGAGCCAAAATATCAAGCAAGATGTTCTGACAACATCTCAGTCCTTGAAAGGAAAGCAATGAATTCCCTCTCCTAACAGGAGGGCATCTGGAGCATTGGAAACTGCATTTTAGTGAAATAGAGACAAGATCCACTGTCTAGTGTGACATATTATTACAGTTTATGATTACACGTGAACTGTAGCCCATGCCCCAGAT
This sequence comes from Moschus berezovskii, assembly GCF_049115385.1. Classification (NCBI taxonomy): domain Eukaryota; kingdom Metazoa; phylum Chordata; class Mammalia; order Artiodactyla; family Moschidae; genus Moschus; species Moschus berezovskii. The sequence goes on from NC_142483.1 coordinate 1,084,663, forward strand.
AATTTCTCTCTTCTACGAGACTGAAGTTTTTACTAATAATGAGCTTCTCTGAGGTAACTCTGTGTTGGAATCCCTTCATTTTGGGCCAGGGAAACCAAGGTACAGAGGGTTGCCAGGTTCATGCGTGCTAAGACACTTCAGTCATTGGGAAGTGGGGTCTTCACTACAGACGTGCTGCAGTATTTGGCTGGTAAAGTGAGTTCCCCGGTCGCTGACTTTCAAGAGAGGTTCCCTAGGCAGGAGTGGTCTCCACCTGGACCTGGGCCACAGCAGAAGCAGTAGCTTATCCCTAAAGGAAGCCTTCAGTCCATGAGAAAACATACCCACCACAGCCAGAGTGGATTTATGTCCACGAGATGGGGGAGGCTGGATAAAATCCAGCTGCCAAGCCTTGAAGTGTCCTGGAACAGTACAAGCGTGCGTGCGTGCTCAGTCACTCAGCCGTGTCCGACTCTGTGTGACCCCATGGACCGTAGTCCACCAGGCTCCTCTGTCCAGGGGATTCCCCAGGCAAGAACACTGGCGTGGGCAGCCATGCCCTCCTCCAGGGGATCTTCCCGACCCTGGGGCTGAACCTGCATCTCTTACGTCTCCCGCATTGGTGTGTGCTTCACTGCTAGCACCAGCTGAGCAACCTTAAAATGAGAAGCCATAGCTCCCAGCCTGGTAACCTGCCCAGTGGCCCATGATGTGTAACTTAGCACGTTTCCTCCTGTGTCTCCATGTTCCAGAGCTGGCTGCTCAGAGCTGCATGCAGTGAAGATGTCCAAGTTACATTAAATGAAAACACAAGCGGCTGAATACCTGCAGAGAACAAGTCCAGTCATCAGTGTTTTGGGGATCGCCATCTTAGCTGGTCCATTCCGAGCAATCTCTGGGCTTCTCCTGTAAACACAGGACAAACAGCAGGCCCTCTCTCTCCTGCTGGATGTGAATAAGGGGTCAGGGGGTCCCTGACAAGACAGAAGAGACAGAAGGAGACCCCCTCCAGAGCAGAGCAGAAAGGGGGGAGAAGGCGGGGCTTAGTGAGAGTCCTGAGCTCCCCAGTCAGGCCTCACACAAAACGAGACCCACCTCCAGGTTCTCCAGCCACCAGAATGGACTTACCTTCCTGCCTTTCGTGCTCCAGGAGGGGCCCGCCTGAGTCCCAGCACCGATACAGCTCACCCAGTGGCGACCGTCTGGATGGATCCGGAAGAAACGGTCACACGTTCCTGGCAATTCTTCGGGTATGAAAACTGTGTGGGCCCACAGGGCTTTTGCTTCCTACTTCTCAGCCTTCTTCACAGTGTGAAGTTTTATTTCTATAATACTGAGTAAATAAATGCCCCTGCCAGTGCAGGAGACGCAAGAGGCAGGTTCGACCCCCGCTTGGGAAGATTCCCTGGAGAAGGAAATAGCAACCCACTCCAGTATTCTTGCCTGGAGAATTCTACGCACAGAGAAGCCTGGCAGGCTGCAGTCCATGGAGTCACAAAGGGTGGACATGACTGAGTGCAAACGCACCCCTAAATGAATGGGAAAAATACTGCCAAGGAAAATTCAAGCTTGAGGGTCAGGGCCCCTACAATCACTATGGCAGTGCTGAGTGCGGCTTATCAGGGAAAGTGGCCTCCTTTCTGAGGTCAAGTTGGACCTTTCCTACATGTTTAGGATGAGGTTGTATGAAGGTTGTTTAAGGAATACTCATAAATCATAATCTAAAGTCACAAATTATAATATACTTGTGGACAGTATAATATACTACATACAATACATTCTGTGGACAGAGACACACAATGAATGACAATTACACGGATGATTCAAACCTCGTTGAATTCAGAGAAAGGCTTCGATGGCTAATTTCAAACTACAGTGAAGTTCTCAAAGTTCTGGACTTGACTCTCAGCTATGACACTCATGAAAATGTCTAACTAGATCAATGAAACACGGATAACAAAAAGGATACCATGATATTCATATTTCCACAGAACACTGAACTGTGAAAAATAATTCATATTTTACCCAAATGCATTCTGAGAAAGACGTCAGGAAGTTGGTAGACTAGTCAGATAGAAGACAGAGTTCAGCTGGAGCAGAGTTCTGAATTTACACAGAAGAAAACGGCTGAAGAAACCACGGGACGGGGGAGGCTCTGCACTACAACGCACACGGTTTCTCTTTTCAGGTGGGCAAGAAGCACTCCCCTAAGTAGTACCTGTGGGGTTCCCAGATCAGGGCCTCCTACGCACACGAGACCTAGAGCTGCCTCCCAGGTCTGGCTCTGAGAGTTCAGCCATCCTTGGAAACCTCGGGAGTTCTCAGCCACGCCCGCGCAGAGAAGAACCAGCCTCACCGCTTCCAGCCCTACTGTCTCTGCCTCCCGTGTTTTGCAACTCTAGCGTTGGTGTGCAGACACATCTGGGACTGCTCCTTCATCTCGCTGAGTTATGTAATGTCCCTGTCTGTCTGTGGTAGTCTCTCGTGGTTGTTGCTCTGGAGTCTGCTTTATCTGATATTAGTACAGCCACGCCTGCCTTCGTTTGATTAACGTTTGCGTGGTATGCTTTTCCAGGCTTTAATTAGTTTTAGCCTATATACATCCTTGTAGTCAAAGGGAGATTCTTAGACGCAGTACAGTTGGGTGTGTATTTATGTACCCTCTGAGTCTCTGTTGACTTCTGTATTTAGACCATTTCCGTTTGGTATACTTTTGGTACACCATGGATTAAGTCTGGAATTGGGGCGTAGAAATGTTTTCTGTTGGTTTCCTCTCCATTCTTACCTTCTCTTTCCTGACTTACTGATGTTTTCCAGAATTCCATTTAAATGTATCGATGCTATTTTTTTTTTTTACCACACCACAAGGCTTATGGGATCTGAGCTCCCCAACCAGGGACTGAACCCAGGCCCTCAGCAGTGAAAGCACCAAGTCCTACCCAATGGACTGCCAAGGAGTTCCCTATCTAGACTATCTTAAGTGCATCACTTGACATCAGCTTTTTCAGTGGTTGGATTAGATTATATACACGAGCTATCAGTCTACAGTGCTGACACGTGACTCGTTCGAGTGAACTGTAGAAACCCAACCTTGCTCATATTCCCCGTCCACGACTGTTTTACGTATTTTATATACCCTACAAAATTGGGGAGCCACATCAAACATGGTTTTAACTTTTCTTCCAGTCATCAAACGTAATTTGGGAAACTAAAAAGGAGAAGGGAGGGTGGGAGGGAGGCTGCAGAGGAAGGGATCTGTGTCCACACACGGCTGACTCATGCTGTGTTTACGGCAGAAACCAACTCAACATTGTAAAGCAGTTACACTCCAATTAAGACGAATAAACAAAATGGAAAAGAGCTAAAAGGAGAGGAGAAGGAGAATCTACGGCCCTCGCCCTATTGACCCTTGTTTCGTTTCCTCTTCCTTCCTGACGCTCCCCAGTTTCCTTTCCTTCCTGTTTCAAGAAGTCTCTCTTGCTATTTTTTTAACTGGCAACATATTCTCTGAGTTTTCCTTCATCTGAGCATATCTTAATTTCCCTGAAAGATGTTTGCTGGATATAGAATTCAGTATTGATGGCTTTGTTTTTTTTGGGGCCATCAGGGTTTTTCGAGAAATTCACTCTCAGATTATTTCCCACATAGATAAGGTGCCATTTGTCTCTCACTGCTTTCAAGATTTTTAATGTTTAGTTTTCGGGGTTTTGTTTCAGACACACACAAACCACGCATCTTGGCATGGATTTCTTTGGGTTTATTCTGTTAGGGGTTTCCTCAGCTTCTTGGATCTGTAGGCTGATGCATTTTGCCAAATTAGGAAATGTTTGAGCCACTTTTCTTTGAGTGCTTCTTCAGGTGCATCTTCTTCCTCCTTTCCTTCTGGAACTTCAGAGACACAACGTTAGGTCTCCTAGGATGATCTTCCGGTGCCCCAGGGTCTGCACGTTATTCCAGTCCATCCTCTCTGCTCTCCAGACTGAGTAATCGCTCGCCTGTAGCTCCGAGTGTACAGACTCTTGTCGTTGCCTTCTCCATTCCCATTTAGCCCGCCCACTTGTTTTTCTGATTGTATTTTGCAGTTCCGTGTTTTCATTTGGTTCTGTGTGCCTTCTACATTCTGCTGAGACTGTGTATGTTCTCAGTTGTTTCAAGCACATTTTCAACTGCTCACTGAAGCGTTTTTTATGGCGGCTGGCTTAAACCCATGGCAGAAGACTGCAACATTTGTATTATTATGGTCTTGCTGTCTGTTGATCGTCCTTTGTCATTCAAGTTGACATTTTCCTGGTTCTTGGAATGATTCGTGGTTTTTTATTGTGTCCTGGACATTTTGCCTGTTATGTTATGAGCCTCTGGATCTTACATCACTCCCGTTTGCAGGAAGCCTCCCCTGCTGCTGGTGAGGGAGTGAGGATTTAACCTTCTTACAGCAAGTGCCATACTCAGCCTCTACTGACCCCTCCAGTGTGGGGGAAGACCTCGTGACTGCTGAGCAGGAGTGGGAGTTAGGCTCCCAACTAGACCTCCATGGGGGCCTTCCCCAGGGGCTCAGTGGTACAGAAGCTGTCTGCAATGCAGGAGCCGTGGGTTCAGTTTCTGGGTCAGGAAAAGAATCCTGGATCTGGAAATGGCGACCCACTCCAGTATTCTTGCCTGGAGAATTCCATGGACAGAGGAGTCTGGCTGGCTGTAGTCCACAGGGTCCCAGAGAGTCAGACACGACTGAGCACTCACTCACTCAGACCCACACGGATCCTCCCTGGCCAGGGAGAGAGGGACACCTTAGTACTGATGCTTGTGTGGCTCCTATTAATGCTGCAGAGAGAGGGGCTTGTTACCACTGGGTGTAGGTCCTGGCTGCCCACTCAGCCTTCTCTGATGCCCCCCGCCGAGTTGGGAAGGATGTCATCTCTTAACAGCTGAGTCAGAGTGAAAATCCAGGCTCTCCAGTGAGCCTTTGTTATGGGATAGAAGGGGAACCATGCTTTCTCTGTGGTGTTTGGCAGGAGAATGGTTATTGCCTGAAGTTTTCTGTCTAGCTAAGCTGTGCTTTTCTTGGTCGTTTGCCTAAAGAGGGTTTTATCGAGGTTTATGTCTGGACGGGGGTCTGTTCTCACTGGTGTCCCGGTTGTCATCTTCTCCAGCACCCATTCCAGGGCACACGAGGCAAAAGGGAGGCCCAGAGAACTCACTGCCGCGTCGCCCCCAGCCCCCAGGGTCCCTGGATGGTCTGCGTCTGCCCCTCCACCTTTCAGACTCTTCTCACCTTTGTTTTACAAATAACATTTGGGGGTTTTAGTTATACTTATCAGGAGGAATAGAGAAAAGTGTAACTACTCCATCTTGTCCATATCCACTGTTCATTTCCTCACTTAAAAACCTGTTCTATCACTTATATGTGTTTCCCTAAACTGTACGTCATATAATTTTCCTGCTTTTGCAAGAGTTATCATATTGTGACTTGCCTTTTCAACTCAGTATTATGATTCTAAGATTAATCCGCCCATCTGCATTTGGCAGTGGTCCCCTCATTCCCTGCTGTGTGATAGTCCATCCTGAATAGACTACAATTCACTATGCATTTCCTGTTGACGGACATTTGGGCTACTTATGGGTTTTTTGTGTTGTGAACAATGCCACCATATACTTTCTTATACAAGGTTTCTGCTCCTCAGAGGCAAGAATGTCTCAGGGGTGGAATTGCTGTGAAGGATGAAATTCAATATTTTTTACATCAGCTCAGTTCAGTCGCTCAGTTGTCTGACTCTTTGCGATCCCATGGACTACAGCACGCCAGGCTTCCCTGTGTATCACCAACTCCTGGAGCTTACTCAAACTCATATCCATCGCATCGGTGATGCCATCCAGCCATCTCATCCTCTGTCATCCCCTTCTCCTCCCACCTTCAATCTTTACCAGCATCAGGGTCTTTTCCAAGGAGTCAGCTCTTCACATCAGGTGGCCAAAGGATTGGAATTTCAGCTTCAGCATCATTCCTTCCAGTGAACTTTCAGGACTGATTTCCTTTAGGATGGATTGGTTGGATCTCCTTGCAGGCCAAGGGACTCTCAAGAGTCTTCTCCAGCACCACAGTTCAAAAGCATCCATTCTTCGGCGATCAGCTTTCTTCACCGTCCAACTCTCACATCCATACAGGACCACTGGAAAAACCACAGCCTTGACTAGACGGACCTTGGTTGGCAAAGTAATGTCTCTGCTTTTTACTATGCTTTCTGGGTCGGTCATTTGTAAAGAAAATGTTCTCTAAAGCTTTCCTCTGGCCATTAAGTGTCACTTACTTGGACTCTGTCATCTGCTCTGGAGCTCTTTCTTCTCTCTGCTCTGTCTTCCACAGTATCAACTATTTCCTAAGCAAACTATTTTCCTCCAGGGCCCCAAGGCGACAGCCAAAACCTTCCCAGGGCTAAACGGTCTTCCTCGTTCTGATCCAGAAGAAAAGAGGTTCCGCTGCAACGCCCCCAGGAGAACTGTGGACATCACGGACATTTGGCCTCGGTAACTCAGCAAGCGGACGGGTCTGGGACGAGGCCCAGGGAAGAACAAAGCTGCAGGAAGGTGGACAGTCACCTGGCTCCACGCACCAGTCAGGGGACTTTTCAGGCTGGCCACACGAGCCCCGTGGTTCAAACTCACCCTCAGTCACTACTCACAGACTTAGAAAACACACTTACGGTGGCCGGGGCGAGGGGTGGTTGGGGAGTTTTGGAAGGTCACGCACACCCTGCTATATTCAAAATGGGTAAGCAGCAAGGCCCTCCTGTACAGCACATGGAACGTGATGTGCCTGCCTGGAAGGGAGGGGAGTCTGGGGGAGAATGGAAGCATGTGTATGTGTGGCTGCTCACCTGAAACCACTACAGCACGGTTAACTGGCTGTACCCCAACACAAAATAAAACAAAAGTTTAAAGTCTGAAAAGGAAGAATCCTGCAGACAGTGTTGCCAGGGACAAAGTATGTAATTAAGTAGTTGATCCCACTAGCAGACTGTAAGCAGAAATAACATAGGAGACCCCTGTAAGTTACTGATTACTTGAGAAAGCAGGCTTGTTAAACCACAAAACCAAGCAGGCTGCTTAGTAACAAAACCACGCAACAGAAGCATGAAACAGGCCCCCAAACAGTCACACGGTCGTGGCCTGAGACCTACATCCTGCCCAGGGAGCCCAATAAGTTCATGATCCCTAGGACATGCCCTCTGAACACAGCAAAGGAACAGTAATTTAAGTAAAGACCCTCACTGTACTGAGACCTGAAATAATATTTCCACTGCACTGTGATAATCCGGGCTTGACCATGTAGGGACTAGAAAACTCCGCCACCCGACCTGGAGGAGGAGCTGATGACGGGGATGTGACTTTCTCCCGAAAATGAAGAAGAAAGGGATCCCTCCCTCTCCCCGCTTTCCCTCTGATTATAAAGCCGCAGCCCACTGCGCTCTCGGGGTGGCATCCTCTGCCCACCTACTTGTAAGCCTCGAGTGTGCCCGTGTGTTCAACTGCTCTGTCGTGTCCAGCTCTTTGCAACCCCTTGGACTGTAGCCTACCAGGCTCCTCTGTCCATGGAATTTCCCAGACAAGAATACTGGAGTGGGTTTGCCATTTGCTTCTCCAGGGGACCTTCCTGACCCAGGGATGGAACCTGCATTGGCAGCTGGATTCTTTACCACTATGTGGTGGGCCAGGTGTCAAAATCTGGCCCACATCCGACACTCAAGGGATGCCCGAAGTCAGACTGCACCACGCAGGGAGTTTTAGCACAAGCCAGGTAAACAGAAAGGTCCTTCAGCAAGGGAGGCGGGGATGAGCATTTTACTGAATCACTGCAATGAGAGGAGATGGGCGCCTGAAGAAGAGCTCTGCCTCTTCTCTGGGAACACCTGAGTCGCACTTACGGGAACCAGGAGGCTGCCGGTTGAAGATGCAGGTTCCTGAGTGTGGTGACCATGGGGTGTGTCCCTTCGTGCATCCCCTCTTCCTCTCTCATCACAATGCACACTCCATCTCAGCACAAGACTGCCCAGGACAGAAAACTAATTTTCCTGTCTTTCAGACAAAAAGGTACAGCTACCTATCAAAATAGGTGCCTGTATTTTGGCAATCAGATGTAAATGGAGGTGCCATGCTACAGCTTCCAGGAAGATTTCTCATATGTGACTCATGTTTGCCCTTGGCCTCTTTTTCCCTTCCTCCTTCCTCATGGCTGGAAAGCAAACATAATGGCTGGAGCTCTAGCAGTCATCCTAGACCATGAGGTGATCTTGAAAATGGAAGCCTATCACAGCTGAACGAGATAAAATGTAACAGGGCCCCTGGTGCAGAATATTCTACCAGCTGTGCACTGCCCAGATTCAAACTTCTTGCACATGAAACAAATGTCTATCTTACATAAACCACTGCTACTTCTGTTGCTTAATCAAACCTCATCCTAATACAACAGGTGTTTACTGAACCTACATGTCTTGGTGGGGCCAAGGAAGTGGCATTTTAAGCTGCATGCCGCTTGCCTGAATGAACCGCCATAATCAATACTGACCTTCCACTCCCTCATTTGTTAAAAAAATACTGGATGATGACCCAGCAATCCCACTACTGGGCATTTACTCTGAGAAAACTGTAATTCAAAAGGACACATGGACCCTCAATGTCCACTGCAGCGCTGTTCACAACAGCCAGGACTTGGAAGCAAGCTAAGTGTCCATCAACAGATGAATGTATACAGAAGATGCAGTACACACACACACACACACACACACACACACACACACGGACTATTACTCAGCCATAAAAAGGGAATGAAACTGACTCACTTGCAGAGACGCAGATGGACCTAGAGTCTGTCATACAGAGTGAAGTCAAGTCAGAAAGAAAAAAGCAAATACTGCCTAGTTATGCATACATCTGGAATCTAGAAAATGGGTACCGATGACCCCACTTTCAGGGCAGGAATAAAGATGCAGACATACAGAACAGACGTGTGGACCCAGCCGGGGGCGGGGAGAGTGGAATAAACTGAGAGGCCGGCAGTGACATCTGTAAACCACTGTGTGTGAAAATGGCTGGCTGGTGGGGAGCGGCCGGGCAGCACAGGAAGCTCAGCGCGGTGCCCTGTGACGACCTAGAAGCAGGGGACGGGGATGGGGGTGGGGGGAGACCCAAGAGGGAGGGAGTTATGCACGCACACAGCTGGTGCCTCGTGACACAGCAGGAGCTAACACTGTGCTGGCAAACGATTATACCCCAATAAAAACAATGCATTGGATGAGCACCTGACACACCGCGCAGGGCTTCAGGTTTCCAGATACCGGACTGAATGAAACCAACACGAGTCTCAGCCCTCAGGAGGTAATTCACCTCCAATTACTCTGACTCTCAGCTTGCCAGACAACTCTGGATCCCTAGTTCAGTTTTCTCAGGGGGATTGAGACCAGAAACAGGGTGTCACTCACTGGGAAGGTGTAGACCCCGTTGGAGATTACTGAGATACACACCAGTCTCTGAGGAATTCGATTCCGGCAGATTGACCCAGGCAACCATGAGTACCTTGATTAACAAGCATTCACAGAACCTTCAGAACTGAAGGGAAGCCCCACCAGGGCGTGGAAACATCTCCATCACGCCCTGACCTTGATCCAACTTCAGCAGACACGACGATGAACACTCAAACTGCAGGGAAAATTGACCAATACTGGGACCCTGCCTTAGAAAGCGCGTTTATTGAGGCTTATGTGAAATGTTCAGATTATTGCTTTCTTTTCTTGTGATTTGAGCTGGTCTTTTATTTTTTAGTTTTTTAAAACTTTTTACTTTGCATTGTGATATAGCTGATTAACAAACAATGTTGTGACAGTTTCAGGTGAACAGCAAATGGGTACAACTATATATATATACATGATATACTATATAATATATATTATATAATTATTATATAATATATTATACTATTATTTATATAAATTATATATAATATATATTAATGTATTATATATTAAACATTAATTTATATACTTATATATTATATATTATTTATACATTGTATATTATATAATTATATTATTTTATAATTATTGTATGTTATATTATTAACATATAATATATATTATATACTACATTTATTTATATTTATATTATATTAAATATATTTTAATATAAAATAAAATAATATATATTTAATATATAAATAAATATATATTTAACATATATAAATATGTCAAATATATTACATATAATATATAAAATATAAATATTATATTTAATATTATTGTATTAAGATTAAATAATATTTAATTGTATTATATAATTAATATTATAATTTATTATAATTATATATAAAATAGTATAATATAGTATACTATATATTATATTATAATATTATTAATATATTATTAGATATTATATATGATTGATAATGTGTTTATATTATATTTTATAATATATAAATATTTATATATTATATAATATTTATAATATATAATTAGCAATATAATATTATAATATATATTATAGTACATTATATATATTATAGAATATATTAATAATATTATTATATATAATATAATTATATTATAGATATAATTACAATTATATAATACAATTGTATTTATATTATATAATTATATATTATAATATATTATATAAATTATACTGTATATATTATAATTATAATATTATATATATATATATAAAACTATATATAAATACATATATATATCCCCAGGGATCGAACCCAGATCTCCTGTATTCCAGGCAGACTCCTTACTGTCTGAGCCACCAGGGAAGCCCATACATGTGTCCATTCTCACCTAAGCCTCCCTCCGGTCCAGGCTGCCACACAGCACTAACCCGAGTCTCCTGTGCTGTACAGCAGGCCCTTGCTGGCTGTCCGCTTTAAAGACGGCAGTGTGTACTCGTCCATCCCGACGCTCCCCCCACGATTCCTCCCCCTCCCTCGCCCCAGCAATGGGAAGGTCGCTGGCTAAGTCTGGGGTCTGCTTCTTCAGATTTTCGTTTTCACTGCCTCGGTTCAGTACTGACCTGAATGCGGCCACTGTAGGAACAGGGGACGGTCTTGGAGGAAGCAGGGCTACCTGCCTCCCTTGGGATTAAGCGCAGTAGGTCTTCCGTAGCTCTTATCAGCTGCAGCGCCTGTCCTAGGAGCTTTCAGGGCGTCTGCCTCATAGCAGCTCCAAGAGATGGGAACTACTGCCTCCATGCCACAAAGAGACTAGATTACACAGTTTGTGGCCCTGGTCTTTTTCTACTACTTTCGGAGCCATTTATACCACAGTCAGGAAGAAATCCTGCGCTCACAGTTGGCCTTTAATTTTTAGACTCTAAACTATTCTGTAGCATGCTTTTGTGAAAAAAGGCAAGAGGAAACCAAAAAGTGGCTAGAGATAAATGAAAACAATTCAGGACCTTTCGGACGTAGCAAAAGCAGTTCTAAGAGGGATGCTTTTAGCAATACAAACTTACTTCAGGAAACAAGGAAAATTTCAAAGGAACAACCTAACCTTACACCTAAAGCTGCTGGGGAAAGCAGAACAAACAAAACTCAAAGTTAGTAGAAGGAAAGAAATCATAAAGATGAGAGCAGAAAGAAACAAAACAGAAACAAAGAAACAAAACAGAAACAAAGAAAACGACAGAAAAGATCAATGAAATGAAAAGCTGGGTCTCTGAAATGACAAACAAATCATAAACCTTTAGCCAGACTCATCAAGAAAAAAAAAAGGAAAGTGGCTCAAATAATAAAATTAGAAATCAAAAAGGAGAATTTACGAGGGACAGCACAGAAATACACAGGATAAGACACTACTACAAGCAGCCCTACGTGCCAATAAAATGGACGACCTGGAAGAAATGGACAAATTCTTAAAGGCACCATCTTCCCAGGCTGAACCAGGAAGAAATAGAAAACATGAAGAGACCAATTACAAGTACTGAAATTAAAACTATGATTTAAGAACCTCCAACAAACAAAAGTCCAGGGCCAGATGGCCTCACAGGTGAATTCTATCAAACATTTAGAGGCGAGTTAACACCTACCCTTCTGAAACTCTTCAAAAGTTGCAGAGGAAGGAAAACTCCCAAACTCATTCTTTCAGACGACCATCACCTTGATACAAAGCCATACAAAGATACCACAAAAAAGAAAATTACAGGCCAATATGTCACTGAACACAGATGCAAAAATTCTCAACAAATACTAACAATTCATATTCAACAGTACGGTAAAAGGATCGTACGCCAGGACTGAATGGGATTTATCCCAGGCATGCAAGGATTTTCCCTACACATAAATCAACTAGTGTGACATGACACACCACGTCAACAAACGGAAGAATAAAAACTGTACGATTATCTCAGCAGATGCAGAAAAACACTTTTGACAAAATTCAGTATGATAAAATCTCCAGAAGTTTGGCATAGGGGAACCTACCTCAACATAACAAGCGCCATATATGACAAACCCACAGCAAATATCATCCTCAGTGAGAAAGCTGGACAGCCACATGTGAAAAAAAAAATGAAAGCAGGACATTTTTTTTGGTTTGGCCATGCGACGTGCCTTGTACGGTCTGAGTCCCCTAGTCAGGGATTGAGTCTGTGCCCTCTGCAATGGAAGTGTGGTGTCCTGAACGCTGGACTGCTGTCAGTTTCCCAAAATTAGAACAAAAATATGAACTCAAAATGGATTAGAGGCCTCAACATAAGATGGACACTACAAAAGTGTTAGAGGAAAACACAGGCAGAACACTCTTACAGAAACCACAGCAACATCTCTTTGGATTCATTCCCTTGTGGCTCAGCTGGTAAAGAACGCGCCTGCAATGAGGGAGACCTGGGCTCAATCTTTGGGTTGGGAAGATTCCCCTGGAGAAGGGAAAGGCTACCCACTCCAGCATTCTGGCCTAGAAAATTCCATGGACTGTATAGTCCACGGGGTCAGAGTCGGACACGACTCAGTGACTTTGACTTCACTTCTACAGTAACAAAAATAAAAACAAAAGTAAACAAATGTGACCTAATTAAACTTAAAAGCTTTTGCAAACAAAGGAAACCATAAATAAAAAGATAACCCCACAAAATATGAGAAATTATTTGCAAGGTAACCAACAAGGGATTGATTTCCAAAATATAAAACAGCTCAAGCAGTACAATATCAAAAACAAACAAAGAAAACTCACAATGGGCGGAAGATCTAAATAGACATTTCTCCAAGAAGACAGGAAGATGGCCAAAAAGCAGATGAAAAGATGCTCAACTTTACTAATTACCAGAGAAATTAAAATTAAATTAATTGCAAATTAAATTTGCATTGCAAATTAAACCTGCAGTGAGGTATCACCTCACTGGTCTGAACGGCCATCATTAAAAAGTCTAGAAGCAATAAATGCTAGAGAGGGTTTGGAGACCAGGGAACCCTCCTAGACTGTTGGTGGGAATAGAAATTGATTTCGCCACTATGGAGAACAGTATGCAGTTTCCTTAAAAAAAGAAAAAAAAACCTAAAAATAGAGCTACCATACAATCCAGCAGTCCCACCCCTGGACATATATCCAGAGAAAACTGTAGTTCAAAAAAGATACATGAACCCCAATGTTCACTGCAGCACTTCTTACAGTGTCCAAGACATGGAAGCAAGCTAAATGTCCACCAACAGAGGACTTGATAAGGAAGGCGTGGTGTGTACACACACACACACACACACACGATGGAACATTGCTCTGCCATAAACAGGAATGAAATCATGCCATTTGCAGCAGCACGGATGGACCTGGAGATGATCATACTAAGTGAAGGGAGTCAGAGGGAGACAAACACGTGTCATCACTCACATGTGGAATCTAAAACTGTGACACAAGGAGTGCATCTGAGCCAGTGCTAACAAGGTGGGTCAGCCTACAGCCTGTTATACACAGTGAGGCAAGTCAGAAAGAGCGAGACAAGTTCCGTACCTTAACCCACATACACGGAATCCAGGAAGGCGGTCCTGAGGAGCCTATTCGCAGGCAGCAGTGGAGACGCAGACAGAGAACACACCTATGGACACGGAAGGGCGGGGGTGAGAAGGACGGCGGGCCAGGCGGAGACTAACGTGGAAACTGACTCGAGTCATGCGCGCTAGACGGCCGGCGGGAACCTGCTGCACGACTCAGGGAGCTCCAGGGGGGCTCTGCAGCAACTCAGAGCGGCGGGGCGGGGACATACGCACACCTGTGGCCAATCCATGCTGACGAGTGGCGGAAACCAACACAGTATTGCAGTCATCCTTCAATTATAAGTAAAAAATTTTAAAGATGCTACAAATGAGCTTATTTACAAAACAGAAACAGACCCCCAGACTTAGGCAATAAAGTTATGGTGACCAAAGGGGAAAGGTGGTGGGGAGGAACAAATGAGGCGGTTGGGGCTAACACACACACTGTAATATGTGAAATGGTTAATCAACAAGGATCTAGGACATAGCACAGGGAGCTCTGCTCAGTATTCTGCAATAACCTGTATGGGAAACAATCTGAAAAAGAGAAGATACGTGTCTACGTGTAACTGAACATTCTGTGACACACCTGGAACTAACATAACACTGTAAATCAACCACGAGAAAAGTGTCAGTCGCTTGGTCCTGCCTGACTCAGCAGGCTCCTCCGTCCATGGGATTCTCCAGGCAAGAATACTGGAGTGGGTTGACATGCCCTTCTCCAGGGGATCTGCCTGACCGAGGGATCAAACTCAGGTCTCCTGAATTGCTGGCAGACTCTTCACCATCTGAGCCGCTAGGGAAACCCAAATGAACTATTCAGTTCAGTTCAGTCGCTCAGTCGTGTCCGACTCTCCGCGACCCCATGAATCACAGCACGCCAGGCCTCCCTCTCCATCACCAACTCCCGGAGTTCACTCAAACTCATGTCCACAGAGTCGGTGATGCCATCCAGCCATCTCATCCTCGGTCGTCCCCTTCTCCTCCCGCCCCCAACCTTTCCCAGCATCAGAGTCTTTTCCAGTGAGTCAACTCGTCGCATGAGGTGGCCAAAGTATTGCAGTTTCAGCTTTAGCATCAGTCCTTCCAATGAACACCCAGGATCGATCTCCCTTAGAATGGACTGGTTGGATCTCCTTGTGGTACAAAGGACTCTCAAGAGTCTTCTCCAACACCACAGTTCAAAAGCATCGATTCTTCGGCAATCAGCTTGTCTAGTCAAGTATATGGTTTTTCCCGTGGTCATGTATGGATGTGAGAGTTGGACTGTGAAGAAATGAACTATACTCCAATATAAAATAAAAGATAAAAACAATTACAAGCAAAACAATTTTCTTATTTTTCAATTAAAACATTAAGGAAAAAGAGCTAAGTGCATGAGACCCCTTTTGGGGGCTGAGCTAGCTGGGATCCAGTCACCCCTTTCGTGTTTCTACATCCCTTCCAGAGTCCGGGCTGGGCCTCCAGCAACTTGAGTTTCCAGAAGAACTTAGGAAAATAGGATCCCAGTCATCCAAATGGTCTGAGGCAGCCCTCCTTCTGGGGCTCTGGCCTGTTTTATGTTTAACACTATGGACATTCTCCCACTCCCCTCCATAGGCCTTTAACTAAGTCGGCCAAACAAACTAAAAGTAATCCAGGATTACAAGGGCCATCGTGGGGAACTTTTGACCTCCCCAGACTTGCTTTTCTTAAGATTAAATTGAAGGACTGGAAAATTAAATAACGTGAATTGAGTATTTTCCTTCACTGGTATCTGGAGGCTTCCAAATGTGCACAAAACTCTAAAATGGCCTCTCTGCAAGATTCTGTTGCTGAATTGGCCCAAATACTGAAAAACTAGAAGACAGGTAAATAACCCGCCTGCCAGCGCAGGAGACACAGGCTCAACCCTGGTCCGGGAAGATCCCACGCTCCGCGGAGCAGGTAAGCCCAGGGCCACAGAGACTGAGCCTGTGCCCTAGAGCCTGGCAGCCACCCCCACTGAGGTCAGCACACCCCGGAGCCCACGCTCCGCAACACGAGACTCCCCCACTGAGGACAGCACACCCCGGAGCCCACGCTCCGCAACACGAGACTCCCCCGCTGAGGTCAGCACACCCCGGAGCCCACGCTCCGCAACACGAGACTCCCCCGCTGAGGTCAGCACACCCCGGAGCCCACGCTCCACAACACAAGACTCCCCCGCTGAGGACAGCACACCCCGGAGCCCACGCTCCGCAACACGAGACTCCCCCGCTGAGGTCAGCACACCCCGGAGCCCACGCTCCGCAACACGAGACTCCCCCGCTGAGGTCAGCACACCCCGGAGCCCACGCTCCGCAACACGAGACTCCCCCGCAAGAGGACAGCACACCACAACCAGAGCAAAGCCCACGCAGAGACTCCGCCGCAAGAGGAGCCAGCACAGCGCAACCAGAGCAAAGCCCACGCAGAGACTCCGCCGCAAGAGGACAGCACACTGCAACCAGAGCAAAGCCCACGCAGCGGTGAGGGCCCAGCACAGGCAACAAGAAACACGCACAAGATCATCAAAAACTAGCAAAGAGCAAAACGGCTTTTGAACCCCACACTCCTTGTGTTCCCTTCCCCCAAGTTCTTTGTCCCGGGCACCATCCTATGTGTCTCTTGTCCCAGACTCCACCAGGAGGCCCCCAGTCCAACCCCGACACCAACCTCCTGCCCCCTCTGCCCTGCACCCACCCTAGAAGAGTTCCTCATGGCCCCCCGGACTCTAACCCACCCTCTGAGCCCACCCTCGCTCTCTGCCCTTCTGAACCCATTAGAACCTGCCATTTTAAGGTTAAACCATTTAATTCCCAAATAAACCTCCGATTCTTTATATTTGCACTAAGACTGCACTGCAAGCTGTTGTTTGTTTCCTATAAGGTTTTAAGGTCACGTTTATTGAAGTAGAATTTTCATTCAGTAAAACTCTGTGAAGTTTGACAAATGCAATCACCACCACAATCTCAGTGTAGAACAGCTCTGTAGTTCAGTTCAGTCGCTCAGTCGTATCCGACTCTTTGCGACCCCATGGACCACACCACGCCAGGCTTCCCTGTCCATCACCAACTCCCAGAGCTTACTCAAACTCATGTCCATCGAGTTGGTGATGCCATCCAACTCTCTCATCCTCTGTCGTCCCCTTCTCCTCCCACCTTCACTCTTTCCCAGCATCAGGGTCTTTTCCACTGAGTCAGTTCTCCGCATCAGGTGGCCAAAGGATTGGAGTTTCAGCTTCAGCATCAGTGCTTCCAACGAATATGCAGGACTGATCTCCTCTGTAGCCCCCCTACCTAAAACCCTATGCAACAACTCCTCCCGATCCTTAGACATTCACTGATGTGTTTTCTGTCAAAGGGGACAAACTTAATCACCAAAATGATCTATTATAGAAAAAATCTGTAAGCATCACCACTGAAGTTTTTCAAAGGATTCTTAGAAACGTACACTCTTTAGAATAGTCAAAGAAACAGGATTTAAAAATAACCTTCTCAAAGTAAAGCAGCTGACAAAGTTGTCTTAAAGATAGTTGTACAACAGCTAGTCTAGTCACTGTGTTGAGCTTCAGGCTGGGGTGGTTGGCAGAAAAACTGTTTTAAATAATGGAATGGAACTCTACAGGGGCAGATATATGCTCTGACAATAAGTGGCACCTTCTCAAAAGCTCACCCCTACTGCCGCCATGCAAAGGACAAAGAAAGCAAAAGCCTCTGCTTTGTGCATATCAACTGTCACGTGTTCAACTCCACTTTATCTCCCTGAAAAGCTTCTTTCAAGCATCAGCCCTGAAGTCCATCAGCCTCTTGAGCTGGACCGAGCTGAGCCACACGCTGTGGCCAAAAGCGCAAGCTGTGGTTCAGGATTTTCCAAAAGCGCCGGAAGACCCCCACAGACGTGCTGACGAATTTAAGAGGGTCATTCAGACCCCCTCGCAGGGCTTTTCAGATTTGTATCAGTTGATTCACGTGCTGTGGCTGAAAGTCAGGCTCAGCGATGGATGGAGTTGGCTCAGTGGCAACACCCCGGAAGGGATTTAGAGACACAAGCCCTGTTTGGGGAGACGTGGAAATCCCGGCAGAGAGCCCCACCGGCAGTCACCACAGCCGTTCCCCACCTGTCACCGGGGACAAAAGTCCAGCTTGTGTGCAGAGGTGGGATGAGTCAGTCCGTGACAATCACAACTGGCTTCGAATCTTGCAAACCCCAGTCTCCGTATGGAAACTCTGAATTCTGTGTTAACACGCCGAGCAGGCTCCTTCTCCTCCTGGTGAAAAGGACGCGGCGGGCACAGGAGGCTGCGTCCACCCCCCGTGGCAGATCAGCCACTTGCACCTTCGACGGTTCAGCATCAACCAAGAAGAGTCATCCTCAGTTTTCAGGACTTCCCTGGTGATCCGGTGGCTAAGACTTCGCACTCCCAATGCAAGGGGCCTGGGTTTGACCCCCGGTCAGGGAACTAGATCCCGCAGAACATAACAAAGACAGGCATGGCCGAACAAATAAATAGATTTTTTCTTTTTTTTTGGTCAAATCCTCAATTTTTAGCTGCAAAAAGTGGAGGCCCCTGAACAAAAGCAAAGCCTCCCTGGTCTCTGCTATTATGTGCAAGAGGCCAGGACGTTGGAGGAAGAAGTGTTACAAGCCTCAGGGCTCCAGGCTGCCTGAATCCCAAGGAGCCGCAGGGGCTGGTCCAAGCCCTCTCCTGAATCAGCCCCGGAAGCCCCTCTCCAGGGCAGGAGAAAGAAACCCAATGGCCAGACTTCCATGGTGGCACCGTGGATAAGAATCCAGCTGCTAATGCAGGGGACATGGGTTTGATCACTTGTCCAGGAAGATGAAATGTGCCTTGAAGCAAGCAAGCCTGTGCCTCCTAGAGCCCCGCTCTTCAATAAAGAGGAGCCCCCACTCAAAGCACCCTAGGTATCCTAGCTCAGCACCCAGCTGGTCCTAATCCTCTGACGTCTGGCGTCCACCCAGGGGAAGCACATTCTGCTGAGTCACTGGTGGAGGCGTTGCCTGCTCTTGTGCCCGGGGGATGGAGCTGGCCTGCACTTTCTGCCTTCTCTTGGGAGGGAACACAATCCACCTGGGCAGTGTTTCAGTCTTTTTCTGAAATCCCGTCTTACTTGTCACAGGTCCTGAAGGCTGATCCGGATGATAAAACGTTTCTGAGAGCTTCTACTTAGATAACTCACGTTTCATTCCCTCTCCCAGGTCCCCTCACAGGAAGGCAGCATCCACTGACCAAGACGTTAGCCCTAAAAGAATGTGAGGTCACCAAGGAGAAATTTCAGCCTGTCCAAAGCCAGGCTCAGTGTTTGGGTTGCCTTATACTAGGCTGAGAGCTCCATCCAGATCAGAAAGACCTCATGGTACCCTGAGCCTTCCGAAACCTCCAAATAAACCTCATAGTTAGGAAGTTTGCCGGGGTGGGTGGCGGGGGCGAGGCTGGCTATTGTTGGGATTGGATTCCAGACTTTTCTCTCATGGCCAAGCCCCCGCGTGTTTCACTAAGAAATGACCAACTCAATTCTATGGGGAACAGGAGGACGCAGCCTTTAAGGCCTTGAAGGGAAGTGTGACGAGCCCTCCGCCCTCGGGCACCGCAGGGATCAGTGTCCTTTTTCCTTTCTGAGGACGGGAAAGAAGGGAGTGCTCCTGGGGTGCCCTCTCGAAAGCGCGGGTCTCCCCATCCGCCCATGGGGCACCGAAACCAGGCCTTGTCGCCCAAGAGTCCCCTTCCTGCCTGAAAGCCATCCCCCGCCGCCAGCTGCCCTTTGGCCAAGGCCACCAGGGAAACAGTTATGGGATGGCCTGTGACCACGTTCGTGTCTCACATGGTGGGAGCCCCTCTAAAACCTCGCCAGGCACAGCTCTCTGCTAGCTGTCTCCCCTCTTAAGAAATTCTTTTATTAACCACTTCTTGTATAACTTTCTCTCCTTTTCATAGCCTCGATCCCGCTCCCCTCCCCTCCTGCAGTCCCCCCACAGCTGTTAACACTGACAGATGCCGCCCGACACCCACCCCCACGACCTTTAAGATGCTTCTGAGTAACGCTGGCATCTCACGGCTCACTGACGGCTCTTCAAGAGAACAAGGAAAACACTGCGCTGGTTCTTCGGTATCGTGCCCTTTGGTCTACTTAGAACAACGCCCTTCGGTCGCTTCGGTTACTCCAGCCCAGTGGGAATCCTACATGGCACAGCTGGTAGAGAACCCTCCTGCCAATGCAGAAGTCGCGAGGGATGCAGGTTCAGCCCCTGGGTCGGGACGATCCCCTGGAGGAGGGCATGGCCGCCCACGCCAGTGTTCTTGCCTGGAGAATCCCATGGACAGAGGAGCCTGATGGACTACGGTCCATGGGGTCACACAGAGTTGGACACGGCTGAATGACTGAGCACGCACGCACGCTTGTACTGTTCCAGGACGCTTCAAGGCTTGGCAGCTGGATTTTTCCAGCCTCCCCCACCTCATGGACATAAATCCACTCTGGTTGTGGTGGGTATGATTTCTCATGGACTGAAGGCTTCCTTTAGGGATAAGCTACTGCTTCTGCTGTGGCCTAGGTCCAGGTGGAGACCACTCCCACCCAGGAAACCTCTCTTGAAAGCCAGCGACCGGGGAACTCCCTTTACCAGCCGAATACTGCAGCACGTCTGTGCTGTTTGACTGGTCCTGCAGTGCTTTCTCTGTGTGTCTCTTCCTCGATCCCGGGCTAGTCGAATACAGTAACATCAATTCAGTCCAGTTCAGTCGCTCAGTCGTGTCTGATTCATCGCGACCCCATGAACTGCAGCACATCAGCCTTCCCCGTCCATCACCAACTCCCAGAGTTCACTCAAACTCACGTCCATTGAGTCGGTGATGCCATCCAACCATCTCATCCTCCGTCGTCCCCTTCTCCTCCTGCTCTCAATCTTTCCCAGCATCAGGGTCTTTTCCAGTGAGTCAGTTTTTCAAATCAGGTGGCCAGAGTATTGGGGTTTCAGCTTTAGCATCAGTCCTTCCAATGAACACCCAGGACTGATCTCCTTTAGGATGGACTGGTTGGATCTCCTTGCAGTCCAAGGGACTCTCAAGAGTCTTCTCCAGCACCACAGTTCAAAAGCATCAATTCTTCGGCGATCAGCTTTCTTCACAGTCCAACTCTCACATCCATACATGACCACGGGAAAAACCATAGCCTTAACTAGATGGACCTTGGTTGGCAAAGTGATGTTTCTGCTTCTGAATATGCTGTCCAGGCTGGACGTCTGTAGTCTGTGTGGCCAATAGCACAGCTGCTGGTCCTCCTGAGTCCTAGGCCTTCCCCCTTTAGGGATCACAAACCCTTACCCTTTGATATCCTCTCAAGACACCCAAGGCACTTGCCTCCCATTTCGTTTTCATCCCCAACTGATAAATGGAGACGTACATCTGTGTTGCAGAGGCTTCACTGCTTCTGTTAAAAATAACCACGCGAGACACCCTGGTGGACCAGTGGGTAAGAATCCACCTGCCAGTGCAGGGGACCTGGGTTCAACCCTTGGTCTGGGAGACGCCACACACCACAGAGGAGCCGAGCCTGTGTGCCACACTCCAGGGCCAGTGAGCCAGAGCCGCTGAGACCAGGGCTGCCAGTACTGAAGCCCGCGGGCCGAGAGCCCATGCTCCACAAGAGAGAAGCCGCCACAGGAAGGAGCCCGCTCACCGCAACTCGAGAGGGGTCACACGCAGCAACCAAGACCCGGCAGAGCCTCAAATAAGTTAAAAAATAAATATATAAATATAGTAGTGCGCACAAACATAAAACAGATTTTTAAAAAATAGCAGAAATAACCACGTGCAGCACTCTTTGCACAGTGAAATAAAAACCAGTATTAGCATCACACCTAGAACCTACATCCCAAAGGACTCTGTCCAGCCCTGCTGGAAGGGCCCCACCAGGGGCTGTTGACTAACTTCTGTGCCGTCCCCTCCAGGGAGGGGACTCCCGGATGCACGAGCTGCACCTGCAGCAGGTGCTGAGCCCCACGTGGACCTGCTCGCCGCCCAGCAGCCTGAAGACAGAGCACTCGAGGCCTGGGGCAGTGGGCGTCAGAGGCCAACACCTTTCCCACAACATCAGACGAGGCCTGAAGACTGTTCTTCCCACACTGCGTCTCACCTGTGTCCTCCTCACCGCCACAGAGGGACAGGGTTCCCACCCACACTGCCCAACCCCTTGCAAAAACCTCTCTGATGGCTAGACTAGCTGTCAGAAACCTCAGTCCGTCCAGGACACCAATGGCCCTTTGGTTCACCCTGTAAGTGACCTCACAGGGGTTTCAGATGCTGTGGGCAGTCCAGGCTATCCCACAGGTCCGTTTTATAGAGCCAGGGAGCTAAGCCCACCTAAACTTATTACTTGCTTCAATTTGACCCTGCCCTGAGATGGGAAAACAAGATCTTGACTATCTGACGAAAGTCAGGGTCTGGCTAAGTCACGCTCAGCCTCTGTGCCAGAAATCCATAGACAGTATCATTTGTAGGAGGGGCTGGTGTATATCCACTGGTTACGCCTTCATAAATGGAAGCTTGGGGATGCCCCTCATGCTTGGAAAACTTACTGCCTTGACAGCTGGAGAACACGGAGCACTGTGTCCTGCTGTGTCCTCTTCTCCCTGCATAATCAAACAGACCCCTTCATAGGGCACGGCCTGGTCGTGGGGAAGGGGCTCGCGTAACTCAATAAAGCTGTGAGCCATGCCTCTTTGGAAGGACTGATGCTGAAGCTGAAACTCCAATACTTTGGCCACCTGATGCGAAGAACTGACTCATTGGAAAAGACCCCGATGCTGGGGAAGATTAAAGGCAAAAAGAGAAGGGGACGACAGAGGATGAGACGGTTAGATGGCATCACTGAAGAAAGCCTTCCTCAGCGATCAATGCAAAGAAATAGAGGAAAAGAACAGAATGGGAAAGACTAGAGATCTCTTCAAGAAAATTAGAGATACCAAGGGAACATTTCATGCAAAGATGGGCTCGATAAAGGACAGAAATGGTATGGACCTAACAGAAGCAGAAGATATTAAGAAGAGGTGGCAAGAATACACAGAAGAACTGTACAAAAAAAGATCTTCATGACCAAGATAATCACGATGGTGTGATCACTCACCTGGAGCCGGACATCCTGGAATGTGAAGTCAAGTGGGCCTTAGGAAGCATCACTACGAACAAAGCTAGTGGAGGTGATGGAATTCCAGTGGAGCTATTTCAAATCCTGAAAGATGACGCTGTGAAAGTGCTGCACTCAATATGCCAGCAAATTTGGAAAACTCAGCAGTGGACACAGGACTGGAAAAGGTCAGTTTTCATTCCAATCCCAAAGAAAGGCAATGCCAAAGAATGCTCAAATTACCGCACAATTGCACTCATCTCACACGCTAGTAAAGTAATGCTCAAAATTCTCCAAGCCAGGCTTCAGCAATATGTGAACTGTGAACTCCCAGATGTTCAAGCAGGTTTTAGAAAAGGCAGAGGCACCAGAGATCAAATTGCCAACATCCGTTGGATCATGGAGAAAGTTCCAGAAAACCATCTATTTCTGCTTCATTGACTATGCCAAAGCCTTTGACTGTGTGGATCACAGTAAACTGTGGAACATTCTGAAAGAGATGGGAATACCAGACCACCAGACCTGCCTCTTGAGAAACCTGTATGCAGGTCAGGAAGCAACAGTTAGAGCTGGACTGGAACAACAGACTGGTTCCAAATAGGAAAAGGAGTATGTCAAGGCTGTATATTGTCACCCTGCTTATTTAACTTATATGCAGAGTACATCATGAGGAACGCTGGGCTAGAGGAAGCAGAAGCTGGAATCAAGATTGCTGGGAGAAACATCAATAACCTCAGATATGCAGGCGACACCACCCTTATGGCAGAAAGTGAAGAGGAACTCAAAAGCCTCTTGAGGAAAGTGAAAGAGGAGAGTGAAAAATTTGGCTTAAAGCTCAACATTCAGAAAATTAAGATCATGGCATCTGGTCCCATCACTTCATGGCAAATACATGGCGAAACGGTGGAAGCAGTGTCAGACTTTATTTTTTTGGGCTCCAAAATCACTGCAGATGGTGATTGCAGCCAGGAAATTAAAAGACGCTTACTCCTTGGAAGGAAAGTTATGACCAACTTAGACAGCATATTAAAAAGCAGAGACATTACTTTGCCAACCAAGGTCCGTCTAGTCAAGGCTATGATTTTTCCAGTGGTCATGTATGGATGTGAGAGTTGGACTGTGAAGAAAGCTGATCACCGAAGAATTGATGCTTTTGAACTGTGGTGTTGGAGAAGACTCTTGAGAGCCCCTTGGACTGCAAGGAGATCCAACCAGTCCATGCTAAAGGAGATCAGTCCTGGGTGTTCATTGGAAGGACTGATGTTGAAGCTGAAACTCCAATACTTTGGCCACCTGATGCGAAGAACTGACTTATTGGAAAAGACCCCGATGCTGGGAAAGATTGAGAGCAGGAGGAGAAGGGGACGACAGAGGATGAGATGGTTGGATGGCATCACCGACTCAATGGACATGGGTTTGGGTGGACTCCGGGAGTTGGTGATGGACAGGGAGGCCTGGTGTGCTGCGATTCATGGGTTCACAAAGAGTCGGCCACGACTGAGTGACTGAACTGAACTGAACTGACTCAACGGACATGAGCTTGGGCAAACTCTGGGAAATGGTGAGGGACTGGGAAGTCTGGTGTGCTGCAGTCCACGGGGTTGCAAAGAGTCGGACACAACTTAGCAACTGGACAGCACCAACCGAACAGACCGGCTCACAGGTCAGTTCTATTAAGCCTCTGTAACCACCTGCTCAAGAACTTGCAGGAGTTCTTCCAGCGACAGTCACTTGGTTCACCAGCCAAGGTGGTGTCACTATTTTGCGATAGCTGTGAGTGCATAAATGCCTCTGGGGTAGCAGATACCCAGTTGCATAAAATAAAGAGCAGGCACCCTGCCTACAGCAAACATCACCTGATAACCTGCGGTCTTTTCGGTTACTGTGAGTTCCCTACACACAAAGTTTCAAGTTGCAGACATTCAAGCGTGTGAATGTGTATCTGATTCCAGCAAGGAGCTGGGACCTGTGCCATCGACCTCAGGCATTGCAGCCTGCCCGCCCCTGTCCCCTATTGCAGACGCCCCTTCAGTTCCACCATCCCCCACCTCCCATCCGTCCTCCAGTCAATAACTCTTCCTGCCTGTCCATCTGAGGTCAGCCCATGTCCAGCTGGTGGGCTGTACTGCAGTACTTTTCAGGGTACGGTCCTGTGAGATTAAAAATACCATTCTTTCTTGTGTTTGCCATGTATTACTTGTGTGAAAAGGATTATAAACCTGTAACAGGGCAGTACTGTATAGCTGAATGCGTTACGGGGTACCTAGGCTAGCCCCTCCCAACTCCCCCCTTTTTCCCTACAAAAGCAAGTTCCCTTCCTTATTCTCTGGTTTTGCTGCAGTTCACCCTGGTTCACATATCCTGAATAGCAATGTCTCTGCTCTTCCCAGATAAACTTGCTTTTGCTGGTGAAATAGCTGACTATCATATTGTTAAAGTTGACAAGTTACCTCAGCTATATTAATATAGCAGTGTATTAATATGGCTGAATCAGCTTTCTTAAATTTCTCTTTACATTCTTTTACTTTTAACCTCCCTATATTTGTATTTATATTTAAACAGTGTTTGGTTAACAAAGAGTTGAGTCTTTGTTTCCTATCAAGTCTAACAATCTCTGCCCTTTTCATTGGGGGGTTATTCCATTTAGATTTAAGTTTCCCATATGACTGAGTTTAGGTCTCCCACCTTGCTATCTGTTTACCATGTGTCCTTTCTGATCCTTTATTCCTCCTTTCCAGACTCTTCGAGCTTTTTTGGTGTGTGTTCCTTTCTATCTCCTCTACTGGATCTGTAAACATTAATTAGTTCATTTGCGTGCACTGGGTGCAAGGCCTTTGCTGCTGTCCACGGGCTTTTCTCTGGTGAGAGTGAACATCGCTCGGCTGTGTCTGACTCTGCGACCCCATAGATTATATGGTCCATGGGATTCTCCAGGCCCTCCTCCCGGGGATCTTCCAACCCAGGGACTGAACCCAGGTCTCCTGCACTGCAGGCGGACTTTTCACCAGCCGAGCCCCGCAGTGGCTCGTGAACTCAGTCGTCCCACAGCTCGTGGGGTCTTAGTTCCCCGACCAGGGGTCAGACTCACAGCCCCCGCACTGGAAGGGGAGTTCTTCACCCTGGGCCACCAGGGCGGAGCCTCTTCTACTGGATTTAGTCATAACTTCACGTTACACTGTCGCATCCACGCCAGAGATTAAAGCGTGCACCCTTAATTCACACACTCCACCTCAGCTATGTTAATTCTACCTATGAAATAAATCCCACCACATTCCTACTATTTGTCCTTAAATGGTCAGTAACTTCCCAATGTGTTTTTTAAACTCGTCTTTTATGTTTATATGGCCCTTTGTTTTTCCAGCGATCCCGATTCCTTATGACTCTATGGACTTCTCACTGGGGTCTTTTCTCTTCGTCCTGGAGAACTTTGGTAATTCCTACGGTGCAGCCCTTGTAGCCAGAATGCATTTTAGCTTTTATTTTTGGAAAAATGTTTCTATTTCACCTTCATTTCTGAAAGGCATTTGCTTGGATTTAGAATTCCGCATCTTCTCTCTTTTAACGCTCTTCAGATGCCATTCCCTTGTGTGTCCTCCAGTGTTCTGTGGGAAGCCAACATTCTTCTCCTGTCCCCTACGCAGATGTCTTTGCACTGTTCCTCTGAATGCAACTTCTTGATTTCCTGCCTGCTTGCGAGACCCCCCTCTCCATGCCCGGTCTCCATCTCTCAGACGTGCCTTCTTGGTCTGTGTGATTTTTCTGAGTGCACTGGCCTCGTGGGATCCCTGGGCTGACGTCTTTCATCAATTTCAGGAAATACGTGCCCATTATTCCTTCAACTGTTTCTCTGCGCTGTTGTTTCTTTTTTCTCCTTCTGGAACTTCAACTGTACGTGCATTAGATAATCTGGTACTGTCCTATAGGCCCTCCGTTCCCATGGCATGTTCTTAATAGCTGTTCTTAATGAGGACATTCAGGATATGTGAACTAGGCCTTTTGGGGTTTTAACCGAATGCCAGAAGGGATGTTCACCAAGGTCTCTGGCTAGGGTGGCTGGAATTCTTCAGCACTGCGTGACCTCTGAAATCTCTGTTCCCTGGGAGCTGCTGTCTACTGGGCCTCGTGGTATCTCGTCCTAAACGTGTCCAGTTGAGGACCTGGCCAGGTACCTGACCGGGAACCTTCTCTAGCATTAAGGAATTCCTCTCTCATCTGACACCAGCCCACGGATTGCAGCCGTCTCAGCAGCCACGTTCTCTGCCCTGTTTCCTCTGCCCAGGAAGCTGGTCGTCTTCAACGGACTGGACTTCCCTGGGCTGTGTTTGCACACCACCCCTCCAGCAAGAAGCCAAGATAAGCACCCTCAGGCACCCTGAGGGCACCCGGTGGCTCGAGGATCATGGCCCCAAACTACATTGCTGGGACTTCCCTGGTGGCCCGGTGGTTAAGGCTCCGTGCTCCCAACATGAGGGGCCTGGGTTCGATCCCCAGTCAGGGAGCGAAGACCCCACGTGCTGCAGCTGAGAGCCTGCATGCCACCCCAAAGAACGCACGTGTGCAATGAAGGTCGGCGCAGCCAGACAAATCCAGGCCCAGCAAAGCACCACGTGCTGCCCACTCCCCGCTAGGCCCGCCCTGAGCTCAGGTCCCAGCCTCCCCTCCGTGCCCCACAGCCAGGGTCCCACTCAGGCTGACATTTCACCCGCCACTCCTTCTTCCATTCTGAGCCCTCCCCAAGACTCAGGAATCACAGAATGGCCTTTGTCTGGAGGAAAGCGACATTCAACGAAAGGTCTCCAGAAAGGGCTCAAAATACGAAGATTATATAATCTGACAACAACAGGACAAAGGCTTCTAAACAGAGGAATGTATCCTGTTGACAGCCTAATGCAACGTGAGAAATAGAAACCCGGGAGAGCTGTTGGCTTGCGTTGCATTTTAATAAGGCAGAAACCCTCCGGACAATTCACCCTAGTGGAGAAATGGCAATAACAAATCACAATTCAAAGCAACTCTGCAGTTCATAACAGGAAAACAGAAAATACAGATCTGTTTCAGCTGGAGACTGAGTGTGTGTGTGTGTGTGTGTCTGTGTGTCTGTGTCTGTGTGTGTCTGTGTGTGTCTGTGTGTGTGTCTGTGTGTGTGTGTCTGTGTGTGTGTCTGTGTGTCTGTGTGTGTGTGTCTGTGTGTCTGTGTGTGTCTGTGTGTGTGTGTGTCTGTGTGTGTGTGTGTGTCTGTGTCTGTGTCTGTGTGTGTCTGTGTCTGTGTGTGTCTGTGTCTGTGTGTCTGTGTGTGTCTGTGTGTGTGTCTGTGTGTGTGTGTGTCTGTGTGTGTGTCTGTGTGTGTGTGTCTGTGTGTGTCTGTGTGTGTCTGTGTGTGTGTGTCTGTGTGTGTGTGTCTGTGTGTCTGTGTGTGTCTGTGTGTGTGTGTCTGTGTGTGTGTCTGTGTGTCTGTGTGTGTGTCTGTGTGTCTGTGTATGTCTGTGTGTGTGTGTCTGTGTCTGTGTGTGTGTGTGTGTCTGTGTGTGTCTGTCTGTGTGTGTCTGTGTCTGTGTGTGTCTGTGTGTGTGTCTGTGTGTGTCTGTGTGTGTCTGTGTCTGTGTGTCTGTGTGTCTGTGTGTATCTGTGTGTGTGTCTGTGTGTGTGTGTCTGTGTCTGTGTGTGTATCTGTGTGTGTGTGTGTCTGTGTGTGTCTGTGTGTGTGTGTCTGTGTGTGTGTGTGTCTGTCTGTGTGTGTGTGTCTGTGTCTGTGTGTGTCTGTGTGTCTGTGTGTGTGTGTCTGTGTGTGTGTGTGTCTGTGTGTGTGTCTGTCTGTGTCTGTCTGTGTCTGTGTCTGTGTGTGTGTGTGTGTGTGTTTGTTTCCCAGGTGGCTCAGAGGCTCATTGGCTCCACTTGCCAATGCAGGAGACCTGGGTTCAACCCCTGGGTTGGGAAGATCCCCTGGAGAAGGGAATGGCAATCCACTGCAGTATCTTGCCTGGAGAAGCCCATGGACAAAGGAGCCTGGTGGGCTACAGTCCACGGGGTCACAAAGAGTCGGACACGACTGAGAACACATGCAGGCATGCACATGCAATCTTAGACCCACTCCAGGTGCCTCCAGATGTTTCTGAACAAATGTGTATAACACGAACCTTCGGGCATCTCTCACAGCGGGCCTCCCGTCAACGCCACACATTGTCCCCCGGTTCCCTTGCTGACCTGAATTCTCATGCAGCCACAGTGTTGACTGTTTTCACAAATCTTGTTTAACTTGGAAAATGCGTCTCTAAGAAGCATTTTATCTTCACATCTGGCTTTAGGGACCATCAGCTTACCAAGTCCACTCACGGCTGCCAATGTTTCCACAAGCTTTATTTCAGAAATTTGGTAATCTTTGGCTTCGAAACACGTGTATAGAAGATTTTTAACATAAGAAGCCCTGCCCGCATTGTTATTTTTAAATAAATGTATGCAACTGTTAAATTCTGTGCTTCTGGGGTTTTGTTTTCCACAGCTGCCTGGGCAGACTCCCAGTCAGGAAATAAGGCCAGTAAAACAGCTGCAATCATGAAAAGGGGACCAATAGCCATGAGAGAACCACAGAAAAGGTTTGCTGCTGTGCTCGTGCGATCTTGAGGGAGAAGCAGCTCGATGCAAGATGCCGAGTGTGAGATCTCCATGTGATGCTATTATTTTTTTAAGATTTTTTATGTGGACCAGTTTTAAAGTCTTTATTTAATTTGTTACAACAATGTTTCTGTGTAATGTTTTTTTCCCACACTGAGGTATCTGGGATGTTAGCCCCCCTAGCAGGGATTGACCCCCCATCCCCTGCACTGGGAGGAGAAATCTTAACCACTGGACCACCAGGGAAGTCCCCAGTGTTCCTTAAAGGCTCAGAAAATCACAAATATGTTGGCAACGCCTCATGGATACGTGCACACATGTAAAGTGAATCATGTGTAATGTAACATTTATCTGAAAACATGCTAAGTTCTGAGGCTAATGAACACTCAGGTGGTGGAGTGGAAGAAATTTAACATTTTTCTTCTTAGAGATCAGCCAAAGTGTTAGTTGCTCTGTCATGTCTGACTCTATGCGACCCCACTGACAGCAGCCCAGCAGGCTCCTCTGTCCATGGGATTCTCAGGGATCAAACCCGGGTCTCTCCTGCATTGCAGGCAGACTCTTCACTGTCTGAGCCACCAGGGAAGCCCTAATTTTGCTCTAATCTCAACCCCGCTCCTCCAGTTGTGTAACCATAAGCAAATCGCTGAAATAACCCTCTGTGCTCCCAGCGCAGGGGGCCCGGTTTCCAACCCTGGTCAGGGGTCTAGTACCACACGCCACAATTGAGACCCAGCGCAGCCAAACAAATTAAAACAGAAAAAACACGACTTACCTTCGTCTCCTCGTTGGAACCGAACGATTTCTCAGATTCCTGCTATTTTATCCACCCCCAGCCCCAGAAGTCTATAATTCTCTGGGAACTCGACATATATCTTTCAGATAATTACGTCCTTTTAGCTGAGTGCTACAGACCACAGTGAAAGACTGGTTGGCAGGAAATACTCCCCCCTCATCAAGGCTTATGTTTAGAGGATGCGAAACAGGAGGTCAACGTCTGACTCAGTGTCCCGGTTACATTCTGTCAAATCTAACATTTAAAATCTCAAGTCGGATGCTCTGAGGTTAGTCATATGATGACCTAATTTATAAATGACTTTATTTCATGCTTAAACGTTCCTACACGGACCCTCACATGGGCCAGTATTGGCATTGCTCAGTCACTCAATCGTGTCCGACTCTTTGCAACCCCACGGACTGCAGCCCGCCAGGCTCCTCTGTCCATGGGATTTTCCAGGCAAGAACACTTAAGTGGGTTGCCATTTCTTCCTCCAGGGGATCTTCCTGACCCAGGGATCGAACCCACATCTCCACCTATTGGCAGGTGGATTCTTCACCCCTGAGCCACAAGGGAAGCTCAGCATACTTTTCATTTAGAACTATACAATCTTCATGTATAACGGCTACATGATAGGCTAGTCAAGAACACCGTGCGTGTTCATCTTTTCATTCTTAAATATTCTTAAATGTAGACGGCATGACTTCTCAGCACTGAAGACAAGGCAACCCCTACGCTTGTTCTGTTTCCCATTGTCTGCCGTAAAACATTTATACTAGGCATCGCTGTTGAACAAAGCACCTCTAAACGTGGTGGCTTCAACAGTGAACAGTCATCATTCGTCACAGCTGAGCAGCAGTGAGGGGCCAGCTCGCCCGAATCATCTAGTTATGAGGTTGGCAGTGGGCTTGGTCCCTAGAGGCCCCACTGGTGAGTCTGGCAGTAAACTTGACGTCAGTGAGGCTCCAGCCTTGCCCCTGATCTCCCAGCTGGCCAGCCTGGGCTTGTCCAGGTGCAGGCAGAAGGGTGCTCGGCAGCACGAGAGGGCGAGCCCAGCACAGGGCCCTCCCGTCTCTCTGCTCGCATCACATGAGTGTGCCGCCCCAACCAGAGGGGCCACGGCCAAGCCCACAGTCAGCGTGGGACAAGGTCTGTCTTGCAGAGTCTGCCCCATGCTCCGTTCCATTTTCGCTTTGGCCTAATGTCTCTTACAGAGGTGTTCAACATTCCATCCCGTTCTGACGGCTCCTCTGTCATCTCGTGGCTGGATGGAGTTCATTCTCTAGAGTGTGGGGTGGGGGGACGAGCCTTCTTCTGACCTGACCAGCGTGTGCTGGCTGCAGCCCTGACCTCCAGCTGTTTGGAAGACAGGCCCCGAGTCTGTGGACGAGGAGGATGCGGCCAGAACGCCCAGGCTGGGGTTCCGCCCACTCACCCGGCCTAGGTCCACCCCTGGACTGCCGTGTCTCACACAGAGTCGGCTGCCAGGGGCTTCCCTGGGGGTCCAGTGGCTGAGACTCTACGCTCCCAGTGCAGGGGGCCCTGGTTCAACCCCTGGTCAGGAAACTAGATCCTGCAGGACACACCTAGGGTCCCACACACTGCAGATAAGACCTGGCACAGCCAAAGAAAAACATACAAAAAACAAAGGTCAGCCGCCAGCCCCCAGTCTCACTGGATGAGAAGAGAACGCTCGCATCCAGGTGCGTCCAGGTGTGTCCAGGTACATCCAGGTGTGTCCAGGTGCGTCCAGGTGTGTCCATGTGCGAGGGCAGAATCCCCACCTCCTGACGGAAGCCAGCCTCACTGCCCCACATCTCCTGCAGAGGTGGCCTGCAGCATCGCTCCAACTTGTCCGGAGCCACCCGCATACAGCGGGAGCTGTCCACGCACTTTACTGAGTGCCGTCCACCTGTAACAGTGAGGTATTTCCTAGCCTCTGACGTGCTTCAGCCGTCGAGATGTTAGTGGAGGAGATGTCAGCAGAGGCTTGGAAGTGCTCACGTGGCTAGACTGCCGACTACGCCTCTGAACAGAGGAGAACACTCCTGGCCAGGCTGTTGGTCCAGGGAAGCCAAGGGGCCCGCGAGCAGAGCTGCCCTTAAAGGGGAGCCCTCAGCTCAGCCAGCCGGGCCAGGAGAGCCACCCTGCCACGCTGGGCAATGTCTTAAGCCACTGAGTTGTGAGGCGGTTTGTTGCACAGCAGTGTTGTAGTCATTAAAAATGGAGTTTGTGAGTGTCGGTGACCCTGGCAACACCCTCAAGGGCCCCAGTGAAAAGACGACCTACTTTCTGGCTTGGAACACGCCCCTCTCAGCCCAGGCTGGAGCCTCTGAGGTCACAGCTGACCGCAGGGTTCCGCCCGGGAGCAGCCAGGAGCCCCAGAAGGCTGCGGGCTTCCTTTATTCCCTCCACTCTCTTGGTCTCCATCACTTCCAGGCTCTAATAAAACACCCCGCTTGGCACAGCGCTAAGGACACAGGAGTCCCTTCGTACCTACTGTTTGAATAAATTAATCAGCGAATGCATTGCAAGGCCATTTTCTGAAAGCGTCACGTGAGGTAGAAGGTCCACCGTTGATGGCACCTAATGCACTAAATATATCCCTGACATTACGGAAAAGAAACACACTCATATTTTCAGTGGAATCTGATTGTGATAGCATCTCATTTAACAACTACCTCTAGGAGTCCGGCACTGACCCAGCTGTAAGGGTGGCTGGACTGGGACACTCACTGCCCTCTGGCCCTTCTGAAGTCAGTACTAAGAGAAACGTGCTCGGCCTAAAAGAGTTTTGTGAGTGCCGTGTGCTCAGCCGTGTCTGACTCTTCGCCATCCCGTGGACTGTAGCCTACCAGGCTCCTCTGTCCATGGGATTCTCTGGGCAAGAATACTGGAGTGGGTAGCCCTGCCCTCCTCCAGAGGATCTTCCCGACCCAGGGATCGAACCTGCGTCTCTAGCACTGGCAGGGATTCTTTACCACTGAGCCACCTGGGGAGCCCAAAAGAACTCCGTTCCTGCACTAACACACTGGCTGAATCGCGCAGCAGAGTTGAAGCTGCTTGCTTCACTGCGGCACTCCTTGGAACTTTTAAGATGCTAACCAACGCAGCACATTGTAAAGCTCTGACAGGGGGAACCAGTGCACTGTCTGTCCTGTGCCAACTTGGCCCCAGGACGCTGAGAACCTCTTGTGCTTAGGGCATGGGTATGATTCTCCAGAACAGAACAGCTGGAGATTTTCTGTTCACTTTCCGTGACCTCCCCAGTACTGAATCATCCTGTCAGTTACATTTAAATTCCACCTTCCTGGCCCTGAACTGACCACCCTGGCGGCTGGGGCCCTTTCACGGCCGCGGCACACAGGGAGGGAGGGAAAGGATGGGGGAGGAATGGGTAAGAAGCCACAAAACAGGTCAGAAATAATTACAGTGAAAACACTTCCTGAGCCAAACAATCTCACAGGCCTAGGAGCAAACAGTCCCTGGTTATCTGCTATCCACCCCGTGACACTGGGTCTTGGACCGGCTGGAGCCACACTAACGACGAAAGCCTGAAGCGCTCGGGGGATTCAGGGGTTGGCACAGGCTAAGGTTACAAGATACCCTTTCACTCCTGTTGGCGACAAGCTGTGTCCTGTACTTCATAGGTTGGTTGCGGCTGCACACAGGTTGAGGGCGAGACAAACACACACGGGTTCAACACGGCACAGCACACCTGTCCCCAGGAGTCACAGAGCGGCAGCGAGCTCCCTGCGAACCAGAGGGGGCCACGGAGCCAATGGTGGTAAATCACACACCCCCCAAACCATCACACATGAACGCCAGTGAGCAAATGATATTCAGACAGGTCCCGTTTTTCTCAACTGTGCTCTGCTTAGAGTCGCTTTAAAACAAACACAAAGATAAAAACAAGAATGAAAGACACCTGTAGCCCACTTGGTCGTCCAGAGGTCACTGGACTAGCAGACGCGGTCGTGGACCCAGAGATCACCGGAATAGCAGACGTGGTCGTGGACCCAGAGGTCACTGCAATAGCAGACGCGGTCGTGGACCCAGAGGTCACTGCAATAGCAGACGCGGTCGTGGACCCAGAGGTCACTGCAATAGCAGACGCGGTCGTGGACCCAGAGGTCACTGCAATAGCAGACGCGGTCGTGGACCCAGAGATCACTGCAATAGCAGACGCGGTCGTGGACCCAGAGGTCACTGGAATAGCAGACGCGGTCGTGGACCCAGGCAGGTCAGGTGTTAAGCTCGCATGTATGGAAAATGTCAGACAGTCCAAACACACAGAAGACATCTTGCTTGTTTGCTCAGCTGTGTCCGATCTCTGCAGCCCCATGGACTGTAGCCCACCAGGCTCCTCTGTCCATGGAATTTTCCAGGCAAGAACACTGGAGCGGGTTGCCATTTCCTACTCAAGGGATCTTCCCAACCCAGAGATCGAAGCAGCATCTCTTGCATCTCCCGCATTGGCGGGTGGATTCTTTGCCACTGAGCCAGCTGGGAAGTGCGTTTCCTCCAAGGGGCGTGCCACAGCTGTGCCTGCAGTGCCAGCCCCCAGTGACAGCACCAGGCATCTTTCACCAGAAGAAAAGAAACCCTGCCAGTGACACATTAGGCAACTCACCCAGATGGAAAGGCACATGTGGATCTTAGTATACTCAGGACTGCAAGATTACTTGGTTTTCCCAAAACAGCATGTTGGGGCCTTTTGCAATTCTAAATAATATTACAAAGAGATTATCTTGGAAACCTGACAAAATGACTCTAAACTTGAAGTAAAATAGATATATAAGGGTAGTCAAGAGATACTGAAAAACAAGAGAAACTTCTCCCAACATGTGCTTGCAGAGCAAGAGCAGGCCTCAGTGGGATTGCGCAGGCCACACCCTGCCATTATTGCTCAGTGAGCCACCGCCTGGAGCCGCCGTGACTGCCCACTCACCCTCCAAGGTTCGTGTAGCCTAGACGGGGCACGACAAGGCCCCCGAAAGGGAACACCTGGGACACACGGATCACATAGCAACAGGGGCTTCAGTGGTTTCTCAGGAACAGGGAACTGGTCTTTCCCAGTTCAAACAGGTCAAGACCACACACCACTCGGCTGGGCCTGTGCGAGTGTCCGACAGATGATGTTCTGACATCAAAACTCCACCCTCGGATCATGCTGGCGCTGCTGCTTTCTAAACCGCCTCCCACGGAGAAGCCTGCAACCCAGCTACACCTGCAGGGACCACTGACGACCCGCCCATTCCCTGCCTCTCCCACCGCCCCCTGCATCTCCGATCACCCTAGAGTCTCCACTCATGAGTGTCCTGAACCCCTCGCCTTCGGGGACTTGCTTGCTGCCTTCCAAAGACTCCCTTTCTCTGCAGCAAAACTCAGCATCTCAGATCTGACTTGCTGCCTGTTGAGCCAACAAAAAACCAGGTTCGTGACAAGTTAAAGAGCAATACGGGGACTTCCTTGGTGGTCCAGTGGCTAAGACTCCACGCTCCCAATGCAGGGGGCCTGGGTTCAATCCCTGGTCAGGGCACGGGGTCCCACATGCCACACTAAGAGTTCACGTACTGCAAGGATGAGTTCACATGATGCAACGGAGATCAAAGATCACTCGGGTCACAGCCAAGACCCGGAGCAGCCAAATCAATGGAAGGAGAGGGGGCGGGGACGGGCAGCGAGAGGGGAAGGAAGAGCGCTACAAAGTTGCGCGAGCTGCAGCAGAGTGACTCTGAGACAGGGTAAACAGACCGCCTGGCAGGAAAGAGAGAGTGTGCAGATGCACAGAGCAGGTAAGGAGAGGCGGTACGGGAAAGCCAGAATTTCCAAGCAGACACTGCAGAGGGAGCGCTCAGTACAGGACTGGGACAACCAGCTCAACGCTCAGAAAGAAACAAAGCAAACACGGACGCCACATCACTCACTACAGCAAAACAAATCCCAAGCAGGTTAACATTTAAAGATTTTTAAAACAGACAAACCCATAAACACACAAAAACAATTTTAAATAATCTTGCAACAGAAAAACATTGCTAACCACGTTGCAAAGCCCAGTAAAGAACAAAAAGCTCTTTTTAAAAAGCCCATACCACTGAAAGATAACAGGAGAGGGAGGGGGATGTCTGTAATGCGTGTTTGTAACAAACTTTTCCTACAGGAAAAGTATCTAATAGCATTTATATCTCAAACCTCAAATAAACCAATAATAAAGCAAACTTACAAAAGGAGAACAAAGAAGTTGAACAAGAAAAAAGAAAGGACTACAAACGGGCAACAGGAAAAGGTGTTCAATTTTGTTAACAATCCCAGAAAATAACAACAGGATAGTATTTCCTGCCTAACAAAATCTCACAGACAAGTCTGTCTCCAAGAGCACACAGCCTTGGGCTCTAGGACAAGGCTTGTCCAAAGGGTGCTGTGGCTGTTATCTGTCTGGCATACCTTGATTTAGTTCTCTACGCTCACATACAGATTTTCCATAAACAACATTTTCAAAAGAGAAAAAAGTTAGGAATGAGCAGGTAAGAAAAGCCAGGTCAAACTGTTGACTGAAGCTCCCTGTGGAGTGAACAGGGAGCCCAGAGAGTGACGCAGTGGCGGGCGGGCGGCCCGGGTGTGATTAGGACAGCCTTTCAAACAGTGGCGGGAGACCCTCCACCGGGCAGGGAAGAGACAGCATCTCTCCTCGCACCACAGTTGATTATTTGTGTTAAATTTCCTGACTTTCATAATCACAGCGTGGATGGTGAATAAAATCCTGTCCTTCGGATCACATGAGCAAGTGCTTAGGGGTGAAGGATATCTGGATATCTGGAATTTCCTCCCAAATATTCAGAAAAAAATAAAATTATATGTGAAATTAAAAAATATATAAATATATATTTATATATGCATGTGTGCTAAGTTGCTCAGTCATGTCTGACTCTTTGCAATCCCATGGACTATAGTCTGCCAGGCTCCTCTGTCCATGGGATTCTCCAGGCAAGAATACTGGAGTGGGTTGTCATGCCCACCTCCAGGGGATTCTCCCGACCTAGAGATTGAACCCAAGTCTCCTGCAGCTCCTGTATTGCAGCCGGATTCTTTACCAGTGAGTCGCCGGGAAAGCCTTAAGTTCAGTTCAGTTCAGGTCAGTCGCTCAGTCGTGTCCGACTCTCCGCGACCCCGTGAATCACAGCACGCCAGGCCTCTCTATCCATCACCAACTCCCGGAGTTCACTCAAACTCATGTCCATCGAGTCGGTGATGCCATCCAACCATCTCATTCTCGGTCGTCCCCTTCTCCTCCCGCCCCCAACCTTTCCCAGCATCAGAGTCTTTTCCAGTGAGTCAACTCGTCGCATGAGGTGGCCAAAGTATTGGAGTTTCAGCTTTAGCATCAGTCCTTCCAATGAACACCCAGGATCGATCTCCCTTAGAATGGACTGGTTGGATCTCCTTGCGGTACAAGGGACTCTCAAGAGTCTTCTCCAACACCACAGTTCAAAAGCATCAATTCTTCGGCGATCAGCTTTCTTCATAGTCCAACTTTCACATCCATACATGACCACGGGAAAAACCATAGCCTTGACTAGACGGACCTTTGTTGGCAAAGTAATGTCTCTGCTTTTTAATATATTATCAAGGTTGGTCAATTGTATTTATTTTGGGTGTCCCTGGTAGCTCAGTGATAAAGAACATGTGTGAGTCTGTGTGTGTGTCTGTGTGTGTGTGAGTGTGTCTGTGTGTGTGTGAATGTGTAAATCTTGACAGAGAGAAAGTAAATAGGACAAAAAATTAACAACTGGTGAACCTTGGTGAAAGGTAAACGAGAATTCAATGCAGTATTCTTGTGACTGTTTTGCATGCTTGAAGCTCTTTCAAAATAAAAGGAAAAATACAAACAGTTCCCCAAGTAGAAAGCCAGTGGGATGAGATCATTGGCCCTGCTAAGCAGTTCAGGTCTGATGAAGCTCCTGATGATTCACAGAAAGTGGGCTATTGTCAGTACAGACTGTCATCTTGAAGTGATCCTGGCCAAACCTCTGGAATGTGTTTTCCAGCTGGATATATTACAAGTGCTTTTTAAGGCTAGTGAGGCTCTCTAGTGGTCAACTTGAGCTTCCCTCTCTATGTAAATAAATAAATGCAAATTCGATCAAATCAGTTTCATTTTCTTTTCTAAAATAAATTACAGAAATGGTCTGAAGTATTGATGCTGTCAATCAGTGGTGTTGGAGAAGACTCTTGAGAGTCCCTTGGACTGCAAGGAGACCCAACCAGTCCACCCTAAAGGAAGTCAACCCTGACCATTCATTGGAGGGACTGAAGCTCCAATACTTTGGCCACCTGATGCGAAGAGCCAACTCACTGGAAAAGACCCTGATTTGGGGAAAGACTGAAGGCAGGAGGAGAAGGGGCCAACTGAGGACGAGATGGTTGGATGGCATCACCGACTCGATGGACGTGCGTTGGAACAGGCTCTGGGAGGTGGTGAGGGACAGGGAAGGCTGGCGTGCTGCAGCCCACGGGGCCTCAAGGAATCGGGCACGACTCAGTGAGTGAACAGCAACAAGCTTCGTTTTCTTTTCTAAAGTAAATTAGAGAAACGGTCCTCAGCCCAGTGTGTCTTGATTTTGGCAAAGTTTCGGAGAAAGCTGTGCATGACACAGGGGCTTCCCGGTGACTCAGTGGTAAAGAACCTGCCTTCCGAAGCAGGGGACGTAGGAGATGCAGGTTTGATTCCTGGAGGAGGAAATGGCAACACACTCCAGTATTCTCACCTGGAGAATCCCATGGACAGAGGAGCCTGGTGGGCTACAGTCCACAGGGATCACAAGGAGTCAGACAGGACTGAGCAACTGCTGCTGCTGCTGCTGCTTTTATACTAAAAGGGGAGGGAGTAAAGTCCTGGTCCCAGTCCTTTCGGAGGGAAAGTGTTCATGTCGCCCTTCCTGCAGCCATTCACCAGTCAGTCAGCTGGCGAGGATGTTTTCTAAGCTGAACTACGTAATTTTAGCCTAATGCTCATTTCCTGGCCAGGCAGGGCCCAGAGACAGGCCATGATGCATCATTTAAGCTTCTAGGCAACATCCCTTCAGCAATTACCTTTTAGCCAAAGCAACAGGAAACAAAGGTTAGAAGAAACAGACCCAACATGGATCAGACTAGTCCTTCCCCATTACAGACGCCGTCTTCATATTCACGTGGTGTCTGTCTCCAAATTCCTTCTTCTTAAAAGGACGCCAGTCGTGTTGGATGGGAGCCCACCCTGATGACCTCATCCTAACCGGATTACCCCCGCACTGGCCCTATCTCAGCATTTGATGAAGCAGCTGGTATAGCAATCGTGGACTGGGGGCAGGGGTGTCCAAGGCCAGCTCCCTCAAACGTCCACGTGCCAGCCAGTCATTCACCACCGGCCGGCCTGAGACTCAGTGCACTCCTGGTGGCGTGAGCGTTAGATGGGGAAACAGGCAAAGGCTTTGTGCAAATGGAAAGCCTACCACAGCCCCCTGACCTCAGGCACCACCAGGCAAATCCCACTTTTTTTTTATTAAACTTTTTACTTTGTATGAGAGTATATAGCCGATTAACAACGTTATAATAGTTTCAGGTGGACAGCAAAGGGACTCAGCCATACACGCATCCATTCTCCCCCAGAGCTGTTCATTTTGACATAATTTCAAACTTACGGGAAAGTTCTAACAGATGTAGAAACACTCTCATAGGCCCTTTACCAGATTCAGCGTGTTTACTTTGTCACGACATGCCCTCTTCATTTACCCTATTAGAACATATAATACTGTTTTGCATATTTTAAACAACACCCGGCCCGTGAGCTGGGGCTGTGGGGTGGAGACGGGGTCTGCTGGCAAATCTGGGTCATGCTGTCACTTCTTCACAGTCGTCTTTATCACTTTCAGAGACAGGGGATTCAGCTCAGTTCAGTTCAGTCGCTCAGTCGTGTCCAACTCTTTGCAACCCCATGGACTGCAGCACGCCAGGCCTCCCTGTCCATCAACAACTCCCGGAGTTACCCAAACTCATGTCAGTGATGCCATCCAACCATCTCATCCTCTGTCATGCCCTTCTCCTGCCTTCAATCTTTCCCAGCATCAGGGTCTTTTCCAATGAGTCAGTTCTTCGCATCAGGTGGCCAAAGTATTGGAGTTTCAGCTTCAACATCAGTCCTTCCAATGAACACCCAGGATTGATCTCCTTTAGGGTGGATTGGTTGGATCTCCTTGCAGTCCAAGGGACTCTCAAGAGTCTTCTCCAGCACCACAGTTCAAAAGCATCAATTCTTCGGCGATCAGCTTTCTTCACAGTCCAACTCTCACATCCATACATGACCACTGGAAAAACCATAGCTTTGACTAGACAGACTTTTTTTGGCAAAGTAATGTCTCTGCTTTTTAATATGCCATCTAGGTTGGTCATAACAGGGGATTACTCATTTACAAATCCAACTGTGTGCTAATTTAGTAAACATACTTAGGAGGTTTCCACCTAAGAGAGGTTAGGTGAAAACTCTGGAGGTTTCCACTTCCAGAGAAGTGGAGCCATGCAGTCCTTGAAGAGGTTCTCCATAGCCTTCTGGAGTGTGTCTTCACAGACCCCCAGCTACCCCTCAATCAGCAGAAGGGCCTCGCACTTACTTTCCAGGGAGAGTCGCTTTCTCTGCACCCGGCAGAGATGGCCAGGCTCCTGTCTCCACGCTGGTTGCTGTGCCTTTCCGCTTCTCCAGCCTCGATCCTGTGGTCCTCTGTCCCTCTAACATGAGGAGCCTCCCCTTTACCAGGGCGCTTGACCTGTGCCTTCATACAGACTCAAAGCTTCTGTCCTAACACATCCTCACGTACCCTGAGGCCTCCTTCCGCCCGTCAGCATTTCCTGAGTGTCCCTCTGGGACCACAGTCACACCACAGGCCAGGGCCACACAGTCAAGTGCGGTGTCTCTCTGGGGCCACAGTCACACAGCCCAGGGTCACAGGCCAGGGCCACAAAGTCAAGTGCGGTGTCCCTCTGGGGCCACAGCCACACCATAGGCCAGGGCCACACAGTCAAGTGCGGTCAGGAAACGCCTTGTCTCTACCTTGCAGGAGTCATCGAGCCTTTAATTCCCCCAAAAAAAGGGTCTGAAATGCAGCACTCCCCAGGCTGTCCTAACTAAGGTTCAGAACTCCATCTTCTGGAACATCTGGAGGTACTAATGTCAGCTTCACAAGGGCCGGTCAGCACGCAGTGTCGCTGCGTCCAGCTGGTTTGGGTCGAACACGGCCACCCGTCCAGCAAAGC
The DNA here is from genome assembly GCF_049115385.1 of Moschus berezovskii. NCBI lineage: Eukaryota > Metazoa > Chordata > Mammalia > Artiodactyla > Moschidae > Moschus > Moschus berezovskii. Next base: position 1,126,463 of record NC_142483.1, read on the forward strand.
CGCTCCCCTTCCTCTGGGTCACAGCGCTGGACTCGGTTTCCCAGCCTCCCTCTCAGCGAGCTGTGACCATGTGCCCTCCATCTTCCCAGCGTGAGATGTGCCTTTTCCAGCCCCGATCCCCCAAACCTGCTGTGTGCTCGCTCCCACAAGCTGTCCCTCTGGCTGGAGACGGATCCCCAGCGGACGCTACTCAGCACCGCTGCCACAGGGCAGGTGTCTGAACAGCCAACGGGCGGAGGAGCCCCCGGGTGATGCACACGCCTGCCCTCTGCCGCCGAAATAGGAAGTGCGCGTGCCTGTCCGTGCTGAGCCCTGGGCTGCTGCAGCCGGTTCTCACCGCCGCCCAGCCCCCACACTGCCCATCCTCATCTTCCTGTTATCCGGCCTCCGCTCCCCACCTGCTGCGCCCCTGAGGTTTCTGCCAGGTCCTGGGCTCCGATCTGGGTTCTTAATTCTTCCCATAACCCGACTCTCCTCCCACCACTTCCTCCTGGCTGGCGTCCGCAGCCAAATTCTGTTTCAGTGGCTTTGATTTTCGGAATATTTTTCTCCTGTCCCTCCATCTCCACCCCGACCTTGGGTGTGTCCCCATCCTTGGCTTCTCTCTCTGACGCGGCTTCATCTCTGATCTCATGGTGTCTCCTGTCTCATCCAAGAAAACAGAGGCAGGAGAGCTTAGAGGTGACTTGTCGCCTCACCAGGGTATATTCTTCCAGGAAACAAGCTTGTTTTATTCACAGCTGTTCACTGGCATCTAGTTATGCCTGGCACAGAACAGATGCTCCATGAACGTCACTCATTTTTATTTACTTTTATTTATGGTGTGCAGGGTCTTCGTTGTTGCCCGGGGCTTCCTCTAGCCACAGCAAGTGGGAGTTTCTCTTCATTGCGGCAGCCTCTCTTTGCGGAGCACAGGCTCCGGGCCTGCGGGCTTCAGCAGCTGTGGCCCCAGGCTTAGTTGCTCTGCAGGTGGGATCTTCCCGGACCAAGGATTGAACTTGCGTCCTCTGCACTGGCAGGCGGGTCCCTGTTTACTGCATCACCAGGGAAGTCCAATGTCTGTTAAATGACTAGACAAACGTCGGCCGTGTGGACTGTATCCCGCCAGTCCCCTCTGTCCTCGGGATTCTTCAGGCAAGAATACTTAAGTGGGCTGCCATGCCCTGCCCAAGGGCATCTTCCCGCCCCAGGGATCACAGCTGCGTCCCCTGAGTCCCCTGCGCGGGCAGGCAGGTTCTTGACCACTAGCGCCACCTGGGAAGCTCGACTAGGCAAAGTAACAGAGGTGTTGCCTTTCCGGTGTCAAAGCCCAGTGAGCCCCAGTGATGGGAGGACAGAGTCCAGAGTTCAGCTGGGAGTTTAGAGAGAACTCGAGATCTCGGGGTGTCACTGGGGAGTCAGGGCGCTGCATGACACCCCTTTCTCGCGCAATGTGGCGTGAGGGTCTCTGCCGCCAGCAGGCACCAGCAGAGGGAAGGAAAGGGCTGGGGCACAAGTGTGGAAGAACGTTTCAGGAGAGGAGCCACATGAGCGGTGCGGGCAGGCACAGAACAGGAAAGCAAGAGCCCAGTTCTCTGCCGAAGCTGACAGTTTCTGAGAAAGTTCCACGTCTGGGCCTCCTCGTAGCTGAGGATCTGCTCTGTGACAGCCACTGCTGCGCTCTGGGGACACACAGCTGAGAGCGGCCACTCTGTGCCCAGAGAAGCCCACCGTCCAGCAGCACGTCAGACCCAAACCACGGTCATGAGGTCACACACTAAGCGGTACCTGCCAACAGCAGAGCAGGAGAGCCCTGGGCACAGAGGACGGTGCCAGTCACCCTGCCGGAGACGTGTACTGGGACAGACACACAGAGGAGCTGCCGCCTGGGCTCTTCTTGGGAGAAAATCCCCTACTAAGGGCATCCGTTCACTCTGCAACTGGTACTGAGCTCTGACCCTATGCCAGGCTCTGGGCCACAAGGGTGGGCAGAAACAGACACAGCCCTGACCTCACTTCCCCGGGGAGAAGTGCCATCCGCCTCACAATCACGCCAGCAAACAACCTAAATCGGAAACCAAGGCAAAGGCGGAGCGGTGCCAGGCTTTGCTGGAGGAGAAATAAACCTGTGTGCACTGATGGGTCTGTGGCGAACGTGGTGGGCAGAGACCGCGGGCTGCACCAGAGTGTGGATAACAGAGCTGCCGGCGCCCAAGGAGAGGCCAGACTGTCCGGGCCCACCCTCAGGGGCGAGGTCTGGCCACGTGACCCAGTCACGGCCAGCAGAATCTGGGGTGTGACTCCTGAGCACGTCCCTAGAGGAGGGACTTCTTTCCCTCCCTTTTGTTCACCTTTCTCCCCCGCTGGAGGTGCTGGCCAGTCGTCTGGGAGCCTATGGACCGCGGGAATACTCCAGGGAAGCTGGAGGCGGGGGCCCCAGCGCACTGATGCTGGAGCTGCCTTCGGAGCCCAGGAACCCTCCCCAGGTAGGCACGTGAAAGAGAAACGGACTTCCCCCTTCTTAGGGAACCATCACTGGAGCGCTTTGTGGGAGCAACTAAACTCACACATCTTTTTTTTTTTAGAACGAGCCTTATTTATTTGTCCGGGTCGAGTCTTGGTTGCAGCACACGAACCCTCACCGCACCACGCAGGATTCGACACAAACTCGGGCTGTGGCGTGCAGGCTCAGTGACTGATGTGTGAGTCTAGTTGCCCCTCGGTCTCTGGTAAAGAACCTGCCAGCCGAGTCAGGAGACATAAGAGACCCGGATTCGATGCCTGGGTCAGGAAGGTCCCCTGCAGGAGGGCACGGCAACCCACTCCAGTGCGCTCGCCTAGAGCAGCCTGACGGGCTACAGTCCACGGGGCCGCACAGTCAGACACGGCTGAAGCGACTTAGTACACACGTGGGATTTCAGTTTCCCGACCAAGGATCGAACCCATGTCTCCAGATTCTTAGCCACCAGAGTGCCCAGGAAATCCCCGAACTAATACTTCTTAATGCACACATCTGGAAGATACTAACAGTCGCTTAGCTTTCTTTTGCCAAGGAATTGATGCTTTTGAACTGGCGAAGACTCTTGAGAGTCCCTTGGACTGCAAGGAGATCCAACCAGTCCATTCTAAAGGAGATCAATCCTGGGTGTTCATGGGAAGGACTGATGCTAAAGCTGAAACTCCAATACTTTGGCCACCTCATGTGATGAGTTGACTCACTGGAAAAGACTCTGATGCTGGAAGGGATTGGGGGCGGGAGGAGACGGGGACGACAGAGAATGAGATGGCTGGATGGCATCACCGACTCAATGGACATGGGTTTGAGTGAACTCCGGGAGTTGGAGATGGACAGGGAGGCCTGGCGTGCTGCAGTCCATGAGGTCGCAAAGAGACACGACTGAGCGACTGAACTGGACGGTCGCTTAATAACCCCACAGACAGTAACAATTAGTCGGACTCTGCCTCAGGAGAGATTTAATTATTCGTGTACTCAGGATCTGAGGAGCTCATTGCTGGGGAAATGAAATCATCTCGGGATGTGGAGAGAAGTTTGGCTTCTAGAAGGTTCGTGACCTTTTCAAACCCCCTCACATCTATTAGATTAAGCTGTGTGCAGCCCCGGCCGCCCCCAGGCTGGGCTGTCTAAGGGGCTCGTTATCCCAGGAGAGGGAAGGCAAAGCTTAGCAGAAAGACGGCACTCCCTTCTCCACGCTTCCCCATGACAGGTTCTTACAGCAGGAGAGCCTCCGAAAGGAACATGGTTCCTGCCTCTGGCTTAGGACACGACACGGCCAGTATTATCAGTGAGAGGTGACCGTGGCCCGATTTCAAGTCCTGTGGGGAGAGGAGTCTGCGTTTTTTTTTGTGTGTGTTTAATTAATTAATTAATTTTAATTGGAGGATAGTTACAATATTATGATGATTTTTGCCATACACCAACATGAATCGGCCACAGACATACATGGGCCCCCCATCCTATCCTCAACCCCCCCGACTTCCCTCCCCACCCCACCCCTCTGGGTTGTCCCAGACCACCGACTCCGGGTGCCTTGCTTCATGCTTCTCTGAGGTCACCTGGTTTATATACGGTATTCTGTATGTTTCAGTGCTATTCTCTCAAATCCTCCCACCCTCTCCTTTAAGGACACCGCCACCTCAGGAGAAAACCACCTGGGGAACAGGGTGGCTATCACAGCACATTCAAGCATCAGATCTCTAATAACATGGGAGTGAGCTGGACGCATTAGCGGCCAGTCTGCTGTCCCTGGGGCTTCCCTGGTGGCTCAGACAGTAAAGAATCTCCCTGAGATGCAGGAGACTGCAGGTTCGATCCCTGGGTCGGGAAGATCCCCTGGAGAAGGGCATGGTGACCCCACTCCAGTAGTCTTGCCTGGAAACATCCCATGGACAGAGAAGCCTGGCAGGCCGCAGTCAGCAGGGTTGCAAAAAGTCGGACACGCCTGAGCGACTGAACAGCAACAACTGCTGTCCCCCAAGAGTCTGAGCTTGCACAGGAGGTCGCGGGGCCTCAGGAGCAGAGGCAGCTGGACGCCTGCTTCCTGCCCCTCCGCAGCTCTGCCCCACCGTCACCGCCATCGGTGCCCACTCGCTGGCCACGTGCTCTCTGCAGGGCCAGCATGCCAACGCGGGCAGGGCAGAGGTCACAGCCTCTGGGGAGGTGTTCGCACCTGGCTGCAGTCTGGCTCTGGGGTGAGCACCGTGTGCTCGGCGGGACAGCTGGGCTCCCAGCGCTTCAGGCCGGATCGTCCACAAAGGACAAAGAAAGGACTGCGTGGCGACGGCTGGGACCTCCCGTGCTCACCACGAGGCTCGGGTACGACGGCCCCGCGTGCATGAAACACGTGTGTAAACACACACGCGCGCACGCATGCAGTCACGACGGCACGCGGTGCCTGCGCCCGGGGTGGGCGCGGAGGGCGAGCAGCTGACCGCGCGGAGCTGCCAGGTCGGTTCCCTGCCCGCGCGGGCCCCGCGCCCTCCCTGCGCCGTCTATTTATATGCGCCCCGGCTCTGCCCATATTGGTCAGGCGCCCGGCCCAGCCGGTCAGGCGCCATCGCGGCGGCCCCAACGGAGCGAGTGCGGCCGCGCCTCCAGCCGGGCAGCCCCAGCCCCGTAAGTAGCGGCGACCCTCCTCGGGGCGGGGGGACCACCCGCGCGTCCCGGGTCCCTCCGACCCTGCGCCTCCACCGCGCGCGTGCGCGCAGCCCCGCGCTGGGACCCGCCCGGCCCTGGGGCGCCCTCCTCGCCGCCGGTGAGCGCTGGGGCGGGGGCGCCTGCCGGTCCGGGGGATCCTCCTGGAACCTGAGGACAGTGCCCGGCACAGCACACGGTCCACAGTCTTCACTGCAGATTGAAGACTCTAACCGCCCTGCGTCTCCCTCCCGCCCTGACCCCGGGGGGATTCTTGAGGAGCGCTGTGCCAGCTAAAGGCTCTGGGGAGAATGCAAAGAGGCCTCAAAGGAAGGCGCAAAGGAGCATCTTCTGTAGCTTAATGCCCTCCTGGTCGGCCTTGAGGCCCTTGTGTGTTTTATGACCATGCAGTAAATCCAGGGGCGTCAGTACCCCTGGGAGCCTCGGGGCACCCAGCCCAGTCCGGAGCCATTTCTGCCAGGCTCTGAACAAGACTGTGATGCTGAAAGGCAATAAGGCTGGAGACTAGTGGGGGAAGCGAGGGGTCACCAAGGCTGTAGGGGTGAGAAAAGCAACAGCTCGGGAGGAGTTAGAAATGAGGGCGGGGTCTGTCCGGGGAGAGGGGGCGGCATGTCCCCTCTGAGAGGAGGGGTTACTCAAGGCCTGCGGGTGGTCGGCCAGGTGTGTGTGTTAGTGGCTCAGTCGTGTCCGACTCTGCAACCGGTGGACTGTAGCCCACCAGGCTCCTCTGTCCATGGGATTGTCCAGGCAGGAACACTGGAGTGGGTCACCAGTCCCTTCTCCAGGGGATTTTCCCGACCCAGGGATCAAACGCAGGTCTCATGCATTGCAGGCAGATTCTTTTCACTGAGCCAGCAGGGAAGCCCGGTCTGAGAGGTGGGGTTACTCAAGGCCTGCTGGCGGTCCTTGCCATGCAAATTAAGAACCCCCTATTGCCTGTCTTCCTTTTTTTTTTCAATGGATGCTGGAATATGTCAGCTTTGCATGTTGACAAGTTACCAAAAAAAGTCTGTGAGCTGCCAATTTGCTATCTCTGGCTTCAGGTCCTTAAGACAGGGGCCAGAGCCAAATTCCTGAACACACGGTGTTTCCTGGGAACTGATTTAGAGGGCTGGAGACCTGGATGTCAGAATGTGTCAAGCTGTAGGCAAGGAAATCAAGGTAATGATTCTGCAGCATTTATTTGCCTTGGACAAAGGAATAGCAACTTAGAGAATCAAGTGCCACTTTTGCATGTAGAAAGAGAACATCTTCACGATATTGGTTAATAACATGCATAAAAGCTATGAATTTCTTAATTAAGGGCTAAGCAAAGCACTCATTTAATTGCACAAACCGTGTTGAGCAACTCTCCTTGCCAGGCGGTGTCACAGAAAGATGTTAAGAACACAAAAGGAGGTACTTCCCAGGTGGTCCGGTTGCTATGAGTTTGCCCTCCCAGTGCAGGGGGCCCAGGTTTGATCCCTGGTCAGGGAACTAGATCCCACATGCTGCAGGTAAGACCCAGCACAGCCAAATAAGTAAATAATGATTTCAAAAAAGAATACAAAAGGGCTAAGATCGGAGCCCCTACTGTCACTGTGCTCTCCAGTGAGAGGGGAGGAGGGCCAACACATAAATAAATTGCGGTAACAACAGTGCTTTTGAACTGTGGTGCTGGAGAAGACTCCTGAGAGTCCCTTGGACTGCAAGGAGATCCAACCAGTCCATCCTAAAGGAGATCAGTCCTGGTTGTTCATTGGAAGGATTGATGCTAAAGCTGAAACTCCAATACTTTGGCCACCTCATGCAAAGAGCTGACTCACTGGAAAAGACCCTGATGCTGGGAGGGGTTGGGGGCGGGAGGAGAAGGGGACGACAGAGAATGAGGGGGCTGGATGGCATCACCGACTCGATGGACACGGGTTTGGGTGAACTCCGGGAGTTGGTGATGGACAGGGAGGCCTGGCGTGCTGCAGTCCATGGGGTCGTGGAGAGTCGGACACGACTGAGCGGCTGACCTGAACTGAACAACAGTGCGGTCACTGCTGTGCTCAAGGTAAAAAGCAAGGAAGAGCGTCCCAGGCTTCGCTGAGAGAGTGATGTCTGGGCTGAATTTTGAAGGGCCAGTTCCAGTTTTTGAGGCGGAAGCGGACGAAGGGCACTGCAGACACAGAACAATGTGTGAGGCTGGCCGCCTGGAACAGCCAGGGGTTCACAGTCATGGACAGCCTGTCATACAAGGGGGCGGAGTCAGCCGGCGAGGCAGGCAGGGCTGGGAGGGGCCTTCTGATGCCTGGGTGGCGCTGGTGCTGGTGAAAATAGGCTCGAGAGAACTTCTGTGAATGTGGGGAGACTGAGTTCATGCAGAGCCCCCAGCTCCCAGAAGGCTGTGTGGTAACTCTGGAACTCAGGCAGCACTTTCTGAGGTCGCACTGACCTTCCTGGGCTTGCCAACCAAAATCTGTTCAAAGAGGTTTTAGGCTGGAATTTGGGACTCTAACCATGTAATTTCTTAGCTCTTCAGTCTTTTTCATCAATAAAATTCAAGGCTTTGCTATTGAGCAACTCTATCATTTCAGATTATAACCTCCTCACATACTGAACATATCTATGGGAAAAAAATATATATACACTAATTCAGTAACTTCTTTTCCCACCAAAGCAGATGTAGGAAGACATTGTTCCTGCCTTTCTCCCAAGGCAGTTCTCATTCAGACTGGAGAAGCAGGGTGTAAGCTTTTGGATTTTCCAGTGACTCGTAAGTTAGGTTGCCTACACCGTGACGGGTTTAAAAGGAGATTCACGATGTATCCATAGATCCTGTCTGTCTGTCTCTCTATACACACACTAATGTGGTTTACCATGTAGGCTACATTTTCAAAGTCAGTAAGTTTCTCTAATGTTAATACAAAGTTTAATTTTAAACTTAGTTTATGCAGTATTTAAGACATGCAAAAAGGCATGAGCAATAATAATGAAATGCGTCGGGTGCCCACCGTGCAACTGACGAAATTAAACGTGGATTATCCGGCAAAGCTCCTTGCACCTCTCTCCAGCTGTGTCCCCTTCCTCCCACGCCTTCTGAAGGCAGCGCTGAGCTGAAGGTGGTGTTTATAGTTACCTTTCATTTCTTTATACTTCCGCTACAGTTGCATGTATCCTTAAAGAATATGCAATTCTTCTAACTTTCTTCTGTTTATTTTCTGGTTGCACCATGTGGCAGGCAGGATCTTATTTCCTCGTCCAGGGATTGAACCGAGGCCCTCTGCACTGCGAACACAGAGTTCTAACCACTGGACAGCCAGGGAAGTCCCATGACTGCTCATTTTAATATAATGTCAGACTTACAGGACAGCTCTAATAATAGCACAAAAAACTCCCTAAAACCCTTTACCACATTCACCAAGTTTTAATATTTACTTTGTCCTAATTTACTCCCTATGTTTGCTCTATTAGAGTACATAATACTGTTTTGCATATTTTAAACAAGGCGTCAGTGGCACGCAGCCCCTGTTCTTTTCAGCCTTTTTCACACACCGAGGTTTGTGAAATTCATCCATGTTGACACGTGTAGCTCTAGTTCATTCTTTTCTTAAGCTTCTACACGCTCTTTTTAAATACTGTACAATATTCTCTTGAGTGAATATGCTATAGTCTATCTGCTCTCTTGTTATTGGCTATTTAGGCTCTTTCCAAAGTTTTGCTAACTCAAACAGTGCTACTTTGAATTTAAACTACTTTTAACTTCAGCAAACTATAGAGGCATGGTCACGTATGAATCATTATTCAGAGAGGGTTGGATGGCATCACTGACTCAGTGGACATGAGTTTGAGCAAGCTTCGGGAGTTGGTAATGGACAGGGAGGCCTGGCGTGCTGCAGTCCATGGGGTTTCAAAGAGTTGGACTCGACTGATCGACTGATCTGAACTGAACTGAGCAACTTTAAAGGTAATATAAAGATTATAAAACTAAACATCGTAAAAGCACAACACTGGCAGTTTAAGTAAATTAACATTCTTATGTCCCGTTAAACTTTGCAGCAATCCACTTCTTCAAACTAAGGATTCCGGACGTGGGTGAGACTGCACACTGGCTTTGCAGAGTAATTGGGCTCTATTCTTGTGACGTGTTCATCTTTGATACTCATTTTCCCCATTGTTCTGGGCACTGTTAATATGAGTGCACAATTCAGTCCTCTGTGAATCGGAGCAGAGAATAACTTCCCATTGATGTCACTGAAGACTTTGTCACAGTTTTATTTTGCTGATGAAAGGAGAATGCCCTCTGTACCCCACCCCCCAAGGAAACGTTGCCCTCAGTTCTTTTACTTGTGAGCCATGTCTGTGCCCACAAGTAGTCTGTCTAGGAGCCCAAACATTTTTATTGTTCAAAAATTATTTGCACAGGTGTATTCAGCTTCACCAAGCAAATTACATATTGGAGATGCATGGCCTTATTTCATTCTCCCAACTATTCTGATATAATTGTGGACACTAATCTCAGGTCAGGAATCAGAAAGAAGCTAAGAAACTTGCTCATGTTGTAAACGGCACAGCAAGGTCGCAGAACCCAGGTCTCAGGAACCCAAGAGAAAGCCCATGTTCCTCACTTCTGAGCCACACTGCTGCCCCACCATGAGCACCTGGACCCAAAGGACTGATCCAACTGTGAGTACACAGCGCCCGCACCTTACTGATGCAGAAACCAGCGTGCAGAAAGGTTCCATCGTTCTAGGGTGACAGCAAGTAAGTGGCCCAACTCAGACCCAGGACTGCGGTGTGTGTGTGTGAGTTACTCAGTCGTGTCTGACTCTTTGCCACCCCATGGACTGCAGCCCGCCAGGCTTCTCTGTCGATGGGACTCTCCAGGCAAGAATACTGGAGTGGGTTGCCATTCCCTTCTTCAGGGGTTCTTCCCGACCCAGGGATCGAACCCAGGTCTCCCACACTGCTTGCAGATCCTGTACCGTCTGAGCCGCCAGGGACGCCCAGACCCAGGACCGCGCCACGTAAAGCCCCGTCGGCAACGTCAGCGTCTTCTCTGCAGCTGATGCGTTCAGGAAACAGTTCTGGGAACGCTTATGGAAGCAGTTAACTGCCCACGCGTTTTCCAGGGTCTCCACCAGGAAACCCATTTGGTCTGCAAATCCATAGCAATTAGAGTAGCTTTCAGGAATTGTATAAAAGGTGGTTAGAAGGAACAGATACTTAACTGCATGTGTCCATCTAAAAAAGTCATAAATGTTTCTTCAGAATGTTTGAAACAGTATTATTTGTTGTTGTTGTTGAAGCCAGTGTTTGGGGCAGAGAAACTGTATCCAAACATTTATTTAGAAAATTGATTTATCTTCAGGAATCTCGGGGAGACAACCAGATGATCTTTTTAAAACAGGAATCTGACCCTTCCCTGTCTCAAAACTCTCCAGCTGGACTGAAGCAGAGATTTGGAGACCGAGCCCCAGACAGGGTCTGGACGGTTTCCTTATGACAGCGGTTCAGGCTTGTTGTCCTGCTGTCTATTTTGCATAGCCCGTGAGCTCAGAATGAATTTCATCATCTTAAACGGCCTTTTAAAACCAAAAGAAGAACAACATTTCACGATGTGCAAGTGTACGGAATGTCAGCTTCAGTATCTGTAAGACGTTTGTTTCTGGCACAGAGCGGAGCTCATCTGTTACAGGCTGTCTGTGGCTACCCCTGCATGGCAGTAGCAGCTCCGAACTCAAGACAGAAACCCCACCAAGCTGAGACTTCCTCCCGGCTCTGGTCCGGTGCTTGCGTTAGAGGGCTGCGTAAGAGAGCAGGCTCCGGAGTCTGGGTTCAAGACTCAGTTCCCCTGCTCATGAGATGTGGCCGCTGAGTGTGAACAGGTCAACCTGACTTAGCAATTTCCGCCTTCTATCAAGGAGAAACAAGCGACTGTGGAAATGTCTACGGTTCCTTTGCTCCACGGTGCAGCGACAGAGAAGATACACACACAGTGAAACTGTGAACTGCGTATCTGCAATTCCTTATGCAACGCTGCCTCACGCTCGCGCGCGTGCCACCTGAACTAGCGAGGCCCCCCGAGTGCCAGCAGCAGCAGCACCACCTCAAGCTTGCTTGGACATCGAAGGCAGCGGCATGCCCCTCTGAGCTGAGACACAGAGCTATGAGGCATGTCTGAGGCACCGCCGCCCTGAAACCGCTGCCTCCCTCCCTGCCCTGGCTCCGCCCTCCTGCTGGCTGTGGGCACACGGTGCAGAGGGTCAACCCGTGGTCGAGCACGCGGACGCCCCGACCACTGCACCAGAGGCTGAGTGTCACTGCAGTAGGGCCAGGGCGAGGGGCGTGGGGGGGAGTCCACCGCCCCTACCCGGGGAGGCAGGCTGGGTGCTGAGAGAATGCTGGCACTGTGCATAGAAAGCTGCGGGTAAGACGTGACCTGTGATGCGTGTTTATCAAGAAAACCAGCCCAGGAACTTCCCTGGTGGTCCAGCGGCTAAGACTCAGCGGTCCCAATGCAGGCGGCCCTGGTTCCACCCTCAGGCAACGAACTGGATCCCATATGCCGCAAACAAGGGTTCACATGCCACCCGAAGATCCAAGTGCCCACGTTCCACAGCAGCACAGCTAAATGCATAAATAAACAAGATAGAGATTTAAGAACAGAAAACCCATCCATCAGGGACCAAGGATTCTGTCTTTGACCTCTTTGAAACGAATGCCACTTCGGTTTTTATGAAACTAGTCCTAAGCCAAAAGGTTCAACAAGGGTGGCTTGGTTCGTGCCTGAAAGATACAAAATCCCTGCAGTCATAACGCTTGGGTCCCCAGTGCCTCATTTCCCTCCAGCATCATCAAGATAAGCGCTTTAGGAATTAGCAAGGCTGAATTGCCTGCATTGTGTTAGATCTTGTAATGCCACCAGGAAGCTTGCTCGTGGCCTTCTAGCACTGTGGGGGTAGGTGCCCTTTGAAAGAGTCTTATCTATCAGTAAATGGAATGGAAATCTTCAAACATTTATTTCCTTTTAAGACCTGTTTTTACACTTTTTAAGCTGAGGCAGCAGCTGTCATCTGGAATGCTGACTGATGTGTTTATGTACAAAGAAGCCTGCATAATATGGTTTGGACCACTCATAATGTGTTGCAGGAGACCTCAGAAAGATAATGACTGCCTAATTACCCGTAATTGGATTCTCTTTGTAAAAATCTACAAGAAAGCAAAAAAGCAAAGGTTCACTTTTAGCCTGAAAACTCTTACATAGGAAGTTTTAAGTTCTTATTGAAATATAGCTGAGCCATCGTTCTGTTCTTATTGTTGTTTAATTGCTAAGTCATAGCTGACTCTTTGCGACCCCATGGGCTGTAGCCTGCCAGGCTCTTCTGTCCGTGGGATTTCCCAGGCAAGAAGACTGGAGTGGGCTGCCATTTTCTCCTCCAGGGGATCCTCCAGACCCAGGGATCAAACCTGTGTCTCGTGCATTGGCAGGGAGGCCCTTTACCACCGAACCATCAGGGAAGCCAGCTGAACCATTACTGCCAGAAAATCCGTCAGGGAGGGCTGTATTCTCATCTCGAGTGTACGGATTCTAGGACTGGCTAGATGATATGATTCTACACCCTTGAGCAGAGTGATTTTTTTTTTTTAGGTCTTATAGTTGATATTATATTATTAAACATTCCTTACATGTTTAACACTTGTTTCCTGAAATAAACTTTAATTCAACATCGAAAACGTGCCATGTCTCCTTGAGACATATGAGATTTCTAACGCTTTACCGATTATAGAAATTTGGAAAGCTTATAACCTTTGCAGCTGACAGATTCTGCTTTCACGGTGTTGAAATTATCACCTCCCCTTCTTTCTTAGCTCCTCTGCTGACTTTTCTGCCATCGATGTTAATTCTTGCTGTGTACAAATGTAGCCACATTACACCTGGATGGGGTGACAGAGACTTGAGATCCACTCCTCCCATCAAGGGCTTCCGACTCTAGGAATGTCCTTCTTTAGAGCAAAATGGTTAATTGGCTTCCTTGAAACATCCTGTTTCCGTTCCCCTGGGGAAGGTGAAGCTGAGACAAGCTTAAAGAGATTTTTAATTAGACTTGTGCCTTTTCAGGCAAGAAGTACTTCTGCCTCTGCCTCTGCCTCTGGGAAATAGGGAAGAGCCAAGGGAGGGTCAGAGAAAGGGGGTGACTCTTGTGGGTCTCGTGAGTTTAGGACAATTTAGTTGTAAGTTTCACGTGCTCTGCGTTCTCACGTTAACAGACACTTGAATGTGCTTTGCTTTCCCAAGTGCCGTTTTGAAGTATTTACTCCACAGCAAACCCTGAGCAGAAGCTTAGTGGACTCTTTCCAGTTAGCCTACAAGGCCCCTTGTGAGTTTGAAGACTGGCCATGATCACATCTGGGTGCATTTTGGGGGATGGCGCATGTAAGCTTTGGGGTGGTGGGGTTGCATCTCCACAGAGACTGTCTCCTGATGACCCCGGTCTTCCACCTGAGGGTCAGCTGAATTTGGTAACAGGAAGTGGACACACAAAAGGTGCCCATCTTGACTCCCTGCTGGTCTAGTCGTTGAGAGTCTGCCTGCTAATACGGGGGACACAGGTTTGATTCCCGGTCTGGGAAGATTCCACACGCCTCGGGGCAACGAAGCCCGTGTGCCACAGTTCCTGAAACCCGCACACCCTAGAGCCTGTTCAGCATGGGAGACCCCTGGACTGGGAAGCCTGCACCCCACAGCTGGAGAGCAGCCCACCCCGCAGCTAGAGAAAGCCACCCAGCAACCGAGACCCAGCGTGCCACAGATAAACAAGTAAAATCACTTTTTAAAAAGGTGCCCATCTATTCTCTCTTCATTCACGTTGGCAGGGAGGTCTTTCCAGCCCTCCTAGAAAAATCTCTGCCATTAGTTAGAGCAATATTGTCCATGGTTAGTAATTTATTGGTTTTTCTTTTCTTTTTTTACTATCAGTGCCGTTATTTTAGACACCACAGCAGTTGTCTTTTGTTGTTTTGTTGCTGTTGTTTAGTCACTAAGTCGTGTCTGACTCTTTGTGACTCTTTAGAGCCCGCCAGGCTCCTCTGTCTATGGGATTTCCTGGGCAAGGATCCTGGAGTGGGTTGCCATTTCCTTCTCCAGAGGGTCTTCCTGAACCAGGGACTGAACCCAAGTCTCCTGCTTGGCAAGTGGGTTCTTCACTGCTGAGCCACCAGGGAAGCTCCCTAGAGGTTGTCTTAATATAAAAAGTCTCTGCTTGGAATGAATGTTTCCTTATAAGTACCTCTTAGAACTAATGCTGCATGCTTAACCTTCAGAGAATCTTTTTCTTAGAAGGAACCTGCCTCTTTCCTTCCCTTCAGGAACGTTTCGTGACATCTCTGTCTCTTGATGAGTAATGAGACATGAAAACAGGCCCTCAAGAGTCAAGCTGCATTTAAAGAAGCCCTACTCAGAGACGCTGGAGAGGACACCATGGAGTGCAAGTCTGAGGGGAAAGAAAAGTACCAACACAGCTGGAACTTGCTGAACAAAATTAAGACCATGAGAGATTTAGCGGAGATGATTGATGTTGTAATCATCGCGGAAGGGGAGGCGTTCCCTTGCCACAGACTGGTCCTGGCTGCCTTTAGTCCTTATTTCAAAGCCATGTTTACCTGTGGGCTCCTCGAGTGCACCCAGAGAGAGGTGGTGCTTTACGACATCACTGCGGAGAGCGTGTCGGTGATACTCCGCTACATGTACCATGCGGCTCTGGAGGTCAGCAACGCCAACGTGCAGACTGTGGCCATGGCCGCCTACTTCATGCAGATGGAGGAGGTCTTCCAGGTGTGTCAGAAGCACATGATGGCCCACATGGATGCCTCGAACTGTGTCGGCATCTATTATTTTGCAAAGCAGATTGGAGCTGAAGACTTAGCCGACCAATCATGGAAGTACCTGTGCCAGCACTTTGCCGAGGTGGGCTTGCACGAAGAGATCCTAGACGTGGAGGCGCACCAGCTCCTGGCGCTAATTCAGTCAGACGACCTGAACGTCTCCAGGGAGGAGAGCATTCTGGACCTCGTTCTGAGGTGGGTCAATCATCGCCCGGACCGGCGCACGGAGCACCTCGTGGAGCTCTTGAAGCAGGTTAGGTTGCAGCTGGTCAGCCCTTCCTTTCTGAGACAAACCCTGAGGAGGAACACGGTGCTCCTGTGTGATGCAAACTGCATCGACCTCATTCAGAACGCATTCAAAGCCATCAAGACGCCCCAGCCGCACTCCCCGAATCTTCGTTACGGCATGGAGACCACCAGTCTCCTGCTGTGCATTGGCACCAATGCTTCAGGGATCAGGTCGAGACACAGGAGCTATGGGGATGCCAGCTTTTGCTATGACCCTGCGTCGCGGAAGACCTATTTCATCTCGTCTCCCAAGTACGGCGAGGGCTTGGGCACCGTGTGTGCCGGTGTGGTCATGGAAGACAACAGCATCATCGTGGCAGGGGAAGCCAGCGCCTCTAAACTCTCCAGACAAAAGAGCAAGAGCGTGGAAATCTACAGGTTTGTATCCAGCGATGTGCTTGTAAGTTGGTTTCCACTATGTGGCTTTGACATTGGCAGCAGAAGTTACTGCTGAGAGAGCACATTTTAAATGAATTACCCCGTGACCATGTATTTTCAGTTCAGTTCAGTTCAGTCGCTCAGTCGTGACCGACTCTTTGCGACCCCATGAATCACAGCACGCCAGGCCACCCTGTCCATCACCAACTCCCGGAGTTCACTCAGACTCATGTCCATCGAGTCGGTGATGCCATCAAGCCATCTCATTCTCTGTCGTCCCCGTCTCCTCCCGCCCCCAATCCCTCCTAGCATCAGAGTCTTTTCCAGTAAGTCAACTTGTCTCATGAGGTGGCCAAAGTATTAGAGTTTCAGCTTTAGCATCAGTCCTTTCAATGAACACCCGAGATTGATCTCCTTTAGGATGGACTGGTTGGATCTGCTTGCAGTCCAAGGGACTCTCAAGAGTCTTCTCCAACACCACAGTTCAAAAGCATCAATTCTTCGGTGATCATGTATTTTACATAGAGGTAAAATTCATAATGAAAGCATCCACATTATTTTCCCTCTCCCTTTCATTGTTAAGAATCCGCCTGTGATGCGGGAGACCTGGGTTCGATCCCCGGGTTGGGAAGGTCCCCTGGAGAAGGGAAAGGCTCCCCACTCCAGTATTCTGGCCTGGAGAATCCCATGGACTGTATGGTCCATGGGATCGCCTAGGGTGGGACACGGCTGAGCGACCTTCCCTTAACTTTCATTGTTAAGCAGGTACAGGT
This sequence comes from Moschus berezovskii, assembly GCF_049115385.1. NCBI lineage: Eukaryota > Metazoa > Chordata > Mammalia > Artiodactyla > Moschidae > Moschus > Moschus berezovskii. The sequence continues at coordinate 1,142,903 of NC_142483.1, forward strand.
GAAGTTGCATGAGTTGAACTTGTATGCTTTGCAGTTCCTCTGTGTGTTTTCATCAGCTTTCACTGGTTATCCGTATGCTATGATCACTTTGCTTTTGAAGAGCTGCATATAACTTTTAACAAGAAGAAAAGTTTACTAACAGTGACTCCTGTTTGCTGACACTTTCTAGTTCACAATTCAGAGTAATAAGTAATTTTTTTCTTGGCCAAAAAGGACTATGTATCCTGCCAGTTTTCATTCTGTACCCTTAATGAGTGGGTCTCTCCTAAACCTCTTGGAGAAGGAAATGGCCCCACTCCAGCATTCTTGCCTGGAGAATCCCATGGGCAGGGGAGCCTGGTGGGCTACAGTTCTTGGGGTCGCAAAGAGTCGGACACGACTGAGCGACTAACACCTAAACCTCTAATAGTGTAGAATGCTGGCAGCCAAAGAATGCGTCAGCCTAAAACTGTAGGAGAAAAGGAGTTTCTGCTCAGCAGTCGCGTCTGTCTCAGTCGTGGACGCAGAGACAGCAGGAATTCCGCCCTGAAGTGGACCCGGGTGAATAAGAACTGGGCAGGTAGGCCCTCAAGCTCCCCTACATACCATCCCCTCTTGGGGCCCTCGGGCCGGGCTTTCTCAGACTTTTTGCTCAGGAAGTGCTTCTCGACAGCAGAGTGGGGACAGAGAGAGAAGGAAAGGTCTCTCTTTAGCTGTCATCTCCTTGCATCGCAGGACCACTTCAGGCTCCACCGAGCGCCCTCACCTCCTCATGTGGAAGGCATGTCGCTTCTGCCCAGCAGTGGGGGCAGGCATGGAAACCCTGCGCAGTGACTGCCCCTCTAGCCTCTGCCCGCGGCGACAGAGCCGCCCCTGAGCAGGGGCAGGCTCGGACCCCAGGTTCCTGGGGGAAGAGGGCCTGAGTATCCTGGGGGGGGGTCCTCTGGGCCCCTGATGCTTGCTTCCTGTTGCTGTTCCCCTTGGAGCCTCAGGTTCTTTTGGCCTACGCTGTCTTCCTCAAAGAGGTGCAATTCTGCCATCAGAGTTCATTCTTTACAGTCTCCAATCCTCTCAAAGTCTGTGTTTTGATCCTTAAATGTCTCGCCCGTAACTGTCTTCAAAATCCCACTCTGCTCGTCTAACTGCGCAGCCTGCGTTCCCTTTCTTTGCCTTGAGCTCACCCTGTTTCGTGTGACCCACAGGCTCTCCCACAGTGGGCAGAATTAAACCATCAGTTTCGCTCCTCACTTTCCCCAGTGATGAAACTGTCAGCACGGCGAATAAAGAGATAATCAGACGCGTTTGGTGTCACTGTTTCTCAGTTGCTACATCATGTCTCCTTGTGACCCCGTGGACTGCAGCATGCCAGGCTCCCCTGTCCTTCACCAACTCCCGGAGCTCGCTCAAACTCATGTCCATTGAGTATCCAACCATCTCATCCTCTGCTGCCTCTTTTCTCCTTTTGCCTTCAATCTTTCCCAGCAACAAGGTCTTTTCTAATGAGTCAGCTCTTTAGAGGTGGCCAAAATATTTGAGCTTCAGCATCAGTCCTTCAGCTGAATATTCAGGGTTGATTTCTTTTAGGATTGACTGGGTGGATCTCCTTGCAGTCCAGGGACTCCCAAGAGTCTTCTCCGACACCACAGTTCAAAAGCATCAATTCTTTGGTGCTCAGCGTTCTTTATGGTCCAACTCTCACATCCATACGTGACTACTGGAAAAACCATAGCTTTGACTATATGGACCTTTGTTGGCAAAGTAATGTCTCTACTTTTTAATACACTGCCTAGGTTTGTCATAGCTTTTCTTCCAAGGAGCAAATGCCTTTTCATTTCATGGCTGCAGTCACTGTTCACAGTGATTTTGAGGCCAAGAAAACAAAGTCTCCCACTGTTTCCACTGTTTCCCCATCTATTTCCCATGAAGTGATGGGACCAGATGCCATGATCTTTGTTTTCTGAATGTTGAGCTTCAAGCCAAACTTTTCACTCTCCTCTTTCACTTTCATCAAGAGGCTCTTTAGTTCCTCTTCACTTTCTGCCATAAGGGTAGTGTCATCTGCATATCTGAGGTTATTGATATTTTTCCTGGCAATCTTGATTCCAGCTTGTGCTTCATCCAGCCCAGCGTTCCTCATGATGTACTCTGCATAGAAGTTAAATAAGCAGGGTGACAGTATACAGCCTTGACGTACTCCTTTTCCTATTTGGAACCAGTCTGTTGTTCCATGTCCAGTTCTAACTGTTGCTTCCTGACCTGCATACGGGTTTCTCAGGAGGCAGGTCAGGTGGTCTGGTGTTCCCATCTCACCAAGGGCACATTTCACGCAAAGACAGGCCGATAAAGGACAGAAACGGTGTGGGCCTGGCGGAGGTTCGTGTTGAGAGTGAGCAGTCTTTGTTTACGTTTCTGCTGTGTCGTGTCTGCCTCTCGCGCTGTTTCTCTTTGCCAACACGCTCTTCAGTTTGCCTCTACTCTGCGGTTCGCAGATTTCCTTCCTCTCGACCTAAGAGAGGAAGTAGATTGTCCGCACTGTAGCAGGTTGTTTCTTTCTTGAAAATACGCCTTCCCATCTCTTTCCTCGCTCACGCTTTGTAGACACGCAGCTGAGCACGTGTCGTCTTTCGACTGGGAGCCTCTGGAAGAGCCGCGCGCGCTTTCCCCACTGCCGGTGTCGGCTCTGTGGCGCGTGCAAAACTGAGCTTGGCAGCTTATCTGGGAAATTCACCTCCTCATTCTTGGGTCACGATCCTAAACCAATTACCAGGTCGCCCGGCAAATGCACTTCCCAGCCGGCAAGGGATATATTTTTGTTCTTGGCCCCTTAAACCATGTCTCAGAAAAACAAAAACTCGGCTTTTGAAGACTTTTGTTTGTTTGCTTAACATGGACTATTTTTAAGGTCTTTTATTGAATTTGGTACCGTGTTGTTTCTGTTTTATGTTTTGGCGTAAGGCATGGGGGGTCTTAGCTCCCCCACCAGGGATGGAACCCCCACTCCCTGCATTGGAAGGTGAAATCCTAAGCCCTGGGCCACCAGGGGGTCCCCCAGATCCCAAAACCCATTGCCGTCCTATGGACACGTTCACCGTCTGTTTCAGGAGCCCCCGCCTGCAGACATGCGACCCTCCCTTCTCTAAGATCCCCTGCGGTTCAGAACAGTAGTGAAAATACTGTCTGTGCTGCTAGGAACTTTGGTTTCCTGCCCAAAATCACTGAGAAGACAGCTGTCCTGAGGGTTGATAAATGTCGGCGTTCAGTTTGTGACCAGCCAGACAAACCTGAAGGAAAAGAACAATCTTCCAACTTCCCTGTCCAACCTGAAGTATAGCGTCATCCTGGGGAAGAATGTAACAGTTTGTCTAGAACAGCTGGGGAAACGCCTGTAATATGTTCACCTGTCAAATGTTTGGTGCACAATAAGCAACCTATCCACAGAAGCTGTGCTCTGTGTGGAACACAGAGACTTTTCACCTGTTTCCAAACAGAACCTTTTTTTCTTCTTCTCCATATTTTTCCTGGGGTTTTTCAGGCACGACTTAGCGATCAGACACCACCATGTATCACTATCTTATATTGATGGTTTTTTCCTCTCCAATTAGAAGAACCAAATCCTGTTGTTTTTGGAAAAGAAACTTGTGTTTCTTTGGCAGGTTGTTTTCACGTTAAATCTGATCCTGGTTCTCTCTCTGTTAATTCACAGGTACCACGACAGAGGAAACCAGTGTTGGGAGAAGTTATGCACGGCAGAATTTCGAGAGCTCTACGCTCTGGGCGCCGTCCGTAACGATCTCTATGTGATCGGAGGACAGATGAAAGTTAAAAACCAGTACCTCATCACAAACTGTGTCGACAAGTACTCTGTGGAGCGGGACAGCTGGAAGAGGGTGTCCCCGCTTCCTCTGCAGCTGGCATGCCACGCGGCGGTGACAGTGAACAGTAAACTCTACGTGATCGGAGGCTGGACCCCGCAGGTTAAGAGTGCTCTTGTGTGCCTGCGTGGCATGGCTGTGCTGAGCCCGGCTGCTCTGCTAAAAAACGTTGCAGTGGTTGAATACTAAAAGAGGGTAGCTCGTGTTTTGGGGGCTTCCCTGGTAGCTCAGAGGTTAAAGCGTCTGCGTGTAATGCGGGAGACCCGGGTTCGATCCCTGGGTCGGGAAGATCCCTGGAGAAGGAAATGGCAACCCACTCCAGTATCCAGTAAGCCTGGTGGGCTACAGTCCATGGGGGTCGCAAAGAGTCGGACACGACTGAGCGACTTCACTTTCACGTTTTTGATAACATGCTTTTTATGTTATAGAATATTAAACAGAAGACTTTAAAGTGTGAAAGCTGCTTTGTTGTTGTTTAGTCGCTAAGTCGTGTCCGACTCTTTGTGACCCCGTGGACCATAGCCCACCAGACTCCTCTGTCCATGGGATTTCCCTGGCGAGAACACTGGAGTGGGTTGCCATTCCCTCCTCCAGGGGGTTTCCTGGATCAGGGTTCGAATCGTGTCTCCTGCATTAGCAGGCGGGTTCTTTACCACTGAGCCACCTGGGAAGCCTGATAAAGCAGCTTAGGGGAGTGAATTCTATTTTATTTTTTAGGGGAATGAATTTAAAAGTGCGGTATTCTAGATCTGACTTTATTCCGTCTTTCTGCTGCGTTCCTCAAAACCCGCCCCCAGTCTTGCAGACAATGAAGGAGGCCTGTGCTGAGGGCTTATGTGTGGGAAGCATCTCCGCTCGAGGCAGAGAAGTGGGACCCCCACCCCGATTCTGTCTGCGCTACGGTTGTGTGACCGGGGACACGTAACTCTTAGGTCTTTTTCATATAAAGCTTCTCACTCTAAGCGGAAAACTGAAATATTTATCTGTGATGTCACAGCCATCTTCACAAGAGGGTACGGTGATTTTAAGGGCCTCTGTCTCTGCTGGCCATCAGCAGAGGGAGAGACAGAGGCCAAACGGAAGTTCGGTGAGGCAGGGCTGCAGGATGGAGGAGCCCGTGGGCTGGGGCCACGGTGCCCCCGTCTCTGCTCTTTGGTGGCCCTGCCAGCGCCTGGGGCTGTCACGGAAGTCTCGCGCAGCTGCCTTCCGCCCCGGCCATCTCAGTAGCTCATTGTCTGTCCCCACATCGTTGTCACAGTTAAGTGGCTAAGTCGTGTCTGACTCTTTGCAACCCCAAGGACTGCGGCTCACCGGCCTTCCCTGTCCTTCACCATCTTCCAGGGCTTGCTCAAACTCATGTCCCTTGAGTCGGTGATGCCATCCACCCGTCTCATCCCCTGTCGTCCCCTTCTCCTGCACTCAGACTTTCCCTGCATCAGGGTCTGTTCCAAGGAGTCAGCTCTTTCATCAGGTGGCCAAAGGACTGGCGCTTCATGCGACGTATATTCGCTTTATTTTTGCCTGTATGAGTTCTCCTCTGTCCAGATTTGCTTCATGATACATCAGTTGTCTGACAAATCTTTTTGTAATCTTTTACAGTTTTTAACTTCACATTTAATACATGTTGTAAGTTCATGCCATGCATCGAAAATTAGATTTAATCACAACTAGTAGCTGAAACCTGACAGATTATTTGTAATTAAGCTTTTTCAGAGCTATTCATTACTACGTAGTTAATTTTGCATGAATATGCTCCAAAGAAAAGCTTTCCTTTGATTTTTTTAACACTAAAGTAGAGATTAAATATTTAAATTATAAGGAAAATTAAAACAATAAAGACAGTATTTCCTAATTTTTAATGTCTTTGAACATGTGACTATTTCCTGGATAATGAAAGCCTTTGCTAATCTGTACAGAATACAATACATTAAATTGCAAGATAGCCTGGGGCTGTAATTTCAGTATAGTGATTAGAACCCTGAGCCAAAACTAATTGCATGACTTTCATAAGCAAGGAAATTATTTCCGTGCTGAACTCCTCCATGAAAACAAAAAGCAAAGACAGTCATCTTCAGCCTGACATCTCGGGAGTTCCTAACACACTGCAGACAGAAAGTATGACTTTACCTGAAGTTTGTCACTGTTGCTGCTGCTTGGAATTTAGGAGGAGGGGAAGCCACATACATCTATGTGTGCTCAGCCGCTAATGTTTCTGCTCACGACATGTGTACATTCATTATATATATATAATAAATGGGGCTCCCCTGGGGGCTCAGTGGTAAAGAATCCACCTGCCAATGCAGGACACATGGGTTTGATCCCTGGGTCGGGAAGATCCCCTGGAGGAGGAGATGGCAGCCTACTCCAGTACTCTTGCCTAGAAAATCCCGTGGATGGAGGAGACTGTTGGGCTACAGTCTGTGGGATCGCAAAGAACTGGACATAACTCAGCGACTGAACAACAAGTGTAAAATAAATACTTAAAAATAACTGCAAATAATCTCTATTAATCCATGAATCTTTAAAACTAAATTCAAACCACTCCTATACTATGGGATAAAAATACTCTCATTACTAAAACACTCAGTTGTTTTTCTGGCTTTGCTCTATTTGGATTATAAAAATGCTATAGAGAAAAATGCCTTATAAATTGTTAAAGTTAGTTTCTCACAAGTATTATTTAATCAACCACTATAAAGCTTGGTAAAATAAAATTACACTTTAAATACTGTTCAATAAACCTTGGCTTCATTTTTTAAGGCTTTGCAATGCTTCATTAAAAAAAAAAGCGGTATTGTCTCCCTGCTAAAATCACAGGTTCTTTGCTAAAACCAACACCTTAACCCCATTAGCACAGAATATAAATCCCTCTGCTATTGACAGCGTACTTATAATCCCAAGCCTTGGGATTTGGTGTGTCTGTGAGTATAAGTCACTGTAGTTAACCTCTATTTATCTTCTTGGCTGTCTGCTTTGATTAATTGCACTCATGTGTTCCCAAAGATCTCTAAATGGGCTGTTATTATATTGGCTGTCATATTTCATATAGATGGATCTTCCTGACGAAGAACCTGATCGATTGAGCAACAAGCTGTTGAGATACGACCCCAGCCAAGACCAATGGATGGAGCGGGCGCCCATGAAGTACTCAAAGTACCGGTTCAGCACAGCCGTGCTCAACAGTGAGATTTATGTTTTGGGTAAGGAGAGGCTAAATGACTCCTTTTATTTTGCTCAGCAGTTTGTCTCCATGAAAACGAAATATTATTCCTTCTCGCATCCCAGTTCAACTACACACACCACTAGCCCCCAAAGTTCTTTTATTTTCTAGAGCACAGTCAGATAAGATTACATGAAAGTCCACTGATGTGCTGAAAGCAAGTTTACTTTTATCGAATTTTTAAGTCATCTGGAACCCAAGCACAGTAGTGATACATCCTTACACACCCACCAGGTAAAATGCTGTGAAAAGGCAGTAAGCCTCTGGCCACCTTACGTGGATCAAACATAGGCTTTTACAACCAACTGGTTGTCTGCACTAATTAAAGGGACAGGCAGAGGGTGAAAAAACGCCACCAGTTATGCCATTCCTCTGCACTTTGCCTCACTCACCAGAATTCTACTAAGGTGTTATCAAATGATATTTCATCTGAATGCGTCTGTCCCTTATCTCTGGAATGAATGTGTGTGGTCTTGCGCTGGCCCATTGGAGCTGGTGAGAGGCTGGTTCCTTCCCACTGAGGTAGGTCCAAGCAACTCCAGAGCACCCTTGGTGCCTCCCTGTCCTTCCCAGTCCTTGCCTAAGCTGCTTCCCTCCTAACGTCACCCTCCGCCAGCCTGCCTTCCCCGCCCATGAGCATGGGAAGACAGGGGCTGAGATAGGCTGAGTGCACTGGTAAAATGATGCCGATTCCTTATCCCTTCTGCAGTGCTGTCCAACTGGCAAAAATAATGGGTAACAGAGAAATGGAAGAAAAAAGAAAAGAAATATGGGCTGAAAGCAAACCAAGTCTTTGAGTAGTTTCTTTTTTTTAAAGCTAAATGGAAGCCATTATCTCTTGGCTGCGCGCACAGCATGAAGCAAAACAATTAATGCAACATTAATAGTTGTGTGATTTTAAGAACGAGAACATTATGCCGCATGATTTATGACTGCCTCAGTTAAGAGACTCGCTTGAGATTATAATTAAGTTTTTCCTCTGGGTATACATTTGTTGCTTTTGTTATAACGATATGCAGTGCCATCGCCCAGTAGAGATAACATCTAAGCTAGGATCAATCGCCTGGGACTGATGTATATGGAACTCAAGGAGCACAGGGCCGATCTACTGATTATATTAAAGTTGGAGGCAGTTGAAAGTGGGATAGAAGTGATTGTCGATGGAAGCACAGTGAGATTTCCACCCCCTCCCCAATGCAAAAACACAACTAGGCTAAATGTGAAGTAAAACCAACAGTGCTGTTTTTGTAAATTGTATGGAAAGGACCAGATGGTCAATACAGAAATCAGATTGATTATATTCTTTGCAGCTAAAGATGGAGAAGTTGTATACAGTGAGCAAAAGCAAGACCAGGAGCTGACTGTGGCTCAGATCATGAGCTCCTTATTGCAAAATTCAGACTTAAACTGAAGAAAGTAGGAAAAACCACTAGACGATTCAAGTAGGACCCAAATCAAATCCCTTACGATTATACAGTGAAAGTGATGAATAGATTCAAGAGATTAGATCTGATAGACAGAGTGCCTGAAGAGCTATGGACAGAGGTTCCTCACATTGTACAGGACGCAGTGACCAAAACCATCACAAAGAAAAAGAAATGAAAGAAGGCAAAATGGTTGTCTGAGAAGTTTTTACAAACAGCCGAGAAAAGAAGAGAAACACAAGGCAGAGGAGAATGGGGAAAATATACCCAACTGAGCGCAGAGTTCCAAAGAATGGCTAGGAGAGATGAGAAGGCCTTCTTAAGTGATCGATGCAAAGAAATAGAGGAAAACAATAGAATGGGAAAGACAGATCTCTTCAAGAAAGTTAGAAATACCAAGGGAACATTTCATGCAAGATGTGCTCAATGAATGACAGAAATGGCAAGGATCTAAAGAAGCAGACAAGATTAAGAGGAGATGACAAGAATACACAGAAGAACTATACGAAAAAGTTCTTAATGACCCAGATAACCACGATGGTGTGACCACTCACCTAGAGCCAGACATCCTGGAATGTGAAGTCAGGTGGGCCTTAGGAAGCATCACTACAAACAAAGCTAGTGGAGGTGATGGAATTCCACCTGAGCTACTTCAAATCCTAAAAGATGCTGTTAAAGCACTGCACTCAATATGCCAGCAAATTTGGAAAACTCAGCAGTGGCCACAGGACTGGAAAAGGTCAGTTTTCATTCCAATCCCAAAGAAAGGCAATGCCAAAGAATGTTCAAACTACTGCACAATTGCACTCATTTCACATGCTAGCAAGGTAATTCTTAACATCCTTCAAGCCAGGCTTCAACAGTACGTGAAGCAAGAACTTCCAGATGTTCAAGCAGGATTTAGAAAAGGCAGAGGAACCAGCAGTCAAATTGCCAGCATCCATTGGATCACAGAAAAAGCAAGGGAATTCCAGAAAAACATCTACTTTTGTTTCATTGACTACGCTAAAGCTTTTGACCATGTGGATCACAACAAACTGTGGAAAATTCTTAAAGAGATGGAAATACCAGACCACTTTACCTGCCTCCTGAGAAACCTGCATGCAACAGTTAGAAAAAAAGCAGCAGTTAGTACCAGACATGTAACAACAGACTTGTTCAAAATTGGGAAAGGAGTACGTCTTCTGTATATTGTCACCCTGCTAATTTAACTTCTGTGCAGAGTACATCATGTGAAATGCCAGGCCAGATGAATCACAAGCTGGAATCAAGAGTGCTGGGAGAAATATCAACAATCTCAGATATGCAGATGATACCACTCTAACGGCAGAAAGACGAGGGACTACAGAGCCTTGTGATGAAGGCGAAAGAAGAGAGTGAAAAGGCTTAAAACTCAACATTTAAAAAACTTAGGATCATGGCATCCATTCCCATCACTTCACAGCAAATAGATGAGGGAAAAAACAGAAACAGTGACGGATGTTATTCCCTTGTCCAAAATCACTGCGGACAGCGACTGCAGCCATGAAATTAAAAGACGTTTGCTCTTTGGAAGAAAAGTTATGACAAACCTAGACAGCGTACAACAAAGCAGAGATATCACCTTGCCAACAAAGGGCCATCCAGTCAAAGCTATGGTTTTTCCAGTAATCATGTATGGATGTGAGACTTGGACCATAAAGAAGGCTGAGCGCCAAAGAATTGATGCTTTCAAACTGTGGTGCTGAAGAAGACTCTTGAGAGTCCCTTGGACAATAAGGAGATCAAAACAGTCAATCCTAAAGGAAATCAACCCTGAATATTCAATGGGAGGATGGATGCGGAAGCTCCAGTTCTTTGGCCACCTGACGTAATGATGCTGGGCAAGATTGAGGGCAGGAAGAGACGGGATGACAGAGGATGAGATGGTTCAATGGCGTCTCCGACTCAGGGGACATGAGTTTGAGCAAGCTCCAGGAGATAGCGAAGGACAGGGAAGCCTGATGTGCTACAGTCCATGGTGTCGCAGAGTCAGACATGACTTAGCAACTGAACACACACTCCTTAGTTCAAGGATTGTCCATGGACCAGATGCTTCTGGAGGTCATCTGGAAAACCTCAGTTTAAGATCCCTAATGGGTGTGTGTCCAGTTCTGTTTACTTTCTGAAACTCTTTGAAAATGTTCATCCCATGTTAGACCTAAATCAGCAATCTTCCATTCCAGTGTATTTTTTCTGAGACTCCTTTTTCAAATTAGATTCCATTTACAAAAAGAATTGTTGTTCAGTCGCTAAGTCGTGTCTGACTTTGCAGTTCCATGGACTGTAGCCCGCCAAGCTCCTCTGTCCATGGTATTATCCCAGTAAGAATACTGGAGTGGGTTGTCATTTCCTTCTCCAGGGGATCTTCCCAACCCAAGGATCGAACTCAGGTCTCTTGCGTTGCCAGGCAAATTCTTTACCGCTGAGCCACCAGGGTATGGTTTTCTGGACCTTAACTCTTGGGTGCATCCAAGAAAACTGAAAGTTTCCTAGAGTCTATGTTTAAAGTCTCCTACTGAGTCACCTTTATGGGTGTTTGCGTTTTGAACCTTTGTGTTATGGTTACTTGTCCAGCACCACTTAGATGATCACATGGACAACGTCTTTGTCTGCAAAAGGTTTGCCATCTTACTCAGAGGATAAAACTGCCTGTAAGTGAGCAGACCATCCAGCTTTGCAGTCCGAGTTCACAGTAGTGCAGAAACTTTTCCTGGTGCTGGAAATTGCGAGTCTGTATAGTTACATTTTCTGAATAATTGATGCCAGCATCTTTACCATTTATTTGGCTGTGTTGGGTCTTTGCGTCATTTGGGATCATTTGTTGAGGTGCGAGGACTCTCTAATTGTGGCTCGCGGGCTCAGTAGTCACAACACATGGGCTTAGTGGTCCCAGGACAGGTAGGATCTCAGTTCCTTGACCAGCGATTGAACCTACATTCTGCCTGCAATGCAGGACACCCCGGTTCGATCCCTGAGTTGGGAAGATCTCCTCAGGGAGGGCATGGCAACCCACTCCAGTACTCTTGCCTGGAGAATTCCGCGGACAGAGGAGCCTGGTGGGCTGCAGTCCATGGGGTCGCAAAGAGTCGGACACGACTGAGCGACTTCACTTTATGATTTCCAGCAAGTGGGCTCACTTGTCCGAGTCTGTTTTCTTTTAAAACGGGACACTTAAGTGGGATGAACACTGTGCTGTGCTCAGGCACCCAATAAACAGCAGAGACAGTGCTGATTATCACTTGTGATGAGTGGGGAGGGAGGGCCCCCGGCGGCCCAGTGCTCATGGCCTCTCACTTCCCACGCAGGGGGCTTGGGTTTGCTCCCTGGTCAGGAAACTAACATCCAAGTGCCACACAGCGCAACCAAAACAAACACAACGAAACAACAACGAAATAGGCGTGTGTGTCAGTGCGTCAGCCGCTCAGTCGTGTCCGACTCCCTGCGACCCCGTGGACTGTAGCCCATCAGGCTCCTCTGTCCATGGGACTCTCCAGGGAAGAATGCTGGAGCGGGTGGCCGTTTCTTTCTCCAGGGGATCTTCCCAACCCAGAGATGGAACCCAGGTCTCCTGCACTGCAGGCAGATTCTTTATTCTCTGAGCCACCAATTTAAAAATGTGTTTTTAAAAAAGTGGCCGGGGGTGCCCTTACACTGTAGTGTCCGAACATGGCCCCAAATTCTTTCCGATCCAGCTCCTGCCCTGCAGGTCTCCGTGCTAGCCTCACGGTCCCTGGAGGGGCGCCCTTGGGCTGAGGTTGCCTGTCCCCAGGCCTTTGGAGCCAAAGGACACCCTCTCTACTCTCCTCCCGTTCTCCCCTATGGACACGCACTCTCTCCGTCCTCCCCTACAGATATCGCTCTCCTCCCGTCCTCCCCTAAGGACACACACAGTGGCCCGCTGTCCATTCACACAGCCTGCCCCTCTGTTGGGGGAATACTGGCCGGGACGTATTCCTCCTGTAAAAGCTAAAGCTGCACACATCAGACCGCGGGTGCTGTCTCTGGCTAATGCTGCCCCTGGAGGTTTGATTCGCGTTGTAAAGATTTAAGTTAAAATCTGCACTAAACGTTTACTGTGAAAATGCCTATATTGGAAAACCACATCATCACAGACACCATGAATAATTTGAATTTAGATGAAAATGACGCCAGAAGTTACAACAGACTAGCAAAGAATGCATTGGTAAGCTATTGGGTGGTTGTTCCTGGAAAACTATACATTTCCTTCTTAACATACAAATACAGGCACTTCCCTGGTGGTCCAGCGGCTAAGACTCTGCACCTCCAATGCAGGGGGTCTGGGTTCGATCCCCGGTCAGCGAACTAGATCCTATATGCTGCAACTAAGACCTGACATAGCCAAATAAATAAATAAATGTTTAAAAGTAAAATAAAAATTCAGAAAAGCATCTATCTAGGTTGTTGCTAAAGTGAGTCCACTGTTCATGCATTTACATGTGTATTTTAGCAGCTTCCCTACACGGTAACTGGCTCTTCTGGTGACTTTCTGGAACACTTAAAATAATTTAAATAGTCTCCATGGAGCCTTATGAGTAAAGTGCGTGCATGCTCAGTCATGTCCACTTTTTGTGACCCCAGGGATGGTAGCCCTCCAGGCTGCTCTGTCCAGGCAAGAATATTGGAGTGGGTTGCCTTTTCCTCCTCCAGGGAATCTTCCCAACCCAGGGATCAAACCCGAATCTCCTGCATTGCAGGCAGATTCTTTGCCACTGAGCCAAAGATGCCCTTATTAAAAACTCCAGGTATTTAAAACGAGTTGATTTCCACGCTGACTTTTTCCTGAGAGCTGCCTTGGGCAGCCCGTTCTCAGGAAGAGCAGGGAAGAGGGGCTGTGTCTAAACAGAACCCTTTGAAATCCTCTGGGAGGAGACCCCTGGAAGGGTGCTGCCTGAGGCCATGCATTTTAAGATGCTTTGTTTTTAAGAAAACTCTTGTCATTTGTACTGTGAGAGCTCATTATGAGACAGTTCAGCTACTTTAACCCAAAATATGGCTTAATCCTCTAAAAAAAGTTGTGAGTGTTCCCTGTCATTTCAGAAGCAAGCATACTGTATTCAAAAGTGCAACTGCAATCCTCTAAAAAAAAGTTATCAGTCCAGTAATTTTAGGTTAAGATGTCCTATTGCGAGGAGAAAATGTTATTCATTCCTTGTTTTCAAGGCTTTGAATCCTACTTTTGTGAAGAATAAAGTAGGAAAGAAATTACATGAAGACTCTTTTGTAAAGACTTTTTTATGTGGACCTCTTTGCTGAATGTGATACAGTGCTGCCTGTTCTATGCTCCGATCTTTGGCTGTGAGGCATGTCAGATCTCAGTCCCCCTTTGCTGTTCAGTCGCTATGTCCGACCCTGCGGCCCCATGGACTGCAGCACTCCAGGCCTCCCTGTCCATCACTATCTCCCTGAGCTTGCTCAAACTCATGTCCTTTGCGTTGACGATGCCACCCAACCGTCTCATCCTCTGGCGTCCCCTTCTCCTCCTGCCCCCAATCCCTCCCAGCATCAGGGTCTTTTTCAATGAATCAGCTCTTTGCATGAGGTGGCCAAAGTATTGGAGCTTCAGCATCAGTCCTTCCAATGAACACCCAGGACTGATCTCCTTTAGGATGGACTGGCTGGATCTCCTTGCAGTCCAAGGGACTCTCAAGCGTCTTCTCCAGCACCACAGTTCAAAAGCATCGATTCTTCGGCGCTCAGCCTTCTTTATGATCCAACTCTCACATCCATACATGACCACTGGAAAAACCATAGCTTGGACTAGATGGACCTTGGTTGGCAAAGTAACATGTCTGCTTTTTAATATGTTGTCCAGGTCAGTCATAGCTTTCCTTCCAAGGAGCAAGCGTCTTTTAATTTTATGGCTGCAGTCACTATCCACAGTGATTTTGGAGCCCCAAAAAAGAAAATCTGTCACTGTTTCCACTTTTTACATTTATACTTCCATGAAGTGACGGGACCGGATGCCATGATCTTAGCTTCCCAACTGGGGATCAAACCTGAAAGCCCTGCATTGGAAGGTGAAGTCTTAACCCCTGGGCCGCCGGGGACGCCCTCTGCACACTCGTACTGGTAAAGCTTTGAGAAAGATAAACCCTTCTGGGCTCCACCTCATTAAACCCAACTCTTAATGCTCTGTTATAAAATACTGATAGAATGTGATACCAAGGGTTCTCTCTCTGAAAACACTTTTTGTGAGATAAAATTCAGATTTCATAGTATCAGTTGCACCTTTGAGTGCAGTATGCTTGCTTCTGAAATGACAGGGCACTCATAAATATACCTGGGGTTTTCCTCAAGTGTTTTTAAAAAGCCAAATTGGATTCCGAAGTTCCTTTAACTTGATGGGTCAGGCGAAGTCAAATATAGACAGTGAGTCGTGAGATCTATTTGTGGAAACGCTGAGACCTGTCCTGGGCTGGCCCCAGCGGCCACTTGGCCATGTCCCTGCCTGCCCCACCACGGGCCCTGGAGGTCACCCCTGCACAAGCCTCCCTTCTGCGGCTGGGTTTCCTCTCTTCCCTCTGCTCTGAAGCCTCTGCGTTCTTCAGGGTCTGCAGGACGCCACCCCTCGAGGTGGTCTGTGTGGATCGGGGGTGCCGTTCTCAGCAGACCTCTGGCCAGGCTCCCCGGACACCCAGGGGCAGAAACCTGCCCCGCTCGTCTGCGTGTGTCTGTTCTGACTGCCGGCCTGCCTGTTCCACGTGACCGGCGCTCACAAACATCAGTTGATGGAACTGACCTTTCTCTCCTACTCCTCCACCAGGGCAAAATACCTCAAACGGCGTCAGAGTTCCAGGTGTTGCAGGGAATTTTGCAAAGCACAGATTTTTCACTTTCCTGTCCAGGGAGCCAGCTAATACCAAGTCTCCCCACGTGGCCATGGGGTCGTTTTCACTGGGTGATGGCACACCTCGAGTGGGGTAGTTACATGGAAGGCTCCAGTTGCTGCAGTAAATTCATGTCAGTGAGCAGTCCCAAGGGGAATTATGAGAGGACCAAGCTTCGTCATCATTCTGATTTTGCCTTTTTATGTCTTTTGATAAAATTTGAAGCAGTAACTTTCTTAATGTTTTGCAAAGTAAGCTTAAAAAAAACTTTTTTTTAAATTTATTTTTCCTTTTTTTTTTTTTTGCTGCAGCAACTGGTATATGAAATCTTAGTTTCTGCACCAGGGTTTGAACCTGTGCCCCCTGCATTGGAAGCAGAGTCTTAACCACTGGACCACCCGAGAAGTCCCCTTGAAGCAGTTTTTTAAAAATATAAACATGTCTCATATTACCCAGGCTACTCATTAATGGCAGAATCCTGGCCCCGACCTGTGGCGAATTCTGG
This sequence comes from Moschus berezovskii, assembly GCF_049115385.1. Classification (NCBI taxonomy): domain Eukaryota; kingdom Metazoa; phylum Chordata; class Mammalia; order Artiodactyla; family Moschidae; genus Moschus; species Moschus berezovskii. The sequence goes on from NC_142483.1 coordinate 1,158,772, forward strand.
GCCAGCAGGCCTGACGTGGGGTCTGGGGTCTGGTCTGTGGGAAGCGCCAGGCGGCGCTGGCGTGAACGCCTGTAGGACTGCACCTGGCAATGTTCAGATGCCGGGTGCAGAAGGGAAAAGGGGATGCCGTGCTCATGGAGGGTGTTTTATGCTCACAACGTTGACCAAGCCTCTGGTGCATGAGCCGCCCCGGCTGGCGTTTAGGAGAGACCAGAGGTGAAGGGACAGGTGCCCCCTGGACAGCGCGTGTCCCAGGAACACAGGTCAGGCATTGCCTGGGGCTCCCCGTGTCTGCACATCCTCAGGGCATCTTCTGGGCCTAGAGATATGCTTCTTAGGCTCACGCTGGACAAGGAAAGAAGGTGGTTTTTCAACGACCACAGAAGTTCAGAGGGGAGTCCCAGTGCCCCCTTTATTCTGAGAGCAGACTTGAGTTTAGACACAACAGCTGAAGTGGTTTTGAACCAGAGAGAATGGCTCACCGTGTTTTAGAGGTCAGTACCCATGAGAGGTCAGTACCCAGGGGATCCTGTGAAGGGTTTTCGCCTTGATTACCTGGCTGCCTCACTGGGGAACCCAGAATCAAGGGCTCCCAGAGGCCAGAGTTTGCCTGGGGTTCTCACTGGCGTGCTGCAGTCCGTGCGGCCGCAAAGAGTCCACGTGACTGAGCGACTGAACTGAACTCACGTCACAACTTAGCTCTAGTCACTTTCATCACTAATATCCTACAGATCCACAGAGCTGGCAGTTCTACATTTCCGTGTGGCGATTAGTGGGAACTTTTACTCTGTTGGATCGATATATAATTGCAATGCTGTATTATCATGGTTTCTTATTTGCCTTAAATTTCCCAAGACTGAGTTTTGTACACAAAAAAACACAAAACATACAGACAAACAAAAGCCTTAAGCTTGTTCTCTTGGTAGAGACAGGAAGTAAATATCCGAAATATACACACAGATTGCTCAAAAGTAACTGGTGGCCCAGAGGTGAAGAGTCTGCCTGCCCGTGCAGGAGACACAGCTCTGATCCCCGATCTGGGAAGACCCCACAGGCCTTGGAGCAGCTGACCCCATGAGCCACAACTGTTGGAGCCACAACTCCACACCCTGGAGCCCACGCTCCACAACAAGACAAGACACCGCAGTGAGAAATCGCAACTGAGACCAGCACAGCCAACAATAAACACATAAAATTACATATACGTGTAAAACTAACTGGAAGTTCACAGCGACTCTGACGCTGAGAGCAGAGAACGTCAGAAGCTGCTGCTGTGTGAGAGCCGCGGATGGACAGGGATGAGACGGTTACCGAGAACAGATGAGAAACGTCTGGCCGACGCTGTCTGGGTCTCTGACTTGTTTGTGTTTGTAGAGGAGCATAAGGATGCAGCCAAAACCTTGGGCAAGTACACTTTCTATGCTTTGCTGTCATGAAAAGAGGTAAATTGCTCAAAGCCACACCAAAAGCAAGGATTCGTTCAGCAAAGCAAATCTAGGTGTGTTTTCACGCAGCCTCGTGCACAGAACCGGCTATGTCTGCAGCATGCTGGGAAACAGAGCGTACAGTTACTTTTCAGTCCTGAAGAAAATCATGACTCTGGCATCATCAGTTCACTGAGGCGGGGATAACGTAATACATGTTTTAAAACAGCGTGAAGAGTTGAAATGGAAAAATTTTAATGCTTTAAAGAAGAAGATATCTATTTTAAAATCCTGTCGTTTTTTAGTACAATATATTATCTTCAACTAGTTTGCCCTGATTCATGTATGTGATCGTTTTATAGATACTCCCTTCCTTTCCCCTTTCTTGGGGCGATATAGGAATGAGTACAAATTATCACTTTCTATAAATGATTTTATTTACACACAAGGTCAATCTGCCAGATTTGTTAAGTTTTTTTTTTTTTTGCTGTTCTGTGTAGCTTGTGGGATCTCAGTTCGCTGACCAGGGAGCAAACCTGGCCCCAGCTGTGAAAGCGCTAGAGTGCTAACCACTGGGCTACCAGGGAAGCCCTGAGACCTTCTCCTACAATGACTGCTCAGCACACAAGCCCCCTTTAGAAGAACCCATGCTGCACACACGCTGCCTCCACACTTTACATCCTGTGTGTCTGCGTTTGCAAGCTGTGGAGTCCATCCGATTAACGCGTCTTTGCTTAGTCGCCAGAGAGAGTTATGAGTATAAACTCAGCCTGTGTCCTGTTACGTTACGTCCAGCCCGCGTTAGGGGAGGTCAGTGACTTTTCAGGCAGGCAGATCTGGGGGCAGAGATGAGCCCAGCAGCAGACAGCAACAAGGTCCATATCTGCGCTGTGAGTCCTGTATCCTTAAGCAGGATAATCTGTTTATAATCTGACGGGAAGTGAATGTTCAGCTGTTTGGACTTAGGGCTTGACCAGTTCTAGAAAGCTAGTCGTCACTTTGTGTTTTGACAGAAGAGTAGAAGAAAACGGTGCCCGCAATGTGGGAAGGGGCTGGACCATGCACGCACTCAGTTAAGATTTGTTTCCCGACCGTCTGCCCCAGTGAAGAGTGTGGGGTGCACGGATGTGAACAGGCATCCTTCTGCCGTCCAGCGACCTGCAGCCCAGATGGACACACAGGAGCAGCGTCTCTACAGGAGCCTTGATCTCTGTCCAGAGAGCAGCAGGCGCCCGAAGGAGGGATAGCCGCCTGCAGAGACACAACGCCTTCCCTCGGGAGACGGCCGAGCTGAGCCTTGAATGGCCGCTTGCAGAGACACAATGCCTTCCCTCAGGAGACGGCCAAGCTGAGCCTTGAATGGCCGCTTGCAGAGACACAATGCCTTCCCTCAGGGAGATGGCCGAGCTGAGCCTTGAAGCAGGGATTTGTCCTAGGGAGGAGAGACCCGTGCAGGCGGAGACCAGCCTCCACAGAGGCCTAGAGGGGCGCTACCTCACTGTTTGGGGCCCAGGCTGAGCCAGCCCGGGGCACAGGGTGCCAGGAACAGGGCGGCCGGGGAGACAGGCAGGGAGGGGAGGAGTGGGCAGAGGGGTGGCTGGAAGCCAGGCACGCCCTCGGGAGGTGGACAGACCCACGACGTCTGGGGGCTCCTGTCTGAGGGTGGCGAGGTGGCGGGAGGCCAGTTCCAAGGTTCTGACCTCTGCAGGCGCTCCCTTCACCCCACTGTGGGCTTGACTCCTGGACCTGCTGGGACCTGCAGGATGAGCTGGGGAGGACAGCCAGGAAGAAAGGAGGCAGAGATGGGTCAGAGTCTGGAAGAACAGAGGGGTGAGGTGGGCTGAGGTCCACGGAGGCCCAGGGCTGGGCCGGAATCAGCCACAGATAAGACCGTGGCTTCTTTGGTGCCCGGGACTTGGAGCCAGAACTTCTGTCAACTGCCTGCATTCCCACTTGGCAACTGTCAGACACTTCACACCCTGGAGTTTCCCTCCAAAATCAAGCAGAGTCAAGCGCTAACCAATGGAACTCGGTCTTTCCTTTCAGCTCTTTTATTTGAAGAGCAAGCAGAATGGAGGCACGCGGTTGTTTTCTTAGCAAGAAAAGCTGCTGATGGACGGACAGGGGTCAGCGGGTGAATGGGACGCCACACAGAGAGAGCGACACTGCCCGGGTGGTGAGCCGGACACTCCTGGGCACGGCCGGGGAGTTTGTGAAGGCAGGTGACCCTGCCTTTCACCCTGTGCTGAAGGGCTTTTTTTTTTTCTGAAAATACCCATTAGAGCCCTATGTTAAGTAACAAGGGACGAGAAGCAAGGTCGTGTCTTCTGGGGTTCAGGCTTCATATCTGGAACTTCTAAATGAGAGCAGAAGAAAAGCAGAGCTCTTTCCTGGAGGCTCAGTGGCAAAGAATCCATCTGCCAATGTGGGGCGGGGGACACAGGTTTGATTCCTGACCTGGGAAGATGCCATAAGCCACGGGGCAACTAAGCCCGCAGGCCACAGCTCCTGAAGCCCGCACGCCCTAAAGCCGGCGCCATGTGCCTAGAGACGCGACTGCGATGAGAAGCCCGTGGACACAACTGGAGAAAAACCCGTGCACAGCAGTGAAGACCCAGCACGGCTGTGAATAAATAAATATGATTAAAACAAGAGAGAGAGGGCAGATGGCCTGGGTGAGAATGACACCGCCTCGGGCATTATATTGTCAGGAAGGGACCGCACCCACACGTGAGTCAGAGCAGCCCCTCTGCCCCGACCCGGGGCGGCCTCACTCCCAGATACCCGCCCCCCAAACAGGGTCCTCCCGCCTGTCTGCCGTGGGGCCACCTGACAGCTCCCACCCCCGAAACGCTTGACCTGATGCACCGTGTCAGGGAGCCCGTCTCCCCGCCTGGAGGTTCAGCTTATTGCTCAGCCCTTCAGCCCCCGACCGCCTCCATCCAACCTCGAGGGAAGCGTTTAAGAGATTCACCCCCGCAGTCAGTAAGCCTTAACCACAGACACGCAGACAATTAAGCTGAGAGCAAGCAAACCGAAGGCTTCAGCAGCTCCCGTGAATACCGGCTTACTAGCACAGCGTCCTGGAACATGGAGGGGGAGGGACGACTCCCCCTGGACCTGCTATGTGCTGGCCGCTTGCTCACGTGGGAGTGTGGGAAGGAATCAAACTCCCATCCTAGTGGCGACACTCGGGCTCGCGACACACATCTGCTCCTCCGCACCACTCTCCTCCTTCACCTGTAAGTTCATCTTTACAACGCTTTACGAAACTGAAATTATCCAAAATTTACAGATGAGAAAATTGAGACTTAGAGAAATCATGTTGCCCAAAGCTGTCCTGGTGGCTCAGACAGTAAACAATCTGTCTGCCATGGGGGAGACCTGGGTTCGGTCCCTGGGTGGGGAAGATCCCCTGGAGAAGGGCATGGCAACCCCCTCCAGGATCCCTGCCTGGAGGCTCCCATGGACGGAGGGGCCTGGCGGGCCACGCTCCACGAGGGGCCGCGCTCTACGGGGTCGCAAAGGGTCGGACACGACTGAGCAGCCAACACTTCCACTTTCATTTTCTGTTTTCAAAAGCCCACAGATGTTTTCCAAGGCCCATGGGAGCCGGCAGCAGTGAATGTATTTATTAAAGCTTGCTAAGGGCCTTCCCTGGAGGTCCGGGGGCTAAGACTCCTAGCTCCCAACGCAGGAGACATGGGTTCAATGCTTGATCAGGAAGCATGGTCTCACATACTGCAACTGAGACCTAAACAACCAAATAAATAAATATTTTTTTAAAACAAACGAACAGCCATGGAAGCGACTCTGGGAGCTTGTCAGAAGTGCTCCAGAATCACCCCTCCTTTGGGGTCCAGCCCAGAGCGGGGCAGAATAAGCTCCTGGAGGCAGCCTGCAGGGGAGGGACACAGGAGCAACCCCCATGCTGCGGTCAAGGGCCCGTGGACAGCAGGTCCTAGCGGAAGTCAGGGCAGGACCACGCCCTGCTGTCCCCAGCCCCTGGCCAAGGCTCTGTGTGGGGAGACATTTCATCTCCAAATAGGGAACGACCATGATGACCAAACACACAAAGAGCAGATCTTCATCTTGGCAGAAATATAAGAGAGAGAGGCACCCTCTTCTGGAATCCACCCCCTCCCACCCCACCCCAAAAGAACTAAGGTTTGTACAACGCCCCGGAGGCCGCTGACGTAGGACTTGCAAAGATAACTTCTGTGCGCCTGTTTCTGAATACAGGCAAGTCAGGCTCTGGTGGCACATACGTGAGAGAGCCACGCGGCTCACTGAAATTCTAAAGATGCTCTGATCCCACTGCAGGATCAAAAGACTTCTCGTAGGGCTGGTGCTGAGTTATTAATAAAGACCACGCTTTCCTGGGCTCGTTTGTCTAATCAGCCTCCACTTTCAGGTTAAGCTCATTAAGTCGCTGGTACCAGAGGGGCACCGAGTGTGCCTGGTGGTGGAATTACATCCAGGGGAGACGGTCAGAAACAAAGGCAGAGCCCGTGCCGCGCGAGTGGAGCCTGTGAACTCTCTGCCAGCCAAGCAGGAGGCACAGCTACGCGAAAGGGCTGAACAGCACCATTAAAGGCACTTAGCGACAGGGAGACGAAAGTGACAAGCACCCTAATTATCCCAGCAACCTCCAGCATAAGCCCGTGCTTCTTGTACATTATGCTTCCCTGATGGGCTTTATGTGAACTTCTGATCACATCCAGGGCGCTGGCTGCTGCTGTGCCAGCCTGATGACCAGCGACTTGCATGCCCTCTGCTCGCCTCCACTGACCGGTTGTCCCAAGCGCTCGTATTAACGACAGAAACCAGCCCGGTAACCACTCTCCCCATCTCAGGGAGCTAACTGGCGTCTTTCTTACCTGATGGGTGGTTGCCAGGGTCAGCGGCTATGGATAAAGCCTCTCCTTTAAGGCTGTCCTGCCCCTCAGGCAGAGACTCCCTGATTTGTCCGACGAAGCAGCCTCTGGCCACCCCAGCGCCAGGGGGAAGTGGGTCTGTGAGCGTCAGAGAGCACAGTTGACTGAGGCCCGCGTGGCCCCTCCTTGGAAGCGCAGCCACTCAGACTTGGCACGGTAATGGGCTAAATTATTTATCCAGGCGGAGAAGAGAGAAAGCGCTAAGAGCTTCCTGTGCTCACAGCCCTCACCCCTGGATGTGTCCTGAGACAGGAAACGGGCCAGGCTCCATCAGCAAAAGGGGAAAGAAAAGGCTTCCTCCCACACTCTCCCCCATCGCCTCTGTCCCGGGTGGGCCCGACCCGGGAGAGAACGAGCCATTCCCATCAGACCTCTCGATTCACTCAGGGCCGAGCGTCACGCGCAATAACATGAGTGTGGAGAAGACAGCTGGACCCTGAGGAGGGCTGAGCGCCGAAGAATTGATGCTTTCACTCTGTGGGGCTGGAGGAGACTCTTGAGAGAGATCCAACCAGTCCATCCCAAAGGAGATCAACCCTGCATAGTCCTTGGAAGGACTGATGCTGAAGCTCCAATACTTTGGCCACCTGATTCGAAGAGCTGACTCATTGGAAAAGACCCTGACGCTGGGCAAGATTGAAGGTGGGAGGAGACGGGGACGACAGAGGATGAGATGGCTGGAGGGCATCACTGACTCGATGGACATGAGTTTGATCAAGCTCCGGGAGTTGGTGAAGGACAGGGAGGCCTGGCGCGCTGCAGTCCACGGGGTCACAAAGAGTCGGACACGACCGAGCGACTGAACAGCAACAAACGAAGGAGACTGAAAACCGCGTGGTGGACGGAAGGGTCGCCAGCTGCGCACGACGGGCACGGGGTTAAACGACAGGAGAGACACCACGAGGCGTCCTGGGGTTAATCTCCAAGTGACACGACACACTGGGCAGAGGCTGTGAGAGCCGAGAGGTCTCAACGCTGGTCTCGGTGTTGCTGTAAACACCAGAGCCAAGTCCCACCCCCACCCTGCCGCTGTGACCCTTCCATGTAGCCGAGGCTGCCACCGTCCCAACTCTGATGGGCCGTGCAGAGCCGGTCGTCCGATGGGGTCTGTATGCAGTGAGGTCACCGATGAGAGGACTGCCTTCCCCTCCAGGGAGCTCGCCTGCTTCCCAGGAGCCGTGCTTCAGACAAGGAGAGAGAGCCCTGACGTTCACAGCCTTTCCTTGCGGGGCAAACTCCTGTTTCTTATTACGGTGGATTAGAAATCCTTATGCCATCACTTCCCCGGTGGAAGGTGGGACTTAGAGTCACAGTTATGTTCATGGTGCTTCTGCTAACTTGTTGCAGTCTCTGGACTTCCGAGCGTAACCCGTGTCTCCCATGAGGGGCCTGTCATGATGTCTGCTCTCTATTTGTCCGTGTGGCTTTCCATCCCACTGGCTTCCTAACGGCAGGAAACGTGCCTCGCTGCTTTCTCAGCTCATCACGAGCATGCTGCCTGCCGTGTAACGGGCGGCCAGAGAGCACCTGTGAATGCACGGTGTCACTCAAAAACGGAAGGCACAGTGAGCGTTCGGGTCTGGGGCCTCCCTTTGAACCCTGAGGTCAAAATTTACCAAAGGCTGGCCCTGCCCTGAGGGGGGAAGGTTCCTGACCCTTGAGAAGAGAGGGTGAGGGGACCGGGTGGTTAGGACTCTGCCTTTGCATGGCACCGGGGGCAGGTTCGATCCCTCATCAGGGAGGTAAGAGCCCACAAGCTGAGTCGGTGCAGCCAGAAATAAAAAAACAGCAGGAGAGGGAGAAATGGTCTGGCGACAACAGGGAGGGGAAAGGACGTCTGCTCAACAGCCAGGCCCGTGGGGTCCTAACGACCACGGGACGGTGGATGTCGGAACTGGGCCACCCTCACACGCAGACCGCAAAGGCTTCCTCTCAAGGGAGGGTCCCTGAGACAGCCAGCGTGCGTCTGCCCCACGCGTGAGCACAGACCGACGGGCACCGGGGTCAGCGGGGTGGACTTGGCTGTGTGCACAGTGGGCCTCACCACTGCTTAGCAAGCACCTCGGGATAGACGTGTGGAGAGAGTGACGTGGAGGCTTCCATCGCTGTGTGTAAACCAGAGAGCCAACGGGAACGTGCTGCATGTCTCAGGGAACTCAAACAGGGGCTCTGCATCAACCTGGAGGGGTGGGGTCGGGAGGGGGATGGGAGGGAGGCCCAAAAGGGAGGGGACGTGTGTAGACCTGTGGCTGATTCAGGTTGAGGTTCCACAGAAAACAGCAGAATTCTGCAAAGCAATTATCCTTCAGCTTAAAAAAATTAATTAATTTTAAAAAAAGAAAGCAAGCATCCCGGGAGAAGCACAGGCACACAAGAATGCCCAGGCCGTGAGACTGGGGTGTGGGCTGGGCGGGCTGGAGGCATGCCCACACCCCGGTCACTCTGTCCTGTGTCCCCCTCCACAGGTGGGATCGGCTGCATCGGCCAGGACAAGGGCCAGGTCCGGAAGTGCCTGGACGCGGTGGAGATCTACAACCCGGACGGGGACTTCTGGAGAGAGGGGCCCCCGATGCCCACGCCCCTGCTCTCGCTGCGCTCCAACTCCACCAGCGCAGGCGCCGTGGATGGGAAGCTCTATGTCTGCGGGGGCTTCCACGGAGCAGGTACCCACGGGGCTAGAAATGCCACGGCACCGCCCTTAACCAACCCGACCGACAATCCCAAGACGGGGGTGGGCTGACAGGTTGCTGCTGAGTGGTAAAAGACGCTGAGATTCTTGGCCCCGGGAGGAGAGGAATTCAGTTCGGGGCCAGTGATGCGGCTTGATCGCTCAGAGCTTTTGTGTATTAAAGTTTTATTACAGCATAAAAGAGGCAGAGAAAGCTTCTGACACAGACATCAGAAGGGGGCGGGAAGAGTGCCCCCTGCTGGTCATCAGTTGGATGTTATACAGCTGCTGCTGCTGCTGAGTCGCTTCAGTCGTGTCCGACTCTGTGCGACCCCACAGACGGCAGCCCACCAGGCTCCCCCATCCCTGGGGTTCTCCAGGCAAGAACACTGGAGTGGGTTGCCGTTTCCTTCTCCAATGTGTGAAAGTGAAGTCGCTCTAGCAGTCTGCTAATTGGAGAAAGGGATTGTCTCAAACTCAGAGTGGCACCAGGCCCCTCACCCACCACACGCATTTTGAGATAACCTTGGCACCAGGTGAGTCTTCCTGGGCTATCAAACGATTGACGTGAAATCTTTAAGGCAGATTTCCAAGCAAATATATTAACACAGTTTAGGAGAACGATGTATGAGTAAAGCATACTGGTTTGTCAGGTCGGTTCTGAGTCTTAGGCAGAACCGACGTGAAGACGGAGTCTGGGGTAATGCACAGCGCGTTAACAAGGCTTAAGACAAACATTTCCATAAGAAAAGCGCATCGCTTAGCTCAAGGTTTGAGAAAAGTTAAGTTCAGGTGGAGCCAGGCGTCATCTTGGCGACACAGAATTTTAAAGAAACCTCTTTTTAAATTTGCACCGAGAAGGGGAAGAAATCTTAACCCTTGCAGTTTGTTTCCTCCTGCCGCTTGGGAGAGAGAGGAAAAATGTCTGACGCTTGCAGCCACCCCCGGCCTCCCTGCCTGTCACCCTCTCAGGAGACTGACTCAAAGTCGGTGACCTCAAGCCGCCCGCCAACCTCTGACATTGGGTCTTCACACCCTCAGCGTGGGGGCTGCTCCCCCCTCGGTGGGTGGCAGGAATGAGGTGGGTCTGTAACGTGCCTGGCGCACGGCGGGCACGCAATGAGTAGGAGCTGAACACGAGGGGAGGAGGGAAGGCCAAGAGCTGACTGTAGAACTTAAACATGTGAGAGCACACGGACACAGGAATAACCAGAAGTGCTGGGGGCTGTCGGTGCCTTTATCGGCCTTTATGGAAATCCTGTCCTCCGAAAACTCACTCCTGCACTGCTGCCACTCGCGGTAGATTTCCTGAAAGCACTTCTAAGACAACACCTAATCCATGCATTCATCACCAGTCTCCATAACTCTAATTGCTTCCATTGTTGCAATCTGTGGGATGGATTTATAATTTTTAATGCAACAGGGAGAATTTTAAATATGCATAAATCTAATAAGTGGCTGTCTCCAAAGTTTGATTAGTTGCCCTGGTAACTAAGGTGGAAAGCACTTACACTAAAAATGACTAGAAGTTTCATTCTAATCTCCCTAATGGACGCTCGAGGCCAGGACAGGTCTAGGAAAAACATGCCTCAGGAGCAATCACAACTTTGGACGCGTGCCAGATAAAAATGGCACAGCCCCTGAAGAAAGCCGAGGCCGCGGTGTGCCTGCCCTTGTGTGGAAAGCACATAAATATGTTTAAGAATAAAGTTTTCATTAAGAACTGAGAGGCTTTGGAGATATGTGAACCCAATATGACGAGTGTGCCTTATTAGGCTCTTGAGTCAAACAAATCTTCTGCAGAAAGATATTTTTTCAGATAATCTGGGGAATTTGAATGTGGACTGGAGTGTTAAATGGACTGGAGTATTAATACTAGATGGTATCAAGGAATTGGTAATTTTGCTATTTCGTGATAATAAGGGTGTTGTAGGGGCTTCCCTGGGGTTTAGACCGTAAAGAATCTGCCCGCAATGTGGGAGACCCAAGTTTGGTCCCCAGGAGGAAGGAAGGCATGGCACCCCACTCCAGTATTCTTGCCTGGGAACTCCCATGAACAGAGGAGCCTGGCAGGATACAGTCCATGGCTCTCAAAGAGTTGGACACGACCAAGGGACTGACACTTTCACTGTTTTCACCGTAGTTTTACAGAAGAGAGGAAGACAGAGGAAAAACATTATGAATGATTAGAGACCGTAGACGTTTCTATAGATGAAAATGATACGCTGTCTGAAATTTGTGTTAATGTGCCCTAGCAAATGTTTCTTTTTAACTCAATGGGGACTGGCTGCTGGGGGTGGCAAGAATAGATTTTACAACATTGGTAAAGTGCTGGTCGTTTGTACAGCTGGATAATGGCTACAGGGGTTTTACTTACTACTTTTCTGTTTTCGTTTTGGCCACGTGGCTTATGGGATCTTAGTTCCCCAACCAGGGATCAAACCTGGGCCCCTGGTGGTGAGAGCACTGAACTCTAACCACTGGACTGCCAAAAGCCCATATTTACTAGTTTTTGTATGCTTGAAAGTCCCTGTACTAAGAAGCTTCAATTTCCCTTTCTCTATCTGTTCTTCACAGAATTTTCCAAAATGAATTTTTAATGGTTCTAATAGCTTTTATTATTATACTTTGGCCACCTGATGCGAAGGGCTGACACATTGGAAAAGACCCTGATGCTGGGAAAGATTGAAGGCAGGAGGAGAAGGGGACGACAAAGGATGAAATGGGTAGATGGCATCGCCGACTCAATGGCCATGAGTTTGAGCAAGCTCTGGGAGATAGTGATGGACAGGGAGACCTGGCATGCTGCAGTCCATGGGGTCGCAGAGTCAGAGAAGACTTATCAGCTGAACAACAAAATATCTTTCAGATTAACCATCAGACGCTCACATAAAGGTGGTACCTGTCACAGCAGCAAGGACCCTGGCAGGGCAAGGAGATCTTGTCAGGACCCTCGTTGGAGCCACGAGTGTAGGGAGGCCCGGGAGGGGGCAGCAGAGAGCCCAGGTGCCCGAGCTCCCCCCGCGCCCGCCTCTAGGGCTCCCCTCCAGCACTGAGCTCAGTGCTAACCGGGCAACAGGAAAAGGAAGAACAAACCACAGAACCCCTGCAGGTCACAGCCCTGCCCTGTCCTCTGGCTGCGGGCTTTCTCTGGAGCAGAAGACAAGATGCAGGGCGGCCTCGGGACCTGCAGAGCAGCGGCTGGTGATCAGTGTCTAAGGATCCAGAAGATACACTGCTTCATCTCTTTCCCTGTCTTGTCTTCCTTTGTATCATATTGAGTTAGAGAATTGATATCCTGCTTTTCAAGACTGTCTGAGCCAACCTCTTCTCCTGGAACAGCACTGGACTAATAATGCTTCCAGCCAGAGAGAAACGGATTTGCCAGGCAAGCTCTCGGAGTCCATTTTAATTATTTGCTTCGCAGACAGTGGACTGTCTGGGACTGGACGAGTGAGTTGTCACAGGGGTTTACGGAAAACAGAACAAATGAATCAATACAACAGCACACTCATGGCGAACTAGGGATCTCAGGGTTGGACCTGAACGCAACTGCTGAGCTTTCTCTTCTTATGCAACAAAAGCCTACACGTCCCACTTATTTAGTCAGAGAACCCCAGTCAAGACATTTCTCTGGCTTCTTCGGTGGCTCCGCGGCACACAACCCGCCTGCCGTTGCAGGAGACATGGACAGAGAAGTGTGCCGGCTGCAGCCTGCAGGGTCCAAGGGTCGGACGTGACTGAGCAATGAGCTCAGCGTGATGGATACCACAGCATGTGATATACACAGTGATGGGGTTTTGGTTAAAATGGTACGTGGAACACCTCTGTTTTCTCCCACACTCCCTGAAAAGGACAGGACACGGAATGAACAGTCAGACAAAGAGAAGGGAACGGGGAGCGCAGCAACACTGTTGGAGACACAAAGTGGGCGTGTGAGGGACTGCCCAGACTCGAGAGCTCAGTGCTCACCTGGCAACAGGCAAAGGAAGCCCCAGCCACAGACCCCCGGGAGCGGACAGGCGACTGTGCCGGAGGGAAGTGGGGAGACGCTGAACACACGGGGACAGCAGGCAGGAAGGGGACCCCAACTGCTGCCCTCCCACACGGAGACGAAGCCCTTCCTACACCCCGACCAAGACAGACGCTGAGGACGAGGCGGCGGGTGGGGGGAGGTGATCAGTGATAAAAACAGGGAACTTAAGAGAACAGCTACGTCCCGAACCTCCAGAGCGTCAGCTTTCTTCCTTCTCTGGCTCCCAGACGGGGGCTGTACCCTCTAGGCAGGAGATCAGACGATTCTCCCCTGGGGATCGACCAGCGCCACCCCCCTCCCTGGAAAGGGAAAGCAAACTCACCCCCTAAAGACCCTCACAGAAAAGGCTTCCGTGGTGTCCTTCTGCTACAGATGAGCAAACAGCTGGGAATCATCAGACCTCTGCGGAAAGCGTGTACGTAACAGAGAGAAAGCACAGACACGAGGAAACAGACGATGCCAGGAGGAGACGCGTCCTTGGAGAGGAGAGAGAGAACGTGCGTCGGTGCCAAAGGGTTCCTGGAGGTAAAGGACACGATAGGAAAGAAATCTACAGCAGAAAACCTGGGGTGCAGGGTGGAAGAGACATTTCAGCAGCTGGACAGGAAACGAGAGAAAGAGTATGTCTGCGATGTCCAATATTTGAATAATAGGCGTTTTAGTTAACAAAAAAAAAAGATGAAATAGGACAATGGTTGGATGAAACACCCCTGCAGTAAGTGAGGAAAGTTTCCTGGAACTGAAGTCCCCAGATGAAGGAAACAGCCATCCCAGCGGAGCGGGAGGAAACGGACGTGAGCGAAGCACGGGGTGCCGGGGACACAGGAGGGTCCCGACAGTCCTGGAGAGAAAGGGCTCGTCTCGTAGAAAGGGTCGGGAATCAGAGGAGCCGCCCTTAGGAAACGGGGCGCCAGGAGCCAGATGAAAGGGAGGCCAAAGCCTTCAAACGCCTACGGGAAAGTCACCTCCTCCCTGCACCGCCGTCCCCGCCGAACCGCCAAGCAGGGGGCGCGTTTTCAGACGTGAGACACGCTATGTCTCCCAAAATCTGTCTCCACCATTCCCTTTCACTGGGTTTTCCTTCACCGAAAACAAGCGTCCAAGCCAAGTAACAGTGGGAAGTGGGGGCTTCCCTGGGTGGCTAAGACTCCGAGCACCCAGTGCAGGGGGCCCAGGTTCGATCCCTTGTCAGGGAACTAGACCCTGCAAGCGGCAATGGAGACTGATGATCCTACGCGCCACAAACAGCTAAGGCCCAGCGCAGCCAAACAAAGACATGGAAATAAAATGTTTTTTTAAAAAGCGGAGACGGGGGCCAGGAGAGAGTTAGACGCGGCGAGGGCAGTCAGTCGCGCTCACTGGCCTTTAAGAGCCCCCAGTTGCTGAGCTTGGGGCTCCCCTCCTTCAGCGCAGCCCACTGACTATTAGGTGCCACCAGGCGCCCTCCGTGCCGCCGTGGGGCTCAGGCTACTGGCAGCTTTAAGCTGCAGGTACGCCGGGTCCTGCCTCCAGACCCGAGGCTTTCGGGCCGTCTGCTGGTGTCCGTGGAGCTGCAGCAAGCTCACCAGCAGAGTCTCAGGCTCTTCACAGTCCTTGCCCAGAGTCCTGGGACTCACCAGGGTGAAAGACAGACTCACAGCCTCCGCTGTCCCCCCCAGCACCGGCTGAGGAAGCCGAGGTTTCACTGCAGAAAGACCAGCGCTCACGACACCAGTGCTTCAAATCTCACAGGACACAGGACAGCAGCGAACGCCTCCAGCTCTTCTGATGAGGCCAGTATTTCCCCGAGACCAACACTGGACAGACACTGCAAGAAAACTACGGGCCACTACCCCGAATGAATGCGGACGCCAAAATCTCAAGAAAAGACCGGCACACTGAACGCAGCCACGTGGAGAGAGAGTCACGGGCGACGACCAGGCAGGATTTACCCCGGGCCCGAAGAGCCGGCTCACAGAGATTGATCAGTGCGACACTCTGCCCGTATATTTGTAGGATAAAGGACAAAATCAGGGTGATCATCTCAATAGATGCAGAAAAAGAACCTGACAAAATCCAACGCCTTCCACGGTATAAACACTCAAAACAGGGGGGTAGAGGTGGACTTGCACAACCCAGTAAAGGGCATCTATGAAAATCCACAGGGAGCATCAGACTTGCTGCTAGACCAGAAGCTCTCCCCCACGATCAGTAACAAGATAAAGATGCCCGCCTCCCCCATCACTCCTAGTCAACACTGTACTAATCAGGGCAGTTAGGAAAGAAAAAAAATAAAAGGCATCCAGATTGCAGAGGAATAGGTAACTGCCCAGGACACGATATTTTATTTGGAAAACCTGAAGGCACCCGCCAGAAAAGCTCCGGGAGGGACTTGGCCGGAGCTCCATCGCTCGGGAACTCAGCTTGTGGTGCAGGAGACGCGGGCTCAATCCCTGATCGTCGGGGAACTAAGATCCCACAAGCAGCGGGGCAACCAAGCCCACACTCCACAGCCACAGAGAAGCCAGCCTGCTGCAGAGAGGATCTGTGTGCTGCAACCAAGAACAGATGCAGGAAACAGATAAATATTCACAAAGAAAAAAGCCAGCAGAGCTAACATGAGTTCACCAAGGTTGTAGGGCATGAGACGAATGTACACAAATCAACCGTATCTCCATAAGCTCACAACAACTACTCCAAAAACAACATTGAGAGAGCAACTCCAGGACTGCCCTGGTGGTCCGGTGGCTCAGACTCTGCGCTCCCGGTGCAGGAGGCCTGGGTTCAATCCCTGGTCAGGGAACTTGATCCCACACGCTGCAACTAAAGGTCCCGAGTGCTGTAACTAAGCACAGCCAAATAATTACTAAATAAATAGATTTTTAAAAAGAAAAAATTCCATTTATAGTAGTATCAGAAATAATCAGGGGCTCCTCTAGTGGCTCACACAGTAGCGAATCTGCCTGCAGTGTAGGAGACGAGGGTTTGATCCCTGGGTTGGGATGATACCCTGGAGAGGTAGATGGCAACCCACTCCAGTATTCTTGCCTGGAATATCCTATGGAAAGATGAGCCTAGCAGGCCTCAGTCCATGGGGCTGCAAATAGTAACAGACACACACGCACAGTGTGACTCCAAAAACCTCAGCACTTGTACAATGAAAACTGCACATCATTAAAGGCATTGAAAGCCCAAGTAAATGTTAAGACATCACACACAAAAACTGACAAACCAATCCTAAAATTTACATGGAAATGCAGGAGACTCAGAATACTCAAAACAATGTTGTAAAAGAACACACTTCTCAAAATCCTTCACAGATACAATAATCGGTGACTGTGCAGCAGGGGCCCCATGACAGGCATGGAGGCCAGTGGAGTACATTTGAGAGTCCAGAAATGACCCCTTATGTTGACGGTCAATTTATTCTCAATATCAGTGCGAGACAATTCAATGGGGAAACGATCCCCTTTTCAGCAAATGGTGCAGGAACAATTGGATATCCACGTGCAATAACTGGACACTCATTCATGTGCAAAGGAATGAAGTTTGGACCTCACACAGGCACAAAAATGAACTAAAAATGGATCAAAAACCTAATCCCAAGAGGAAAAACGATGTACTTTCAGAAGAAAACATAGGTGTGAATCTTTCTGATCCTGAATTAGGCGATAGTTTCTTATATAAACTTAAAGCACAAGTAAGGAAACACAGATGCACTGTCCATCACGCTTTAGCTTCTGAGCTCGAAGGGCAACGTCAGGAGAGTGAAGGCACACCCACGGGATGGGAGGCAGCGCCACGCATCCGATGAGAAACTTGTGTCTGGAATCTGTTAAAATCTTACAACTCAATGATACAGAGAAAACTATTAGTAAGACTCTCAACAACTGGCAAAGGACCTGAATAGATACATATCCAGTGAAAATAAAGAAATGGCCAAGGGGTCACATGACCAGCCACTAGGGAAATGCAAATCAAAACCACAGTGAGATAAGCCTTTACACCCACTAGAGGGATTGTAAGGAAAAGAAACAGATAATAGCAAGCGTTGACAAGGATTGGAGAAATTGGACCCTCATACATGGCTGGTGGGAATGTAAAATGGAGCAGCTGCTGTGACATTTGAAACCTGAGGTTTTTGGAGTCACATTGTGTGTGTGTGTGTGTGTCGAGACTCTGTAACACCATGGACAGCAGCAATTCCCCTCCAAAGCATATACACCAGAGAAATGAAAACATCTGTCCACACAGAAGCAGAGCAGCAGTATTTGTAACAGGCCAAACACGAACAACCTAAGTGCTCATCAACTAACGAACGGATGAATAAAACACGGTGCGTCCATACAATGTTACCTGTCGATGAAGGAATGAAGGCTGACACAGGTTACAGCGTAAATGAACCTTGAAAACATGGTGCTCAGGGAAAGATGGCAGTCATAGAAGACCCCAAATGAGTCCATTTATACAAAATGTCCAGAAAAGGCAAGTGTGTGGAGATCCGATGTCAGGGGCTGGGGGAAGCATGAATAGGAACTTACTGCTAATGGGGACAGGGATGCTTTCTGGGGGTGATGAAAACGTTCTCAAAGCAGATGGTGGTGATGGCTGAAACAGTTTTGTGAATATACTAAAAAGCACTGAATTGTTCACTTAAAAAAAGACAACAACAATGTGGGAGTTGGACCGTAAAGAAGGCTGATCGCCAAAGAATCGAGGCTTTTGAACTGTGGTGCTGGAAAAGACTCCTGAGACTCCCTTGGACTGCAAGGAGATCCAACCAGTCCATCCTAAAGGAGATCAGTCCTGAATATTCATTGGAAGGACTGATGCTGAAGCTGAAACTCCAATAGTTTGGCCACCTGATGCGAAGAACTGACCCTTTGGAAAAGACCCTGATGCTGGGAAAGATTGAAGGCAGGAGGAGAAGGGGACGACAGACGATGAGAGGGTTGGATGGCATCAGTGACATAGACATGAGTTTGAGCAAGCTCCAGGAGTTGGTGATGGACAGGGAGGCCTGGCGTGCTGCAGTCCATGGGGTCACAAAGGGCTGGACATGACCGAGTGACTGAACTGAACTGAATGTTTAAGAGCCAGAGAAAAATAAGAGATAACATATAAGGAAAAATTATTAGAATGACTGTAGGTTTCTCCAACCAAAGAGACCAGAAGCCAATGGAGCAGAATCTAAGCACAGAAAACACACACACACACTGCCAGCTATCTGGAATTACAAATCCAACACAAACATCCTCCAGAATTGAGGGCAAAATGACAATCAGACTGTCTCAGGCAGAGGAAAGCTAAGAGAAAGCATTGCCAACAGACCTGCTTTAAAAAGAGAGAAGGACAATCCTCGAAACGAAGGGCAACGGCATCGCTGAGAAGGCACCCTGGAGGAGAAAGAGAAGCAGAGGACAGCGGAGGCGACCGGGCTAAACGTGATGCACGACGTTCCCGCCACTTCCGTTCTTACGCACGTGAGTGGCAGTGATGGGGAAAATCGGCACTGTCCGTCCGATCACGCTCGCAGCGTGGTTAGTGCCACACAGAGAGGGCCGGCCCTGTGGTGACAATTAAGTGGAAAGGGGTGGCAAGGCAGAGTCCAGATGCAGTGACAGGAGCGCCCGCCTCCACTTAGGTGATGAGGTATAAATGCAAACAGTCTGTTCAAAGGTACTGCAATCTTTAGAACAACTACTAAAAATAGCTGGACAAAGAACATGCTTAATAAAAAAAAAAATTTAACAAAGAAAAAAACGGAGGCTTAAAACCTCAAAAGAAATTAAAATGGGATATTTAAAATATTCAAGCAATCCAGGGACTTTCTTGGTGGACCAGTGGCTGGGAATATACCTTCCACTGCAGGGGACGTGGGTTTGATCCCTGATCGGGGAACTGAGATCCCATATGCCTCAGAGCAGCTAAGCCCGTGAGCTGCAACTGCTGAGCTCCGAAAGAGGGGGACTAGACAAGCCCCCACACCGCAACAGAGACCCAGGAAAGCAAAAGAAAGAAAGAGAGAAATTCAAATAACCCAAAAATAAGAAGGGGAAACAGAGCAGAACAGAAACAAGAGTTCAGTGGCTCGGGAAGATCCCCGGAGGAGGAGGCTGCAAGAGCAGCCAGTACTCTTGCCTGGAGAATCCCGTGGACAGAGGAGCTTGGCTGGCTACAGTCGCTGGGGTCACAAAGAGACGGTCGTGACTGCCACACAAGGGTGAACCTGGGGGACACGGTGCTAAGCAGGACAATCCAGACCGAAAGCCATCCCCGTGTGGTCTCAGTGAGACAGCCAAACTCACGGAAGTGGACAGTGCGGATGGGGGGCAGGGGAGACGGGGAGACGCTGGTCGGAAGGTCCAGGCCTCCAGCTCCAAGGTGAGGGCGTCCTGGGATCTAAGGCCTGGCCGGGGACTGCAGCTGATGGTACTGGGAGCCCCCTAGCAGGCCAGTGGTCAGGACTGGGCACTTTCCCAGCCACGGCCCAGGTTCAATCTCTGGTCAGGGAACTAAGATCCTACAAGCTGTTTGGCTAAAAAAAAAGAACAAAACAGAAAACAACACTGCATTGTGTGCCTGAGATTTACTAAGTGTTCTCAACACGCAAGGGACCATGTGGGGTGAGGGGTGTACGAAACGCTTGACTGGGGGGGACCATCCCACCGGGCATGCACAGCTCGGTCACCGCCTGTCCGAGTGACGCCTGAGTGTGAGGTCTCACCTGGCCTTTCCTGGCTCCTTAAATGTCAGGAGCACGGTGGCTTCCGCGGTGCGATGGTCCTGCTTGTTAGCTGACTTTTGGTGCACGGCGCCTTCTAGCGGAAGCTGTGCGACAGTGGCGACAGCCTCTGGGCTCAGTGCCGTCCTTCTCTGCTGCTTTTCAGATCGCCACGAGGTTATCTGCAAGGAGGTCCTGGAGCTGGACCCCTGGGAGAACCAGTGGAACGTGGTGGCTGTTAACGTCCTCATGCACGACAGTTATGACGTCTGCCTGGTGGCCCGCATGAACCCCCGCGACCTCATCCCCCCACCAGCGGACCTGGCGGAGGAGGACGGGGGGCGCTGAGGCCAGCGTCGCCGGGGGCCTCCTGTGGCGTCCGCGGAGGAGGCACTGGGCACAGGGGGTCCACACACACACCCATCACCCGGGACACGCGCATTTGCCTGCGCAGTGGCCCCCAAGCAGAGCAGTGCGTGCTGGGTGCTGCAGGGCACGTGGGTTATGCAGACAGGGGACCCAGCCTTTGCAATGTCTTCCCCAAGGCCGGAGGGTAAGGACGGAGCTGCCCGCTTCAGTCACAGCTGAGCAGCATCGGGAAACAGCCTTCTCCCAAAACATAATCTAGGAATGTTGTTTGAACAGCCCGCGGAAACCCATCTATTCCACGCGTCATCTCTGCTTCTGGAAGCACACTGCATCCAAAGAGTGCGTTCTGGTCGCTGTCCTTCACCAACTCCCCAAGAGTTTCACGTGCACAAGACTCTTGCTTAAGCAGGAACAGTCAGTGGATCCCCTCTAACTCCCGCAGGAGACCAGCGTGGACAGAGACAGCTGTGGAGCAGAGCCGTGTGGCTGTGCTGCTGGTGTTCAGTCGCTCAGCCCTGTCCAACTCTTTGTGAGCCGGTGGCCTGCAGCACGCCAGGCCTCCCTGTCCGTCACCAACTCCCGGAGTTTGCTCAGGCTCATGCCCATCGAGTCGGTGATGCCATCCAACCATCTCATCCTCTGTCGTCCCCTTCTCCTCCTGCCCCCAATCTTTCCCAGCATCAGGGTCTTTTCCAGTGAGTCAGTTCTTTGCATCAGGTGGCCAAAGTATTGGAGCTTCAGCTTCAGCATCAGTCCTTCCAATGAACTCTCAGGACTGATCTCCTTTAGGATGGACTAGTTGGATCTCCTTGCAGTCCAAGGGACTCTCGAGTCTTCTCCAGCACCACAGTTCAAAAGCATCAATTCTTCAGCACTCAGCCTTCTTTATGGTCCAACTCTCACATGCATACATGACTACTGGGAAGACCATAGCTCTGACTAGACGGACCTTTGTTGGCAAAGTGCTGTCTCTGCTCTTTAATACGCTGTCTAGATTTGTCACAGCCTCTCTTCCCAGGAACAAGCGTCCTTTAGTGTCATGGCCGCAGTCACGGTCCGCAGTGATTTTGGAGCCCCATGTCCCCACATCCCAGCTGCTGACCCAGGCAGGAGGGGCCGGTCCGTGGAATCTGGAAACCTGCTTCTGTCAGCACGAAAGGGGGCCAGTGAGACCCAGGGTGGGTTGTCTTGAGGCCAGACTGTCAGAGGGCGAGCTCATACCTGTCTCCTTGCAGGTGTGCCCCAGGCACCCAGCACACACGTGGTCTTTGGGTGTCCAGCATGGCGATGCCCCTGCTCCACCCACATGACCACAGTGGAAGCTGCCAGTTTCCCCTGGACGGTGGGGGGTCCCGTGGGCAGGTCGCGTACTTTTCTAGATGCACTGGGTTTGGCATCCAGGCTCCGGTCCCAGCTCTGCCCCTCAGCACGCTGTGTGGTCCTGGCAGCATAATCTTTCTGAAGCCTTGTTCTCCTCCCGTGCTGGAAGGGAAGGAAACGAGGGAGAAAGCGCTGAGCACAGTGCCGCGAGCCAGCACCACGGGCTATACTCTGTAGCTGCTGCTACTTTTATTGTCGTCGTCGTCAGCATCCCCCAAAGCAGGGTGCCCAGGACACCCCCCCTTGGAGGGGGACTTGGGGCTCCAGGGGGAGATGGACATCAGCTTTGAGATGCTCTGAAGCCCCGGCCCCAGGTCCCCTGCCCCTCCAGGCCCAGGTGGGCGGCTGATGACCCAGCCCTAGTGCGGCTCCTCTGGCCCATATTTGCAACTCTGCGCTCCGGCTGTTTGCTCAAACTCGTGTCCATCGAGTCGGTGATGCCATCCAACCCTCTCATCCTCCGTTGTCCCCTTCTCCTCCCTCCGTCAATCTTTCCCAGCATTGGGGTCTTTTCCAGTGTCAACTCTTCACATCAGGGGGCCAAAGTACTGGAGCTTCAGCTTCAGCACCAGTCCTTCCAGTGACACTCAGGACTGGTCTCCTCTAGGACTGACTGGTTGGGTCTAGATGTGACTGTGAACTCTGGGAGGCTGGAGGACGGAGGAGCCTGGTGCGCTGCAGTCCACAGGGTCGCAGAGAGTGGGACACGACTTAGAGACTGGACAGCAGTAGCCTCCTCTTGCTGGACAGAGTTAGCAATCCGGCCTCAAGTGTTTCCGTCTGCCCTGTTCTCTCTGCCCTGAGGTGAAGGCTGTCCCAGTGTGCGTTGGGCAGGGGGGGCTCATAAGACTGGGACCGTTGCTGGTTCTCTTCCGTGTGAGACAGGATGGTTTGGGGCCGAGCAGGGGGCAAGGGTGGGCACAGGGTTGGGGGAGTGATTGGGACGCTGAAGCATCATCGTTCTCACTGACTGCCTTTAGAGTGAGCAAGTGCTTTAAAATGAATCATTGAATAAGATCTCTCTGATAAAACGTTGCTCTCATTTTGTTTCTCCTACGGCGATTTAGGGTAGCTTTCATTTGAGGAGGGGGCGCTCAGCAGTCCCCGGGCGGGAATCAGAGTCAGGGAGGTCTGTCTTCAGGGACATCGGGAGACAGGCCCAGAGGCCAGGACATGGGTGGGTGGCCAAGGACAGGAGGTGGTCCCGTCCCCAGGGCAGCCGAAGCCCCAGAGGACACGGAACCAATCAAGAAGACCCCTAAGGAGCAGAGGGGGAGACAGGAGCCGCAGAGACTGTGGAACCTGAGATGAGCAGCTGCTGCGGCCAGTGCCCAGAGGTGGGGCCGGGGAGCAGCCTGGGCCTCGGAGTCGGGAGGAGGTCGGGAGGAGGTCGCGGGGTCAGCGAGCGACGGGCCCCCTCGCCTGCGGGGTGACCTCCAGTTGGCTCTAACAAGGGCCCCGGGACTCAACTAAGGAGGCTGGCACTACCCCCCGAGCTGTCGTGTGAGTGATTCGCCTCCTGGAGCAAAGTGTCCCTAACTGGGCTCCTCCCTTGGGGCAGGCGGACAGAAGGGGCAGCCTGTGCCCAGGCCCCGGTCGGGAAGGGCGTGGCGGGCAGGGGGCCACCCTGACCGGGCTGGGCGGGCCGACTCCGCGTGCTGTCCGGGCGGCCCCTCCTGGGCGCCCGCCCGCCCCGCGCCTCCCGGGCTGGGCTGGCGGGTCCTGGAGCCCCGCGCGGAGGGGACGCGCGGTCAGTGGAGCAGCCGCTCCCCCTGGTGGCGGCACCAGGCAGCCTTCCCACAGCGAGGCCGCAGCTGGAGCTGGGCCGCCAGGCAGGACTGCTCCCTCTCGGAGGCCTGGGGGCCACCTGCTGGGGACACCGCCTGGACGGCTGCGCTCAGGAGCAGCTCGGACCCTCAGGGAGACAGCCCGCATCGGGGATGAGCAGAAAAAAAAAAAAAACCTGGGAGAACAGGGAAAGGGAGCAGGCTTCACAGAAAGGGAGCCGGGAGGGGCCGGGAAACCAGGAAAAGGAGCTCATCCTCTTGGATTCGAGGAGCAGCAAGTCCACCCGGAAGGAGGGGCCACTTCACGCCTGAGTGGGCCGGGCCGGCCCCTCGTGGTGCATGTGCAGGCAGGGCCGAGCAGCCCCCGTGGGGAACGGCGTGGTGTCACCGGGTCGTCCCCACCCCCGGAAGCAGAGCCCAGTGGCCTGAGCTCACACTGACAGCAGGGTTTCTGCAATGTGGGGTCAGGAAGTGCCCCAGCGCCCAGGACAGGAGAATGCACGAGCGTCCAGGCACGGTCCTGCTTGCAAACCCCACAGAAGTGAATCAGATCAGAGCAGGCACGTGTCTGCGGGGGGGAACCTCAGAAACACAGCGCCGAGGGCAGACAGGCAGCGAACCAGCAACTGTGCACACCACCATGTGGTCGGGCTGGAAATACACAAGAGCGCCCCACATGACACAGAGACAGGGCCACGTGAGACGGAAGAATAGTCTGGGGGAGGACTCTGCGACCTGGTGGTGGCCTGGAGGGAGGGGCACACGACACAGGGGGCGGCTCTGCGGCTCAGTGCCCTCTGAGCGTGCCCGGGCCTCAGTGACTCTGATCCCCGCCATGCGCGACACAGGGTCTGTCTGTTCTGGGTGTTTCAGTTCAGTCGCTCAGTCGTGTCTGACTCTTTGCGACCCCATGGACTGCAGCACGCCAGGCCTCCCTGTCCATCACCAGCTCCCGGAGATCACTCAGACTCGTGTCCATCGAGTCGGTGATGCCGTCCAGCCGTCTCCTCCTCTGCCGCCCCCGTCTCCTCCCGCCTTCGGTCCTTCCCGGCATCAGGGTCTCCAGGCATCTCTTAACCTGGTCTCTACAATCTCTGTCACTTTTACATTTTGTAGTCGTTTGGTCACAGCATTGCTCGAACCTTGTTTGGAGTGAGACCCACGCAGCCAGAGCCCCCTGGACTAACCTGGCCTGGCGCCCACTGGTCAGCGTGCGTGCGGCCTTGGTCACTCAGCTTGCTGCACTTGTTCATGGTGGCGTCGGGGCGCTGCTCCGAACGGCCCTGTTGAGAGAAGTGAGGGAGTCAGTCCTCCAGGGAGTTGTCTGGGGCCTGCGATGAGCCAGGCGGCGGGCAACGTGGACACAGAGGCTTCGAGGCTGGGCAGACGCCCTGGCTCAGAGGGTGGGGGCAGAGGGGCGAGTGGGGTAGCTGACCCGCGCCCCCGCCATGTGGGCCCGCTCCCAGGGCAGCCAGCGACAACAGAGTGCTCCCCGACACTGAGGCTCCTTTGCAGCGACCTTACAACCTCCTGTCTGTGTCCAGGACATGTCCCCATGGGGCACACGCATCTTTACTTTTCTCCAACCTGAGCTCACCTCACTTTACACCCTAAAGACCAGCCTTTCTTGGACAATTGGGCAGAGGCTGGAACCTGAGGAAGCACTCGGTGGGCGGGGTGGCCCCCACGCTTCGGGGTTTACAGCAGTGATAAGCGAACACTCTGCGTGAAGAGCTGAGTGGCAACCATTTCAGGCTCTGTGGGCTAAATGGTCCGAGTTACAGTCTTTGCTGGTTTCTGTTGGGGGGGTGTTTTCCACATCCTTTAAAAGTGCAATTCTTGCACCGAGGCCTGTAGGGTTACAGAAATTACTTGGGGGTGTGCACCCTAGGGACCTAGGCCCCAACCCAGATGCTCTACGTCGGCAAGTCTAGGAGAAGGCCCGAGACCATGTTTTCCAGGGCAGCCGCCTCCCTCTACCCCAGCCCCTGCCCTCCAGCTCACCCCACCCCTACCCAGACCCTCTTGCAGGGAGAGGAGGTCCCCCTGTCCCCTCCTGTCCATCCCCTAGGACGCCAGGAAGGCCCACCAGGCCCGAGCCACCCGGATGCAGGCCTCGCGTCCCCTGCAGACCTGGTCCCTGCGCCCCTGGCCTGGCCTACAGCTGGCAGACGGACGGATGTGTGGCGTGGCTCTGCTGGCCAAAGCCCAACCCTGCCGGGATGGGCAGCTGGCCTCCCCCACCGGCTCGCCAGCACCTACCTGCAGCTCCCTTTCCTCCTTCCACCCTCGTCCTGAAGGGTCTATTCCATTCCTACACCTCAGCCAAGCAAGCAGAGGGCTGAGTCCCCGATCAGTCTGCACCCCTCAGCTTGGGGAGGGAGGCCACAGGGACACGCAAATGGCTTCCGGGATGGCCAGCAGGCGGCGGAGCTGAGCGGGGGCGGGATGGAGGAGTTGGAGGAGCTCAGGGTCCAGAGAGGAAGACACGGCTAGGCTGTGGCATCCGGAAAACTGTAAGCCCAGCTTCCAGAAACACCTTCCGCTGAGCCCAGGCCGGTGGGCATCAAAAGGAGGAATTTCCAGCAAAGAAAAAAAACAAGCCTCTGCTAAGGAGTCAGGCGGATCATCGGCAAAAGAAACAGGCCAGTGCAGCTCTGTAGCGGTTTTATTGAGATTAAATTCACACAGCGCAACGCTCACCCACTGAAATGCAGTGACTCAGTACATTCAGAGCCGTGCAGCCATCACAACCAAGTGAGGACATGTTTTACCTGAAATGAAACCCCAAGGAGAAGGAAACAACGGGGAGAAGACACCGGGACTGCGACGCCAGGGCGAACAGACCTCACTGCCGACCGCAGCTCTGCTCCCGTGCTCTGATACAAACAGGAGCTGAAGTCAGCCCACTCGTGCTCCTTAGAAAAGAGACCCCCACACACACACTTTCCAGGCACCCCTTCACTTCCTCCATCCCCACCCCCCGCCCCGGAAAACACTGACCTGACTTGTCTCTAGGATGGCCTGTTCTGGACACTTCGCACAAGGCATGGTCCCCGGGACTGTCTCCTTTCGCTAAGCACCATGTTTTCAGGGCTCAGCTACGTTGTAGGAAGAGTCAGCACTTCACTTCTTTCTGCTACAGCCAAAAGAACAGACCACCTTTTTTTTTTTTCAGTCACACCAGGGCATGTGGAACTTCCCTGACCAGGGATCAAACCCAAGACCTCTGGAGTGGAAGCCCAGAATCTGAACCACCAGGGAATTTCCTATTTATCTATTCCTTATTTGCTGGGCTGCCGCCACTTTTTGACTATTGTGAATAGTGCTGCTATGGACATTCCTGTGCAAGTTTTTGTTTGGACATCTGTTTTCAATTCTTTGGGGCTTATATTTAAGCATGGATGTCCTGGGTCAGCAGATAAAGATCATGCCTGCAACACAGAACACACAGGAAATGCGGGTTCACTCCCTGGATCAGGAAGATTCCCCTGGAGGAGGGCAAGGCAGCCCACTCCAGCATTCCTGTCTGGAGAATCCCATGGGCAGAGGAACCTGGCAGGATACAGTCCATGGGGCTGCGAAGAGTCAGACTTGACTCAGTGATTAAGCACGCAGGAGAACTCACATGAAGAACATTTAACAGTTAAGCCATAAGTCACTCATTTGATGCTGACACTTAATCATTAGTCATCTGGTCATTGAGGAACAGCCAGACGTGTTTTCCAAAGTGTTGACAGAGTCTTAAATTTCAACCAGGAGTTTACCTGTCCGCAACCCTACATCTGGGGAAATGACCAGGAGGCCTGGACAGGGCACGGGG
Source organism: Moschus berezovskii (assembly GCF_049115385.1). Classification (NCBI taxonomy): domain Eukaryota; kingdom Metazoa; phylum Chordata; class Mammalia; order Artiodactyla; family Moschidae; genus Moschus; species Moschus berezovskii. The sequence goes on from NC_142483.1 coordinate 1,185,899, forward strand.
TAGGTTGGTCACAGCTTTCCTTCCAAGGAAAGGAAAGTTCCTTCATAGTTTAACTTCATGGCTGCAGTCACCATCTGCAGTGATTTTGGAGCCCCAAAAAATAATCTGCCACTTTTTCCATTGTTTCCCCATCTATTTCCCATGAAGTGATGGGACCAGATGCCATGATCTTTGTTTTCTGAATGTTGAGTTTTAGAGCAACTTTTTCACACTCCTCTTTCGCTTCAAGAGGCTTTTTAGTTCCTCTTCACTTTCTGCCATAAGGGTGGTGTCATCTGCATATCTGAGGTTATTGATATTTCTCCTGGCAATCTTGATTCCGGCTGTGTTTGTATGGAGGCATGGAGAAGGTGAAACCGTGGGGACAGAAAACCCGTCCTGGTCGGCAGGAGCTGAGACTGGGGGCGGGGGCACTGGCCAGAGGCACAGTGGACCCAGCTCTCCTGTGCCCTGACTACAGTGGCGGCTGAGGGACTGCATGCACTCACCACGCGTGGCACAGCTGTCCAGGAAGAAAGGTGAACTTGGGGGCTCCCCTGGTCGCTCGGCGGTAAGAGAATCCACCTGCCAGTGCAGCAGGCACGAGTCCAACCCCTGGTCCGTGATGATCCCACAGGCAGCGGAGCAGCTGGGCCCGTAGCCACAACTGCTGAGCCTGCGCTTCGGGACCCAAGACAAGCACAGCCACCACAGTGAGAGGCCCGTGCGGCGACCACAGCAACCCCCGCCCGCCGCAGCGAAGAAGCACACACAGCAATGGAGATCCAGCACAGCCAAATAAGTATTCTTAAGGAGAGCAAGTCACGCACACACAGCAACGCGGGCGACTCTCACAGGCGCGTCTGATTGGAAGGAGCCAGACGCACACGGTCCCACGCTGAGCGCTTCCGTGTACCCAAAGCTCCAGAACTCGCAGAAGTCGTGGACGACGGCAGAGGCTGGAACAGTATGTACCTGGGGGCGGTCTTGAAACTGGGACCACGCAAGGAGCCTGTGGAGGCACCGAGTCCCCATCTCGGTCCTGGACGTGGCGACCTGGGTACAAACGTGTGTGAACGCTTTTCCTGCTGCACCTCTTACTTAGGCTCAGTGGTGCAGGCCCCAGCCGCCCTCGTGTGACGAGGGACTGGGTTCCGGCCTACGAGAGCTCCCTGGAAGGTGTTTGTGTGCAGTTTCTGCAGAGGGTCTTTAAAAGGAGGAATGCGACTCTCCCGTCCTCTGTCCTGCTGGCTGGCTGGAATGCAGACGCAAGACTGGCGCTTGAGCAGCCATGCTGGACAACGAGGTTTCACAGGTGGCGGGGCAGTAACAGAAGGGGCCTGGGCCTCTAAGACCACGGAGCCTGGCGGCCGCGCTGAAACAACCACCTCCAGACTCCTGCAAACTGACAGAGAAATCAAGCGTCCAAGCTGCCGTCATTTGGGGTTTCCTGTAACAAGCAGCCAGACCTGCTCGTAAGTGCTGCAGACACCGGGGAGGGCACGTGAGCCCCAGAAGCCTGTGGCGGGTGGGCTGGCTGGGGCCGCGCGGGAGTGCGCAAGGGCGGTCACTGGGCAATGCGTCCTGGCAGTGGACGCCTGGCCAGGAGACACTGCGGAGGTCGCAGTGGATGCGGACATGAGGACAACACCGCAGTGACGTGGGTTCAGATTCCCAGGAATTAGGAAAGTGAGGACTCTGTAAAGACGGCGGGAAACAAGACGCGGAGCAGGTTTGTGAAGCCAGAGGGTGACCTTGATCTCCCTTTTCCAGTGACCCCTGAGCCAGCAGTTACTGACCGATGGACGCCTGAGGAAGCCCCCGGCGAGCTGAGTGCTTCACACCCCTCCCTCCCTGAGTGCTCAGTGCCGGGCACAGCTCAGGTGAGCGTGACTTGGGCCAGGCTACCGCCCTTGGTTCCGGGGCCTGTCAGAGACCTGGGCTCAAAGCTGCCCCTTCTGACTCGAGTCGGCATCCCGACGACGGCACTCTTCCAACGCCCTGGGCTGAGCACGAGACCCTGGCGGGTCTCGAAGGGGGAAGGTGACCCCTCGCCCCACGGGCCTGGATCTACCCACTGGGAGCCGCTGGCACTCGGCGACCCTCTCCCGCCGCGGGGCGCCTGGCGTCAGGCCCCCTTGTGTCAAAGTCCCTCCTGCACAAGAACAGACGCGCCCCCTCTGGTCTTCAGCCACTTCCCTCGGTGGCCCCCACCTCCTCCAGCCACTTCCCTCGGTGGCCCCCACCTCCTCCCGGGAGGAAACTGGGCTCGGGGAGGGGACGGGCAAGGCCGAGCAGCTGACACGGCCCCCGACCCGACCCCCGGAGCCCGGTCACTCGGGACGGTGGAGCGGCGCGGGACGCTGGACACCCCCAGCCCTACAGCTCCCGGGGACCCGACCCCTTCAGCAGACGCGTCCGGAAGCCCCCGGCGCCCGTTGCTTGAAGCTTCTCGGAGCCGAGGGGCAGGGCAGCGCCCAGACCGGAGGCTGAGCCAGCCCGCACCTTGGGGCACCTCTCCCCAAAACCCAGCCCCGTCGGGAGGCCGGCGGAGCCCCAAGCCGCCTCCCGAGATGCCAGGCCAGTGTCCCCAAAGAAGGTGCCGGGAGCAGCCCCTGCGCTCGGGGGTCAGCGGAGGGTCAGGGGCTCCCTGGGCTGAAGCCTGCTGCCGTCGTCCAACTCCCGGGAAATACCAGGAGGATCTGGTAATTAAAAATGCCAAATATTTTTCTCCCTTGTGCTTAGCCCCGTTTCACTCGCCTGCAGGAAGCCGCGTGCAGGGCCCTCGCACTCGTCACCTCAGAGGAAGTCCTGGTGTGAGAGACGCCGGGGCGCGGATCCCCCTCTCGCAAGAACGGCCGGCCAGGGAGCGCGGGCTCCGGGGTGCAAGCCCACGCCTCTCCCTTCTTAAGGCAAAGGTTTCCTTTGCTTCTGAGCTGGCTCACACCTGTTCTCTGGGCTCCAACCACCCAGGGCAGGAGGACCCTGGCAGAGGACCAGCTCGAAAGGGTTGGGAACACTGATGGGCTTCGCTGGGCTGGAACCTGTTGGGAGCAACGTCGTCCAGGTGAGGACACCCACCTGCAGAAAACCGCAGGCGCCAAGCACAGGGGGGAGGCCATGGGGACAGGGGGGGAATATTCTAGAAGGCACGGCCGGTCCTGCAGGCCAGATCAGCCTGCATCCTGAGCGGCCCGCACACAGCCCTCTTCCAGTCCAGCTGAGAATACGGGCCTTTCATGTTTAAAACTATCACCTGCGTCAGAGTCAAACTAGGTGCAAGAAACATGGCAACACATGCCAAGGACGTGAAAAATGTTTGCCGCTGCTGACCCACCCAGAAACTCCCACTTTGGGAATTCTATTCCAAAGAAGTAATGAGAGGGTACGTAGGCAACATTTTGGTCATGAATCAAGAGATTCATCCCAGTGTGATTTGTAACAGAAAAAAAAACAAACAGTGAAGACTCTAAACTCCTAACTTCAGGGAAATCGCTATATATATAACACCATGGATATAACACCACTATAGGACTCCCTGGAGGCACCTCCCATGAGTAGAATATTCAAATATGGTTTATGGGGAAAAAATGTTAGTCATACGAGGAAAATAGTACACAGTAACATTGAGAATGTTTATCTCGATATTGAAACTTTTGAAAATCAAAAATGATTCAAGATATAAAAGCAACACAGAAAAAGACACGATTACATCAGATAGGTGCGGAACAGACACGAGACGACCTTCTTTCCAGACGGGAGGTTTCCCATCACTTGTTTGTGCACTTACACATCTTCCAGCACTTTAATGCCCTGAGTGACTTTATCATCACAGCAGGGGCGTCGTGTTTGCTGAGACCCCATCCTCCTACCGGCGAGAAGACACTGCTCTGCTCACCTCCTCCCTGGTGAGACTCAGAGCCTGGCTAGACCCAACGTTCTCCTGGCCCCGAGCCCAGTGACTGCCGTGGGGAGAAGACATCTCAGGACCACAAGCCCAGGCAGGCTTTCCGGGGCCCTGCTGCCCTCCTGGGCAGGGCCAGTCTGAGACGCCGGGCCTCTGGGGAAACCTGAAAGCCTGAGCTTCCGTCCCTCCCTGGCACCAGGCTGGGCTGAGCCAGGCTGAACCCTGATTCACTCTGCCCAAGGCCCCGCCACCCCCAGTGCACACCCAAGCTCCCTTCCCTCACTTACATGGTCCCAGGACTCACTTGCACCTGTAAGTCCAGGTGAGACTTGACACGCACATTTTTCCTGCTTCATGGAGGAAGGCGGTGCAACAGGGATGAGGATTACGAGCAAACACGCGACGGTGAGAAACGGTGGCTCTTGCATCCCGTTTTAGGTGTCGTGAGGCCCCGCTGCAACAACGGCAACACCCGGGGTCTCGGGCTGGCCCCGCCCAGGAGGGCAGCAGGGCCCCTGAAAGCCTGCCCAGGCTTGCAGGTCAGCTGCTCAACCAAATCTTGGATTTCATGAGCTCATAGGCAATTTTGTCTCTTGTACTGGCCCTGAATTTGCCACTTAACCTGCTACCCTCAAACCCTCCCAATGATATTGTTAACTGCTGTCTTATTAGTTTGTTGATTGTTCTGTTGTTCATGATGAAGGAAACAGAACAGGCTCTATTTTGAAAGCAGGACTCCATCTTGGGCCAGACTGTGGACTCTGAGCTCTATGCCCAGTATCTACGGAAACGACATACCAACTGGAAAACCAGACCACCCGGGTGGAAAAGCCCCAGGGCTCATACCTAGACCCTCTGCCTAAAAGAATACCCTAATTATCTGTGTAACCGAATAGAATTGTGCATTCTATTATGCTTATTGGGCTATGACCACAGGCCTATTGATAACTGTCCACTGTTAGCCACCGAGGCTTAAGGCATACGAATCACGGGTTAACTTTGTATCTTTCTTCTCCTTTGTTCAGAATAGTTTCAGGGAACTGGGGGAGGTGGGTTTGGGCATGGATGCTTAGGGTATATAGGGTTCTCACAAAAACTGGTCGGGGTCCTTGGCTAGGGGGAGATGCTGCCTTGGGCCCGCCAGTGTAATAAACTGCACTCCACTATCTGTATTGTCCTTCTGGGTGAGTTTGTTTCCCAGAACGCGTGGCTACAAGTGTCCGCCCTCTGGCTTTCTTGCCCATCCAAGCTGAACCCCTCGGAGACAGATACTAGTTGGTCCCACAGTTCCTCAAAACAGGTGTGGAAGTATGAGGCATCCCTGTGAACACACTTCATTTACCCAACATGGAAGAATACTTCCTAGAAAGTATATTTCCAGATCAACGGTATTTGTGTCACGTTATTAGAAAAACATAAACTTACGTATGTGACTAGACTGCAGTCAAGTGTAATGAGTCACCTGTTGGTAATGATTTGCTTCTATGTAAATCAGACTGAATTTGTTTGCACTTTACATGTGGTTCCCGAGAGGGGATGAAGGTGTCACAGAGACGGTCAGGAAGGTAACTGCACACGCCAAGGGACTGTCTGCAGTATGACGCCTACCATGTCAGACCTCCTAGCAGAGCGCTGTAGAGTCCAGTCCATCCCGTGACCAGTGACATGCTGTGGGATAGCAGGAGACTGACTGCACACAAAGTATACCTTACGGTGCTCAGCAAAGACCAGGACACCAGACTGAGCCGTTTCCTGGTCTCATGGCATCAACATCACATATTTAACAAGCTCTGTTCTGTGCAGGTTACTGCTCAGCATCAGAACAAGTTCCAGGCTGGGACTGACTACTACTATAATTCCTTCTTTGTTCTGCAGACTAACAAGACTCAGATTTACTATATTTAAAAATATTGAAAATTATCCAGATTTTGTCATCTCTTCACTTTACATAGTTGTTCTTAATATTTATAATACGACCTTAACTGTATAAGCATAAAAACACTGCACACTTGCTGCTATGATTTAAAAGAATTACACCGGGCAGACAAAACTTTAAGGCGGTGATTCTCCTAAAGCAATGTGCATTCTGTTAACACAGACAACTTAGCCACAGTCCCTTCAGTGACACAGACCAAACCGTGCCGTGAATGTTCCACAGATGTGGTTACAAGAGCAGATTCATATTCTATGGTACTAATGTCCTAAAACTGTCAGCACAAACCACTGAGTTTATATGAAAATTTATATTAACTAATTGTAAGAGTACCATTGTACAGGAGCAGTGATCAAAACCATCCCCAAGAAAAAGAAATGCAAAATGGCTGTCAGAGAAGGCTTTAAAATAGCTGAGAAAAGAAGAGAAGCCAAAGGCAAAGGAGAAAAGGAAAGATAAACCCATCTGAATGCAGAGTTCCAAAGAACAGCAAGGAGAGACAAAAGAGCCTTCCTCAGTGATCAGTGCAAAGAAACAGAGGCAAACAATAGAATGGAAAAGACTAGAGATCTTTTCAAGAAAATTAGAGATACCAAGGGAACTTTTCAGGCAAAGATGGGCTCAATAAAGGACAGAAACAGTATGGACCTAACAGAAGCAGAAGAGATTAAGAAAAGATGACAAGAATACACAGAAAAACTATACAGAAAAGATCTTAATAAGCTGGATAACCAAGATGGTGTGATCACTTACCTAGAGTCAGACATCCTGGAGTGCAAAGTCAAGTGGGCCTTAGGAAGCATTACTACGAACAAAGCTAGTGGAGGTGATGGAATTCCACCTGATCTATTTCAAATTCTAAAAGATGATGCTGTTAGAAGTGTTGCACTTAACATGCCAGCAAATTTGGAAAACTGAGCGTGGCCACAGGACTGGAAAAGGTCAGTTTTCATTCCAATCTCAAAGAAGGGCAATGCCAAAGAATGTACCGCACAACTGTACTCATTTCACATGCTAGCAAAGTAATGCTCAAAATCCTTCAAGCTAGGCTTCAACAGTACATGAAACGAGAACTTCCAGATGAACAAGCTGGGTTTAGAAAAGGCAGAGGAACAGAGATCAAATTGCCAACATCTGCTGGATCATAGAAAAAAGAATTCCAGAAAAACATCTGCTTCACTGACTATCCTAAAGCCTTTGACTGTGTGGATCACAACATACTGTGGGAAATTCTGAAAGAAATGGGAATACCAGACCACCTGACCTGCCTCCTGATAAACCTTTATGCAGGTCAAGAAGCAACAGTTAGAACTGGGCATGGAACAACAGACAGGTTCCAAATTGGGAAAGGAGTGTACTGTCTGTATATTGTCACCCTGCTTATTTAACTTATATGCAGAGTATATCATGTGAAATGCCAGGCTGGACGAAGCACAAGCTGGAATCAAGATTGCCGAGAGAAATATCAATAACTTCAGATATCCAGATGATATCGCCCTAATGGCAAAAAGCGAAGAGGAATTAAACAGCTTCTTTATGAAAGCGAAAAAAGAGCGCAAAAGCTGGCTTAAAACTCAACATTCAAAAAACTAACATCATGGCATCCAGTCACATCACTTCATGGCAAAAAGACAGGGAAACAATGGAAACAGTGACAGACTTTTGTTTTCCTGCACTCCAAAATCACTGCGGACAGTTACTGCAGCCATGAAATTAAAAGACGCTTGCTCTTTGGAAGAAAAGCTATAACAAAACTTGACAAAGTATTAAAAAGCAGAGACATTACTTTGCTGACAAAGGTCCGTATAATCACAGATATGGTTTTTCCAGTCGTCCTTTACGGATGTGAGAGTTGGACCATAAAGAAGGCTGAGCGCAAAAAAAACTGATGCTTTTGAGCTGTGGTGTTGGGTAAGACTCTTGAAAAGTCCCTTGGACTGCAAGATCAATCCTAAAGGAACTCAACCCTAAATATTCATTGGAAGGACTGATGCTGAAGCTCCAGTACTTTGGCCACCTGATGCAAGGAGCCGACTCATTTGAAAAGACGCTGATGCTGGGAAATATTGAAGGAAGAGAAGGGGATGACAGAGGATGAGATGGCTGAATGGCATCACCGACTCAATGCGTAAACTCTGGGAAATGGTGAAGGACAGGACTGGTGTGCAGCAGTCCATGTGGTCACAAAGCAGCGAATAAGCGACTAAGCAACAACAGTACAATTACTATAATTTTTACCATAAAGCGTTTCAATAGTTTCACCATCAAGATGGTGCAGGGTCATACGTGCTAAATATCAGCTCTGAGCTACCTCCTGAATTGTGTCCAGGGGCTGACACAAAACTGCAGCAGGTATCACAAAGGGGTCCAGCACGGGAAGATGGGGCTGCTCTCAGAAGCGGGCGAGGAGGGTCGGACTTAACTTGTTTCTGTGGGGGATGCATAGCAAGTGGTACCACACCTGGTCACTTCGCTTAAATTCCTGCCCACCTCCTGCTGGCATCTGCATTTCCCACCCACGGGTTCAGTTCAGTTCAGTCGCTCAGTCGTGTCCGACTCCCTGGTTAGGTTTTGAAAGAAAGTACTTCCGGTCTTACAAAAAACCCCGAGGGAAAGACCTGCTAGAAATGGAGGGAAGGGAGAAGAGAAATGGCAGTCCCATAGTCCCGTGGAGAAGGCAGTGGCAGCCCACCGCAGTGTTCCTGCCTGGAGAATCCCAGGGACGGCGGAGCCTGGCGGGCTGCCGTCTATGGGGTCGCGCAGAGTCGGGCACGACCGACGCCACTCAGCAGCAGCAGCAGACGAACACTGCAGAAGGCCGCTCGCCACCCCGGCCTCTCCTTCTGCCCCCGGCCCGGCTCCAGGCCGCGCTCGGGGAGCCTGCCCTAACCCAGGCGGCCGCGCAGCCTGCTCCGACGCTGGCGGCACGGGGTCTGCTGCCCCGGGTCCCCTCTCGCGCGCCACCGGCGGCCACAGCAGCTCGGACGGAAAGCCCACGCTCCGCGCCGACGCCCCGAGAGCGCCGAGGCCTATCGCGGCCGCACACAGCCCCGCGCCCGGCAGGCCTGCGCGCCCGGGCCTCGGGCCGGCGCCGCGTGCGCCCCCGGGGCGCCTCCCCCAAGCGGCCGCGGGTCTGCTCGGCCGGCCCGCAGAAGGGTGCCGTTGTCCCGCCGCCGCGCGCCTGCCGGCCGCCCGCACGGCCCCAGGGCGGCCCCGCGCGAGGCCGCAGGACCCACGCCCGCGAAACCGACCAGCGCGGGCCCGACTGCGCAGGCGCGCGGCCCCGCGGCGGGCTCCGCGCCGCGCCCCGCCCCGCCGGCCGCCCTCCCGGCAGGCCGCGCGGCCCCGCTGCACGCCGGGAGTTGTGGTCTCTGCGCGCGCGGGCGCGGCGCGTGGCAGGAAGCGGAAGCGGAAGCGGCCGCCGCGGCGCCAGCACTGACGTGTCCCTCGGCGAGGCGCGGCGCTCCGGAGCGGGCCGGGCGGCGGCGGAGCGGCACTCGGAGCGCGACCCGGAGCCGAGCAGCCGGCGCCATGGGCAGTGAGTCCCGCGGGGCGGCGCGGGCGCGGGCGGGGCCCCGCTCGGCCGGCGGGGAGGCGCCCCGGGCCCGCGCCCCGCTCCCCGGGGCTCACCTGCTCCTGTCTCTCCCCCGCAGTCAAGTTTCTGGAAGTCATCAAGCCCTTCTGCGTCATCCTGCCCGAAATCCAGAAGCCCGAGCGGAAGGTGAGTTGCAGCGAGGCTCGCGGGCGCTGCCGCACGCCCCGAAGCGGCCCCGACGCGCCGGGTGGACGCCCCGTCCCCCGAGTCCGGGCCGGGTGGCGTGCTTTCCCCGAGCCGCGCCGGGCTTCGGTTGCAGCGTCCGCTGCGGACGTGCCTCGGGTGGCCCGAGCCCGGGCTTACGCTGCCCCGGCGGACCCCGGCCTGAGAGAGGCAGGCCTCGAGAGCCTCAGACCCTCCGCTGGGAGCGCATCGCCGTCTGTCCCCTTTCCCGGAGACGCTCTTCTTGTCCAGCTGCTGCAGGGAGTTGAGAGCAGTCACTTTACTGTGTGTGACTGAGTTTGTCCCTTTCCCGTGTGCCTTCACTGTACCGAGAATGGGGGCAGAGTGTGAGCCCGGTCTTTACAGCAGGCTCGGTGAAACATGGGAAGATAGCAACGCAGAGCTCTGATGACTCTCTGTCAAGAATATTTGCACGTGCACAGCTTCAGGCCCAAACAGAGAGCTGCCAGTGTAAGCGAAGCCATTAAACGAGGGAGAAAAGCTTCACCGGGTTCTTACGGACAATTAGTAGGAATATATGTTTGTCCTCACATTCTTTGCATCTCCTCCACAGATGTGCTGGCTTTGATGGGGTGATGTGCAAAGCTGTGTGTGCGTCCCCATCACACACACAGAGGGCCTGGCTCTGGAGGCAGGCTCGCCTGGGATCCACCCTCACACACCCTCCTCATGTGTGACCTTGGCCCTGTGTGTAACTGAGTATGGTGGGAGAGCAGTAGGAATGTGTGCAGGGTCCAGCAGTAGCTCCAGAAGGGATTCGCTCTGGAGGACATTGTCTGATGGCAGCCGTGAAGGGAGAACAGAAGTGTCCTTGAAGGAAGGAAAGGAATTCCAGTGGCATAAGGAGTGTGGCTCAGAGGTTAAAGCGTCTGCCCCCAATGCGGGAGACCCGGGTTTGATCCCTGGGTCGGGAAGATCCCCTGGAGAAGGAAACGGTAACCCACTCCAGTATTCTTGCTTGGAGAATCCCATGGACGGAGAAGCCTGGTAGGCTACAGTCCACGGGGTCGCATAGAGTCGGACACGACTGAGCGACGGAACGGAAAGGAAGGAGTGTGGAGTCTGCTAAGGCAGAGACCAGTGGGTGGGAGGGTGTTGGGTATTGATAGAGCAGAAAGGGCGGGCAGGGAGCCAGACAGATTAGAAAATTGCTTTGGGGTAGGGTAGAGGTTGCGAGGATTCTGTCAAAAGCGTGAACTCCGGAGGCAGGGGAGGCAAACCTGGGGTAGTGCTTGCTGTTTGGCTGTTGAATTTGGCTGCTTCCACGAGAGGAGACCTGGTTATCTAGGAATGAGGATTCCGGTGAGACTTGCCCACTCTCTTTCTCCGTAAAGAATCATTTCTAGCTTGTTTGTGACCGGTCAGCCTGACAGGGTGTTGCTCTCCTTGTCTGTCTCCTGATTTCTGGGTGGGTATGGGTGCAGGGAGCATTCTCAAGAGGAAGAGTTCCGTGGACTCCGCCCAGCTACGCGTAGAGTGTCTCAGCGGCCGACCCGCCCACCACGGCGCGGTTGTCCTCTTGAGCCCTGTCCACAGTGATGAGTGCAGAGGCGCTGTCGCCCTGTGCTGACCAGAGATCTGTGGCTCTGGCTCTGTGCTCACTTAGAACAAAGCTTAAAAAGTGTACGCTTTTGTTCACTTACTACCTTCTCTCACAAGGTGTTTCTGTGTTAGGATTCTCAGTCCACAGAGTAACTCCTGTGTTCTCTAAGCCTTTAAAGCCGTTCATTCTTGCTGCGCAGGCTGCAGGTGCTGTGAAGACACTTGGGTTTCAGAGCAGAGGGGGCTTGGGCAGGGCGTCTCAGCTTCCCCAGTGATGGTTCTCCGTCATCTGTAAAACGATTCTGAACAGTCACCTATCCTACTGACACACCTGAGGAGATGGGACAACTCTTGTTAAACGGACGCTACCGGTAATTAGTCGGTTGAACGTGTAGTTCTCCCTTCTCCTCCAGTATATATTGCAACATTTTACCCTTAATTCATGGAGAATGCACAAAGAAACACGGGTTGCAGATTAGTTGACTCCAGCATAGCAAGATTTTGTCCATTACAAAACCCTTCCAAGTGAGAAGTGATGCTCCTGTGCTGCAAGGGCGGGTCTGGTTTAGGGACCTTTCTGTTGCAGCATTCTTGGATTGTGGGTCAGATCCTACACTGTTCATTGCTGACGGTTAAGAGCGCAGGCTTTGCACTCAAATCCATTACAGCTGTGGGATCTGAGACAAACTTGAAAGTGAAGTGACTCGGTTGTGTCTTTGCTTCCCCACGGACTGTAGTCTATCAGGCGCCTCCGTTCATGGGATTTTCCAGGCAAGAGTACTGGAGTGGGTTGCCATTTCCTTCTCCAGGAGATCTTCCCAGCCCAGGGACTGAACCCGGGTCTCCCGCATTGGAGGCAGACGCGTTACCGTCTGAGCCACCAGGGAAGCCCATTTTTCTAAGCTTCAGTTTTCTTGTAAAACAGCAAGGATAGCGTCACGCTGTGTGAAGATCGAACGAGATGACGTATATGCAGGTCTCCGCATCTGTGCCTTGTTTGCAGAAAGGCTTCCTAGGTGGCTCCGTGGTAAAGAGTCTGCCTGCAACGCAGGAGACGTGGGTTTGATCCCTGGGTCGGGAATGTCCCTGGAGGAGGAGATGGCGATCCACTCCAGTGTTCTTGCCTGGGAAATTCCATGGCCAGAGGAGCCTGGCGGACTACATTCCGTGGGATCACAGAGAGCTGGATGTGACTGAGCACACACTCGTGCACACAGAAAGCATGCAGTCCACACACTTAGCTTTGGTGCGCAGTGTGGAGTGTCCAGGGTCTGCTTTTCCGTGAGCAGAGACAGGCGTCTGAGCAGATTCCACCTCTGTTGGTTTGCTTCTGGAGCTAACTGGCCATTGGTTAGCTTGCTTCTGGCGCTGACTGGCCGTCTCGCCCCGCCCTGCCCCGCCGCAGATCCAGTTCAAGGAGAAGGTGCTATGGACAGCCATCACCCTGTTCATCTTCCTGGTGTGCTGCCAGGTGAGCCCGGGCCGGGGGGTGGGGTCCGGGCGGGGTGTGGGTGGGCCGGAAGCACGTGCCTGGCTCCTCTCTGCTTGTTTCCAGATCCCACTGTTTGGAATCATGTCTTCAGACTCAGCCGACCCTTTCTACTGGATGAGGGTGATCCTCGCCTCCAACAGAGGTACGGCTGGCCTCTGTGCCCCCGGGTGTGGGGGCTTGACTGGCCGCCCGCAGCTACATTACAGGCGTGGCTCTAGATGGAGTCCAGAGTGTTTGCAGAGAGTGTTAGCGTGCTGTGCTAAAACAGACCTAGTGAGTGCTAGGTCCATCGCCGAGCATGTCACCCTATTCAGAACTGCTCTGTATGCAGCACAAAACCTGTAAAGAAGATAAGTCTACATGGCAGAGGTTTTTATAAAACGTGGAGAGCCTAGGATGCTTTTTAAACAGCTGAAATGATGGCATGTCTATCTTTTTTCTGTTTTGATAGCATTCTTTGGAATGTGTATTTGTTTCTCTGCTGTGTCTTGCCCGTATCTGCAGGTTATATGCGCCCAAAGTAATCAACGCATAAACAGTGTACTGTATACGCTAAACAGCTACCTATTTGGGGTGAGGGGGGGATTTTGAATGTTTATGCTGATACTGCTTTTGATTAACTCGTTTTAAAAATATGGTTCAAGTTCTAAATCAGTTGGAAGTATAGCTTGTTTTAGTATAATGGATATAGAGGTTTTCTCGAAACTAGATACAGTTGTATGGCCCTCATCTCCAGAATCTGAAAATTATTCTAATGTTATCCTTTTTTGTTAACCAATGAAGAGACAAACCTATCTTATCTCTGTACAACCAGCCTGAATCTGTTTTTGTGAATTTAAATGTAGCAATCAGTTTTAATGCCATGTGACTTCCTAAACAGAATGTTGCCTAGCGGACTGAACAGAATGAATTGACTCACCCTCTCATTGCTGATATCTGGGGGCTATTCTCTGAATTGGATGTGGATGGCAGACTGAAGCGCATTGGGCTTCTGCTGGGGCACACAGGCCAGCTGCGTGCGGTCATTTTCTTAGCGTCTGGCTTCTCCACACTGACTTCGACTGTGTTTCACCCCCTCCCTAAGGCACGCTGATGGAGCTGGGCATCTCTCCCATCGTCACCTCTGGCCTCATCATGCAGCTCTTGGCTGGCGCCAAAATAATCGAGGTTGGTGACACCCCGAAAGACCGAGCCCTCTTCAATGGAGCCCAGAAGTGTAAGTGGGATTTTAACTGATGTTCAGATGTCTATAGTTGAGAATTTGAATTTGCTATGAAGTTTGGGTCACCAAATATTGGTTTGGGGTTTTTCGGTGGCGGGGCTGGTTGTCTTTGGCGGGAGTGGGGGCATCATTGCTGTAAGCCCCTTGGCCCTCCAGCCCTGTGTGGCCTGTGTCAACAAGAGGCACTTGGGAAGGGCTGGAGCAGGCAGACGAAGGGTGTCGCTGCCCAAGGCCGGAGGGCCCACCCTCCACCATCACCCTGCCCTTCCCACTGAGAAGCAGAGGTGTGGTAAGAATTCATTTGAATATTGTGTGAAAAACCAGTGAGTGCCTAGCCAGTGGTAGTACCTGGCAGGGTGGTTTTTCTCCTTGTGGGAGTTTAAGAGGAATGATGGTCCTCTCAGCTTAGCTGTGCCGTGTACCAGCTGTGTGACTGGGCAGTTAGATGCAGCTCGTGTCCCAGTTTCTTTACCTTTGTAAAAATGGGGATAATGATATTTTCCTGGTAGTAAATCATAAGCAGCACTGGTAACAATGACCAGGCATCAGAATTAACCAAGTTAAGCCTGACTGTGGATTGACAGGTATTAATCAGGAAATAATAATTGCACTTTCCTACCTGGCCGTATTTCCTTCCACACCAGCATGTTTTAAGATCTTAAGTTAGTAGGTTAAAGTGTTGAGCACGAAGACTAATCTAGTTTAAACTTGTCGGTTTCAGACACAAATCAGGATTTTAAAATATATATGTGCGTTATTTTTCAGAACTATAGATCAGCTGGTTTCTCTTTGGTCTTGGACTTTGTAAAAAAATTTTTTCTGCCTTAAGAATTTGGTCTTATTGAGCACTTTTAAAACGTCAAAAAGGGACTATACATGACAGGCACTTTGGGGTAGAATATGTTTCTTTTGGCGGGGGCGGCAAACTGAGCCGAAAAACTGGAGTTGAGTCCCAGTCCCATACTGCAAGGTCCATGCAGTATCGTGGAATCCAGCAAACGTGTGAGATTCTGTTGTGCATCCCGGTGGAATGCAGTGAACGCTACAGGATACAAGACTGTGCGTGAAAAGGAAAGCTTCCTTCAGGGGAGATTGAGTGAATTGGTGGCATGATGCAAACTGGGAAGGCGCGCCTGATGGCCGAGTTTGTGTTCTGTGCCCTGAAACACGAGCCTGTTGGGTGGCCTGGGCGTGTGCTCCTGGAACCCGGGCCCCGATGATGGCTTCAGTGTGGCGTGCAGGATGGGGACGTCCCTGAGCTGTGCTCACGTCTGTTGTAAGGAGCCGGGTGGTGACTTCAGGCCTCTCCCTCCGCCCGTCACTGGAAGGGGTCGCACCGAGGAGGGGTGGGTCTAGAGCGCACCTGAGCTTTTGTCCCGAGTTTGTGTTGCCGCGCGTTACTGTCACTGTCCACGTGGTTGTCCAGCGTTTCCTGGCCGAGCTCCCTGGGGGCAGGGTCTGTTGTCCCCACCTTTGTCCTCCTGGCACGGAGTTGGCGTCTGGTCACCATGTCCTCCAGGACCACGCGCTGGCCCCTGAGCACGGCTCCCCTCTCGCCTGCAGTGTTCGGCATGACCATCACCATCGGGCAGTCCATCGTGTACGTGATGACGGGGATGTACGGGGACCCGTCCGAGATGGGCGCCGGCGTCTGTCTGCTCATCACCATACAGGTAACGCTGGGCCGGCACCCCCGGCTGAGGCACCCTCACACCCACCCCTGCTCAACAGCAGATCTGAGGCAGGCGAAGAGAAGCTTCCTGAGAAGAGGCCCCGGCCCTGGGTTCCCTTCTGAGTTCACAGAGGAGCCCCCCACGGCTGGCCTGCCCTCTGCCTTCAGGGCTTCCTGTCAGAGAAGCCAGCTCCCAAGGAAGGGTAGAACCATGCTGTGGGGAGCAGTCATGCAGTCTCTTGAGGTGTCTGTACGTTTTTATTTTTTAATGCCGACAGCTCTTTGTGGCTGGCCTGATTGTCCTGCTTCTGGACGAGCTTCTGCAAAAGGGGTACGGCCTGGGCTCTGGCATCTCCCTGTTCATCGCCACGAACATCTGTGAGACCATCGTGTGGAAGGCGTTCAGCCCCACCACCGTCAACACTGGCCGAGGTGAGGCCCCGGCGCCCCGTGGACGGGGTTCGGTGAGCAGCACCCATGCTCCCCCGTTTCACAGGAGAGGCGCCCCGTGGACGGGGTTTGGTGAGCAGCACCCGTGCTCCCCCGTTTCAGGGGACAGGCGCCCCGTGGACGGGGTTCGGTGAGCAGCACCCGTGCTCCCCCGTTTCAGGGGACAGGCGCCCCGTGGACGGGGTTCGGTGAGCAGCACCCGCGCTCCCCCGTTTCAGGGGAGAGGCGCCCCGTGGACGGGGTTCGGTGAGCAGCACCCGCGCTCCCCTGCTCCCCCGGTTCAGGGGACAGGCGCCCCGTGGACGGGGTTCGGTGAGCAGCACCCGCGCTCCCCTGCTCCCCCGTTTCAGGGGACAGGCGCCCCGTGGACGGGGTTCGGTGAGCAGCACCCGTGCTCCCCCGTTTCAGGGGAGAGGCGCCCCATGGACGGGGTTCGGTGAGCAGCACCCGCGCTCCCCTGCTCCCCCGTTTCAGGGGACAGGCGCCCCGTGGACGGGGTTCGGTGAGCAGCACCCGCGCTCCCCCGTTTCACCGGAGAGGCGCCCTATGGACAGGGTTCGGTGAGCAACACCCGCGCTCCCCCATTTCAGGGAAGAAGATCAGTTTTAGGTACATCGCTTCTGATTTTTCTGTGTGTGTATCTGTAAGGGTTTTGAAGATACAGGTTTCTGCTGACACCAATGTGTCAGTTGCATTTTTCACCTGGAGAGCACATTGTAAACACCGGCCCCGCCGGGACAGCCCACCCCGCCTCACTTAGCACAGCCTGGCCGTCACTGCATGGACAGGGCAGCTGTCCCAGCAGGGCTTCCCTGGTGGACACCCAGTTGCTTCCAGCCTCTGCAAGGGGCAGCTTTGTAAAAGAGGCAGGGATGTGGGCGCTCGCAAGCTGAGCTGAGATCCTGGCCACACCCTTGGCCACCAGGATTAAATGACAAATAACATGAGCTCACGGGGCTCCAGGCTCACAGCAGTTACATGGTGGATGTGAGAAACTGCCAGGTTACAGAGGGTGTGCTCACGGAAAAGTCCTGAACGCTCAGGGAAGTATGACTTCCTCGGAGAGGTTTTTCATCACTAAATGCGTTATCCACTCAGGGGAGGCCCAGGAGAAGCAAATGTTGGCGCACATTTGACTGTTTCCTTTGAAGTAAGTGCCGGAAGCAGTCCCTGGCTTCCAGAAGCCACATAATCTCGTCGTTAGACTGAACTAGGTCCCCACACCAGCGAAGGCCGCTCCTGCTCTTTTCCTTGAGCCGCTGGTGGGCGCGCTCTGCTCCCTGGCTCTCTTCCTGGCTCTGCTGCTGGCCTGCCCCCACAGACGCACTCTCGTGGGGGGCGTGAGCTCTGACAGCAATCAGCCGTGTGTGCGCACACGCGTCTTCCCCTCGGCTTGGCTGTTGGGGTGAGGAGCAGAGAGCCCGAGCCTACCTTGTCTCGACAGCTTGACCACAGCTGGGTGCTGTGCTGCCATGGAGCTCCCAGGGACGTGGGGTGGGCAGCTCTGAGCCCCTCAGGCAGGACCCCTTAAACTGGAGCTCCACAGACACAGCCGTCAGACGTTGAAAGTGTTAGTCACTCGGTCGTGTCTGCCTCTTTGCGACCCGATGGACTGGAGCCTGCCAGGCTCCTCTGCCCATGGAACTCTCCAGGCAAGAATACTGGAGTGGATTGCCATTTCTGGATGGCGTTTTCTTGACCCAGGGATGGAATGCATGTCTCCCACGTTGCGGGCTGACTCTTTACTGGCTGAGCCATCAGGGAAACCTGGTGTTCCATCCGCCTGATGGCCATTGACCCACAAGCCACAGAAGTAACATCAGTTAATTCAAAAAGGAAGACTGGCCCCCCTCTGCAGGTTGAAGTCTGCAGAACAGAAACGAGGGCCGCGAGGCCTCACTGTGGTTCCCAGAGCAGGCACCGAGTGTCAGGGAGCTGATCCTGGTCTCGGTTCTGGCCGCCAGGATGCTTGGGGCTGCCCTGAGCTCCTCCCGCTACCTTCGCCCGTAACAGGAATGGAGTTTGAAGGCGCCATCATCGCGCTGTTCCACCTGCTGGCCACCCGCACCGACAAGGTCCGAGCCCTGCGCGAGGCGTTCTACCGCCAGAACCTCCCCAACCTCATGAACCTGATCGCCACCATCTTTGTCTTTGCGGTGGTCATCTATTTCCAGGTGCGTCCAGAGCCAGCCCTGGGGAGTTAGGAGGGTCTGCATTTCCGATGCCCACACCCCAGGGGTGGTGTGAACCATCGTGTAGCAGTGAAGTGAGCAGGTGGCATTTGATGGAGTGAGTTCCATGGACTTACGGGAACTTGCCTGAACTAACAGGCTGAGGCAGATCTAACATTTCACTGTCTTAATTCAAGAGAAGTGAGAGTGCTCGAGGTCTGAGACCTTCCTGCTGCTCACCTGAGGTTTGCAGGCGCTACAGGCAGTTTCCCTGTCCTCGCAGGAGCTGTCAGCTCTTACATTGTGAGTCTGCGTGACTTGCTTCTGGACAGGAGGCCTCAACTGCCTATTGCTTTGCTATAGTTGGACTCATGTTTGTCTTCTTCGGTCAGCTGTTCTGTGTCCTGACATACAGGTGTTTATACCACCAGGTGCTGAGGACTGAGCACGTCTGCTCCTTTGGTCGATGCTGGTTAATGACAAGTTAGCTCCTTAGGGTCTTGGGGTTTGATTATTGAGATTTTATATTAACTATTCTGAACTCCGTTCTAGGCAATGGGAGAGTGTTTAAAAAAAAATACGTAAAGGAAGCCCTTTTTATTTTCCAAGGGTTTCAGAGGGAAAGGTGATGTTAATAGAAAAGCAGAGAAGCCTAGCCTTTCTGCAGTGAGTGAGCCATCCGAGAAGGGCCCTGCTGGATGTGGGCTTGTCCGGGGCTGCCGTGGGAGCAGGGGAGGGTGCTGACGAGCCACTGATAGCTCTTCCTGTGTACCCGTCATGCAGTGGACTTTGTTTTTTGACAGAAACACTGCTGTGCTTGGGTGCATTTTAAGCAGCTTTTCTGGACCCTTCTGTCCATTTGCTCCTGAGTGTGGTTGGGGGGGTGGGGCGTGGAGGCCCTGGGTCTGAGCCCTGCGCGAGGCTCGAGTGCAGCAGTGAGAACCTCGCTCTGCTTGGCTCCTCAGGGCTTCCGTGTCGACCTGCCCATCAAGTCGGCCCGGTACCGGGGCCAGTACAACACCTACCCCATCAAGCTCTTCTACACATCTAACATCCCCATCATCCTGCAGTCCGCCCTGGTGTCCAACCTGTACGTCATCTCCCAGATGCTGTCCGCCCGCTTTAGTGGCAACCTGCTGGTCAGCCTGCTGGGCACCTGGTCTGTAAGTACAGCGGCTCCAGGGCCCACGCAGGGCCGGACACTGGTGCGTAGGGCTGTGGCTGGGCCGTGCTGGCTCACGACCAGGGCCTCGTTCCCCCGAGATGCTTTCTGGTTGTGCCTGTCGCAGATCAGTGACGTTTCTTCGGGGTGGGACAGCTGCGCCGAGGGCCCCTGCTCGGAACCGTTTCTGTGCTGAGGTGAGGTGAGGTGTCGCACGGCACTCACCGCTCTCTGAAACTCCCCCAGGACACTTCCTCCGGTGGGCCGGCGCGGGCCTATCCCGTGGGGGGCCTTTGCTATTACCTGTCTCCGCCCGAGTCGTTTGGCTCTGTCCTGGAAGACCCCGTCCACGCCGTGGTGTACATCGTGTTCATGCTGGGCTCCTGCGCCTTCTTCTCCAAGACGTGGATCGAGGTCTCAGGCTCCTCCGCCAAGGACGTGAGTAGGAGTCAGTCCCTGGGAGGTGGTTCACGCAGAACCAGCGTCCTTGCCTGCAGCTGGCATGAGGGACTTGGCTCGGCCCTCCTGGGATGCGCCTGTGAACACACACGGCAGCCAGTCCTTGCTAGAGCCAGTTCCAAAGCGTTAGCGACCGTGGCAGGACCCCGGGGTAAACTAACCCTGCTCGTCTGGGAAGCAGCAGGCAGAGTAAACTTGCTGCCCTTCCGCCTTCTTGGCGGTTTCCCAGTGCTGTGAGGGTGCTGGGGGCGCCTGCGTCAGGTGACGTGCTGAGGGTTTGCCTGGCCTTGGGCTCACATTGTCCTCCCGGGCGGGCGTCACACAGGTTGCAAAGCAGCTGAAGGAGCAGCAGATGGTGATGAGGGGCCACCGAGAGACGTCCATGGTCCACGAGCTCAACCGGTGAGTGCCGGCCCTGCGGCGACACGGCCCCGGGCCTCCAGGCACCCATGAGCTACCGGTGCGGCGGGCCAGCTCAGTGCCTGTGGCCCTGCCTGCAGAGGGGCGGCCAGGGCGGGGAGATGAGTGCTGGCGGTGGACAGCGCGGTGAGGGTGCTGACCGGGAGGCTGCGAGCCGGCTTCTCTGGCAGGCTTCTGCAGGGCATTCCAGGAGGAGGGTGGAGGGTCAGGCATCTCAGGGGTGTCTAAGTGCAGGTGAGGTCAGAGAGGCCGGCGGAGGCCGCTAGGAGGGGCCAGTGTGTGGAAGGCCCGTGCTGGAGGCCGAGACCGCCGGGCAGGGCGAGGGGGCTGGACTCGGAGGTGGGCGGGGTGAGGAGGCTGTGGGGGTCTGCAGGCCGCTCCCCTCACTGGGGCGGGGCAGCAAGGTGGCTGTAGTGAGCGCCGTGGACTCTTAGGCCGCCCTGTGTCAGCTCCCTCTCCCCGGTGCGTGAAGGAAGGAACAAGCGTGACTGGTTTCCTGTAGAGCTGTTTTCCAGGACTGGGTTTTGTTGTCGGGGCCAGGTCTGTCCTGGGGACCACAGCTCGCTTGCCTCAACCACAGGAAGTCCGTGTGGCGAATGCCAGGTCATTTTCTGATGCCTAATGGGGTGGGCAGGTTCCTTCACTCCTTTAAGAATTCTCTGACGCCTCTAGATTTATAGTGCTGTTCAGAAGAAATATAACGAGAAGTCGTAAGGAGACATTTTATGTTGCTGTCTTCAAAATCTTTTGTGACATTTTCAGCGTCTCAGTTTGGACCGGTCCTATCTCAGTAGCCGCCAGTGACTTGTGTGCCAGCTTACTAGACGGCAAGCCCTAGTCTCGACCGTTAGGCTGTCTGGGTAGATGGAACCTGACAGGGTTGTGGAGCGACCCTGAGGAGTCAGGGTCCTCAGGCAGAGGTCAGCAGGCTGCTGCACAGCCGCTCCCGCAGCCTGGGTCAGGCCCAAGGACTCCGGGCAGCCTGTGGCTGACGTGCACCCCTCCCCAGGTACATCCCCACGGCCGCGGCCTTTGGCGGGCTGTGCATTGGGGCCCTCTCGGTCCTGGCTGACTTCTTGGGCGCCATCGGGTCTGGAACCGGGATCCTGCTGGCGGTCACCATCATCTACCAGTACTTTGAGATCTTCGTGAAGGAGCAGAGCGAGGTTGGCAGCATGGGGGCCCTGCTGTTCTGAGCTGTGGCTCCCGGACCCGGCAGAGGCGGCATGCCCCACCACGGCCAAGAGGGGACGAGGGAGCCGCGCTGCAGGAGCTCGTCTCAGGCGCTGCTGAGGCGCAAGGACTTCGGTTCAGTCGTGTGTTTGAGTTTCATATTCTTTTCGTTCCACTTTGTAAAGTGCTAGAAATTTTCCAGTTTAAAATTTTGCTTTTCGTTCTGGCATTGGCAGCGGAACTGCAGAAGGCGGGTCTTGCTCAGCTGACTGCCAGAGGCGGGGCTGGGCTGTCAGTGTCCCCAGTGTCCACGTCACTTTTGTGTTAGCCTTTGCACCTTCTCAGTGTTGCCGGCGACTGCAGCAGTCTCGGCGGCCCCCCTCGGAGGGAGCGTCTCATTGGTTAGAAGCACAAATGTTGTTGAAACGTCTCTGTCTCAGGGGGCAGGAGGGCGGGCCCCGGCAACAGGTGGTTTTCTGGTGCCTGAGGGTGGCTCACCGGCACGTGCCCATCACAGTCCGGCCATAACATTTGGTTTAAAACGGTTTCTCTGGAAGACAATCATTTTCCCTTTTGAAGTTAGTTTTTTAGGACAGAGTTTCTTCCAAACTAGAGGGATGAATTTCCAGAAGACCCTCCTGGCCCATCTGTGCGTCTTTCTGTTGGCTGACCTGGTGTCCTTGGTGGTGGAGCCGGGCTGTGAGCCACAGCTCTGCAGCCGTGCCGGGCTGAGCTCAGTTCGTTGTGCGGAGGACCCTGGGCTGCTAGCATTCCAGTTGCCCTTGCCCTCACTGAACTTGCTCTCCGTGCTGCGTCCCCTCCACCCGCCCCTCAAGAGGGGAGCAGCTGTGGCCGGCCCCACACACTACCTTCTAGGCTGAAGACTTCCCATTTATATTTTTTTAGAACATTTTTACTGTGCTTAGGACCAAACACAAGTGAAGTAAATGACGGGATGCCTCTGATCTCCACTGTCACCAGAACCGCCCAGCAGATAGGAGATGGGCTCTAGATCCACGGTGACATCAGGGATTTTTGCTAAGTTTTGCCCATGTTTGATATAAAAAGACAATTATGTCTGAGAGAAATTCTGTTTGCAATAACGGGTGACCTAGATCTTAGGAATTACCACCTTCTCAAAGGCCTTTAGGGAAGCCCCCCTTGGGGACCAGCAGAGTTAGGTACCACAGCCTGAGGGGTGCTCCCTGGAGGGAGCCCCCTGGGTGCGTACTGCCCCTCGGAGACCAAACCTCACCAGCAGCGGGCACTGCCCCTCACCAAACCTCACCAGTACAGAGCCAGTAGAGGTGGCAAGTTTGGCACCCATCTGAGCCCAAGGGGCTCCGAGACCTCACTGACCGTGCTGCCCAGGGAACAGACCAACCGAGGGACAAGGAGACTTGCCCAGCACCACCTGGCAAGTTGACAGCAGAGCCAGGATGGGCCCCAGCCTGTCTCCCCTCGGCCAGGGCACCCACCATACCACACGTGGCCTTGTCCGACCCAGCCCCACGCAGAGACCTGATGCCCCGCAGCCCTGCTGCAGCCTCTGACCACGGCACGGCTCGGGCGTCTGACCCGCAGTCACTGGTCCTGGAGGCAGCTGACCCCGACTTCCAGGGGACTGTCACTGTGGAGGCCCAAGTGGCATAACAGATAAGGTGAATAAGACAAAATAAAGCCAACCTTTTACAGGCTGCCTGCGGGTCTCTTGGTTTTCAGTTGTCGCCGAAGCCAGTGAGAGGAGGGCGTGGGCTCGGCTGCCTTCAGGGGCACAGGGGTGGTGTGGGACTCGAGTCCTAGTTCTGCACGGGGTGCGGGGTGCCCAGGGTTCCCCCTCGACGGGAAGCTGGAAAGCTTCGTTGTCCAGGTGTCTGGTGCTGCGCACGTGTGGGCCCCTCCAGGAACGGGCGGTGGGCCGACTGCTGTGAGCATAGCAGGTTCCCCACTTCCAGGTCCAGGCTAACAGGCTGCTGCCCTCGGCTGTGGCATGTCCTCCCACACCTGGTCGCTGACACACGGTCACCTCGGCGGGTCTCCACTCTGCCCCCAGCACTGGGGGCAGCGATGGCCACTCCCTGGGATGTGCCATGCAGAAGTTTCCAGCAGTGTCCATCGAGCTGAATGGCAGGTGTTTCCAGTGACATGAGCCCGTATTGTGAGCTGTTGCTCTCGTCCAGACAAGGCTTCACCTCCAAGCCCTCCACCCCTGCCTCCTCAGGGGCCCGTGACGACACGTGGACAGGGCCTTCCTCCTGAGCTGTCCACATGGAGCCCTGGCCCTCACCTCATCCAGGAAACATCTCAAGGGGTGTGCCAGCAAGGCAGGTTGGACCCTGGGACCCTTGGAGGGACAGGTGCTTGGGCCTGGCCTGTGGAAGCCGGCACTGAAGCATAAAGACAGGCAGGGTGCCCCGTCACGACCCCCCAAAACTCCATTAGAGGAGCTCCTCCCTGGCGGAGCGTGGCAACCCTCCCCGCCTGGCAGTTGGGCTCCACCTATGGCAGAACAGAGCCCTGGAGCCCCCTGCCCTCACTCCCCACTCGGGGACTTTCCTGGAGGGTGGGCTCTCTGCGGGGCAAGGAGGGGGTGCCTGGGGAAGGCCGCCCACCCCTCCACGTAGGAGCCTCCTGGGGTGCGCCCAGCCACCCTGCTCCAGGCCCACTGCCGCCCTCCACCCCTGCCTGTCCCACACCCTCCTTGGCCTGCTCCTGCCGAAGGCCTTAACTGGGCCCAGTTCCCCACCAGGCTAAGTCCTTAAGAAGCTCGTGCAGGGGAAATGGGTGGGCGTGTGTTCCTGTCCAAGGGTCAGCAGAAGGCTCTGCACTGGAGTCAACCCCTGCTAGCGCCCGATTCCAGACAGTCCTATGGGGACCCTTGGGCTGTGCCCCCCAACTCCCCTGCCCTGAAACAGACCCGGGGGAGGAGGGGGTGGGCATCGCACTGCCCTGAACGGTATGTACATGAAAATGGATAAAAACGAGAAAAGTGCAAAGGAGCGGAGGCGCAAAGTCTCCCTAATAAAAATGCTAGAAAGCAGAAGGCGGCTGATGGCAGGAGGCAAGGGAGAATGTTAAAATCAAAAGCCGGGTTGAGTGCGGTTCCCTTGGACCCACGCTCCTTCCTTGCCCCTCCGTGGGCTCGTCTCCATAGTGGGGCAGGAGGGTCGGACCCAGCCGCCGGCCTTGGCCACCCCGGCTGAGGCGGGACGGGGCGGCGGCGCCGTGCGCGAGCGCCGCGTGGGGGCGCCGTGGCCTCGCAGAGGCGGGGGGCGCGCGGCCGGCCGGCTGCAGAGACCCCGGAAAGGGCAAGCGGGGCCTGGAGCGAGCCCGGCCGCTGCTCGCCCCCGTCACCTCCTCGGGGAAGCGCTCCCGGCCGCCCCCGCAGCGCCGGCTCGCGCTCCTGCCCGGCCGCGTGCGGCGGGCTGTCTGGAGCCCGTGTACGCCCTCGCGCACGGGGCCAGGGGAGAACGCAGGCGATCGGGCCAGACCGCGGGGCCCCGCGGAGAGGCCGGCGGCCCGCGGGCGGAGGCAACGGCGGTCCCCGCGCCCAGCCCTCGCGCAGGGCGGCGCACGCGTGTCCTGGGACCGCCGGCCCCGCGCGCGCGCGCCCCCCGCACCGCCGCGTCCCCATTAATCACACGGCGACGGCGGTGTCGAGCGGGCGGCCGGCGGGCGCCCGGCGGCGCATCTTATCGCGCCGGCCCAGCCGCCGCGCGCGCCGCCCATTGATCGCGCCGGCCGGGCAGGGGTCAGCGCGGGCCGGCGCCTGACAGCGCATCCATCGCCGCAGACGCGCGCTGACGGCGGCCCGGGCGGCGCGGCCTGGCCATTAATCACCGCGCCTGCCGCGAGTGACGGCCGGGGTGACAGGGCCAGCCGGCGACAGCCAGCCCTGCGGCGGCCCCGGCACCTCTTCCCCGGTACCTGCTGTCCCCAGGGAACGGACGCAGGATAAGGACTGGACGAGTGGACCCCGTTCTACTCCCAGCGGGCCTGTTTCCAGACGCCAAAGGGCAGGGCTAGGCTGGGACGAAGCCGGAAACCAGCGCCCCCATCCCCGTTGCCCAGCCCTGACTGCACCTCACTGAGGAGGGGGCCAGGGGGCAGCGAGGGCCGGCACACGCTTCCTGGGAGTAGTGGACATTGAGGAAAAGGCCCAGACCCCTGCCGGCTCTCTCCACTCTCCAGCCTGTGGGCCTAACTGACGGGTCCAGCTGCAGAGGACCTCCAGCCTTCCCAGGACGAGCTGTCGGGACCGGGAGGGGCAGGGCCCAGCGCCCAGCCATTTCTGGCTCCTGTTGGATGAAGTGTGGCCTCCTCCTCCTCCAAGAGGGACAGGGGTCGGGACTCTTCACTGAATCTCAATAAATGGAGTGCCTGATACAGCCATACCAGATGCCCCAAGTCCGCAACCAACCCATTTTCCAAACCAAACCTCAAGAACCAGAGGGATCAAGGGCAAGGGTCAAAGACAACCTAAGCTGCGCCCCTGCCTGCCGGGCCCCCCGGACCCCTGCTCCTGCCCACCTGCCGGAACCCTCCAGAGCAGGCGCTGCTCAGGCTGGTGCAGATGCTGTGGGGCACCCATGTCTGCTGCTCTCCTGGGCAATGCCTGCAGGGTCTGAGACGGTGGTGGGGGGCCATCAGGGAACGCACCCCCACCACTGTGGCACTCCATTTTATTAGAAAGACGGTTGAGAAAGGTCTGCTAGCCAAGAAGTCGCCATCACCTGTTAAGTTCTGAAAACCAGTATCCTCTCAGAACCACTCTTGGGGGTGTAAGCTAAGAGGTGTGGCGGTGAAGAGACGTGCGCTGGGAAAAAGGAAGCAGAGACGCCCCTTCTAAGCCCTCAGGCCCCGGGCCCTCACTCGCATTCCTGGCCATTAGCACAGGAGCAGGGAGCGGGATACAGGCAGCTCACCCATCTGGCTTGCTGGAAGGCACCCAGGACAACCTGGGACCAGAGCATGGAAGATTAGCCACTTCCTACCAACAGCCCTCTCCCTGCCTCACGTTAATATTACAACAATTTTTCACGTCGGAGCTGAAATAGTGCAAAAAATGGGGCTGCTGTAATTGTTGGTAGATTGTGTGTCAGCCAGATAAGATGTAACAAATATTTCCCTCCCTACCAGGGTCTGTTTCCCTCTTGGTAATGGATGGAGAAACTTCTCATAGTCGGCAAGGGATTGATCGTAAAAACTTCACCTGGAAGATTAATGTAATAATCACAAGCTTTGCTGGTAAAAATAGGAGGGAAATTAAAATAACCCAGCCTTCCTACCTGTCCAGACCCGTCTCCCTCACTGTGAGTGCCGACGGACGAGCAGGCCATCTCTCTGGGCACCACCAAGGCCAGGAGACCTGGGGAGTCTGAACAGGGGGCAGTGAACACACACGCCCATCCTCCCCAGGGCTCGAGGGCCCACCCCGCGACCGCTCGGCACACTGAGGAGCACAGCCTCCAACCACCTGCCCAATCGTCACTAGCTGGGCAAGGGACCCCCCAGTCCAATCCTGGGGGGCTGCTGCGAGCACGCGGAGGAGGCGCACAGCATCGCGGCCAACAGGGCGAGCTGTCGCCGCGTCTTCATCTGCGGTTCATGCTTCTGTGGGTCCAGGCTTAAGCTGGGAGACCAGAGATGTGGGCGCGGACTCAGGGGAGAGGGGTAGCCAGTTCAGGCCAGCGCGCATGGCCCTGGCCTCAGGAAGCACCCCACCACCCCTCCCTGTGCCCACTTCCCTCACACCCCCCACCTCAGAACCCCCATGCTGGGGAGCAGCAGGGCCCACACAAGACCCACGCTGGCAGTGGGAGTTCGAGGACCCCGGCACTCCGCCCGCCTGCCTGGATTCCCGCTCAGGCTCCGGTGACCGGGTGCGTGCAGGGTAACTTACAGTGGTGCTCAAGATTCCCGACTCGGCGGGTCCCCTGTCGTGCACACGAAAGCACCCGGAGACCCTGCCCGTGAGGCGCTGCTCCTGTGCTGAGCCCCGCCTCTGGTGAGCAGCAGGCGCAGGGACTAGAGCCGGCCGGGCAGAGCGCGCCGTGTTCCTCCTTCCGGCAAGGACACCCAGGCGGAGTCTGCCCACACTCCGCGGGCCCTCCCTCCCAGGGCCTGACAAAAGACATCGTCCCAGTGATAGGGGCATGGCTCAGGGACACAGGGTCCAACTCAAAGGGATCCCAGTGGTCAAAGCTGAACAACTGGAGCAACAAAATGACGTCGTAGCGGGTTATAACCCCAAAGGATGTAATAAAACTCCAGGGGCTCCCCTGGTGGCCCAGTGGCCAAGACTCAGTGCTCCCAGTACAGGGGCCGTGTTCAAGCCCTGGCTGGGGGACTCTATGCCGCAACCAAGACCCAGTGCAGCCAAGTAAATAATAAAAGGTCCAGACATCCACCCTGATACAAACAAGAACATGATCTCAGGGGCAAAGACACTCAGCCTCCAGGAGGCGAAGTGAAGGTGCCACCCCTCTGGGAGGGCTGGACTTCCAAGGAGGACGGTGAGGAAGGCAGGCAGAGAAAGCCGACGGCACAGCCCGGACCCGGGGACCCAGGTCAGCACGACAGCCAGGAGTCCCACCAGCGGGCACAGCTGACAGGACATGATGGAAACGGCCCTTGACCTGTGCTCTTTCTCCCAATGACCCTTAATCCCAGCTTAATCATGAGAAAAACACCAAACCAGCCCCACTAAGGGCGATACGACAGAGTACCTGACCAGCACTCCTCAAAACCGTCCGGGTCATCAGAGACGAGGGAGCCACAGATGTGGCGCCAGAATGTGGTGTGGGCGCTGGGCGGCTCGGGGTGGACAGAGGGCAGCAGACCGCCGGGGACACGTGCACACGGCACAGGGCATGCGCCATGGGCCCAGCACACACGCCACATGGCTGCGAGGCGCTGCCGGCCAGGGATCCCGGGCCGTCGTCACAGTCCTCTACCTCTCCAGCTGCTCCAAAACACAAAGGTTCCTTTTTAAAAATTAAGGGAGTCAGATGTCATCAAAATAACCTATCAGGATTTATTAGAAAATATACCAGCGGCAGGGTTCCTTCCATGCAGCCATGGGAAAAGTTACAATCATTTAAAGGAAACATTTCCACGCCGACCTCACAGCGCTGCTGTCCGCCTGGGTGGGGACAGAATCCAGCGTGGCTGGAGCCTCCTGTCCATGGCTGGACCGGAGCCTGGCTGACCGCAGTCCCCTGGCAGAGGCCCTCAGTCGCCTCACTTCATGTACTTGTCCTGCTGGTCGGCCAGGATCTTGGCCGAGGACTTGGCGTCGTAGAAGAGCTCGCTGATCTCCTCCACGTGCTCCTTCTCAATGCCGTCCTTCCCGTTGATCTTGGCCAGCAGGTTGGCCGGGGTCAGCAGCTGCACTGCGTACCTAGAGTGGCCAGGGCAGGGGTGAGTCGGGGCCATGGGCAGGGGTGAGTGGGGCCATGGGCAGGAGCCCCTCCCCATGCCAGGAGGAGCACTGATGAGCCCCAGGAGCTCGTGCCAGCTGCTGCAGACGCGGCAGACAAGGACAGTGGTCACTTCCCAGAAAGCTGGACCCACCGCCCCACCAGAGGAGCCAGAAGTCACCAACACACTGTAAACCCCACTGCCTGAATCTGTCACCGCCTGAAGTGCTCCAGCAAGAAGCACCCGCGCTCCTGGAAAGGGCCCGCAAACCGGGGTGCACACAGTGGTGGGGAGGAAATGCCAGGGTCCAGATGAGGCAGGGCACATGGCAGGAAAGGAAGACGTGCCCCTGAGAGCACGTGCGCCATCCAAAGGCGAGGACATCCTACGCTTCTGCACGCACTGCACCACCCAGCCAGCTTGCAGCTCTGCGTCCCCCTTAGAAGTGAGGAGCCGATGCCAAGGCAAATGGGGCCGGGCTAAGCACTGAGAAGCTGTGACTCACAGGAAGGAATCAGGACACTGAGGGGCACCCTCCACAGCAACCGGCTTCTGGCCGCTGGGAGCAGTCAGGACAGCCGCCTCTGTCGGCGCTCCTCCCCGCCCACCAGACAGGCGTCGGGGCTGCAGGGGGGCCGCTGGGCAGGGGGACCATCTCAGGGACGGAGGACTTGCCTGCTGCTCAGCTTTCCCAACACCGCCAGCGGGCCGTTCTGGCCCTGGGCTGGGCTGGGACCCCATCCAGATGGGGCCAGCTCACCTCAGAGTGGTCTTGGTACCGATCTCCCCCAGGTGGTTCAGCGCCTCCTCACTGATGTTGATCCCTTCTGTCTGGGCTCGGATCTTAATGATCTTTGGGAGAAAAACTGTGATCAACAGCGGCCGACCTCAGCATTCTCGTCCCACCTTCTGAGAGCATAGAGGCCCAACCCGGGCGGGCGGAGCAAAGCCACCTCTGTGGGCACTGCAGGCCTCACACCCCTTGGGATGCAGCCACAAGCCCACAAGGAAGCAGCTGGTACCTCCTCGCCCTGCCCCTCAGAGCAGCCAACCTCCCTCCCCAGGGCGAGCATCACCGCCTGTAAGCACGTCGGCAAGGAAAGACACTTTTTCTCTGCCTGACAAATGACGGTTAAATAAACTTAAAAGTTACTTTTAAAGATTCATCAGCCCTCATAACATCACTGGGCGGTATCAGGTCTGTCAAGAAGAGGCTGGCGCGTGTGCACTGAAGATCCGGGGGCTGGCGGGAGGCAGGCTGGGTGGGGCGGCAGCATGCATGGCGCTGGGACCCTGGCCGCGCGGCAGCGCTGAGTGATAAGGGGCAGCAGGGTAACGATGCTGCGTGTTGTGTAGCTGAGATAACTCAGGGACGTCGAGCCTCGTATAATACAGGAATTTTTCACTCTGGCAGCTTCGTAAACAAGATATCAAGAAGCCCTTGTTTAAATTAAAGCCATAAAAACGTACCAGCCACAGAAGTGGGAAAGAGCGAGCCCCAGGCTAAAGCGTCACCAGGGCAGAGGGACCAGAGGGTTAGGAGCTGTCAGCAGGGAAGACCCTGCTCGGAAGCAGGTCCCGCAGACTTGAGCGGTGAGCGGGCAGGGGCAAGGTGGATTGGAAGGCAGCCCCTCTGCAGTAAGCAGTGCCGCCAGGGCCAAGGGCCAGGTGCTGGCAGGAAGGTCTCAATTCAGGCTTTTGTAAGAAATGTCCCGAGCGCTAAAATGCTGTCCACTTATTTAAACACTTCACAAATGCTGCGCTGGCCCCATCAAACATTGGTTCAGCCGGGGGCTGCCAGGTGTGATCTCAGTCCAAAGCATCTATGTGCACGAGGGGCCCATCTGGGCGCTGCAGGAAGTGCAGCTGAGCAGAGAAGTCACCAGACGGGCACGTGGACGGCGGGGAAAGCAGGGGCGGGAGGCTCCCGCCAAAGGATGCCCCTCCGGTCACGCCCGTCAGAGCAGGGCACTCTGCACTTTCCAGTACAAAGAGCTTCTCGCCAACAGCTGGGTCTGCCATGAGGAAGTCCCTGGGGCCCTGGGGAACTCTAGGGAGATGTGGACACGGGGTCCTGGAGCCTGGTGGGGAGAGCCCAGCCCGAGCGGCCGACACTGGAGGGTGTCAGGGACGCTGTGTTCTCACTCTGCCTGGAGCAGGTCACAGCAATGCCAGGAGCTCCTGCTCCAGACCGCTCACCAGTGACAGTTCATAAATTAGATCTTTAATCATTTAATAACCTGCAAGGGATAGTTTATGAGGGTGTCGGTGCTGGTGGCAGAGTACACAAGTTACATCACTTTGTTTTTAAAAAACCCGCTGAGACTGTCCCCTGAACGGCATGAGCAAAGTCAGGCTTGTCCTGGAGCTGGTCTGTCATCTCCTCGCCCAAGGGAAAGCCCGAGGAGAGGCCCCCCACTGAGCCTGTGGACCCTGGGGCAGCATGCACGTGCTGGGGGAGTAGGGCAGTGTGCTCCGGGTGGAAACGAAGCCACAGAGGCTGGCTGGCTGATCTTGCGATGCCAGCCTGGAGCCCTGGTCACTGAAAGCCGCTGTGAGGAGCCTGTGAGCAGCAGTCACTCCTCCCTGAGTTCCCGCACTCTCCCCTGGGGCCTCCCAACGGCCCCGAGAGAAGGGAGCGCTTGTCCTGTGAGCAGAGGCGGAGGCCTACAGAGGACACCACTCAGCCATGAAGCGCTATGGGGTGCAGGGCGCTGCCCCAGCCACAACAGTCGGGGTGAGGAAGGGACTGATTTCCCCTCTGCTTTTGCTCTGCTCCTAGTCAGTGAAAGCCTTGGCTTCAACCTAGCATTCATCCAAGAGCAAGAGACCACTACTATGTGGGGACAAGGCCTCTAGCCACGGACCCCATCTCCTACCCAGCTGCTGCCATAGGCTACAACCACCTGGGTGTCCGATCCATGCTGGTCATGCAGGGAGAGCTCTGGCTCTACACATCATGGGCACTCCTGGGCACTGGTCAACAAGACACGCAGGGCCAGGCCAGACAGGCCACAGGCAGGCGGGAGGGCTGCTGGGGAGGGTCCAGGAGAGGCCCTCTGAGCTCCGAAAGGAGCGGCCTGCTGACCAACCGCCACAGAGCCTCCCTCCCAGATGGGACATTTCTCACGGGGAGGAGGCTGGGGGCAGAGACGCCAGGCAAGGGGCTTCAAGATGAGGCGGCCTGGGTCCCAGTCCTGCCACAGAGGGGCCGTGGGAACCTGGGCAAGCTAACCAGTCTGCGTCTCAGCACCCGCTCTTCAAGAACATCAGTACTAACTGTCCTCCCTACCTCGAGTGACAGGACCGAACGACTCAGTACACCATCCAAGGGAGGGCTCTGGGAGGAGAGGGTCTGGCAGAGCCACCAGGATGTCAGTGCAGCCCTGGGCCACTCCAGGTCCCCAGCCGTGGCCATACGCTGACCCACAGTGAGAGACCTATGCCCCAGCAAGACTGTCTGGGGTCAGGGTAGGCAGAGCAGATGGCTGGGCCCCGCAGCACATGGCCGGCTTTGTGTCCTGGAATCGCCACTCAGGGCTCAGCCAGCATAGGGGGAGAGGACGGCTCGGCAGGCCCAGGAGGGACGGGGCTGCCAAGGCTGTGGGCGCTGCGGGCACATGGTTGCAGCTCCGACTCTGGACGGAGAGCTGGGGCTGCGCCCTGGGGACGGGGCCAGTCCCGAGAGGCCCGTCACCTCCTGATTCAGCACAGGCCGAGGCGCCGTGTGGGCCCTGAGCTCAGTGCTCCCCTGCGCGCCTCTCCTGTGAGCGTCACTCCACGACCCTCACCCACACGCCCTCCGCTGGGACCTGGGCTCTGCCTGCCGGAGCCAGGCTGCTGTGGGCTCTGGTGGGCCTATCCCTGAGTGGGCCTATCCCTGAGTGGTGCTCTGCAGCCTCTCTCTCAGAGCTGGGCCCTCCTTACTGGCGGTCCTCCAGTTGGTTTTCCCACTGTCCCTGTCCTAAGGTTACCAGACGGGATGGAGCAGAAGAGAGGCCCACCAGGACTCTAGCAGCTGCAGTTCTGGGGCACTGGAGGCAATGCCCCGTTGGCTCACGTGTCATTCAGGTGGGCCAAGGCTTGGGAGCACTGAGACATGCCCGCGGCCGGCAGCTCCGTGGGGGGCGCTGGGGGACCAGGGCCACTCACGGGCGCCATCCTGCTCGGTGTCAGGGACCTGGAGGGCAAGCAAGGCGGGGAGAAGAGGGCGGGAGCGGGGCTGCCCACCTGTTTCGTCTCCTGCGGGGTGTACAGCATTGTCCGGATGATCATCACTCGGTCCAGAAGGTCGAGAGGGATGCCATGAGGAGAGGTGATATCCTCTGTGCCCCTGCAAGGCCGACAAGTTCCACATCACTCAGGCCTCTCTGGACAGTGGAAACATGGCTGAGGCCTCGGTGATAACAAAGCAGCTAGTTCTCATCCTGTCGGAAGCAGGTCCACAGAGGACACAGGCTAACTCAGGTGGCATCAGAAACCATGTCATTATTTTTGCAAATATCAACACCACAGGAAATTGGGGGAGGAGGGAAAAAGCCAACTGAAATCACATTAAAAATGTTCATATAGGTATCTGCCAAATTTTCTTAAGTTATACTAAGTATGTAGATTTTTTTGTTTTGCTTTGGTCCATGTTGTTTCAGTATTAATAGCCCGTGACAAGTGTCACTTGACCCAAACTACTGGGCGTCCATGTAGTTGTTCCTCGTTGTTGCTGTTATAATTACTGGTGTTTTAGGCATACTGCCATGAACATTTCCTCAGCATCTCTCACAGAACCTGACACAACCCTGAATATCTCCCTAAACACATGAACGGATGAACGAAGGAATGTGTTAACTTTTGCAGCCACATGAGCGATCTGGCCCCACTATACTGCAGCCAGCACTGAGCAGTCTAATAGTTTGCTGCTTAAAGATCTAGGAAAAGGAAGGTCTAACACCTCAATTTGCATTTCCTTGATTATTAATGAATCATTTGAATGCCTTCCCTTATGTTCATTAGTTATTTTATTTCTTTTTGGGAACTGTCCAATCATATCCTTTGCCTGTCTCTCTCTTGAATCCTTAGTCAAACCAATGAATGGCCACCCCACTGGGTTGAACAGCACCAGCTCCCAATGGGCTGTGTGCTGGGCAGACCCTGTGGCACATGTGCCAGGCTTCAGCCATGTCTGGAAGCCCAGTGAGCTGAGCCGGGGGCTCCTGCCTCCACTTTAGGAAGCCACAGCAGCAGGCCCCCAATTCTGGCCTCCCCAACTTGACCAACTGCAGTCAATGGTCATCAGTCATCAACACAACCAAGTAAAAAAGCAGGTCACTTAGCTTTAACTTTCAGTATCAGAATACTTGGTTTCCTATATAAGCAAACATTCTAGAAATATAGCTTCAGTAAAAGAATACCTGTTGCCATTCTATCCAGTCAGTTGAAGTGTAAATGTATACTGATTACTGCAAGTATAAAATGTTGTGGACACATGCGACAATAGGGTGAACCTTGAAAATGTAATGGTAAATGAAAGAAGTCAGCCACAGAAGGGCAAACACCGTATGATTCCACCTACAGGAAACACGCAGAAGAGACAAATGCACAGAAGTAGGGTAGATCAGAGGTTACCAGGGTCTGGGGGAAGGGAATGGGACTTACTGCTTAGTGGGGAGAGTTTCTGTCAAGGTGATGCAAAGTTCTGCAGAGAAATGGTGGTGACAGCTACACAATACTGTGAGTGTAATTAACAGCACTGAGCTGCACACTTAAAAATAACTAAAACGGCAAACTATGTTATATGCGTTTTACCACAATGAAAAAAAAAAAAAAAGCTACATTAATAATTGTTAAATCTAATACTTAAAAATAATTAAGACCTTTTCAAACAAAAAAGGAAACAGACTAGTAGCAAATACAAAATATTAAGATACCATTAGAAAAAATCTTTTTCACCAACAAATGTTTCTAAAAATAATAATAAAGAATTATAAAGATAAAATTCTATCAAGATTAAAATCTTAGTATTTGGTATACCTGTAATTGTCATATTAAACAAAATAACCTTTAAAAACTATACTTAATTTTCAGTTATTTAATTCTGTTTAGGCTGTATGTTTCTCTTTTTAAAACCTATTTAGATATTCTCCTGGGAAAAGTTTAAAAGATCTCAATTTGCCATCTTAAAATATCCCCAATTCTACAACACTCATGATAAATTATCTTCATTTCAGAGATAGTAAATATAAAAAGTCTAAAGAAAAAAAAGATTAGGGAAAAAAACACAAAGGAACAGAATTTATCAATATGTGTTAAAAGTTTTTCTTACAGTTTTGAGTCCATAAAACCAAAAATTTAAACAGGAGAAAAACAAAAAAAAAAAACCCTCTGCTTAAAAATACTAAGCACTTCTCAGGAATTAAAGACCAAAGACTGTGGAAATGTGTTCAAGCTCTGACTCTTAGATACAAAGTTTCTTTCAGACAATGTATTAGAGAAAATGGTTTCTGGAACACACATCCTTCTGGATGGGTCTGGGGCCAAGTTCCCCAGGCCCCACTGGGTGGGTTCAGAGGTCAGGGCCACCCTCTCGTGCCTCTTTTTTCCCTAGATGGCATGAGACGAAGAAGACTCTGATCCTGAGAGCTCTCGGCCCAGCTCTTGGCGGGGATCGGCTCTGGCCGCGTGGCTCCCTCAGCAGGGGGCGCCATCTGTCCAGGCTGGGCCTGTCTGCCCGCTGTCACACTGAAGCCAGGCCCCACCAAAGCAAAGTCCAGAAAACACACATGGGGTCTGTGTGGTCGGACACCAGGCTCACCAGACCAGGTGTCATTCCCAGATGCTTCCCAGGTAGCCAGGCCCTGGCTGGCCTGGACCTGGTCCAAGCTGCCTTCCCTTCAAGACCTGAAGATACCTGTGACGGTGAGGAGTGGTGTTCTTAACAAGACAGCACTGCTGCTGCTGCTGCTGCTAAGTCACTTCAGCACTACAGGGATTCAAAGAGGGGCTGCAGGATGCTGCCACCCGCACTTGCACCGTGCACACAAATCCCCATGCTGAGCAAGAACGGCCACCTGAATGGGGGCTGCCCCAGAGCCAACAGCATGGCTTCCGTGTAAGCTCAGCGGAGACAAAGCCCCTCTATAGAGGCAGGTCTGGGGTTTGGGTTGGTCTGGGCTCCTCACTCGCTTTGGCTGCAGCTCTGTGCTGAGACATTCATGGTCTCGGGGTCTCTCTTCAGATTCCCGCTCCCCCTGGGCCAGGAGCATGCAGTCTCCGGGCCCTGCTGCCCTTACCACTGTGCGGCAGGCTTGCCGAGGGCCCTGCGCCACCCCGTCCTGCCCAAAGACTGCTGGGAGCAGGCCCAACACCCACGGAGCACAGAGCACCAGAAGCCAACTACTGACACACTGGCGCCCGCTCAGGTGCTGGAGGGGGGCGAGTCCCCTGGGCGCCCTTCCTTTTCTAAAACTGTTACTTGTCTTTGGCCGAGTTGGGTTTTTGTTGCTGCGTGTGGGCTCTCTAGCTGCGCTGAGTGGGGGCTACTCCCCAGCCCTCACTGTGGTGGCTCCCCTGTTGATGAGTACATGCCTGTGGGCTCCAGCATGGGCTCAGCAGTCAAGGTGCAGGCCTAGCTGTCCGCAGCATGTGCGATCTTGCTGCAGTGAAGGCAGATTTTAACCACGGGACCACCAGGAACGCCCCTGGGCTCCCTTCTTGAAGGTGGGCCTTGGCGATCAGGCGGGGAGGTGCCAGTGTGGCTCCAAGAAAAGGTTTGGGCCAGAAAGAAGCGACAGGCTTCACATCAGAGGCCTGGGTTCTTGTCCTATCTGCGGCCAGGGGCACACCATGCTGTCATTCTGTTTCCTCATCTGAAAAGTGAAGTTGCAACACACACCTTGGGGAGCTCCCGTGGGACGGAAGTCAACACAGACCGTGTCGCTGAGGGCTGGCCCCCCTGACCTTTCCTCTGCCCACTCCACCCAGATGGCCAAGCTACCCCACGGGAACCCCAGTGAGCACGAGGAAGCCCTCCCATGCAGAAGCAGGGTGACTGTGCGGGAGTACACCAAGCCATCTGAGTGTTCCCCTCCGAGTGAACAGGGCGCCCTCCTCCCCACCTCGACGGGTGGCATGGTGGGGTGGCTGGCCCTGGAGACGCCTAGGAGCCGGGGGGTGCCGGGTACCTGATGACGCAGTTGCCTCGGTTGGACGCGAAGATGACGATGGGGGCGATGGAGGACTCGAGCGCCCGGTGCAAGTAGGTGAAGCACTCGATGTCCAGCATGTGAACCTCGTCCACGAACAGCACGCCCGGGACCAACTCTGCCACGCCCTGGTCAATGTACTTGTTCACCACCTTGTTGATCTCCCCCCGCAGTTTATCTAGGAGTTGACGAGGGTGATAGGCAGGGTCAGTGCCGTGGGGAGGCGACCGCCTTTCTCTTCACTCCCTCCAAATCCAACCCAAGCCCAAGTTTAGAGCTGGGCTTGAGTGAGAGCTGTGTGACCCCACCATCAGGCTACAACCCCACTCCAGGCTTCAATTTCATCTGAAAATAGCGCTAATGTTACCGAAAAGCCAGAACACTGGCACACTCCCCTGAAATCACGTTAAGTTTGTAAACGCTCGTCTTCACCAGGGCGCACACCCCGGTCTGGTCTGTCACACTCCCCACCTGGCCTTATGATCTCACAGCAGCGCCTGGAAGGTGGGAGGTTTTCATATGCAAATTCCCTGTGCTACACTGAGAAAATGACCCTTTCTTGTGGCCTGTGTGACAAAGCTATGGTTAATTAACTTTCAGTCAAGCGCCTAGAAGGAACAGGGTGCGTTCAGAATCCAGTCTGGAGGAAAACCTGTGAAGAATGACAAGGTCTGAGGAGAGGCCCCATCTCAGAGCTCCAAGAGGGACGAGCATCTCAGAAGCTGAGTAACTGTCCAAGGTCACGGCTCTCATTCTCCAAATCAGCAGGAGCGAGCAGCCCACACACCCAACACCTTCCGCCACAGCTATGAGACAGGGCTGGAAAGGCCATGTTACGAGAAGGACACTGCTCTGGGGGTTCACATCGTGCCACTGGCTGAAATTTGAAAGAAAACAGCTTTAACATTGACAGTTTTCAAGTGACAAAGCTATCTGTGGTAATTAGAAAAAAGGGGAGCATACAGTTAGCAAAAGAAGCAGGTAAATCACAGGCCCAAAAGGGGCAGCCAGCCTGCAGCCTTGCCCGGGGAGGCAGGCAGGGGCCACTGAGGCGAGTGGGCAGTGCGCTGCAGGCGGGACGCGCCCCTGACTGCCTGTCTCCCTCTCGGGATGCGCGTGAGGATCCAGCGCAGCCCCTGCTGTCAGTGGGGCAGGACCCCACGCACCGCCAGGCTCAGGCCCCCAGCACTGCGTCTCGTCTCACCTGTGATCTCCGTCTTCTTGGGCTTCATGAGCTGGCCCATCATAGACAGGATGTCTTGTCCCCCCTGCACAAGAGAAGGCTCAGGATTCAGTCTCGCTTCCTAAGACAGCCGCAACGCCTCATCACCACCTCCCGGGGCCCCTCATCAACTGGTCAACTCAACAGGGGTCCTGAGCAGCAGAGACCCCTGGCAACTGCACTGGAAACTTGAGGAGCTTCTCAACACAGGACTTTTAAGAGGCTCCCCCATCCTGCCAGAATGTAGCAAAACCCCCATCCCAGCCATGTCTCTTCCAGGTCCCGAATGCCTGCCTGACTCCACAGGACTGCCAACCTTTCCCTGGGGACCTGACTCTCCAGGACTCACTTCGAGCCCACCTGCCAGGAATCCCATCCTGCTTCCTAGGAAGCTCCGAGCCCGCCCTGCTGCCCCAGCCCTGGGGGCGGCAGCGACTCTGGCCGTGTCCTCTCACCGGGCCTAGCTGCCAGAGCTGCTCAGGGCCTGCAGCCTGGCGGTGCAGCAGTCCGCCCCACGGCAGGCTCTCCAGCTGCCGGCACCTCCGTGCAGGCAGCCAGAAGCCAGCTCTCCATGGTCACTGGGGCTACCAGGCCCTGCCAGGCACACAGGTGGTCCCTGAACACACAGCAGTGAGAGGTGGCAGATGTTTCCTGACCGCTAAAGACATCTGATCCCCAGAACAGCCCCGCCAGGTAGGAGACAGTACGCCCTCCTTTCAGAGGAGCAAAGAGAAAATCAGAGAGCCCTAAATCAGAGAAAAACCGAAGACCCAAAGCAACCATTAGCTGAGCCAATCAGTGTTGGAACAACAGTCCCTGGGCTGACTCGGGCGAGCGGCTCCCACAGGCTGGTCTGGGACAGCCGTCGCACAGACCGAGCAGAGGTTCTTCAGCAGTTTCTTGGCCAAGGCTCCAAGGGACAAAACACCCACAGATCGGATTTCAGGTTAGAAAGCCTGTTCCCTTGCTAGCGGGGATAGCCTCTTTTAGGACGAAGAGGAAACCAGACCCGAAGACCACCAGCGGGGAGAGAGTCAGTTCT
The DNA here is from genome assembly GCF_049115385.1 of Moschus berezovskii. Lineage (NCBI taxonomy): Eukaryota > Metazoa > Chordata > Mammalia > Artiodactyla > Moschidae > Moschus > Moschus berezovskii. Next base: position 1,225,140 of record NC_142483.1, read on the forward strand.
CTGAAGCGCACATTCCCCAGAGACGGCAGAAAGCTATCCCGCGCTTCCCCACGTTTTATTAATCAGGACACAGGCATCCATCTTCTACTCACACGAGGGGCAGGGACAGCTCCAGCTCAAAGCTGGAAGACTGGGGTTCTGCTGGGCAGGGGGAAGACTGCTTTGTGAGGCTCTCTGAAATCCTGCAAAGGGCTCAACGAACACTCCTGCCCCCCGCCATTCACACCCAGAGCATCCCAGGCCCGAGCCAGTGCTGGAGGGAAGCCAGGGAGAAGCTGGCAGCTCAGGCCAGAGGCTGGGTTGGGAGAAGGAACAATGTGCAGGAAGCCATCTGTGACTAGAGCATCTGAACTGGAACAAAGGAGGCCCTCGTCGCTCTTGTCGATGTTAATTGCTGAACATTACAGACAGAAAAGGACTGTCTGCCCTAAGAAGCGGCAAGACTGACAGCTCATCCAGGAGCCCCCAGCGCACAAAAGGCTCCCGCGCTAGCAGGGCCGGCGGCCAGCTGCCCAGCAGGACCTGGGGGGGCAGTACCTGGGGTCGTGCGTTGGCCACGTCCAAGTCATGCAAGGTGACATCCTGGATGATCTCCTTCTTCTTGTGCACGTCCCCCTTGGGCAGGGGGACGTACTCTTCAGCTTCAAGGTCAAATTCTGTGGCATAGGTGTCACACCTGCCCTGCCTCTACAGAGACAGAGAGAAGCCTGAGTGCCTGGTGAGGCCCAATGCCAAGTCCCCATGCCACTCAGAGCGAGATAAAAGTCTCCGGTCCCAACTGTAGCCAACAGCCGCCTTGACAAACTCCAAACGTGGCCTGGTGCCCTGCTGCCAAGAGAAGGCGCTATCTGCTCATCGCTGGGCTCCAAAAACCCAGCTGAGGACACCCGACACTTTCTCCCAGAATCCCCCCCTTGTTTTTAACTGCATGCAATTCCCGATAAAGGGCAAATCCAGTAGATTAACTGGAGACGGAGGGGCTGCTCAGACTCTTTTGTAGGTGGGTGATTTAGTGCACGATATGAAGTATTATGCTCATCCATTAAACAGTGAGGAACTCTGTACAGGACCCTGGAAATCAGATACTAATGCAGCATTCCTTTCCACATGCATATATCTTGGGAAGAAAATACCAAAGAGATAAAAGGAAGATTAAATACCCTGCACATTTCAATTTGGAAATGACTACCGCTATTTCACCTCCTCACTGTTCTCCCCTTCCAAACAGGTTTTAGTATTTTTCTAACAGACTGTCTGTTTTCATCATGAGAAGGTTAAAGAATGCAGATAAAGGGAAAGCAAACTTGACTAAACATAAAGGGGCAGCAGATCCAGAACCCCATCCCACACGCCCCAGACCCCAGGAAGAGAGAAGGCCACTTCCCGCCCCCTGGGTCTCCTGTGGTGTTACCTTCACGGCCCCACTGTTGGCTTCGATGTAAATCACATCTCCAGCTTCTACTCGCTCTTTCTGCAAACTTTCAAAAATGCTGGGGTCCAGCTTAAAAAAGAAAAACAGTGAACCAGAGAATTATAGCACACATTATACTCTGAGAAACTGTCAGGTAGCTTCCCGTATGAGAGTTGAGGTAGTCAGTGACCATGTGGAGAAAGAATGTGCGTGTGAGGCTGTGTGAGGCGGGCTCCAGCGCCTGCGTGTCCTGGAGAGCAGGCAGGAGAGGGGCACAAAGGGAGACCTGAGCGCCTCCTTCCTTCACCCCAAGAGGCTACAAACTGGCAAACACAGCTCTGACCACTTCCAGGTGGGGCCCATGCTGTCCATGGGACCAAAGACCCTAATGCCCCCTTGTGAGACTGCTCTCCCTGCTGCAGTCCTTGGCCCTCCCCACCTCGGGCCGGGGTGGCATTTTCTGTACCAGAGGCAGTGACAGAACCTGTTTACTCTCCACGATTGCCCTTCAGCAGGCCTGTGGTTTTAGACCAGGCTCTCTGAGCTACACTTTCCTCACCCACATGACAGCACCCAGGCGTAATCACATCACAGATGCGATTCATTCAAAGGAAACATAAAACCAGGATCTCTCTGAAGCCAGTGGATTCAAATCCTAGTGTCTGCTCCTTGGGCCCAACTGCTTCTATCTCCAGAAAGGAAAAGCAGCACATCTGGGAAAAGCTGCCTTCTCCAGATTGTCCAGACTCGGGCCACCTAGGTGATCGATAATCTGGGAGAGCATCTTTTGTAAGGAGTCTTTATTTAGAAATGTTTCTCTCTGTTAAACTTCAAGGGGAGCTGTTACTCTCAACTCTCAAACAAAATTAGAATAAAAACTTACCAGGACTCAGCAGGAAAAGCCATACATAAAAGAACACATGTTGTATGATTCTAATTTTTATGAAGTGTTCAGAAAAGGCAAATATACAGAAACAAAGTAGATTAGTGATTGCCAGGACCTGGGGGTGAGAATGGGATGTTACTGCAAATAGGCATGAGGTTTCTTTCTGGGATAATGAAAATGTTCTAAAATTGGATTGTGATGATAGCTATACCACTCTGTAAACCGATTAAAATTCCTTGAGTTGTGCACTTAAAATGGGTGAATTTTACTTAAAACAAGACCTCAATGAAGTTGTTAGAGACAGTAACCACAGCAGCCCAGGGCTCCACCCTCCTGGACCACTGCTGTGAGTGAGACTGGGGTGTGGCAGGTCCCTAACGTAGGGCTGGGACAAGGGTGGCACTCCATAAAGGCAGAGGCTTGTCCTTCACACTGAAACATCCGTCTCTCCAAACAGCTTGCACAGATGCTCAATGTGGGAGGAAGTACTCATTTTGAAAGCAAAACATTCATCCTCTTTGTTATTTTCTTAAAGAAACTGTGCAAAACAGCTTTATGGATAACTGAGATTTAAACTGTATGCCTTCTATTATCTATCCCACATTGGATAGTACACGTTCTTTTTTTCTTTTTTTGGTGTAAAGCATTTTGCTATCAGTTAATTTCTCAAATGAATTGACTGAAGATGTAATTACTGGAAAGGTGGCAGATCCTGCTAAGAAATGTAATTAATACAGAATGGGAGATATGAGGGGGAGGTTTAAGAGAGATATTTGCAGAGGCAAGCTCCTGAGATGGAAACCCTGTTAGGACAAAGAAAAATGGTGCTTTGGAGAGGTGACATTTTTATGATCTCCATAAAGCAGTGACCAAGAAACCACCTTACAAAATCAAAGAACAATAAAATCGCAGAGGAAAGCAAAAATGGAGACATTATACGGTCAACCTACTGCAGTCTACAGATAGGGAAATGGAGCCTCAGAGAGCTCAAGTAACTCCTAAAGGTCCCACAGCAAGTTACAGCACAGACAGCAGTCAGTAGGACTTGGAGAATCTGCCCCGCCACTAACTAGCTGTGCGATCCTAGGATAAATGCTTAACTTCCTCGTGTGCCTCAGAGCTCTTTTATCTGTAAAATAAGGGAAATTACACACACACACAGATTTGTTGATGCACTCAGCCCAGGGCTCGACACATACAATAAATAAGTGCTGTGAAGAAAAGGTTATTCCTTATTATTAATAAGGCAAAGCCACAATCAGATTGCGCCATTTCACAACATCAACAGCTACCACTTCCCACTGGCCTGTGGTATCACACACTCTCAGTCACTTCCCAATTTCAAACTCAGTCATTATCTTATACTGGAGTTTTCTCAAGGCTTACGGGACACGGGTGGAGTTCACCCAGGACCTTCTCCACTGCCACCACCACACTCTCCACAGAGCCCTGGGCCTATGCAGAACCGACCAGTGAAGCCATCACGGTTTCAAGGTCCCAACACACAAACGGGACTGCAGCCGGGGCTCCGCGCCGGGCCCTCGAGACGCGCTGCCACAGCTCTTCAGCTCCCAGCGGATCGCTCAGTGCTGCCTCTCCTGCGAGCACCAGCGCTGGAACCAACAGTCAGCGGCCAGCCCCAAGACATGTGGCCCCCCGGTAGGACACAGGATGGCACCACACAGCTCAGGTCCTAACACACACACCTTCCTCAGTGTCAGCAAGGAGGAGCCATCCTCACCGAGTCGTCGTGTGCCAGCCCTGCCCACAGGTGCCATCACTGCCCCTGCACGGACGCGCTCACACAGGGAGGGGCCTCAGGAGAGTAGGGCCCACAGGCACATACTCACCTTCAGCTGCTTGGTCCCCTTGGCCGTCTTGAGCCCGATGATCACATGGCTGATGGTCTTGCCGTAGCCCCCCATGGGATTCTCCGTCTCACACGGGGTGAGCTCCGTGACCTCACCTTCGTACACCTCCTTGGTCTCCTTTATCCGAAGCCCTGGAAGAGATGACAGAACAAACCCTGGTGAGAAACTTGACGCCCTCTCCCTTTTTCCACAGTCTTTTTAGCTGTAAAACCTCCACGTTATAAGAATCATCGAGTTGGCCTCGCTCACACATAGTCCTGGGGAGGGAAGCACTGCAGACGCAGCCCTGGGGTGAGGCGAAGGGTCCGTCCCTCTCCAGGGAACTGAGGACCAGATCCGAGTCTCCAGGACCCCTTTCCTCCAACCACACTACAGGCCAACTCACTGACAGCGTTTCCCATGAAACTTGCCCTGTCTTCCCCTTACAGTCAACACGGGCCTACAGGCCCCATCACTCCCATTCTGCTAGCCCTTGAGCATGGCCTCCCCCATCTCTATCTAGTTTATACTTTGCCCAAAGGTAAAAACAGAAACATAAGGGAAACACAGACTCAAAAGATGTAAGATACATGCCAACTATCTTAGACCTTTATTTGTGGCCTAATCACACAATACTACTATAAAAGAAACACATTATGACACTCACGGGACAACTTGAAATTCAAACATTAACTACATATGTGCTGACATTTAAGAATTTATTGTTAATTTCTTCTAGGGGTGAAAATGGCATTTTTAAGTCCTTATTTTCCAGAGATACACACAAATATTTATAGGTCAGAAAGCAGGTCTGCAATCAGATGGGGCTATGGGGAGCTTTCCTACCACTTTACTACTTTTCTTGCATACTTGATACTTTCCAAGATAAAAATTTTAATAAAATAAAAAACAATGAAATACTACTTTACAACCTCCAGAATCACAAAAATTAAAAAGACGGGCAACACCAAGAGTTGGTAAGGATGCAGACCACTGCTGGTGGGAGTGGGAGTTGGTTTAGAAGCAATGTGGTGTTTATTATCTCCTGAAGTCGAACACATGAATATCTGTGACCCTCCAATTCAACTCCAAGGTTTATACTCTCAAGGCTGCGGGGCACATGTGCACTCAACGTCATTCTTACTTGCCAAACACTGGCAATCTGCCTGCAGTGGAAGAGCCACCTGCACTGTGACGTATTCATACAAAAGAATATCATGGAGCAATGAGAAACGATCGTGGCTACTCGCAACCATAGGGATGACTCTCAGAAATGGAAGGAGAGCTGCCACTATGCGGACGCTCTGGGGCACTGGCAATCATCTCTCTCTTGACTGTGAGCTGGTTTCATGGCTTTTCAACTTAAAACAACCCACCGAGATACACACCGATGTTCCGTGCACCAAACTACCAAGTCACTTTAAAAAGAAATAAAAAGAAATGTCTAAGTAAATAATGGGGCTTCCCATGTGACTCAGTTGGTAAATAATCTCCCTGCAGTGCGGGAAACCTGGGTTCGATCCCTGGGTCAGGAAGATCTCCTGGAGAAGGGAGAGTCTCCCCACTCCAGTATTCCATGGACTGTATAGTCCATAGGGTCACAAAGAGCTGGACACGACTGAGCGACTTTCACTTCACTTCAAGTAAATAATAGCAGCAGGACCAGACAAAGGAAAAACACTGCCGGTTGAAGCTGAGAGAGTACAGCTCCAAATCTCTACTGTGTCCAGTCACATGCTCACACTGCAGACTCACCCGATCCCACCCTGAATGCATTCCGATATCAGGGGTCGGGCCTTGTCATCACTATGAGTTTAAAGCTCCCCAGATGATCACAACACATAACCCCAGCTGAGACATTCATCCACAGAATGAACCAAGAACTCTGCTCTGCTCATGACGTGGAGACATCAACTGGTGAGGGTAGGAAGTCCTGTAATGGCTTGGGTGCCTCACCATCAGAC